>NC_077233.1:169049601-169694601 GCF_027887165.1 Monodelphis domestica | reverse complement strand
CTTCTTTTTTTAAAAAAATGTTAAAATATAGCTTTTGTGTGTAGTAGGGGAAAAATAAAATATCATTTAAAAAATGTTCACCTTCACATGAACCCAGCTGCTGATCCTGCGCAGAGTTATTTTTCCTTTCCCCATGAATAAATAGCCATCAGAAGTTTAGCGTCTCCCTAAATATTAGAGAGAGTAGCTACAATGCAGGGGAAAGAATGGCAGTTGAAATAAACAAAAGTTCACAGAAGACAATATCTAGGAAAGAAGCCTGTTGTGTAAACCCTGGTGCTATTAGTTAGTAGCTAAACTTCTGATGGCTATCGATTCCCGGGAAAAGGAAGGCTGCAAACTTTATATTCAAGGTGTGTCTACTTTCCCACCAAAGACCACTCTCCACAATGAATGCACACATGGCTAATAGCAAAGAAACCCGTTTATTCCAATTGATAGCGAAATAGCAATCAGAGAAAGTATACCTGGGAGAGTATAGAGGGGATAATACAGAGTGGAGGTGCTCTCTCTCCCCCCCAGATCTCAACAAGAGGGGAAAGTCTCTAGGGCAGCAGCTGGGGATAGAGCCATGATGAAGACTGCCAGTTCTTTTCATGTTGAGTTCTTCCCAGAATCTTTTCTCCCTTCAGTACTGGAAGTGGGATTAGCATCTCTCTTGGCTATCATCTCTCTTGAAGCTGGAATCTAGAAGAGCCCACAGAGACTCAAGAGACCCAAGGAAAATTAAGAAAGCAGAGCTCTCAGAGGCTCTCCTCTTGCTCATTTTAATCTGCCCCTCACCAAGGTGTGGGGCATTGATGTCCATCCGGAAGAAGGAAAGCCCGTTATCATGGGCTGTGGGACTTGGGTTACACAAATAAAGCCTAGATGTGGCTCCAAAAAATGGGTAGCAGGGTCTCCAACTCCTACATAGGCATTCAAAGGACAATAATGGTTTGGATATTGGGTATGAGATAGACTAGAATAAATACAAAGAGCTATGTGACCCTGGGCAAGTCATTTTACCCCCATTGCCTAGCCCTTACTACTCATCTGCCTTAGAACCAATACACAGAATTGATTCTACGATGGAAGGTAAGGGTTTCAATATATAATATATATATAATGTATTAATTATTATTAATTAAACAAGTATATTGATTAATACATAATTAATATAAATTATACAATTAAACATATTAAATAAATATTTGTGAAGAATTTACTATATGCATCGGGCATTTTGCTTGTTGAGAATACAAATACAAGCAATAAGAAGGACAGCACCTACTGTCAAGGAAATTACAAAGTGAGGAAGACAATACTTAAAAGGGACAGGGAAAGAGTGTTGGGGAAGGGGGAATTACCTGCACAGGGGTAAGGTGGAAGAGTCCAAATGAATCAAGAGCTCACTCAAGTTAAATGAAATGAAGATTCCAGAGACAGTCTTTATTTTATCCTTTATAGAAAATACAGAAGACACAAAGGACACAAGTGCCCATGCACGTAAAACACTCAAGTAGCATATTTGATTCCTCCCTACAAGACAGAAACATTGTGGAACTGATGAACAAATAATTTTCATTCACCTCCACGTGAAAATTGAACAACTCACATTAATAATCTCAAGCAGTAATAGGGGTGGCAACAACAATTATAGGGAGAGCAAAATCTAGATCTCTTTCCTACCCAATTATATCATGGCTTTGGATTTTTAGCTGCAAGGCAATCATTTGTTAAGGATACTCTTCTTTTCCAAGAAACGTGTCAAGGAAATCTTCTCCCTTAAGGGAGTCAGTGCCTAAATTATGGAACACAGGAACTCTCCAACTTGGGATCAATTAACTATGTAGCATTGCCTATGGACAGTCCCTTCTCGAGTTATAAGACTAGATTTAGGTATCATGCCGCCTATGGAATTTGGAATTCTCTCTAATTTACCCCAACACTTTATTGTTGATGTTTAGGAACAGGGTAAAAAATGTCTACTAAAAAAAGAAAAAGAAAATATATGTACCACTGCTTCTATGTCATCACTGTTTCTCCTTGGGAAAGGGGGGAAAAGGGAGAAAGAAATCCCCTATTTCCATCTCCTTTGCTTCATTCCAGAAGAAGGCACCAGGGAAAAGACAAAGAGGGAAAGCTAGAAAGAGAGAGGGAAGGGGAGAGGGTAATGGAGAGAAAGACAGAGACAGAGAGAGATAGACAGACAGATGGAGATGGGTGGAGAGGGAGAGAGAGAGAGAGAGAGAGAGAGAGAGAGAGAGAGAGAGAGAGAGAGAGAATGTTAACTAGAACCAGCTTGCTTTTATTGACCCTAAAGAGGAGCATCTTATTACTGCCAGACAATCATTAGTTTTCTATATCACAATGGTCCAGACCTGATACTCTCATCAGATGACCAGAGAAAACTAATCATGGACTGCCCAGGTCCATCATCACCCACTCACCCCAGACTTCAAAAGAAACTTCCTAACTTCATCCAAAAATGAAATGGGCTGCCATGGAGGTAGTGAGTTAGTTCTCCTTCACTGGAGGTCTTTAAGCAGAGTCAGCCTATTTGTCAAGTATGTTATAATGTTATAATGAAGATTCCACTTCAGGTATGAACCAGACTAGATAACCACCAAAGTTCTTCCCAACCCTACAATTTTGTAAGGTCACAGAACTGGGAAATACTAGGGTTAGGGTTCAGACTTGTGCCGCCCCCCTCCCAGTCTGGCACACTTTCCTCTATGCCACCCCTAACCATATTGCCCCTCAAGAAACAGAATGGTGTACTCTCTTTCACATCAGTGTATCTGGTTTTATTTGGGGGGTTGGTTATGTGGGAGTGTGCTCTTAGAACAATGACTAATAGGGAAGTGTGTTTTGCATGTCAATAAAAATTAAATTTTAAAAAATATTATGGTGAGGAGATCATGAGGATCATGGCCTGTACTTTACAAGGAACTAGTGAAGGCAGAAGAAGAGAACTTCTTCTCAGGAGAGAACTTAGAGTTGTTTTGGAAGAGCTGAAAGAATGCCTGGTGGAAATAGATTAGAGGTGGATTTCGGCTTATCAATATGGAATCTAGAAACCCCAAACTTGTAGCCTAGTAAGATCTGATGAACCCCAAGTTTCAGGTCTAAATTGTAAATTGGAGACTCCAATGTTTGTACTTGTTCCCCGTTCCTATGAGAATCCACCCTGAAAGGAATCTCAGGTTCACAGTTTCAGACTGAATAATGGACCCTATTGTATCAGAGACCTTTTCCCAAGAAGACCCACACCTGGGCAGGGATCACCCTTTTAGTATCCACTGTAAGCAGCCCCTTCCCTAACACCCCTGCCTCGGGCTATGATTCCTTTCCCAAGCTTGATTGTATTCTGTCAGTGTAGTTTGAACATTCAGATTTCCTTTGTAGCTATAATAATGCCAATCATCTTTCCCTGCTCCTGGGTCCCCCAAATGGTATAGAGGTTCCCCAAATTCTTTTGTTCCTTGGAATTGTCCAATCTAGCATGGTTGGCTTTCCCAGTGTCCAGAGCATCCAGAGTTCAATCCTCGGACTCTGTGAGGATGTTAGTGCACAGCTCTGTGTGGAGTCCTGCTATCACACTGAACCCCTTTTCCTTAATTAAAGAGAGATTTTTCTGACTATTTAATAGTTCTGCGTTTTTGCCAAGTCAACAGGCTCCATAATATGAAAAAGAAGTTTTTAATAATTTAGAGTTGTTAGAACAAAAGGAAATTGGTTTGGTTTTAATTAAGGCAGAAAGATTCTAGGAAAGTCTTTGGGGTAGTGTGGGTGGGGCTTGGAATCAGGGCATCCTATCCCTGAATGACTCCATGTTGGCTGAGTCTGAGATGGAAAGTCCCTGAGCTCTGTTCCCTGTCCTCCTGTCCCAACTTTCTGAGGCAGGTATGTGATGGGACCTGGGAACCCCAATTGTCTCATACAGATCAGATGTCAATGATTGGGAGGGGGAAGAAGGAGAAAGAAGGGACTGGTGTCAGAATCCACTGGACTGTGACCAAAAAAACAAAAATTAATGTGAGAAAGGAGGCTCCTGCTTTCATCTTCCAGATCCAAATGTTTCTGTCTGCTAAAAGGGGCAATCAATCAACCATCCTGGGAAAACACACCACAATCACTTCTTCTCAATTGTGAGGAGAGAGCACCCTGGTCCTTCTCGGCACCCAACTTCTCAAGTTTAGTTTTATCCTCAACTTTTCACTTTCCCTAAAGTCCAAAAGACATCTTGTGGTTTAATGCCCTCCCAGTTGGCCTCCATGATTGATCTTTTCTGCTGAGAGAAGCTGAGAAAATTATTTTCCTAAAGCATGGGTTTGACCATATCATTCCTTTTCAATAAACTTTAATAGATTCCTATTTATTACCTTTAGGACCCAATACTGGTTTGGATTTTAAAACCCTTCACAATTCATCTTGTTATTCAACACTCTTCTTCCCACATCCTGCTGTCTTCCCTCCTCCCAGACTGACCTTGCTCTTCCTCTCCCAAGTTGTCCCTTCTGCTTGGAAAATTCTCCCTTCTTGCCATTTGATTGTGGACTCCATTAGTCTGAGGGAAGAGACTGTCTTTTTTTTTCCCTTTCTATTCATCTCCATATTTAGCAGAGTGGCTAGAACATAGCAGACATTTAATAAATGCTTATTGAAGTATACATGTAAGATCTTTGGGAAAGGAAAGATTTTAAGACCAAACAAGAGTTAGAAAAATCACAAAATGTAAAGTAAATAATTTTGATTACATTAAATTAAAAAGGTTTTGTACAAACAAAACCAATACAACCAAAATTAGAAGGGAAGCAACAAATTGGGAAACAATCTTCATAACAAAAACCTCTGACAAAGTTCAATTACTCAAATTTATAGAGCTAAATCACTTGTACAAAAAATCAAGCCATTCACCAATTGATAAATGGGCAAGGGACATGAATAGGCAATTTTCAGTGAAAGAAATCAAAACTATTAATAATCACATGAAAAGTGTTGTAAATCTCTTATAATCAGAGAGATGCAAATCAAAACAACTCTGAGGTATCACCTCACACCTAGCAGATTGGCTAACATGACAGCAAAGGAAAGTAATGAATGTTGGAGGGGATGTGGCAAAGTTGGGACATTAATGCATTGCTGGTGAAATTGTGAATTGATCCAACCATTCTGGAGGGCAATTTGGAACTATGCCCAAAGAGTGATAAAAGACTGTCTGCCCTTTTACCCAACCGTAGCACTGCTGGGTTTGAACCCCAGAGAGATAATAAGGAAAAAGACTTGTACAAGAATATTCATAGCTGTGCTCTTCGTGGTGGCAAAAAAAAATTGGAAAATGAGGGAATTCCCTTCAATTGGGGAATGGCTGAACAAACTGTGGCATACGTTGGCGATGGAATACTATTGTGCTCAAAAGAATAATAAAGTGGAGGAATTCCATGGCGACTGGAACAACCTCCAGGAATTGATGCAGAGTGAGAGGAGCAGAACCAGGAAAACATTGTACACAGAGACTGATACACTGTGGCACAATCGAATGTAATGGATTTCTCCACTAGTGGCAATGCAGTGATCCTGAACAATCTGGACAGATCTACGAGAAAGAGCACTATCCACATTCAGAGGAAACACTGTGGAGGTAGAAACACTGAAGAAAAACAACTGCTTGAATACATGGGTCAATGGGAATATGATTGGGGATGTAGACTCTAAACTATCACCCTAATGCAAACATCAACAACATGGAAATGGGTTTTGATCAAGGACACATGTAAAACCCAGTGAAATTGCACATGGGCTTTGGGAAGGGTGGGGAGAGGAGAGGGAGGGAAAGAATGTGATTCTTGTAACCAAGGAATAATGCTCTAAATTGACTAAATAAAATTTTAAAATAAAATAAATAAATGCTTACTGACTTGACCTCCACACCCCTTTAAAATCCCGTGTTTCTTTCAAAATTCAGCTTAGGTACCACTTAACCCTATTTGCCTTAGTTTTTTTCATCTTTAAAATGAACTGGGAGGGCAACTAGATGGCTCAGTGGATTGAGAACCAGGTACAGAAATGGGAGGTCCTGGGTTCAATTCTGGTATCCCATACTTCCTAGCTGTGTGACCCTGGGTAACTCACTTAACCCCCATTGCCTAGCCCTTACCACTCTTCTGCCTTGGAACCAATACAAAGTATTGATTCTAAGAAGGAAGGTAATGGTTTAAAAAAAAGAAATGAGCTGAAAAGAAAATGGCAAACCACTCTAGTATCTCTGCCAAGAAAACTCCAGACATGGTCTCCTGATCCATCCTGTCTTTTGTGCCTTTCCACCCCAAAATTGAGTCAGCTACGTATCAAAGTGGATAGATTGCTGAGTTTGGAATCAGGAAGACATCTTCCTAAGTTCAGTTCTAACCTTGCACACTAACAATGAGACCTTGGACAAGTCTCTTCACTCTGTTCACTTTAGTTTTTTATCTATAAAATAAACCAGAGAAGGAAATGGCAAACCAATTGAATGTCGTTCCAAGAAAACCTCAAATGAGATCATGAAGAGTCAGACACAATTGAAATGACTGAACAACCCCAGAAATTACCTTTATTTTGGATAGATAGATACATAGATGGATGAATGGATATAGATAGGTGGATGGATAGATGGATGGATACATGTCTTCTCTGATTTTATAAGCTCCTTGAAGATTAGGATTGTTTCATTTTCACCTTTCAGTACCTAGTACATTGGTGTAGTACCTAGCTGATTGGTGCATAGTACTACAAAATAAGTGCTAGCTGATTGATCAAATACTACAACTACCACTTTTAAAAATAATAACAGCTACCTCTCCAATTTAAAAAATGAAATAAAACCCCTTCCCTTCCATCTTGGAATCAATATTGTGTATTGTTTCCAAGGCAGATGAGCAGTAAGGGTTAGACAAAGGGGGGATTAAGTGACTTGCCCAGGATCACCCAGCTAGGAAGTGTCTGGGGCTAGATTTGAACCCAGGACCTCCCATCTCTGGGCCTGGCTCTCAATCCACTGAGCCACCTAGTTGTCCCCAATTACTTTTAAAGGTACCACAATCTTCTGAATCACACCAGTCTTGCAACTTCAATATCAGCTTCATCTCACTCCTCATTTGCTCTCATACCAAGTTTCCTTTCAGTTGTTGTCTTAACATGTCTACCTTTTTTTCATCTCTCATATACATTACTTCCTCTTTTCTTGAACAGCCACTGTCCTTACACGGGCTTTTATCACCTCTTGACTAGACTATTACTAAAAAGGTCTTTTAAAAAAATCCACTTTATTTCATTTGCCATTCAGAAATCTCTCCTTTCCCTCTCCCCCTCACTTATCCATTGAGAAATCAAGGAAAATAAATCATTACAAATATGTATAGTCATGCCCATTATCACCTCTACTATTTGACATTGTACTAGAAACACTAGCAGTAGCAATTAGAGAAGAAAAAGAAATTGAAGGCATCAAAATAGGCAAGGAGGAGACCAAGTTATCACTCTTTGCGGATGACATGATGGTCTACTTCAAGAATCCTAGAGATTCAACCAAAAAGCTAATTGAAATAATCAACAACTTTAGCAAAGTTGCAGGATACAAAATAAACCCACATAAATCATCAGCTTTTCTATATATTTCCAACACAGCTCAGCAGCAAGAACTAGAAAGAGAAATCCCTTTCAAAATCACCTTAGACAAAATAAAATACCTAGGAATCTGCATCCCGAGACAAACACAGGAACTGTATGAATACAACTACAAAACACTCGCCACACAACTAAAACTAGACTTGAGCAATTGGAAAAACATTAACTGCTCGTGGATAGGACGAGCCAATATAATAAAAATGACCATCCTACCCAAACTCATCTATCTATTTAGTGCCATACCCATGGAACTCCCAAAAAATTTCTATACTGATTTAGAAAAAAACCATAACAAAGTTCATTTGGAATAACAAAAGATCAAGGATATCCAGGGAAATAATGAAAAAAAACACAAATGAGGGGGGCCTTGCAGTCCCAGACCTCAAACTATATTACAAAGCAGCAGTCATCGAAACAATTTGGTACTGGCTAAGAGACAGAAAGGAGGATCAGTGGAATAGACTGGGGACAAGCGACCTCAGCAAGACAGTATACGATAAACCCAAAGATCCCAGGTCTTGGGACAAAAATCCACTATTCGATAAAAACTGCTGGGAAAATTGGAAGACAGTGTGGTAAAGATTAGGAATAGATCAACACCTCACACCCTACACCAAGATAAATTCAAAATGGGTGAATGACTTAAACATAAAGAAGGAAACCATAAGTAAATTGGGTAAACACAGAATAGTATACATGTCAGACCTTTGGGAGGGGAAAGACTTTAAAACCAAGCAAGACATAGAAAGAATCACAAAATGTAAAATAAATAATTTTGACTACATCAAATTAAAAAGCTTTTGTACAAACAAAACCAATGTAACTAAAATCAGAAGGAAAACAACAAATTGGGAAACAATCTTCATAAAAACCTCTGACAAAGGTTTAATTAATCAAATTTATAAAGAGCTAAATCAATTGTACAAAAAACCAAGCCATTCACCAATTGATAAATGGGCAAGGGACATGGATAGGCAGTTCTCAGATAAAGAAATCAAAACTATTAATAAGCACGTGAAGAAGTGTTCTACATCTCTTATAATCAGAGAGATGCAAATCAAAACAACTCTGAGGTATCACCTCACACCTAGCAGATTGGCTAACATGACAGCAAAGGAAAGTAATGAATGCTGGAGGGGATGTGGCAAAGTAGGGACATTAATTCATTGCTGGTGGAGTTGTGAATTGATCCAACCATTCTGGAGGGCAATATGGAACTACATCCAAAGGGTGATAAAAGACTGTCTGCCCTTTGATCCAGCCATAGCACTGCTGGGTCTGTACCCCAAAGAGATAATGGACGAAAAGACTTGTACAAGAATATTCGTAGCTGCGCTCTTTGTGGTGGACAAAAACTGGAAAATGAGGGGATGCCCTTCAATTGGAGAATGGCTGAACAAACTGTGGTATATGTTGGTGATGGAATACTATTGTGCTAAAAGGAATAATAAAGTGGAGGAGTTCCATGGAGACTGGAACAACCTCCAGGAAGTGATGCAGAGCGAGAGGAGCAGAACCAGGAGAACATTGTATACAGAGACTAATACACTGTGGTATAATCGAACGTAATGGATGTCTCCATTGGTGGTGTAATGTCCCTGAACAATCTGCAGGGATCTGGGAGAAAAAACACTATCCACAAGCAGAGGACAAACTGTGGGAGTAGAAACACCGAGGAAAAGCAACTGTCTGACTATAGCAGTTGAGGGGACATGACAGAGGAGAGACTCTAAATGAACACTCTAATGCAAATATTAACAACATGGCAATGGGTTCGAATCAAGAACACATGTGATACCCAGTGGAATCATGCGTCGACTACAGGGGTTGGGGGGGGAGGAAAAGAAAATGATCTTTGTCTTTAATGAATAATGCATGGAAATGATCAAATAAAATATTATAAAATAAAAAAAAAGAAAATAGAAGAAAAAAAAGAAAATTCATGTTCAGGTGCAAAATGAAAAAAAAACTTGGAAAGAACTACATGAGATAATGAAGAGTGAAATGAACTAAGAGAACATTATATACAGCTACAGGCTTAATACTTGAAGAATAACGTGTGTGTGTTCACCTCCAGAGAATGACCTGAGAAATAGAAACATGAAATAATCTATATATACACATCTATATTTGCAGGATGATGCCTTCTATGGAGTAGGGAGGGGAGCGAGAGGCTGAGATACCTGGAAATAAATTCTATTAATAAAAAAAGTTTGCCTCAAAAAAAAATGTATAGTCAAACAAGACAAATTACTGCAAATGACTGTAATATAGTATTGTTGTTTAGTCATTTTCAGTCACGTCTGAATCTTCATGGCCCCGTTTAGAGTTTTCTTGGCAAAGATACTAGAGTGCTTTGCCATTTCCTTCTCCAGCTCATTTTTCAAATAAGAAAACTGAGGCAAACAAGGTTAGGTGGTTTGCCCAAAGCCACTCAGCTAGTAAGTGTCAGAGGTAAGACTGAAATCATGAAAATCAGTCTTCCTGGACTCAGCACTCTATCCCCTCTCTTCCTCCCTCTGTGTTTGTCTGTCTATCTATCTATCTATCTTTTTGCCTGTCTACTTATACACACACACACACACACTGTGTGTGTGTGTGTGTGTGTCTGAGGCTGGATTTGAACTCATGAAGTTGAGTCTTCCTAACTCAAGCCCCAGCACTCTGTCTCCTGCACCACTTAGCTGCCATGCATACATATACACTGGACATACATATACATGCCATTTGTTCCCTATTACCTTCAGAATCAAATGTAAAAATCTTCTATTTGTCCTTTAAAGCCCCACATAAATGGTTCTGTCTCTTTCCAGTCTTCTTATACTTTACTGTCTTCCATGAACTCTACCACCCTCACTTACTCGCCGCACACAAGACGCTCCATCTCCAGAGCCTATCCCTCTGCTCTGGCTGTCCCCCAGCCCGTGATGCTCTCCCTCCACCCCTTTGCCTCCTGGATGCCCTGGAAATCTTTCATTCCCACCCTCTATATTTGATATGTAATATGTACATAGTTTTGTCTGAGTGTTGTTTCCACTACTAAAATGCCAGCTCCTTGAGGACAAGAACCATGGTTTTGCCTCATGGTACACAGCAAGCATTTTTAAAATCCCTTTTGAAGGGGCAGCTGGGTGACTCAGTGGATTGAGAGCCAGGCCTAGAGATGGGAGGTCCTGGGTTCAAATCTGGCCTCAGACACTTCCCAGCTGTGTGACCCTGGGCAAGTCACTTAACCCCCACTGCCTAGCCCTTATGGTTCTTCAGTCTTGGAATCAATACACAGAATTGATTCTAAAATAGAAAGTAAGAATCTTTTGGTCAACTGGCTGACTTTGTACCACCAGGGCCCAACACAGTGACTGGCACAGAATAGGGGCTTCATAAAAGTATATTGATTGGCTGATTGATTTATTTCTGCCACCATCAGTATGATTAGTAATGATAACGACAAAAGCGACAATAATGATAGCAATCATCTATAGCACTTGATGTGCTATATATTTCTATTTCTATATTTATTATTAACTTTTAAATATTTTACATAATTATATCACAGCTGTAATTCTTTATTCTATTTCTATAGTTATTTGCTGTTTTCACAAAGTGCTCCCATATCCATTGATCTTACCTGAAGTTCATAGGATAGGAATTATCACTATCACCTCCCCTCTGCAGTTTGTCTTGGTTTCAGTCCATGGAATAAGATGCCCCTGGATAAAGGAGTCTAATTTAATCTCATTTCTGATCTCACCAATTATTGTTTAGTCATTTTTTTTCAGTTGTGCTGACTCTTCCTTTTCCCATTTGGGGTTTTCTTGGCAAAGATACTGGAGTGGCTTGCAATTGCTTTTTCCAGCTCATTTTACAGATGAATAAACTGAGGCAAAGAGGATGAAATGACTGGCCTAGGGACATACCGGGGATAAGTGAAGCCAGATCTGAACCTAGGAAGATGAGGCTCCCTGACTTCAGGCTGGAGCTCTGTGCACTCTGGCGCCACCTAGTGGCCCTAATCCTGTCCCCATGCTGCTCACTTAACCTTGGCTACTCAGACACTTTCCCACCTGTATCCCTTGGTGTCCCTCCTCCCTTTGACAGCTTCCTTTTGTGTGTTGTCTTCCCCTCTTAGAGTGTAAATTTCTTGAGGCTGAAGATTGTCTTTCTTCTTATTATTTGTATCCTCAGATACAAATGGCCGAAACCTAGTAATAAAAAAAAAAAAACCTTAATAAATGCTTATTGAATTAAACTGAATCCCCATTTTACAGATGGAGAACCTGAGGCTTAGAGAGATTAAATGATTTGCTAAAAGTCATAGGGAAGAGCAGAACCCCAAACCCAGTTTAAATTCCCAAGCCAGTCTTTTTTGCCTATACTCATAGTGCTACAATATGCCATAATCCTGGGATTCTCCGGCGCAGGGTATGTGACTTCACACAATCCAAGACACACTCAGAAAAACTTTTGTGTGCTGACACATCCTTAGAGAACCATTGCCTAGCCCTGGCTTTCAAATCATTTTTATCCCCCCCCCTTTTTTTGTTTTGTTTTGTCTTAAACCCTTACCTTCTGTCTTGGAGTCAATATTGTGTTGGCTCCAAGGCAGAAGAGCAGTAAGGGCTAGGCAATGGGAGTCAAGTGACTTGCCCAGGGTCACACAGCTGGGAAGTGTCTGAGGCCAGATTTGAACCTAGGACCTCCCGTCTCTAGGCCTGGCTCTCAATCCACTGAGCCACCCAGCTGCCCTCTTATTCCCCCCTTTGTAAAGAATTTCATGCAAAGAACTATTCTGGGTATATTCCTTAGGTCTCTCTTCTCTCTCTCTTCCCAGGAGAATATCCAGGCCAGATGAAGTTCTGCCTCTGGAATTAATGAAGCTTCCTGGGTCTCCCAATTACTCACATCTAAGCAGGTTGTGTAGTGGAAGTGGAGGGAAAGGGAGGAAGGGAAAGTGTTTTACTAAATCTTTCATTCACATCCCTAAATATTAGATGCATTTGAGCTCTACTGGGTTGTTAGAACCCTTACATGTTGAGAGGGAAGCTAGGGGGCACTTTGAATGAGTGTGTTGGGCTTGAAGTCAGAAAGATCTGAGTTCAAATTCTACCTCACCTTTTTACTAGCCCTAGGACTTTGGGCAAATCACTTATCCTTCTCTGGCCCTCAATATCCTCATCTATAAAATGGAGATAATAATAGCAGCTACCTCTCCTTGTGGTTGGTAATGCTCTTTTTTGGAGAAACCCAGAAGACACTCCCATCATCACAAATTACTTCAATTCTTCCTCTACAGAATGAGACTCCTGTGAGTTTATCAAGCCACAGTGGTCAGACAGTACAGAAACAGGACAGTGTAAAGGAAAGAAGTCCCAAGACTGGGAGTCAGAAGTCCTTGGCTCTAGTCCTAGCTATGTGACCTTGGACAACTCACTTCCCTTCTTTGGAACTAGATTTCCTGCCTTGTAAAAAAAAAATAAGAAAAATCTTTTGGGTGGGGCCGGAGTGATAAACTAGATTTGTTTATTTTATTTTTATTGTCATGCAAAACACACTTCCATATTGGTCATTGTTGTAAGAACACACTCATACTTAACTCAAACCCCAAAATAGAAACAAAGATACACTGATATGAAAGACAACTCCAAAAGTTCTTTCTCTGGAGGTGGATAGCATTCTCCATAACTCTTCCAGAATTGTTCCAGATCAGTTTATTGTTGAGAGTAGCCAAGTTTTCACAGATAATCATCTTCCAACATTGCTGTTACTGTGCCCAGTGTTCTTCCAGTTCTGCTTATTTCATTTTGCATCAGTTCCCATAGTTCTTTCCAGCTTTTTCTGAAATTATCGAGCTCATCGTTTATGATAGCACAATCGTATTCCATCACTTATGTATACCAGAGTTTGTTCAGTCATTCCCCAGGTGATAGACATAGCTTTAATTTCCAACTCCTTGCCACCAATACACGGTATTGATTCCAAGACGGAAGGTAAGGGTTTTAATTTTTTTTTAAAGAGCAGCTATAAATATTTTTGTACAAGAAGGACCTTTCCCCTTTTTCATTATTTCTTTGGGATACAAGATAGAGTAGATTTCCAGGGTCTTTTCCTGCTCTAATTTCCAGGAGCCTATGATTTGTTCATTCATTTTTAGTAGTGCTCAATTCTTTGTGACCCCATTTGGGGTTTTCTTGGCAAAGATACTAGATAATGATTTGCCTTTTGCTTCTTCAGTTCATTTTACCAATGTGGAAACTGAGGCAAAAATGTTAAGTCATTTGCACGGGGTCACTCAACTAGTTATTAAAGTCACAAAGTTGTCTTCCTGACTTCCAAACCAGTAATCTCTCCACTGTGCCCTCTAGCCACCCAGGAACCTGTGATTAGGTGATCTCTAGTGATGACTGGAAGGATGATGGAAATAACCAGAGACATCATTGTGATGGGTTAGTTCAGCACGACTGCCCTTCATCACATTCAACCAGTCTCTCCTGGAACAAGTCTCTCAATATACTTGGCCACTATGTCAGATTATAAATTACAGAGCAGTGTGAATATGAGCAAGTCAATTCATTTCTCATGCTCCTAGGCATTTCTGTAAGTCTTCAGGCTGCACTTTTTTGTGGTGGCAAAAAATTGGAAATTGAGGAACGGCTGAACAAATTGTGGTACATGTTGGTGATGGAATACTACTGTGCTATAAGAAAAGATAAGATGATTTCAGAAAAAGCTGGACAGAGCTGTGGGAACTGATGCAAAGTGAAATAAACAGAACTGGACGAACATTGTACACAGTAACAGCAATACTGGATGATGATTATCTGTGAAAACGTGGCTCCTCTCAGCAATGCACTGATCTGGGACAATCCTGAAAGGCTTATGATGGGGAATGCTCTGCACCTCCAGAGAAAGAACTGTTGGAGTCAGCTTTCACATCAGTGCATTTCTGGTTTTATTGGGGGATTTTGGTTGTGGATGAGTGTGCTTTTGCAACAATAACCAATATGGAAGTGTGTTTTGCATGACAATTTAAAAAAAGACAGTAGGCTACAGAGGAGTTACCAATCTATATCTAGGAGGGAGTTTCCACATAGAAGTCCCCCTAAAACCTCTTTCTAAAAAAAAAATAAGAAAGAAAAAGACAGAAGGACCTAATCTCTAAATCTTTGGATTTACTGACAAAATGTCAACATGGTCTCCCTCCTCAATTCCTCAAACAATAAATCTGCAGTCAATATAGAAATTAGGTTCTAGTCCAGAGAATACAGTGATTTTGAAAGACTTGAGCCAGGGCCCCACTGAGAGAAACAAGGTGTGTAGGGAGAGAGATCAGTTTCCATGTTTAGCTGCCTGGCGTCAAGAAAGAAAGAAATGTGCTGAGAGAACTTTTTTCAAGACCAGGGACCATGTCAGTTCACATAGGAAGTTGGAAGGAAGAGGGGGAAAGAAGTGGTTTTTTTCTGCTTGACTAAAGAGAATTATTTTCTCTTTCCTCGATGTCCCATCACCTGTCAGACACCCTCAGAGAAGAGATCAAGGTCTGCATGCCCAGACATTCTTGCTTTAGACACCATTAGTCCATCTGGTCTGGTTTGGCAGTTCTTCAAAAGGATCCATTAGGGAAGATGAGCCTGGAGAAGGACAGATTCTGAGATAAAATTCAGGAGATGTTGTAGTGTAATCTAGGAATGCTAGATCAGGGCTAGGAGACCTAGGCGGTCTTGGGGACCACCACCAGTCTCTCTGACAAATCATCCCAACAAGTCATTTCTTTATCCAATACCTCAGCATCCTTGACTGTATGTAATCTATAGATATAGGTATCAATATAGAACAATATAGATATGTTGTTCAGCAGAACAAACTGCTGAAGTTACATGAACTAACTGCGTTTCATTAGAGGAGTTAGAAGTGGGGGGAAATTCTCAAAAATTAAGTTCGTGCTCCCCCATACAGGGGAATATCAGAATTTGGCTCATTTTGCCTCCACCCATGGTTTCCACTAGGAAAATCAGAATTTGGCATATATCTAAGTTCCCACCAAATGACAGTTCCACAAAGATCATATGTAGTGAATAGCAAAAAAAAATCCCTCATTCATCCAAGCCAACAGCAAACAGAAATCAGAGCCGGTATCCAGATGAGGAAATACCAAATAACCCAGAGAGTGAATGAGCTCTTGAGCTCTCCCACTAAAAGTGGACTATCTCTCAGCTCAGCTAAGAGTTCAGGACAGAAAAAGAGAGAGGAGAGATTGAGAGGGAAGGGAGAGGTATCGAGGGGGGGGGGGGGAGAGAGAGAGAGAGAGAGAGAGAGAGAGAGAGAGAGAGAGAGAGAGAGAGAGAGAGAGAGAGAGAGAGAGAGAGAGAGAGAAAGGGTGAGGAAGGGGGAGAGAGAGAGAGAAATTTTAGATACTCAACAGGAAATCTCTAAAATCTCTAGTGTAGTAATCTGGGAATAGGAACATGATGCCAGCTTTTTCCCAGGGTCTTTTCTTTTCTCTCAGCTTCAGGGACTTCAAGAAAATATGGGAACATGTCTTCTCTTTCAAAGCTAGACAAACAAAATCTCTCTTCTCTCTGGTTATCAATAACTCTTCCCCTACTGAATAATTTACCTATGAGAAGAATATTTGTTAGTGGGTTTTGAGCAGGGGATTCTATTCATTCTACCATGTTTGTATCCTCTCAAAGAGGAAGGAACTTGAAGCTGAGAGAGTCAAGCTCCCTTTTTCCACAACCCCTATCAGCACAATCTGAACAATTACAGGACTAATAAAGAGCAAAGTACAAGTTTGTTTCTCTACGTGTAGTTCCTGTTTAGTCCTCATTTGATCTGGGGACTAGGATTTGTCCAGAAATATCTCCTCTTCTCTTCAGGAGTCTAGGAACTCCTCCTCCTCTCTGTCCAGGAGGACCAGCCCCAGAATTTCTCTTTGTTCAGAAAAGTTCCTCCATAACTTACCATTCCTACTCCATTGCTTGCTGATTTGAAATCCTAATGCTTTGAGTCATTTCTCACACACTGTTCTGCTGATGCTTTATTTATAATTGTCTCTTGGCCTATATAGCGCTCTCCTTTCCTGGAGGAGTTTATTGACACACTTCATTCCATGGACTGGCCAGTTGGTCACACAGGCTTCTTGGGAAGTGGAACCAGTCAACCGTTCTCTAACCATCTCTTGTTCTCTTCTAACTATAGCATTCCCTAACTTAATTGAATTACTTGCCATGATTCAATCAATAATCTCTCATGTATGATTCAAAGAGTGTCCAGTGCAAGGAGTGAACCTTGACAAAAAAACTAACCCTGGAGGTCAGATAGGTAGCTCAGTGGATAGAGAGCTAGAGAGCCAGAGTTGGAGATGGGAGATCCTGATCCTGTGTCCAAGTTTGACTTCAGACACTTCCTGACTGTGTGACACTGGGCAAGTCACTTGACCCTCATTACCCAACTCTTATCACTCTTCTGCCTTGGAACCAATACTTAGTTTTGATTCTAAAATGGAAGGTAAGTGTTTAAAAGGAAAAAAGAGCTGATCATATCAAGAGAAATTCAGAGAAAAGCCTTGAGGAAGTTGAACTTAATAATCTCCAAGATCTTTTCCAGCTCCAGCTGGAAGCTTTTCATCTTTCAAGTGAAGGGCTGGAGTGGGAGTAGAGGGTAGTGGTGGACAAGTAGGCAACACAGTGGATAGAGTACCACTGGAGTTGAGGACCTGAGTTGAAATTTGACCTCAGACATTTCCTAGCTATGTGACCCTGGGCAAGTCACTTAACCTCAATTGCTTAGCCCTTACCACACACTTCTATCTTGAAATTGATATGAACTACTGATTCTAAGACAGAAAATGTTTTTTTTATTAAAATTAAAAAACAAAGTGAGGTGTTGAACTCACTGAACTCTTAAGGTCTCTTCTAGTTTTATCTCCTAAAAAGGAAGACAAAATTAAGATACATTCTCTGATTTTAGGAGTCCTGGTCTATTGCAGGTCTGTGGAGAAACTGAGTCCAAGAGCAAAGTTCCAATGAAGCAGGGGGAAACACCCATCACTTTGTTCCTAGGAAACTCCACCCAAGTCCTTTTTCTGGCCTCCTCAAAAACATCAGGAAACCCCAAAAGCATTCTGGAACTCCCTGGAAGTGATAATATCAGAAAGGAGTGGAACTTGCCCAATGGGGGTTTTCCTGTTAAGGATCTGTCTCTTTGTTTTTACATCTGTCTTCACCTCTATCTGTAGCAATAAAGGCCAGTTCCCTGGATGGAAGATTAAATCATGTGCTCTCTCCCTAAGGGGCTGGCATTAGGACTCATCATATCTAGCACAGAGACATCTCCACGTCTGCTCTGTGAAGGAGAAGACTTCAGAATTCTGTACAGCAGCACAGTGATCAATTATGACTTCAGAAGGCTGGGGGTGAAGCGTGCTTCCTCCCTCCCAGCAGAGAGGTGATGGATTGAACTAGAGGGACAGAAGGTGGCTTATATCTTCAGATATAGTCAACTGATTTGCTTTGCTTGATTAGAACTTGTTAAACTTTGTTACAGCAAAGGACTTCTTTGGGAAAGCATAGAGGGAAGGAAGGAATACAGATTTAAGGGAAAAAAGAAAAGAATAAAGCAATACAAATGGCACGGGGAAAAAAAGTTCAGGAAGGAGACACAAACAAGAAGGGTAATAATTTTATTCCTATTCTTTTAATTTAATTCTTTTAAACTGGACATGTCATGGATGTATCGAGCTTTTTGTAACAATGAGACTGACACCTTCTCTGTGACTTGGAGTCTGAGTTTCCTTGGGCATTAAGGGATGAAATGACTTACCCAGTCACACTGCTCAAATCTAGCAACAGATGGACTTTGGGTCCAAGGTTTCCTGATTCTGAGATCAGCCCTTTATCCATTAAGCTGCATTCCTTTTAATAAATACCCTTTTTAAAAAGCCACCAATACATAAAATCATGACTTTATGAGGCTTTTTTGGGCTTTCCTTTATGGACTGAATTGTCAGTGTTTTTGATGATTTAAATTTGCAATTAAAAAAAATAAGCTCTTGGGGGCTGCTGGATAGCTCAGTGTGGAATGAGGGCCAGACCCAGAGATGGGAGGTCCTGGGTTCAAATTTGGCCTCAGACACTTCCCAGCTGTGTGACCATGGGCAAGTCACTTGACCCCCATGGCCTAGCCCTTACCACTCTTCTGCCTTAGAACCACTACACAGTATTGATTCTAAGACAGAAGGTAAGGGTTAAAAATTGCAAGTGCAATCACCATAGAGGGCAATTCTGTTCAGAAAAGGGATTGGACTAGATGAGGCCTCAGATCCCTTCTAACTCTGAGATCCTATGATTTTAGCTGGCAGCTACCCTTAAATATTTTATATGAAGAGGCAGCTGGATGGCTCAGTGGATAGAGAACCAGGCCTGGAGCCAGGAGAACCTGGGTTCAAATCTGGTCTCAGATACTAGCTGTGTAATCCTGGGCAAGTTCACTTAACCCTGTTTGCCTAGCCCTTGCCCTTCTGTCTTGGAGTTGTTACAAAAACAGAAAGTAAGGGTTGTTTGGGTTTTTTTAAAAGCAGGGGGGGGCCTCAGGGAAATAATGTGGCATCCTCCTTTAAAAAGAATAGGAGATCTAAGCTCTCAGTGAAGAACTGGGTCCTGGGGCTTAACATAGACTGTTCCAGGGATGTATCAGCCTGATGACCTGGGATGCTGTAAGAAGGCTGGACCATCAAGAAGGTCTTGCTCTGCCTTTGTGTAGTTTTGTGAAGAGGAACTCCTAGTCTTAGCTCCTCATATAGCTTTGGGAAATTTTAAAAACTTTTTTTGGCCTCAGTGTTCATATCTATAAAATGAGGGGTTTCAAGAATGTCAACATTTTTGAGTTAGAAGAGTCTCAGTAGCAATCTGGTCCAACCAATGGCCAAAAAGGGATTCCTTCTATGACACATTTTGACCAGTGGTCATCCAGACCTCATCTGAAGAGATTATTTCATTCTTTGTACTTATTATGTGCCTGGCACATTCTAAGCACCTAATAAATACTTGATTGATTGGGGAACCCGCTGTCTTTATAGGCAGCCCATTCCACTTTGAGATAGTTCTGTTTTTTAAGTCTTATTTTCTGTCTTAGTAACAACTCTAAGACAGAAGGGCAAAGAGTAGGCAAACAAAGTTAATTAAGCCCAGGGTCACACAGCTAAAAGGTGTCTGGCCCAGATTTTAACTCAGGTACTCCCAATTCCAGGTCTGGCACTCTATCCACTGTTCTACCTAGCTGCCTCTTTGGGATTGTTCTAATGGATAAGATTTTCCTTATTTTAAGCTTAAATTTCCCTATCTAGAACTTCCACCCATTGGCTCCTAGTTCTGCTTTATAGAGCCAAAATGAACAACTCTGAACCATCTTTTGAATAACATTCCTCCAGTTACTTGAATATATAAATCATGGGGGCAGTTAGGTGGTTTAATGGATAGAAAATCAGACCTGGAGGTGGGAGATCCTGGGTCCAATTCTGACCTCAGGCACTTCCTAACTGTATCACCCCGGGGCAAGTCACTTAACCCCATTGCCTAGCCCTTACCACTCTTCTGTCTTGGAACCAAGACTTAGTATCCATTCTAAGATAGAAGGTAAGAGTTTCAAAATATATGCAGCCATTAAACCAATTCAAAATCCATCTAAGGCTACCATCTCTCCACATTTTCCAGAAAAGTAGCATTGAGAGACTTTATCAATGCTTTGCTAAAATTTAGGTAAATTGTATCCACAGCTTTTTCTTGATATACATCAGTGATAACATGGCCTCCAAAGATGGTACTCAGAGCACTCTCTGTGGGCAAACGTTTGCCCTCCCCCACTCAGAGTTTGTTACTAGAAAGGCAGAGAGACTCAGGCAGAGCTGCTCCCCTCCCTCTCACTGCCTCTCTGCCCAGCAGCCCAATGGGAGCACTTTCTCCCTCCCCTGTGTGAGGTATGGGGGGGGAGCAGGATATTCCGGACATTCAGTGGGAGGACAGTAGGGCACTCAGTGGGGGGGGGGGGGCTGGCATTTCATCTCTAAAAGGTTCACCATCACTGATATATACGTAACTTAAGTCCTAAAGCCCACTGGTGTGGGACCCTCTCCTTTCATGGTGAAGATCAATGCCCTGTGTCTGCTTTGAAGAAGAGAGCATAGTTAGTGAGAGCAGGAGAAAAGACTCTCTTCATTCACTTCTAGCTTTCTCGTCTCTTCAAATCTTTTTAGACTCTTTATATTGCTTTGAGTCTCTTTAGGTTCTTTAGAATCTGCAGTAGCTTCAGGCATTTCAGATTTGCAGCTTCCAGAGAAAAGAGAGAAGTTATTAGTCCCCCTTCAGTTTGCTGAAGGGAAAGTAAGACTTTGAGCAAAACCTGGCATGAGAGAAGCTGGCTGTCTCCACCATGTTCCTGTCTCCAGGTTGTTATGCTGGAAACAGGGGAATTTCTCCTTGGATGAGATCTGAGACTCTACTCTTTCTCTTGACCGAACTTGAGTTGTCTTGCTCCCAATGGGAGAGTTCCTTTACTCTCTGTATTGTCTGGTATATGTTCTCCTATGTGTATTTTCTCTGACTTCGGTTTTGCTATGGAATTGGAAAAATGGGTTTTCTTTGCTAATTTCTAATTGTGTTCATCATGGAACTGGTATTTGGTGAGAAAGAATGAAGTATTGGATATAAATCTTGGGTTCTTGCTTCCCCCCATTACTATAACAGTGATTGGAAGTTAGCCTGAACCTGAAAACCACATCCTCTAGAGTAACAATGTGTAAAGAGTAGATAGATATCATTCCAGCCTAGTATCTCATCTATCTGAGGAGAACAGAATGAACATAAAAAAAACAAGTGACCTCAATATCTTACTTCCCCACCCCCCCCACAGAAATTTTATTCTATTCTGCCTTTCTTTGAGCACACCCCATTATTCCTGTTACATATGGGGTTCATTTTTAGTATAATTAAGACAATTTTAGTGACTTTGCCAAATGATAAAATAAGATTGTCTTAGCCTGATCTGTTCTTGAAAAAGTCTTGCTGGCTGTTATCGTTACCTCTTTTTTTTTTTAGATATTTAAGAATCTCTTCTTTAATAATCTATTTTACAATTTTGCCATCAGTCTAAGACAAGTTCACTGGCCTATAGTTTACTAATTTTACTTTCTCCTTTTTTTGAATTTGGGGTCTTTTTCTTTCACTAGTCTTCCAGTAACTTTCCTTTTCTCCATAATCTTTCAAAAACCACTATCTCAGGCATTACATCTACCATTTCTTTCAGTATTCTAAGTTGTGGTTTATCTCGACCAGGGGACTTTAGTTTATCAATGTGCAGGTAAGTACTATATTATTGATGTTGGCTATCTCTGTTAGTCATTTTTGTTCAGTTCCTTCCAATCCAAAGATCAGAGCAGAGGAGCAGAAAACAAAAGCAAAATTAGAATTGAGGGCCTTCTCTTTGTCATCCGTTCTCATTGTCCTATCCATCTTGAACAACAGTCCTCTATTCTTTGTGATCCCCTTCTTTATTTCAATATGAAACTCTTTTTGCCGGCCTTAGCTTTCCTCATCAACTTCAGTCCATTCTGAATTTTTGCACTTTGGACACTATTCTTATAGTACCACATCAAGCTTTTGTATTTATTCATCATTTGCTTCTTGACCTTGCTTCCATCCTCAAGTTTCTGACTTTTAAAAATCTAAATTGATTCATGAGTTGCTTGTGCATCCACTTTGACTTATACAAATAGTTCTCTTTCCCCACTCATCATTTAATATATTTCTCTTAGTGCCTTTAGAATTTCAATCTTGAAAGTTTAACCAAATGTTTTAGGTTAATTTCCCCTACAGAATTTTAGAATTACTATATTTCCTTTGAGTTCTGTAAAATCTACTCTCCTAAAATCTGTGTGTGTGTCACACTATTCTTGGCTTTCTTCTTTCCTTCTATCACAAATTCTAAGATGGAGTTGTTGCTTCTTCCCAAGATTCCCATCATTTCCAAACCAACAACTAGTTTTCTTCCTCTGTGAGAATCAAACCTAGAATAGAATTCCCCTTGTTGGTTCCTCTGCCTTCTGGAGATAATTATAATTAAGGCAAGTCAAGACATCATTAGCCGTTCTGCTTTGGACAGAGAGGGCTCTAGCAGATATTTGAATAATTGAAATTCTCTCATCTCTTCTATTTTATGCCTCTCTGCCAGGCTTGTAATCCCTTTCTCAAACTCATCTTTTTCCTCTTTCTGTACAGGCACTCCAGGGTATACTAAGAAGGCAATCTTATTTCTGTACTTGTTCTGTTGCTCTCTACTATTCTTCCCCTTCTTGTTCCCAGATCTCCTCAAATGAGTATATCATCTTAATATACAATGCCTCATACATCCTCTCATTACCATCCTCTGGTCTTTTGGTTTTGTTTTGTTTTGTTTCCATTCCAGAGCCATATCCCTGTCTGGGTCTTATTCTACCAAGTCTCAATGATACCTATGAGGTCAAATTTGCTTCCTTGCATTAGGAACTTGCTTGTTTATCCTCTGTGCATTTGTAAACAAATATCTAAGACTGGTTTTTGCATCAGGGTCCCATCTTAGATATTGTCTTCTGTGATCTTTTGATTATTTCAACTACCATTCTTTATCCCACATTGCTGCTACTCTCTATAATATTTACCTTAACAAATAAATATAGGCACTTTTTCTCCTCTCTTCCTTTTCAGCTTAAAGCCTTTTAAATTTGATTTGCAAGACACCAGGCAAGTACAATTTTATCATCCCTTGTTGATGTTGTAGAGACTAAGTTAGAATTAGACACTTCCAAAGGTCCCTTTCAACTCTGAAATGCTATATCTATGACTATAGGAGACAAGCATAGCTCATCCTCCCTTCTTAGACACTAGGAATCTGAACCTGGGATTACCTCTTAGTGAGTCACATCCAAAATAAAGCCCTTAGAAGGGTAAACTCAGTGCAGTACATTTCATGATTGTGGAAACTAGGAGGCCAGGAAAGGGACATGGTCAAAGTCTATGATAGCATGCATGAGTTGGAGGGGGAGGGACAGGCTTTATTCTTCAGATCCTGAACACTTGGAATCTGATTTGCCTTTGAGGCTGAGAGAATGGAATGTGAAAATAGCAGCCCAGAAGAAATAACTATGAGGGCTTCATCTGCTTGGTACAAAGGGAAGAGATGGGAGAGAGAGAGAGAGGAGGCTAGGAGAAAAAAAAAAGGATACAGGAAGGAGATAGGGAATTCTTAGGAAAGGATGGGAAATGGGTTGAAAACAAACAGATTTGGTGATTTGGAGAAATGCTTGTGGTCAGGATTCCTGACAGGAAAATTGGGAGGAGTTGGGGTACACGCCTGAAAGCACCTAGGACTGCAGTCTTGCCTTCTCTCAAATTGCAAATGCTTGCATTTTAACTAGGATCTAAGACTAAAAAGATTTCAAGGAAGATCTGCCCACTGGGTGGGTGGTGTGGGGACTCTGTGTTCTTTGTGTTTTCTCTTTCTATCTATCTCTATCCCCCTCCTCTTTTCTCATCTGTCTCCCTGTCTCCATCTTGTTCCATCTGACTTTTTTTTTCTGTCTTTTTCAATTGGAGTATGAAAAATTCCAGAATAACCAACAGCCCCTCCCTTAGTCTTTTGTTTTGGAACTAGTACATTCTGTTCCTCCAGTCCTCCATTTTCTTCCTCTGCTCCTGCCCAACGCCTCTAGTAATCTTAACCCTCCCAGTACCCTGCTGTAAGGAGCCCAAGGGTCCCTCTGATTTGGGGAATCATCCCCTGAAATATGCCTCTTTTGGGCTTGAGTCCATCATTAATGCTTCTCAGCCAACAATTGCTGGGCAGCGCCTTGTGTGGGAAAAGAAGGAAAATCTGGTGGGGAATTTGAGGGAGAATGAAAGTAGAAGTGGGGGAGTGGATTTTCGGAGATAGAAGGAAAAGGGAAAACACAGAGGGGATGGATTTGAATCCTCATAGGTCCCTTGGGAGGCTGATAAAGGGGAACTTGAAAGCAGACTTGGAACTGTGCTTTGGAAGAGTTATCAGGTTAGTGAGAGACCAGAGAAGTGGAAGCAACTTCACTGTTTCTTCTGTTCAAATACCTAAATGAGTCTATAATCTCATCGATTTGGAAATTCCTTTTAACGAAGTAGACTGTAACCCATCCCTATTTGTTCTTCTTGTGCCACTTTTATCCATATCCTCCAGTAAACTACACTTAGGGGTTCAACTGAAATGGATTTGAAATCACTCAAGAACTTCGAATACCCTCTAGGTAGCATGGCTAGTAGAGATTGGTAGCATAAGGGGAAAGTGACTGAGGGAGGGGAACCAGAGAGATACACGTGATGCTAGTAGGATGCCTATCTGGGTCATTTTCCCAACTCTGGCAATGACCAAACTCTTCCTATATGTATATATTCCCTCTTGTATGTACATACATAGAATAGACTCTTTCGCTATCTGCACCCTCCCTGGGCTGAGGGCCCAGGTCTTCCTTATAACGATGAGCCTGAGGGAGGAAGCGAGCCAGCTCCCTGGGTCTAACTCTCCTGGATTCCGAGGGCATCTTGCCCCCTAACTGGGACATTTCTGCTGCTTGGAACCACTGCTCCCCAATGCCCTCTGTTGAATAGCACCTCCTCCTTCTCCTTCTCCTTTTCCCCCTTCCCCCTTCCACTGCCTGCAGGAAATTGAAGTGACACACACACTCCTGGTCCCTCTGATACGCAGTGGGCACAGCTTCGGAACCCCGAGCCCGCCCACGTGAGAACCCAGAGACGCATCCCTGGTGAGTGTCAGGTTCCGCCCCGCCCCCCGCTCTCCAGCCAACCCCTGTGACGTCTCCGTCACTGTGTAACGGTCTCTAGGGCGAAGCTAGGGAGGGCGGGAGCTCAGGCTGCTGCGCAGGCCCTCAGGCCCCTCCTCCCAGGTGACTCCCCTCCTCCTTCATCTCTACCCTCGCCCTCTAGCCGAGCCTTACATTCGTCACCCCACTCATCCCCTTCCCTCCTAATTTTCCAGCCCCCTCCCCATTCAATGATCACCAACCCCCTCCTTCCTTGTAATTGCTCATCCTTCTCATCCCCAGCCCTTCAGGGCTCATCTCCCATCATCCCTCTCGCTGCCCATCCTACCCCATCGCCCCCCCAATCCATCCACCGCCACCACCCCTCACTGATCAGCCTCCTCTTTCCCCTAATTTTTCATCCTCCCTTCTTTCCCACACCCTGTTCCCCATCACGCCTCACTGCTGATCCTCCATTCGCCATTACTTTTTTGAATCTTCCCCATCATCCCCTTGATCTTCATTCTTCAATCCCCTCCTAAAATCACATCATCCCAACTCCATTCCACCTCAACCTTCACCTTCCCCTCTCCTCATCATAACCATTCCTCTCATTCCTAAACCTCCCATCATTCCCTGAGCATCCCTGATCAGTACCCAAATCTTCCCACCCCCACCCACTTCACTTTAGTTCTCATTTCACCTCCTCATCCCCCCCCCCTTTTTTATTTCTGGGCTCTTCCTTTATTCTTAATTCTCATCACTTTCCATCAATTCCCAACTTCAGTCGTCCTCCTCTTTCCTAACCCTCACTCCTCTCAGCTCCCTCACTCCTTATCCGCTACTTCCCTTCTCATCCCCATTTATTTCACTCTTCATCTCTACCATCTCTCTCACATCCCTCCTTCACTTAATTCATTCCACCTCTCACTGTTCTCACTGTTCAGCCTCCATTTATTCTACTCATTCTCCATCATTCTCCAGTCTTTATCCTTTCTGTTCCCCTTCTAACCATCCATTATTCCCATCTCATCATCGAATTTCTTTCACTCCAAAACCCTCCCATTATCCTCTCCTCTTACCCCAATTCCTTCATATCTGATCTCTCTTCACTTCTCATTTATTACCTTCATTTCCTGTTCCACATCCCCCTTTTTGTCCCTCAAGTCTAAACCTTTCATTTTTTATTCCCCATCACCATTAGCCCACTCTCTCTTCCATCTTCCAGCTGCCTTAATTGCTCATATCCTCCCTTTTATCCTTTATTCTCCCACTCTCCTATCTACCTCTCCCCACCTCCCCATCCCACTATACCCTTTCACTTGAAGCCACTTCATTCTCCCTTATCACACCCAAGTTCCTCTTATCCTATCACATCCTTTCTCAACCTCTCCCATTCCCTGCTCCCCCCTCATTTCTTTCTTTAATCTACCTCATACTTTCCATCTCTAGTTCCTATGCATCTGTTTCCCTCAGACTTCATCCTCTCTCTGTCTCTTGTTTCTGGCTCTCTATACTGTACCTTATCCTCATTTTCTCACTGCTCATCCTCCTCTCTTCATTGTCCTTTATCTCCAACCACTCATTGTTCTTGGGTCCTGCCCTTTCAGTGTATGGACCCTCATTATCTTTCATAAGTCCTCATCTTCTACCTTTAACTGTTCCTCATTTTAAATCCAAAATCTCTCAAAACCAGTTATTCCATGCCCTCTCGTTATGCCTCAGTCCATTTTACTTCACTGTTCTCTCAGGTCTTACTCCTTCCCTAACCCTCCCTGCCCATCTCTTCATTATATTCATCTCTCATTTCTTCACTTGTCCCTTATCCCTATCTCCTTGTTCTTCAGTTCCATCCCTTCAATATCCCTTACATTTCGTTCTCTTAACTCTCATGTTCATCTTCTTACCTGCCTTTCCCAGTGCTTCTCATCTTCACCCTCCCTCTCCATCAAACTCCATCCCCTGATTTGTCTCACAGTCTAATCCTTCCACTGTGCATCAACTCCTCTTCTCACTACTTCACAGCCATCATCTCCTCATAGGACGATTTCTGTGAGGGGCATTTGGGGTGTTGGTGGGTAGGATGCAGTCCTGGCTAGGATTTCTCCTCGAGGCTACAGTTATAGACGCTCCTTCACCCCAGGCTTAGCTCCTTGGAACCACCTATAAAAGCTTCCTCTCGCCGTGGGCACCTCCTCTCTTCTGGGCCTCTCGGTTTTACCTAATTGAGAACCCGCCAGAGGCGTCTGAGCAAGGAGGTGGGGAAGTGCCGGTGGGGCCCCGGCCGAGGACCCTCCCTCCCTTCTCCTGTTTTCAGGGCAACTGCCGTTGGACCTCGGTGAGGTGTGGGACGCAGTAAGGGCCCGATTCATAGAAAAGGAGGGGGAAGGGAAAGGAAAAAAAAGGAAAAGGGAGGGGGGAAGGCAAGGGGCCTTGGGACCCCCAAAGGCCCCATCCAACGATGTCACATCCTTAGGACTACGGCTGGAGCCGAGGACATGCCGGGGTTGAAGAGATACGAAGTGGCGCTGGAGGCAGAAGAGGAGTGAGTTGGGGGTACTGGGCAAATGGGCGGCGGCAGCGGCGGCGACGAAGGGGGAATAGTGGAGAAGGGGGCATGGGAATGAAAAGAGGTAAGGCGAGTCTCTGGACTATGAGACGGTGTGAGGAGAAATGGCAGGAGGGTGGATAAAAGGACCGACCCCAAGGGTCGAGGGGCTGGGCCTTGCTGCCCCTCCCCCAATCCCTTCTTTTCCCGTCTTGGCTTCCTCTTTAGGATCTATTGGGGCTGTTTTTACTTCTTCCCCTGGTTGCGGATGTGGCGGAGGGAAAAGAGGTGAGGTGGGTCTGGGAAGAGCCTGGAAAGGGGCTGGGGGCGGTTCTCAGAGGTGAGGACTCCCTGGGACGCAGTCCGCCTACACCTCTGGAGTGGAGGCGCTGCCTCATTTTCTCCCAAGATTCAGAGGTGGCTGGGGTGGGGATTGTGGGAGGAGGACTGAATGTTGCCTGCACCCCGCCCCTCTCTACCTCACTGCCCCCTCCCCCAGTCCCCTTCCAGCCCCAGGCCTCTGGAGCCTTGCCCGTGAACCCTCCACAGCGCAGCACCCCCCCCGGGGCAGAAGCTGGAACCCCTTCCCCGCCTAGTGAGCTGCCTGTCCAGGGGCTTGGGCCCCCACCCCTCCAGGCGAAGCAGTCCCCGCCGTCCGGCAGTGCCGCCCCGGGGCACCCAGCAAGCATCGGTCTATCGGGCCGGGGCCCAACCGCTCCCCAGCAGTACCGTGGAGTAAAGGATTTAACCTGGATCCTGACTCTGCCAGCCAGTCTCTGCCGCTGCCGCTGCCGCTGCCGCTGTTGGGTGGGGGGAGGGAAGAGGAAGGGAACCGGCATGTATGCGGACTGGGTTTGGTGCTTACGTTTCCCTTACCCCAAGGGGAAGGCTGTGGGTTTGGAAGGATCGCTACCCCTCTTCATTCACTCTTCTCCTACCCTTTTGAGCCGCAGCAGTCCCCCGTCCCTCCCAAACCAATATCATTGACCCTCCCCGTCAGGGACTCCTCTTCAGTATCAGGAATCCCCCATTAAGGGAGGGGGCCACCGATCAGTATCAGCTACCGCCCTCATCCGTGATCCCCAGTTAGTACCAGCAGCCCATCAGTGACACTCATCAGGAACACCCCATCTGTGAACCAGCATCAGGGACTTCCAATAGCAAATAGCCAGTCATGGAATCCCTGAGTGAGGAACTTCCGTTGACCTCAGTTTCATCATCAATAAAAAAAAGGGGGTTGAATTAGACTATCTTTAAGGGCCCTTCCAGTTCTAAATCCTATAATTATATAAAACGGGGGGGGGGGGGATGAAACACGTCTACACCCGACTGGTACCACATTTCTATCCATTCTCTAGCCCCGGTATTGGCAACTTGCAACCACTACCAGCAATGGCCACAAGGAGCAAACCAACCTTTTTTCTACTCAGTTCCTGGAAAACTATTTTTGTTTAAAGTTTTTTTTTTTTTTAAGCGACCATTACTTTAAGAAGCTAAAGTAAAACAGATGAAAAAAGCCAAAATACACAAAACTTACTTTAAAATTCATGGTTCTGAATTGTTCAAGTTCTAATCCAGACTATGTTGAAACCCTGGTTACTGGGCTTAATGCATCTCTCCTCAACCTTAATGGATCTCCTCAACCCATCCCAAGGGTCCAGATGCACTGTCCTACCTTAGTTATCCTCATTCAATACCCTGTAGGGCTGGTCATTAAGCCCATTCAGATAAGGAACCTAAATCTTACTACCATACGAATTCCTGTTTTCATTGTTGTTCCTGCCTGCTTAATCATCTCTATTGATAAAAGTTATATCAGAAGGCAATCCTACTTTATCAAAAACTGTAATTGTTAGAAATTTATTGAGCAGAAACCTGCCTTTAATTTTCATCCATTTGTCCTGGTTTTGCCTGGAGCCATACACTGTCTTAATTCCAGCCCCTTCCCATTCTTTCAAGCTATTAAAATGTTTTTCTAAGTGTTATCTTTTCCAAGTTAAACAATCCCAGGCCTTTCAACCATTCCTCTTAGAAATGGAGATATATCGGTTGTACTTGAGCTCTGGAGTCCTAGGTTTTGTCCTTACAGGTAGGTGACTTGGGTCAGAGTTGGGGTTGTTCCCAATTCCTTTTAGAAACCTCATATCTCCTTGTTCAGGCTGACACATTCCAGGGACAAGAACCTCATATTTTCCTAGAGTGTGTACTTCTATGATTTACCTGGCATCAACTTGGCCCTCATCTCTTCTTGGACCTACCCTCTTTGCTACATCAAGAACTCAGTTGTCCCCAAAATGCCAAGCCATAGGCTTCCCAGGTTTAGATTCCTGCTACTTTTGCCCTGATTCCGGAAAAGGGACCAAATCGGGCTCTATCCCTCAACGTTACCAAGAATAAATTACTGGCATTTCCCTTAAAGCTCTTAACCCCCCAACATGGAGAATCAAGGAGGCAAGTTTAGTTAGCTTTCCACATTTTGAGGAAAGACAAGAGGATCTTCAGGGCTATTGGAGGAGGGGATAGGGTTGGAGCTCAGAAACAAGGCAAAAGAACCACCATATTCAATCCTCTAGAAAATAATCTTTAAGACGAAGTTCTATCTTGTCTGTCCCCTCTTCCCATTCGCTCTACTATTTTGAAAGGGAGAGAAGGGTGGGAATTAGCTCAAGTCTGTGCCTTGTTACTATGATAGTCACTTTTTCCTGATAAGAGACATGCTGGGGCAAGAAATAAAGGGTGGAAAGGAAAGATCTGCCAGATCTGCTATCAGTCTCGGTTTGCATCCACTTATGAGGGTATTTCCCATCCAGAGGCTCTTCTCATAAGGGCTTATGAATGCAAGTGTGTGAGTGACTGTCACTTTCTGTGATGAAATGCAGTTTTTAAATGCACTAATGGAAGTGACAGTGATGAGAAGTGTCACAAAATGTCACTGTGTAGGAATCCTCATTTTTGCCTCTTAGTGTGTTCAATCATAGGCTAACCTCTCATCAGGGAATAAAGAAAAGAGAAATCCAATAATCTGGGAAGAAGCTAGAAGTAGGTCAGGTCATAGGAGGAAAGTTTTGCCCAGAAAACAGTAACACATCCAGGACTAAAAGGCCTCTCTTCTCCTAGCCCTAGGATTCAAGTCCCTACTAAAAGGGAGAACCTACAGTTAGACAAAGAATAGGTGCACATGGGGATAGGGACTTAGGATAGCCATTTAACCTTCTGGAGGAACTATATGGAAACACAAGGACACAATGACCTCTGAAGATCGTCATCCATTGGTTGTTTTGAAGGAACTGGGATGGGAGAAATGGACTACCAGGTGACTATACTGGTCAGGGAGGTCACATTTGGTCACAGGACCATAAAGGAAAGAGCCCGAGTCCCACCTGTTCATGACTCATCTGAAGCCCAGGGGCCCCTCTTCCCACTCCACCACTGAAGGGGTGGTGAAGAGGAGTCCTGGGGAATGAGAACTTCCACACCCCTACCAAGAAGAGAGGGAGGGTGGAGCCTCCAAGAAATGCCTTCACTCAGACCTTGGGTACAGGGGAACCTCACTCCTCCCCTAAACCAGTCCCAATTTAAAAGGCTGGGCCACACGGCATGTGTTTTCAGAGGCTCCCTGCACAGCCTAAGCTCCCTAGAAGCAGCATGAAGGGGATGGAGCTAATCCTAATTCTGACCCTGGTGCTATTCAACTTCAGCCCCAGGAAAGGTGAGATGAGTGATCTGGGTAAAGACTGAGGTATGGAGGAGGGTTTGAGAACACAGTTGGGAGGGGAGTTGTCCTCTTGGATTGGGGGAGAATGAAGTTGTCTTTTAGGTTGTCAAATTCAAGTGTCTGCTGAAGTCTCTTAGATTGTAGGAAGAGGTCCCTCAGACTTGTGGGGAGAGAGGTTCTCAATTCTTAGACTGGAAGGACATGGGTTCTTGGGTTGAAGGTCTCCAGTCCCCTAAGATTACTCAGCACATTTCTATTCTTTACTTCTCTCAGCACTACCCCCAGACCCCAGCATCTCATGCTGCACCCAAGTCTATCGAAAGAATCTCCCCAATAAATTACTACGGAATGTCATCCGGGTAGACCTTCAAGAAGCCAATGGTGACTGTCATATAAAGGCTTATGTGTGAGTCCAAGTCAGACCCCTGAGATCCCTGACCTCACCTTTAAGACTCATCACTCAGTCCCCTCTTCATCATTGGCTTGCTCTCCCAACTAATCCCTTATCCTGTCCCCTCAGGCTACACCGAAATCATCATCGAAGACCTGTTTGTGTTCACCCAAACAACCGTTCTCTAGCAAGGTGGTTGTACCGAAACAACATGAGGCCGAAGGATCTTGGTCCCAGCCCTGGGCTCAACCCAACTCCCTAAACCACCTTGCCCCCTCCATTCTTCCAGTCTCCTGTAAGAACTGATACATTTCAGTTCAGGTCTTTTTCCTAAAAAACCCAACCCAATCTACAGCCTGACCTTCTGGGAGTGGAGTGTTGGTCATTTCCTTAGAGGCCCAAGGTGGGGGGGGGAGAGATCAAATGGACCTATGGTTGAACTCTGCACAGGAAACGGGAATTTGGCCCTGAGGATCAGACCTGATGGAAAGCAGCCCCCTTCCCATTGCCTTCAGGTAACTTTTTCCCCTAATAAAGCTGAGCTGGACAGAAGCCTTTGGTAGCATAGCTCAAAACATCAAGGAGGGAAACTGGGATGAGTTGGAAAAAACCAGGAAATAACTTTCTCCATTGATCTCCAACACCTTCAGACTTTCCTTCTCTTTCAGAAGAATTTATGTAGAAGGAATGACAACTCCTAATTCCCTTTATTCACATAGATACATGGCAATAATACCCTACTCTCCTCCAAGCTTCCTCTCTCACCAATGTCCACTGTACACATACATGCACACACACACACACACACACACACACACACACACACACACACACACACACAAATTAGGAGGCTTATATAGGTACGTGTCCAAACAACCACAGTGGTGCAGTCATCAGAAGGACTCATATTCCTACACATAGGCACACAAACACACATGTACACAGAAACACCTCACCTTGCCTTGGGTGTATTTCAATGTATGTCCCTTATGGCCCCAGATGTTTCAGAGGGAAGTCTGTTCCCCTTATGCAAAGCCAGGTTGGGGTGGGAAAGGGAGGATGTTGCATGAACTCCATAACTAAGGAGTCGCTCATCCACACACTGAAAAGCAAATGGTAGCGATACTGCGAGTCCCACAAAAATGGACCCTAAACAATAGCCCCTCAGAATGGTAGAGTTCGAGGGGGGTTATTGTCTTTCCAGAAACTCCAGCTGCCTCTCCACACTGGTGCTGATTGTAAAGATCTTACTAAGAGTAAGATCATCCAAAGTTCACTACAGGATTTGAGCCACTGTAAGGAAGCAAAAGAAAAGGGAAGTAATTGGAGGAAGGGTCTCTGCAGGCACCCCTGGCCCATCTTTGGACTCCTTGGCCACATCCCAAAGGAAAATATCTTAAATGTTACAGCAAAGAAGACCAAAGCTGGAAGAGAGGGAGGGGAGCTAAGTATTTTTCTCCTCCCACCCCAAGCCCCAAATGCTTGAGGTCCTGTCTGCTGCTCTTCCCTATTTATCTCCTGCTCTTAGCTAAATCATTCTCCCCTCTTTCCCCACTTCACACTATGCTTGAACTATTCTCCCAGAAGAGAATGCCTTACCTAATCCTTTTCACCAATCCACATCTTACCATTCCCACCAGGTCCTGCTTAAATTCACCATTAAAGCTTCCCTGACTATTCCAGCTCACATTGACCTTAACCTTTCCCAGCTTCTCCACTCTGAACCACACATTCACCCTTGATCACACACTGTCCCATCCTGTTCTCTGTTCAAATTCTTTTCATTTTCCCAAGCAAATTCTATTTCCTTCTTGCGATAGCCCAGCACAAGGCTAGGTATGCAGAATTCCAAACATACTTGTTTGATCACAGGAATGATCTTCAGAGTCCTCTTCCCAATCTCCTGACCCTCCCCTAATACCACAGGTGACTATGAAGCCCAACCAAAAAGCTGAGGCAAAAGAGGAAATGTTAAGGGGACAGAGCTGGGATCCTGAAAGGGGAAGAGTTTGGATAGTGGAGATATTTACAGCCTCACTGTATGAGCCCCCAACCTGGGAAATAAGGGAAAGAGCCAGAGGTCAGGGGTGGACTGAATGAGATTGCCTAGGAGGATAGGAACTTGGAACCGAAAACCCAAGGGAAAGACCTGAATAGGGGAGATGTGATAAGGAGAATGGTGAGTCACAAGATTAGAGATCAAGGAGGTGACTTGGATGGGAATAAAGATACAGATGAGGAGCAGGAGGTTCCCTCTTAGTTTTCCCACCCATGGAACCATCCATGGCACTCACCAGGCATGGTCTTCACTTGCACCATAGGAGCCAAGAAACCAGGCTTCGGGGCGGCCCCTTTTCTGTTTCCTCTTAGTCTTAGCCTGTCATGAGCACAATGAATGAGTTTTCCCAAGTCTAGGATATCTCAGTCCTCCACAAGGGTCAGAGTAGTTGGGTCAGTTAGTAGAGGGGTCAGTAGGTCTCAGAACCCCCGAAGAAATGGGGAGGTTGGTCTAGAAATGATCTCTAAGGTGCCTTTGATCATAGATTAAGAGCCAGAAGGCTCTTACCCTTCATTCTATAATTAAAGCTCAGGGTATGACTTGAACTCAGGAGTCTTCTAACTCCAGAACCAGTGTTCTTCCACCTATACCATAAACCAATATTTTGTAAAAGGGAAAAGTCCAAAGGGAGTCTGTGGCTAGATAAGCTATAAGAAGGGAGTCAGTGGAGTGAGAGAGGCACCTCGAAGGTATTTGACGGTGAGGAGATGGTGTGCTGACCTAACCCTGGGGCTGGGGTCACTCACCAGAGCAGGAGTACAAGGGCCCCAGCAGCCAGACCCACGAAAGAGAAGACACCCAGAGATGTTACCACGGCCACCTGCTCCAGAGGATCCCTGTGGTCTGGTGGTGGAAGGAGAACCCTCCTGAGAAACAGCTTGGCCCCACCGCAGCAGGTGGAGGTCCTGGGGGCGTTTGGGGCAGCCCCCCACAACTTACTGCCTCTTTGGGGGTTGTCTATCCCCAGGGGGCAGCAGTCTGTGACCTCCCTGCCACACCCAGCCCGCTCACCCATTAGCGGCTGAGAGTCGGGCTGCAGGGAAGGCTCAGGGAGAACGTGTCTCTCTGGCTTCATTTCGGTCTGCGCCTGCACCTTGGTGTGCACCTGCGTCTGCGTCTCTGTCTCCGCAGGCCTCTCGATGGGTCTGGTGCTTGGGCCAGAGGTCACCAATACTAACGGAGCAAGAGCAGCCTCTGAAGGGCAGGCCCCACGCGCTGGGCTGCTCCCCAGATCTCCTAGGGCAGGACTTGGTTCCTCCTTCCCCTCCATCCTCCTGCACCCAGACATTCCCCCTTTCCCCTCACCAGGGCTTGGGGTCCCCCAGGCCTCCTCGCTCCAGTCGCTCCAGGTGCCAGCATCAAGGAAGTCTCGAGCACTCACACGCACCGCATGGGGCAGCCCAGCCACAGCGTCCGTGATCACTTCCTCTAGCCCGGAGGGCTCCACCTGTGGGGTCACAGGGAGGGACCTGGGGACATGGGGTGCTTTGGCAGGAACAATCCATGAGGTGGGGAGGAGGAGCACAGGGAAAGAAGCCCTGTCCTACACCAGGAAATGTCTGCACGTAGCTCTGACATCTGATCCGGGCCTGGATGGCTCAGAGTGGGCGGCTTTCCTGCTCCAGCATCACTGGGGGCACGGGATGCCCAGACATTCCCCTGGGGCCCATAAAATAGATGGTGTCTGCGGCCAGGCCTGACATTAGCTTAGGAGCTGCAAGTCTCCAATGTTAGTGGTAGAAGGGAGTGAAGAACGTGCCTCAGGGAGCCCGTGGTAGAGGCCACTCCCCTCCCTTTACAGATTGGGAAACTGATTCCCAGAGAAGTGATTTGCCTAAGGAAACAGAACATTGTTGGTCAAGCCCAGATTCCATCTGGCAATTGACCTGCAAATCGACACCCCTGATTCTTTCTTGGCATCATTCTATGTTGGGGTGGAGGTGGGTAGGGCAGGTGCTCAGCTGGCCTAGCAAATATTGTAGCAATTCAGTAGCGGCGAGAAGCCACCATCTACTTGTAAACTCCAGAGAGGGGAGCAAACTAAAGAGCTGAGAAACGGAGACTGAATCGGGTGGGAGGACCAAAAGCCGGGGTACACCCGATAGGCTGAGCCCACGGGGACAGGAGGTTCACTGGGAAGATAAGAATCCTTAGCCATAAAGACCCCCAGAGCGGAGGGCACCCATCCTGTGGAAAAGGCTCAAGTGTCTGCCTCCATTCCATTCCTTCACCAGGTCCCCCTTAGCCTGGCCTGACTAAGCCCTCCATCCCACGTTTTCTCTTACCATGGACCAGGTCAGGTGGCGCACAGGGCGGTATTGCAGTCGGAACTTGAGCAGAAAATGGGGTTGGAGAGGCCAAGAGTTTGGATAGGCCCAGCGGACCAGTAGGCGTCGGGGAGCCCCAGGAACCGGTTCCACTCGAAGTCCCTGGGGTGGGTCTGGCCTTACTGTGAACATGGAGGATGGGCTCAGGGTGAGGGGGTGGAAGGGGGTGGGAGGATGTGTCAGAGGTAAGGGTAGGATGACGTTCCCCATACACGACCGGCATGCTGGGAGAGGTCCGCTTGTGTGTGGGGGCACTGCCACGTAGGCTTGAGAATTGGGCCACAGCTCTCTACCTAGTTGGGCGTTGTAATAGGTATCTATGTACGTAATATATATCAATGGTATAGACGTGTGACTCACTTCACTGTGACTTTCACGTCTTGGGGTGAGCACAGAGCGGGTGCCCCCCAAGGCTTTGGCCTTCACCCTCTATACTACTTGACTTGGTGAATCCGCTCTCATGGATCCCACTATCCTCCATCAGTGCAGATGAGTCTTTAATCTACCTGTACAGCCCTAACCTCTCTCCTGACCTCCAACTGCCGTCTAGACAGCTCAAATGGGATGCCACATAGAAATCGTAAACTCAACAGATCCAGACCGGAAGGACTCTTTCCCTGGAAGCTCTCCTCTCTTCCTAACTTCCCTACAAGTATCAAGGGCAACACTGTACTGGCAGTATGAGGACATCCTAAGCCTCACTCTGGACGCCTTCCTGTCTGGCCTTCCCATATTCAATCAGTTGTCAAGTCCCGTAGATCCATCTTCATGTCGCCTCTTGCATAACCCTTCTCTCTTCTGAAGAGAGGCCTTGTGCAGGTCATCACCTCATACCCGAATTGCTGCAGTAGCCTGATGGTTACTCTCTTTGCCTCTCTTTGTCTTTCCCCTTTCCAGTCCATCTTCCATTCATTTGTCAAACGATTTTTAAATTCAGGTCTGTCCTTTGGGGTAAGCTCTGGTGGCTTTCTAGTACTTCCAGGATCAAATAGAAGAGTCTTTTTGACTTGTAAAGCCTAACTTGACCCTTTACTACCTTTCCAGTCTCCTTATTCTCCTCCCACTGCAATTCAGTAATACCTCCTTGCTGCTTCTCATGTATAAAATTCCATTTCCCTTTGGCAAAAAGAAATAACTCCAAATAGCTAGGTGGCTCAGCGGTTAGCCAGGCTTGGAGATGGGAGATCTTGGGTTCAAATCTGACCAAAGACACTTCCTAGCTGGGTTACCCTGCCTAGGCAAGTCATTTGACCCCAATTGCCAAGCTCTTACTGCTCTTCTGCCTAGGAGCTGATGCTTGGTGTTGATTCCAAGACAGAAGGTAAGGTTTAAAAAAATCAAAACAAAAAGCTCTTTTCCCAGTCCTCCTTAATCTAATATGGAGGTCAGAGAAGAATTATCCAAAAACACTCTACCCTGATATGGTCAGTTTTTGCAAGGAGGCGTCCTAGGGGCCCCTTGTGGGTGGGTATTGGTAATCTAGTCTCCATGTAAGAAAGGCTGGTGGGAAGTCTGATGACATTTTCTGCAGAATAATTGGTTAGTGTGCCTGCAGTGTCTGTCTTTTTGTGGGAACAGTATGGAAGGTGACAGATACATTGGGACAGGGCGATGTTGAGACGATTCTTAATAGAAGTCAGTGCAGGGGGAGCAGCTAGGTAGCACAATGGATAGCATACCAGGCCTAGAGTCAGAAGAACCTGGGTTCAAATCTGACATCAAGACACTTCCTAGCTGTGTGACCCCTGGCAAGTCACACAACCCCAGTCGCCTAGCCCTTATTGCCTTGGAACCAATTCTTGGTATCCATTCTAAGACAGAAGGTAAGGGTTAAAAAAAATCAATGCTAGGGGATCATGGACAGGAGACCGTGTGATGACAGAGTTAAGACAATTAGATATCAGCAGAGTGCTGGATTGGGACTTAGGAAGACCCGACTTCGAATACTGTCACTGGTACTTCCTCGCTGGGGAACCCTAAAAAAGAGCATTTATCCCCTCTTAGTCTCAGTTTCCTCACCTGTAAAATGAGGGGTTGTACTCAATGGCGTCTGAGGCCCGCGCTAGCTTTAAATCTATCAATCTGGGAGTGTCAGTTTCTGAGGGAATCGCATGAGGTCACTCCATGTTCTAGTAGTCACTGAGGCCATTCTTAAATGGACTTCCTTGGCCAGGGTCAGCATTTGGGGTGTCATTCACAGATGTTTCGTGATAGAAGTCAGTATTTTAGGTGGCATCCAAGGGGCTTACTCACAGATACTTTGCATGCTCACATCCAGGAGGCGGGCACTGGCCCCCAGGGGGTTCACCTCAGTCACATTAATCCGATACTGGCTCCAGAACTCTGAACCATGGACCACACACCGGGTAGCCCCAGGAAGTTCTGGTAAGCACGGTCGGGGCTCTGCAGATAGCGCTGGTCTAAATATTAGGGGGAAGAGCACAGTGGGCATCAGGAACACCAGTCATACTGTGGACCCCACATCATGAAACTCTGCCCACATCACCCTTCTCCACAGAGTCCACCAGGGAATAAGGGAGGATTGGGGCTTCTTACCTTCCTCTTTCTGTTCCAAGAATGATTTTCTTCCTGTGCAAGAAGGAAGGAGAGAAGGGCTGCCTTGGGCTGCCTGTGGGCTGCCAAAGGAAGGGATATCTCCCCAATCACTACAACCTCCCAGTTGGCATTTCCCTACCTGGAGACCTTTCATAAGGAGGTCCCAGGGGTAGTCTGTCTACCCCCAATTTTCCCTTCTCCCCATATCCCCTGTGCCCATTCCATCCATGTTCACGCACCTGTAGGAAGTAATGTATCGTGTGGGGAGCCCACTGACCCGGCTGGGGCTCCAAGAACAGGAGAAATTCTCATAGTCTGATGCCCGACAGGAAACCATGGGACGAGATGGGGGGTCTGTGGGGATGGGACAGGAGCTGGGGACGCCAGGGAGGCATCAATTACTCTACTCCAAGTTTCTTCCTTGCTATGGTCCCACCTCTTTCCAGTGCTTCACAGTCCCACTCAACTCCATCCCCACCTCCCCATCAAGGTCACTCATGCCATCCCTTAGGTTATTACAATTACCCTCAACCCCCAAACACCACTCACGGCCTAGTTGAAGCGTCACAGAGCCTCTGGTATCCCCATCCTGGGATTGACAGATATAGGTGCCCTCGTCTTGGCTATCTACCCGCTCCAGGACCAATTCCTGTTGTCCCAACCCTAATTCTGACCTCGATGTCTCCAGGAGTGCATGGCCTTCTGCTCGGTGCCAGGAAACCAGTGTCCTGAAGATATAAGGTATGGGTGAGGATGGGTTAAAGATGGAGCAGGACGGAGTTGGAGAAGGAGCATGGTTGAAGTTAGGAGAATCAATCTAGAAACATTAATCCCCTACTATGTGCCAGGCACCATGCTAGGTGCCAGACAAGGGATAAAAGGTCAAGTGCAGAAGTCAGTGCATCCTCCACCCAAGCCCACCCTGCTCCCTCAGCTCCTGACTCCAAATCCCACCTCTTCACTCCCTGAAGATGAGAAAGTTATGATGAAAGCTGGAGGACAGTCAGGATTAACAAGAGATAAGTGAGTTGAGATACTTACCCAGGAGCCACTCCTGGACACAAAAGCACAATGGTCTCTCCAAGTTGCCCGTACTGGACCCCTGCCAGTGGGGATGGTATGAATTCTGAGGAGAAAGCCTCCCCATGCTGACTCCTGAACCCTCCCCCAAATCCCTCCCATATCAGAGAATGGTGGTTGCTGGGGATTCCAAGAGTTGAGCATCAGCCCTTAGGTCCTAGGGAACACAGGTTGGGGGCCCCTGTGTCATCCTAACTCAAAGGTCAGGTAACTCCCTTAGGTCAGTAGTTGGGGACCCTGATCTGAGCCATGCTTTCTCACCTGGGGGACCCCAAGACTCAGAGTCAGTGGTAGAGACAGACACTAGGGCTGCAGCCACAGTCACCAGGACCCTGCCCAGCCCAGAGCAACCGTTGCTCATCTGGAAAGAGAAAGAGGTACATGGTCATCTCCAGGGAAGGGACTCTCTAGGACCCCAGACACCAGGAGTGCCATTTTCTCCTAGGTATCTTTCCTTCCTCCTTGCCTCCCTTCCAGGGATCTGTCCAGGATCTGATCTGTTCCCAGGAGGGAAACTAAGGTTGAAAGTAGAAAACTGAAAGGAACTTTCATTTTCTGGGGCAAGGGGACAAAGCATACAAAGGAACTGGCATACATGCAATGACACACACAAGACTACTGCCACACTCACATATATAAACAAAGGCAGAAATACAAATTCACAAAAATACACATATGCATACTTGATGTTAATACTAATATATATACTGAGGCAGACTCATATACTCATAGTAGTCCTACCTCCTCTTCACCACCACCCCTACCCCCCAACCTAGCCCCTAGGAGCCCCAGTTCTGGGCTTGGGGCCGAGAACAAAAGCCGGAGGCGTTGGGGTCCGTGCCAGACCCTTGCCTCCTCCTGACAACCCTTGGCACTGGGGCTAGCTCAGAATTTGGCACTGCTATGGCAGTGCCCCCCCCCCCCCCCGCACTCTCACTTGGCCCAGCTCCACTGTTAACCCTTTTCTTCTTGATGCCTGGACCCCCAAAAAAACCAGACCCACTTAGGAAAGAATGGATATATGAACCCTTCAGCCTAGGAAACTAATGTCTTTGGGAATCAGTCTGGACACCCAGGCATCTCCACCCCCCATCCCCAGCCCATGGTCTGTCATAGAGAAAAGGAGTGTCTACAGATAGGACGGAGAGCATCAGGGTGCAGTCACATTCTGACCCCAATACAACCCAAGCCAACCATCATGGGTGCTTCATCCTCTCCCATCCTGGGCCAAGTGGGCTGAAAGGGGACTATCTGGTTCTAAACAGACCCTGGGCCACCGTCCCCCTCTTTTCTTAGTTTGCTTCAGGATCCACCGAAGGAAGGAGCCTTAGAGGCTTAGGGAGAGGGAGGGGAAGCAGGGGAGGTAAAGGACTAACCAGATCCAGATGCAACAGCTGCTGCCAGAGGCCCAGAGACAAAAGGGCGTTTGGGGGAAGGAAGGGGGTACCCTAAGGAAAGAGGAATGCAGAATGGAGACTGGGAAGCAGGATCTGGGAAATATAGCAGAAAGGTGAATTGAGGGTGCTAGAGATGAGTGGGGAAGGGGGGGTAGAGAAGAGAGAAGTCCAGAGGAAAGACAGTTTCAAATATAGGGCACTGGACACATGTAAATGCATGTTTCTCTCTACATGTGTATACAAGTCTATGTATTTGTATTTGACTGTGTGTGTATGCAGATCCCTTCCCCATAGAGTGGGATATAGGACTTCCATCACATTGCACCCCCTCACCCCTGCTTTTTATTCCCCCCTACCTTAGGTCCTGGAGCTCTCTGTGTCCATAATCCTGCCTCCTCCCTCCAGCCCTCAGCCAGCTCCTGCTCTGCTTCTGTTCTCAGCTCTGAGCTCTGGGAGTTTAAGGCAGCCCCCCTCTCTCCACTTCCCCTAGCCTGGCTCCTCCAATTCCCACCCCTCTTCTCCCCCCCATTCCCTGGCAGAAAGTAACTGCCCCTCAGCCAGGCCCCCTTCCCTCCCCCTTCCTCCTACTCCTAGCCCTGGAGGTAAGGCCAGAGCTAAGGAATGGGCCAATTCCACAGCCAGGACACCCCCAACCCCCAACCCAATCCTACAGGCTGGAATGGAAGCCTCAGGTCTACCCTTTCCCTAACCCCCATTCCTCTCCCTCAAGAATGTTGGGCATGGGTCTGTGAATATAATCTAGTAAAGGTGCACTGAGGCTTTCTGTGTGCCCACATGGATGGGTTCATGCATGTGTCTGTCATATGTATGTGTGTACTAAGGGGGAATGTAAAACAGTTCACATGCTGTATCACCCTCCCCCCAAAACAGATGGGACGTTGGCTTGTCACACTGGATTTCCGAGAGGGCAGTGCACAAACAGATCTGCACAAACTAAAGCAGGCACACAAATGCACAGACACAAAGATGTGTATAGACAAGTCACCAATATCCATAAGCCCTTGGTTACATAGAAACAAACAAGCATGTGCATAGATACATATTCATAGAGACTGCCCCGGCACTCAAAAGAACAGACAACAGAGAAACAAATAAGCAATTCCAGGCAGCCAAGCCCCTCCTTCCACATAGATAGCCCGGCATAAACAAATGCAGGCATGCACTGTTTCTATGCAGATAGAGATCTGATCACAGAGAGAGACAAAGAGACACATACAGATTCCCCCCAAAACCTCCCCTTTCCCTCTCCCCAGTTCTCCAACTCCAGATGTTTCTCCACAACTGGGCAGGGCTGCTCCCCAGAGGGTGAGAGCGAAGGGGGAAGGCCTGAGGCTGAGAAAAGTGGACGGAGAGTTCTGGTTTGGCTGATAATCCATCCCCTAAACTCCTCCCTCAGGAAACTCTGGCTAGTCGCAGCCCCGCCCTCCCACCGAACCCCTCTTCAGGCCCCTCAGTTCTAGCTCAAGCCCTTCTCCCTCCTTTCCTAGTCCCCAGTTGACTCTTCCCTCCTCCTCCCCAGATTTCTAGCCCCCTACTCCCACCCTCTTCTCCCGGCTTCAGTCTCTCCTCCCGCCTCTACTTTTCTCCACTCTTCCTAGAGGCTCTTCTTCCCTCGATCAGGTCTCCCATATCCATCATTTTGTCTCTGTCTCTCTCCCTACTCCTGGAAAGCAGAGTGGTGTGTGGGGCGCAGAGAGGGGGTCCAGGTTCAGAAAACGTCGTTGGCGCACCAATCTGGACCCACACACATATACTCGCGCAGAGCCAGCTCACCCACTCATCCCCACTGGCACACTCTCCAACGGGCACATTTACGCCTAACATAGTTTGGCACCCATCTCCCATCGCAGCCCCCTCGCCAGTTGGGGTTCCAGGCTTCCCATTTCCCCCATCATAAACTAAGATCCTCTCTCCTTTCCCCAGTGTCCTTCAAATGTCAATTGGCAAGCTCAGGTCCTAGGGAATCAGACACAGGGGGGAGGAAGTGACCGAATAGACGCGGAGAGACACCGAGAAGAGACAAGCGTGCACAGAGAGAGACATTTAAGAGTCAGCTCGAAGGGGGCCTGGGACTCGGGGCTGGGTGGGAAGACAGACCCGCGCTCTAACACACCAAACACATTCTCCAGACAGGACTAGAGACACGCAGACACTTGCACTCTCCACCCAGCCGAGAGAACAGCGCAACAGGGCCCGAGGGGCGGCCGCGTTTACCCCGCCCCCCCTACCCCACCAGACCGTTCCTCACCTTACGCGGCCTCGCCGCCAGCCCGCCCGCTCCCTACTCCGCTACACACTCTCCGGCCCCCCGCCCCCCAGGGCAGAGCGGGGCCGGCTCGAGCCCTCCGGTCCCAGCGGAGTTGGGGAATGGGGGTAAAGGGGTGGGCTCTGAGGCCCATTGGAGTCCCGTACTGCCAATCACCGGCCTCCACCCAGGCCCCCACCCCTGCCCGGACACTTCCTGTCCTTGGAGCGGGAGAGGCAACCGACTGGTGGGAGGGCGGGAGCCTGGTCATTGACACTAGGGAAAGGAAAGGGGCTGCCCAGGGAGGGAATGGTGCGAGGCTCAGAGGGTCACGTGGGTTCGGAAAGTTGATTCCAGACTCAGATATGGGGATGGAGTTGGAACTCTAAATGTTCGGGAGACTTCTGGTCTTAGCCAGAAGAAGGTATGTGCCTTGATTAGAGACCACGGGAAGGATGAAGGGACTATCTATCCGATGTTCCCTTTCATACCGAGGGGCCCCAATGGGGTGTTATATCAACCTATGACTGCTGGCAAGATGGGGAGAGTGGGAAGACTTAAATATTCCTGTGGGTTGATGAGGGAACTGCTACTTAAGATAATGAAGTGGCTGGCCCTTCCCGGTTCAGAAGTGTAGTGAGGCAGGGGTATTTGAAGGGATTCAGTTCCAACCCAAAGAAAAGCGCTTTGAGCTTCCGGCTCTCATAGGTCCTACTATCTCCATATTCCTCCCATGTCCTAACCCCTCTACTTTATGGTAGGACACACAAGTAAAGAGTGCCCCACAAAGAAATGAGGCAAATATGGTGCAGGAGAGAAGTGGTCCCAGAATCCATCCTTGGATGTCAAAGCTGAAAAGAACCCTAGATACCATCTATAAAGGGGGGGGGGGACTTATTTTATATTCTGGACCCCTCTGGCAATCTGGTTGTGACTGTGGACCCCAACCTGTCCACATTCATAATTAAGGGAAATTCTAAATTTCATTTGAAATTGATGGACATAAATGTATCTTTCCTCCCAAGTTCAGACCCCCTGAAATCTATCTAGAGTCCATGTTAAGAACCCCCAATTTAGCACAAGAAACTCATTTTACATGAGGAAACCAAGAACTAAGGAGGTGAAATTCCTTTCCTGAAGTCTGAGTTGAGTTGGCTCCTGAAGCAGAGCCAGAACTTGAGACTTGGAAAAGGCTCATAGTATAGCGGGAACAAATCATATGATTTACAGCTGAAAGGGTCTTAAAAGATATAATCACTTCCTCAAAACCCCTCCCCATTTTACAGATGAGGAAAAGCAAACCAAACCCCCCTTTCTGCATGAATTACTACTGCTAAGTGGCAAGGTTGGGATTCAGACTTTTGCCTAATCCAAGGATTTTTTTCCTTCCACCACCCTCCCTGCCCCACAAATCAGAAGTTTGAGCCCTGGACTGGCGATTTGTGTAAATGCACACTCATATTTCCTTTCCTCCCTTCCTCACCAAGCTGTCCTAAGGATTCAGTGAAGTTAGTGTGAAAGTGCTTTGTAAAAGTCTGGAATCCTTCCCCACCCCAGCCCCCCATACCCCCTTTCCAGGCACGCTGCCAGAGAGACACAGCAGGGCATGTGGCTCCCTTCAGGCTCATAACTGATCTCTGTATCAGTATGCCTACAGCACGTGGGAGGGCGGGAGTAGCTCTGAACCATGTGAACACCCATGTGAAGTGTCTGCCAGCAGAACTGCACCGCCGCCGGCTTGTCTGGGCCCCCTCCCTGAAGGGCTGATACAGGGCCAAGATTTAAAAGAACCTGGCTCCAGCATGGCTACGATTTGACTACTGTCCACCAAAGCTGAGGTGAGGTTGGCCCCCAAGATACCGGGTTCCCCTCAACTCCAGCCAATCCTCAGACCAGAGGAAGCGCCAACAGCCCTCCCCCAACTCTCCAGAGCAGCCTTGAGAGACAGGGACAAAGGATTTATTTGCCAGTTCAAGACCCCTCCTCCCTCCTTCGAGATAAAGGGAGGACAGTTTGGAAGCACTTCTAATTTCAACTCCTTCTGAGGGCCAGTCAGGAAGCATCCTTCGGTCGAAGCCTATAATGATCTTCTGGTAGCGCCCTCAATCGCTGTGCAGCCTAAGAGGGAAAGAGTCAAGGAGGGGGGCACAAGCACAAAAGAGCCCTTCCCAACCTCCCGAGATCCTCTTCTTCCCTTCTCTATTACTGCCCCCCCCCCCCAAGTAATTTCACGGACTGACCCTTGAAGTGATGGAAGAGGCTGTTATTAAATTATTGGAGGCTAACCTGTTCTGGGGTCAGGTCCCTCTGAGACTGAGCCAGCATCTCATAACCAACCATGAACTTTCGGATAGTGGCTGATCTCAGTAGTGGTGGATAGTAGTGGGCATGGAGCTGCCAGTGACTGCAGTCAGCCTCAGCCTCGGGCCCTGTAGGAGCACCTGGGAAGAGAGGGAAATAGGCTAGGTGTGAGCCATTTTCATTCTCTCCTGACCAGTCAGAAGTTTACTCCTCTGCAGCATCAAAGCAGTCTGCTCCAGGACTTAGATGAATTAATGTGCAATGAAGAAAGCAGATCCAGGAAAACAACACACTTAATGACAATACAAATGGAAAACCCAAAAACCCACATTGAATGGGACACAATTATGATGAAGCAGCTTAGTCCTAGAGAAACTAGAAAACTATATCCTCCTCTTCTTTGCAAAGGGAAGAACTATCATAGGGCATGGTAATGATATACACTCTATCAAACTCAGTTTTTGTATTAGTTAGCTGTTTACTAAATGAACTTTCTTTCAAAATTCTTTTCTTTATAAATCATATACATAACATATATAAATATATAAAATATGAATTAATTAAAACAAATTTTAAAAATAAAAATAGTAATAATTCTTTATAAACAAAATGACTTGCTAAGAAAATAAGATATTACCCTGTTTTTAAAATATTAAATTTTTAAAAGCCCTGACCTCCTGTCTTAGAATTGATACAAGTATTGGTTCCAAAGCAGAAGGGCAGTAAGGGCTAGGTAACAGGTTAAGTGACTTGCCCTGGGTCATAGAGCTAGGAAGTATCTGAGGCTACATTCGAACCAAGACCATCTATCTAAGAGGTCTATTTACTAAGCTAGCTGTCTCTAAAAAAAAAATTTTTTTTAAACATGCACTGCCATGGAAAGCTTAGGATTGCTTTTCTGAGCATATCTTACAGAACTAAACCTCATCTCAGAACTCCCACATGTTTTATATCAGCAAATAGGATGCAGGACAGGATGATGGGAAATGTAGTGAGATAATTACATCCAAAGACCACAACTCCCAGCATGCATGTCCTGCTCTGCAATACCCAGCTGAAGTATTGGGCCCAGCAGAGACCACAACTCCCAGTATGCCTTGAAAGGTTTGATGGGAGATGTGGTCCTTGCTGGACAAAACTCAACAGGACTCAAAAGGCAGCTAGAGCTAACACCCAGATTTCAGTTCTCTCTGGGGTTTAGGTGCCCCTCATGTTCTTGGAGTGAGGATAAACCTTACCATGCCAGCCCATGGAGTAGGGGAAAGATGTCTCAAACAGATTGTCATATTTGGTCAGGAGCTTCTTCATGATGCAGGCCAGATCTAGAACAGAGTTCTTGTTAATACCAGAAACTCAGAACCTAGGACCCATAGAGCCTAGAATTATAAATTCAGAATCTAAGACATTTAAAACTCAGAATCCAAGGAGGCAGCTGGGTGGCTCCGTGGATTGAGAGTCAGGCCTAGAGATGGTGGGTTCAAATCTGGCCTTAGAGACTTCCTAGCTGTGTGACCCTGGGCAAGTCACTTGATCTCCATTTCCTAGCCCTTACCAATCTACCTTGGAACCAATACATGGTATTGGTTCCAAGGTAGAAGGTAAGGGTTTAAAAAAACAACAACTCAGAATCCAAGCTCTAATTGCTCTGCTCCTTGCCTAGAAGACAGGACCCCATCCCCCAAAGTCAAAGGCCTACAACAATACTTTTTATTGTTTCAGTTGTGTCAGACTTTGTGACCCATTCATTAGGGGTTTTCCTGGCAAAGATAATGGAGTGGTTTGTTGTTTCCTACTCCAGCTCATTTACAGATGTGGAAGCTGAAGCAAAGATGGTTAAGTAACTTGTCCAGGTTCATACAGCTAGTAGTACCTGAGAACATATTTGAACTCGGGAAGATAAGTCTTTCTAGCCCAGGCTTGGTATTCTATATCCACTACACATTTAGCTTTTCTACTACAATGCTACTACTACTTCCCTTTGGGTGTTTTTCAACCATGTCCAACTCTGACCCAGAGAACCATACCATCAATGGGGTTTTCTTGGCAAAGATACAGGAGTTGTTTATCATTTCCTCCTCCAGTGAATCAAGGCAAAATGAAATTAAGTCCAAACTTGACCAGGGTCATACAGCTGGAAGTGTTTTGAGGCCAAATTTGAACTCAGGTCTCCCTGTCTCTAGGCCCAGCACTGTATCCACTGAGTCATCCATCCAGCTGCTCCTAACCACCTCTCTAAGCCCCTCCAAATAATCAAAGGGGCAGAGGAAAGTTCCAGAGGAATAGACCAGGGGGAATAGGTAGGGCTCATCTGAGGAAGTCAAGTCTTCTCACCATCCCGCTCCGCAGAACTCAGTTCAGGAAGTCTCTTCACATGTCTTCGTGGCAGCAACAAGGTCTGGAAAGGCCAGACCGCCCAGAAGGGAACCAGCACCAGCCAGTGTTCACTTTCTAGGACCACTCGCTCCTGGGGATAGGGAAAGGAGTTGTTGGAGGCCAAGTAGGAGCTAGGGTTCTTAGAAATCAGGAGAAAGTAGGCGTCTTGGGAGCTAGGGACAGGGATATGCTTCCTGGTCGGGGAAAGGGGAAAGGGGCCCAAAGCTGGTCCTGCCTTTGCTTCGTTTTCCTGGCATTCATAATCTACCAGCAGAGTTAGGGGTGGAGGGGAAAAAGAAGGAATCATGTACTCATAAGTGTTAGGCTCAGTTTCTGACATGCGGCATGAAGATATGTCCTAAATGAGCCACTCCTAAAGTTTGGGACAAGAGGTGCACCTCAGGTTCCCAACTCTTAACTCACCCTTCTCTCAGCTTCCTGACGCCCGTACTCCAGAAGCATGGGGCTTCCATGCTGCTTCTGATAGGCCTGCTGGCTTCGTTCCTCCCGTCGAGCCACATCTGGCAAGAAGCTACTGGCCCACACCTGGAAAGTGGTGCACCTCTTCACTATGCAATCCCCACTATTTTATTACAGCCCTTCTCCCCCTGTCTTTCCTCTACCGGAGGCTACATCTCGGAATCTCTGCACCTCTCTCTCAGGCCCTTAATTTAAAGGGACAATAAAATAGGTTAGAGTAAGATAGAGCAGAGGGATAAAGGACAAACACTCATCAAGCATTTAATAAGTATCTGCAATGGGCCAAGAACTGTATCAGGCCTCAGACACAACCCCCTCACCCAACAAAACCATTTTGACCTCAAGGAGTTTACATTCCACCTGAGGACAATGATAATGAGAAAATTACCTGACAGTGGGGGTGGGGGTTGGAACAACCCATCATAGCTCCTTTGTTCTCAAAGATCTGGGGGGCAAGGAGAAGAGTTTAGAAGCTGGTGGATCACAGAGATAACATATGCATTAATGGAAGGGACCTCGGAGACCATCTAGTCTAAAAGTGGTATTCTGGCTACCTTGAGGAAGACCCTCAATGAGGAGGACTCCACTACCTCCCAAACAGAAAGTTTGTATCTAATCGAGCCTTAATGTGCCTTTCTGGCCCTTTGATTCTGAGACCTACCAACCAGACCCTCTTCCACCTTACAGCCCTTCCAATACTTCCAAGACCAGGGTACCATGTTCCCCACTAGGAGAGGGACCCACAAACCAATCCTAATCTGCAATGAGTCAAGTACCTCCAGAACTAACCACCCAAAGCTGTTCCCCTACTACTAGAGTCAAATCATCTCATCTCTGGACCCCACCCTCCTTTCTCCTGGGACTGTGATAAGTAATGACCTTACTGACCTGGACCCAGGGGTACTTGGAACCCAACTCCTCCGTGACTGAGGCCCATGTATCAATGACAGCTCGGATCTCAGGTATAGACATGAGCGGCAGTGTGATATCAGACCAGGGATGGAAACACAGGACCTTACTAATGGGACGGAGGGAGATGACACAGGGTGCCTTACTTGGGAGAAAGGAGGAAGGGGAGGGACACACGTGGAGGGGGAAAGGGAGACTCACACTTAAGGCCTTATGGGGGGGGGTTGGGGGGTATGTGTGAAAGGCAGAGAACCAGCCTGAAGAACAGGATTGAGGACACCCTCCTCCCAAACTCAGCCCAATACAGGAGATTCTGAGGAGTGCCATTACCAAACTCCTCGAGCAGCTTCAGCTTGGAATAGGGGATGATCACTGGGTCCTAGGGAGGATGTGAGAAAGAAAAGTCTAAGTCTAAGAAGGAAAAATTATTCCCACCCCCAAACCATTTTCCCCAGGGGGTAGGGTATCTATTTACCAGGGCTGGGGGCATCAGGCTGCAGGGCAGGGAAGTCATTGTTGAATAGGAAGGTGCCCTCATAGTGGGGATTGACCTGAAAGAGGCAGGGAAGGGAATAAGCATTCGTAGAGCACCCCTATGTGCTAGGCACTCCAGGAGATGCATTATAAATACGATAGCATTTGATTCTCACAATTCCGGGTGGTAGATGCTATTATTATTCTCCATTTTACAAATGAAGAAACTAAGTCAGAGCTAAGCTAGTGTCTGAAGTCACATTTAAACTCCTGTCTTCTTGACTGCTGACCCAGCTATTCTATTCACTGGGTGGGGCTGACCCAAGGCTCTTGTTCTCCCCTACCCACAAGCCAATTTGGGGATTTATGAAAGAGGACCAGAAAAGAATCTCAGGAGGGAGCTGAGGTGAAAGTGGGAGGAGGGAAAGAGCTATCTAAGAAGTGCCCTAGGAAATCCTAAACTATTATGAGGAAATCAGGACAAGCAGCACAGGCATGGGGGGGAGGGGGGGAGGTCAGATTACCTCTCCATTGCCCCGAGTTGCCCCGGGACAGAGGGGGTTTCGGGGATCATGGCGAGGCACGTCATCAGGGGGAAGGGGGTCCACCTGCCCCTGCCAGGGGCGCTTCATTCGGTGAGCAGATACCAGTACCCACTCATCCTGCAGTGGGTTATATCTGATGTGCTGATGCTCTGGAGCAACCGGAAAGGAAATCAGTCAGTAACTCCTCCAGGAAGCCCTCCCGGAGTGAGCTCCTCCACCGCAACCCAAAGCTTTCTCCACTAACCCTAACCGGGGGTGGTGGGGAAGGGTCCCTAAGTAACCCCAGGTCTCGCCCTAGCATGCCCGCCTAGCCACGGGGTTGTCCTCGTCCCCATCCCTAGGGCAGGGTTCACTTGTCCGCCTCCCAGTCCCGAGGACTAGGGACTTTGAGGGCGAGGGAGGGGCCCCTACGACCGCGGGGCCCCAGACTCCCCCAGCTTCCGCCCCGGCACCGGTCCCAGGCCGCAGCTCCGCCCCTACCGCTCGCCTGGAAGGCCACCTCCTCCGGCGGCCGCCTCTCCTCGGAGTCCCCACCGGGGCCCACGCTTGCGGCCATACCACCACACCAACTAGCCGAGCACCACTGCCCCACGCAGACTGAGGAACCTGCACGCCCGAGTCGTACCTGCAATCGGGAGCCCACCGGCCCCGCCCCTCCCTCTGCCCATTGGACCCGCGCCAGCACGTGACACGTGACAGCCCCCTGGACAAACCCGATTGGATTCTGCCTTGAGGCTGGTTCAGACCAGTTCAATTCGATTCAATTACCTTTGGCAGATTACGAAATTAAAGTCTCTAGACTAGAATTTGTTGAGAGACAGGCTGGTGTAGAAATAAGTAATATACCACCAGCCTTCAGCCTCGTAGATCTTATGGAGGCCAAAGGCAGAGGACGAAGTCTCATACTGACAAAAATAATTATAGCATCACTTCTCTTAACAACTGGTAATTTTTCTCCCCATTCTTCATTCGATGGGCATCCTACCCTGTTTACTTTTCTTTGCTAGAACAGAGTTTATAGGAAGACTTCAGTCCAGGTTTTCCTGGAAGACCAACCCTCTTATTTCCTGCCATGCTATATAAATTATTTCAATTTTTATTTATTTATGGATTACTAAATTTGTTATATATACTTATATACCTATATCTTGATGTACATCTGATATATCTATCCATGATATATGTATATATAATTTATCCATGACATGTCATGTCTGTCCATTATATGTAAAACCTATCATGAATGTATAGCTATCCATGATATATGTATCATATCTATCCATTTGTGTGTGTGTGTATATAATACATATTATATATACATATATGAGTTCACTAGGGAAGAGCTTACTTAGAAGTGAAAAAGACCAAATCCGTTCTAAAGATAGAGAGATATAACATATTTTGCCTTTTTTTTTTATTTTCCCAGCTGCTAGTGCATTCCCTTCTAAAGTTACCTTATATGGACTCTATACATCTCATACATATCTATTTATGCATATGTTATTTCCTCCATTACAGTATAAACTGCTTGAAAGCAGGAATGTTTTCAGTTTTTCTTTGTAAAAAAAGGATTTAGCAGGAAGCAAAGCACAAGCACATAATATGGGGTTGTTGACTGATTGACCTCAAGGCGCTCATAATCTAATAAGAAAAAGACATATGCACAAGTGAAGATGACCCAAAGGATAATTTGATGTGCACAGAAGAGGGATTTAGAAAAAATGCTATTTTAAAAAGTTGAGTTCAGACAGAGGATGTCAGAAAAGGATTGTGCCAGATAGAGACTTTGAAGAAAGGGAAGGGCTTTTAAAAAGATAGAGAAGGGGTCAGCTAGTTGGCATTGTGAATAAGGTGCCAGGCCTGAGTTGGGCAGATCTAAGTTCAAATTTGGCCTCAGACACTTCCTAGCTGTGTGACTTTGGTCAAGTAACTTAATTTGCTTAGCCCTGTATGGTGAACCTATGACAAGCATGTCAGCCCTGACATATGTAGCCATTTTCAATGACAACGTGGCCACATGCAGTCTCAGAGGCTCTCAGGGGCCCAGGAGCCACCATACCCCGGCCCAGTGGGGAAGGCTGCTCCACAGGATGACCTCAGAGGCTGGGGGGCGGGGGTCAAGCATCGGGCACACGTGCCAGGCAGCTGGGGTATGTGAGACTCCCACAGGGGCCAGGAGGAAGAGCTTGCGCAGAAAGAGTATGCACAGAAGGAGCATGCACAGGCAATTAAATAATATCAAAACCAACAAAAGAAACAGATTGATGGATGAATTTAGTTGTGCTTGCTTGGGCTTGAAGTGTACAAAATACCAACCTTCAATTGAAGATTTAGCCAATGAAATTCAGCAACAAAAAAGTCACTAATAGGAAGATTAGTTAAAGAATTCCCCCTCTTCCTCACTTATCTTAGTTCATGGCACCCTACACAAATTAAATAATATCAAGATTAGCAAAAGAAACTGACTGGCAGATGAATAAAAAAGTCACTAAGCAGGTAAGTTAAATAATTCATTTTTGGTTTATTAAATATATTACAATTAAATTAAATATATTACAATTATATATTTTTGTTATTTAACTATAAATATCATGAAATTATGTTTTTGTTGTTTTTTTTTCTCAAAGTGACACACCACCTGAGTTATGTTCAGTCTTTTGGCGAATTTTGACACACCAAACTCAAAAGGTTGCCCATCACTGGCTTAGCCCTTGTCCTTCTGTCTTAGAAATGTTACAAAGACAGAAAGTAAGGGTTAAAAAAAAAAGACAGGGAAAGAATCCATCTCAAGTATAGAGGATGTTGTAAACAAAAAAGAAGTGTAAAATGAGAAACTTTAGGAGGAGTCTAGAGGTTATCAAGTAGACCAATTTGGCTGGAATGCAGAATAAGTGAACAAATGAAAAGGTATGTTGGAACTAAATTATAGAGGGTTTTGCATGCCAGAATCTAGCATGTATACTTTATGCCAGGGGTCCCCAAACTACGGCCCATGGACCACATGCACCCCGCAAAGTCATTTATCTGGCCCCCACCACACTTCCGGAAGGGGCACCTCTTTCATTGGTGGTCAGTGAGAGGAGTACTATATGTGATGGTGCCACAAAGCGCAGTGTCACTCACATACAGTACTACTTCTGGTGACATAATCCTTTGTGCAGTGCCTTGTTCTGTGAGAGTAACTGAACGAGAACAAGGCACCAAGCGAAGGATTATGTGACTGCCCAGTGGAAGGCGTCAGCAGGGTGAGGGGCGATCTGGGGGAGGGGATTCTGCACTGTGTATACTGCTGCCCAGTATTGTAGTGGTGGTGATGGGCCTGTGCAAGATGTGACAGGCTCATCACAGCCAGCACTACAGCCTCCATTATCCCAGACAGCGGTATACAGATTTGTTCATAGTTTTTTTATAGTCCGGCCCTCCAACAGTTTGAGGGACAGTGAACTGGCCCCCTGTGTAAAAAGTATGGGGACCCCTGCTTTATTCAGTTAGAAATAGGGAGCTGCTAGAAAGTTTTTTGAGCAAAGGAGCAAAGTGGTCCAAACAGGGAGTTAGAGAAATTACTTGGGCATCTGGGAAAGAGGAAATATAGATCAGAGAAGGTAGAGATTGGATATGGGAAGACCAATTAGGATTTTTTTTAACAATGAAGGAAAAGGTAATAAAGTGATTTTTCTTTCATAACATCATAGTGTAAGGATAATTTTAAGGTTGTGACCTAATCTAAATTAATTTGGTTGCCAGAGAAAATCCCAAATACAATACCCAAGTCAGTTTGAAAATTTATGGTGATTTAATTAATATAGGGGGAAGAAATTAAAGAGAAGAGAGAGGGAAAGGGTAGAGGATTTCTCCCACCTGGCCTGTGCCAGGGGGAGTTCAAAGACCTTCAAAGACCAAAGGTCTTTGAAGAAGATTAGAGGCTTTTCTAAGAGGATAGCGTTTGATAGGTAAAGGAGAAAAGAATCCGCCTAAACCCCAAGAAAGCTCAGTGACGATGCCTCACCTGAACTAGGCTACTAAGCTTCTCCCAGTATAGTATCAAGGAAAACTCACCACCAAACCTGGACAATAGCTTCCAGCACACCAAGATGCTGAAATGCAAGCTGCTGCCAGAGCCACCTCTCCATGGAAAAAGCCAGAGAGAGGAAGTGATGTGAAATATATAGACGGTTTTTATATCACTTTCTTGCATCTCACATGTACCAATGGTAGCTTAAGCTTGACTTAGGACAGCCCAGGGGTCTGTCAATTGTTTCTGATTTGTCATTTGCTAACACATGTCTATCATAGGCCATCCTCCTAAATACTTAATTCTTAAGTATGGGTGTAGACATTCCTGTTTTTGTTAGACTAAGTGGGGTGGAGTAATCTAAAGTTCACAATAGATTTAGAGTTAGTAGGGACCTGAGAGGGCTCCTAGTTCAGCTCCTTCATTTTATTGATAAAGAAACTGAAGATCAAGAAGCCATTTTTAAGGCTATGCAACTGGTATTAGAGATGAGGCTTAAAAGTCAGATTTTCCTTTCTCCAAACCGATCACTCATTCCTCTGTTCCATACTGCCTTGTTTTGGTGATGGGTAAAACTAAAACTGGAAAGGAATGGGCAGGTTCAAGAGATTTTGCCAAGCTAGCACCAATAGGACTTAGAAGCTGTTTGGAGAAGAGATTAATGGAAGGAGGAGTTAAATATACTCCAAGTGCTGGAGTAACCAAAATATTGAAATAGAAAAATTAGGGGAAAGGTAGGTTTTAGAGAGTAAATTATGAATTCAACATTGGACACTTTGTATTTGAGGTATTGGTGGGTTTTCCAGGTAGACATATTCATCATGTAATTAGGGAACCCTGGGAAAAGGAATTCAGGGAGTAGAAATATTTGATTTGTTATTTGAAAGTTATTTATTGGGGTTAATTGAAATCATGGGAATAGATGAGCTCACTGAGGGAAAGATTATTTAAGAGAAGTGTAAAGAGGACCAAGAAGAGAACTTCTGGGAAATACCAGTTCTTTAAGGGACTGTAAGAGGATGAAAAACCAATTAAAGAGCCAAAGAAGGAATGGTCAGAGAAAAAGAACCATGAAAGCATTGTGTCACAGAAGTTCAGGGATTGAGAGTATCTTTTCAACAACAATAACAATTCAAGAATATTTTTTAAAAGTGGCTCATGAATAGCATTAACTGCTCTAGAGAGCTCCAAGAGAAAGAGAACAGATTTACAATCCTTAATAACTAGGAAAAGATTGCATACAGTTTACTCCCAGGCTGAGGAAGGTCCTTAGGGGAAAATTCCAAGATTCTCTGAGCTGGGCATCAGAAGGAAGTGGTATGCCAAGTAGAGCTGGAACTTTAAAGTTGTTCCATTAATAGAAAAGTCTCAATTGGTCAACTGGGGGTACATTATGTCATTCCCAAAAAGCTAAAATCTGAGCCCCAGATTAAAATTAAGAAAGGCAGAAACATGCTCATAAACTATTAGAGCCAGGAAAAAAACCTTGAAAATAATCTAATCCAGCCCTTTCATTTTATAGAAGAGAAAGTTGAGGCCCATAAGAAAGGAACTAACTTGTCCAAAGTCTTGTTGGTAGCTCATATCTGGGCCAGATCTAAAATTCAAATCAGGATCTCTTCTTATACATTTTTATAAAGGAAACAAAAAAAGAATGAGGATGCCGTGGGGTCACTGGGAAAGAAAAGTGGATGAAATTTATTTGTTCTTCTCTTCCCACCCCCTCAGCCCCTACAATCAAAGATACAAGGTTATATCTGAGCATATATTTACTTGATCTTTGTCCACAAGCTCTCAGCCCCACTATTGCTCCTGGGGCCCTGAGGCCCATGTTAGGGTTGCTAGAGGACTTCTGAGAAGAAGCCAGCCAATTGTTTTTAGTCTATTGCTAAGTGGAGAAGAGGTATTCTCTCCAGAGCTATGCTAAAGACTATACTAGAAACTTATTGTGGTGTGGACTAAGTGCTGCGGTTCAAATACTACCTCAGACAATTACCATTTTTGTGTTCCATGGGCAATTGAAAACTCCGTTTTATCACCTCTAAAATGAGGGGGCTAGACTTGCTGACCTCTAAATAGCTTTCCAGTTCCATATCTGTTCTGTGTCCAGTTCTGATTCAATGAAACTATCCTGGAAGACAAAGGGGTAAAAAGAAATTTAGTTACCTTAAGGCTGCTAGATGGTGCAGTGGTTAGAGTAAGTGGCATTGGAGTCAGGAATGTCTGAGATTGAATCTCACTTCAGACTCTTAACAGCTATGTAATCCTGGGCAAGTCACTTAACTTCTATTTACCTCAATTTCTTCCATGTGAAATAATTAAAATAGCATTTTTATGAGACTTTAAGATTTGAAAAGCACTTTGCAAATATGATCTTATTTGATCCTCACAACAATCCTAGAAAATAGGTACTATTATTATTTATCCTCATTTTATAGATGAGGATATTGAGGCAACTGAAATAGAGATAATAATAGCACTTGCCTCACAGGGTTGTTATGAAGACCACATGAAATAATAGATGTGAAGCACTTTGCAAACCTTAAAGCACTATACAAATGTTTGTTATTCTGTCATTTTTCAACCATGTCTGGCTCTTCATGACCTATTTGGGGTTTTCTTGGCAAAGGTACCAGAGTGGTTTGCCATTTACAGATAAGGAAACTGAAACAAATGGGGTTAAGTGATTTATCTAGCATCACCTAGCTAGTACATGTCTGAGGCTGGATTTGAACTTAGGAAGCCTCCTCTTCCTGACTCCAGACCCAGGATTCTATCCGCTGAGCTATCTAGCTCCCCATTTATATAAACACAAAGAAACTGGCGACCTTTCTGTGAGGGGAAGAAACGCAAGCAAGGGCTTGAGATTTGCCTGAATTCCTCTGGTGGGTCAGCCATATGGAGTGTAGCCCCGACTACTAAAACAACTTAAAATGAGCAGCTTAACTCCCAAGAATGTCATTGAGGGTGGTCTCAAGTATGGGTGATAACATCCGCCGTAAGGCCACATCAAGATGGTTATGCAAGGGGGGCAGCTGGGTAGCTCAATGGATTGAGAGTCAGGCCTAGAGATGGTGGGTTCAAATCTGGCCTCAGACACTTCCCAGCTGTGTGGCCCTGGGCAAGTCACTTAACCCCCATTGCCTAGCCCTTACCACTCTTCGGAACCAATACACAGTATTGATTCCAAGATGGAAGGTAAGGGTTAAAAAAAAAAGATTATTATGCAAGGTGAAACCAAGAAAAGGCAAGGCCCAGCTGATCACAGGAAGATGGAGCCTCTGAGGCACACCAGATACTGTTCCTAGCCTTAGAGTACTCACTTCTCTCCTGACATGGAAATCTGTGGGAAATGGTACCCTTTTGTATATGGGGAGAAGGGGCTGAGAATTATTCCACGGATTTTCTCTGAGTTACTTTACTATTCTCTCCTCATATAAATGTTTTACTATTTTATGGAGGGTTCCTACTTGGTTTATTAATGAACTTGGTTAAAAAATGAACTGGATGGCAATTCATGTCACTTTTGCATCATGACGTGTAGGAAGGTTGTTTCCCCCCCGCATCCCCCATGTCACGTGCAGCTTGAAGAGAAGCAAGTTTAGACACCTCTAATATTTCCTCTCTCCAGCTCCCTTTTTCAAGGAAGTTTTTAATTTCTACCTGGAGGAGAAGTAGGAGCCTGGGGCCAGATTCCATTCTGCTTCCCAGGCTAGAATGTCATCTATCTGCTCCTTTAAATGTTATGCCTAGGGGAAGCAATTTTTAGGTTCAAACTGAACTCTCCCTCACTAGTCTTTTCATTTAAAAAAAATCATACTTTCTATCTTTGTAATAATTCTAAGGTCAAAGAGTGGCACGGGCTAGGCGATCAGGTATTCCGGGTAAGTGATTCGCCCAGTCATACAGCTAGGAAGTGTCCGAGGCCAGATTTGAAAGCAGGTGCTCATACCTCCAGGACTGACACTATCCACTGTGTTACAGCTGTCCTGTTCACTCTTCTTAATGGAGAAGGGGATCCTCTGGCTCTGTATCCAAGCCTGGTCCCCTTCCCACCAAACACTAGTTCTCTAAGAAACACACAAATAGTAAACAGCAAAGAAATCCAAGTTGCTAGCAAAACAGAAATCAGAAAGAGCACACATCTGAGAACCGATATGAGACAAGACAGAATGAAAACGATCTGATCTCACCAACAGGAAGTCTCTAGTGTAGTAAGCTAAGAATAGGGATGACAGGACTGCCTGCCGGCTCTGCTCATGTTGCCTTCTTTCCAGAATCCTTTTCTCCCTTCTTGGATGTGAAGAGAGGGTATAATCCTAACCAGAAGAGGAAAATTATTGGGCAATGCCAACTTTGGGAGTTACCTTTAGGGTAGCCCTAAGTTTGAAACTTCCTGACTTAAACCTGGAAGCCAGCAGAACCAAAGAAAGTGAAGAGAAGGGGGGTTAGGGTTCTCCTTTCCCCCCTCAATTGGAGCAGACAGATTATGATTTGGGAAGCCGTACAAAACCATAGCACTGGTTCACTGGAACACAGCTCCACTGAACTACAAAAAGGAGGGCTTAAATAGTTTTTTGGAAGGGAAGGAGCAACAGCCAGGTTTTTTGAATTCACGAAATCCCTCAGGTTCAGGGCAGTGAGTTCCATCAATGAATAAAGTCCTATGCCATTGGGCTTGGGGGTTTAGGCAACATAGAGTTGGATACAAGACTCCCATGCTGAACTTGGGGGTCAATTCTGTTGATTCATTTTATTAATTAAATTAAATCAATTAACTTAATTAACTATTAACTAAATTAATGTTTTAATTGAATTAATAATTGAATTAATTATTGATTAAAATTTAAAAAGAAATTATTTTATTAATTAAAAGAATTTGGTTATTTCTGGGGACCAGTCAATTTTGCTGAGTATAGTTAGTAGTCCAGCAAGGGATTCAGGGTTGGGTAAGATCCCTCTCACATTATTTTATACTTAACATAATACATTTTTATTATGATTCAGTGTGGGGCTGGTTATGGTCTTGGTGACAGATTGTGTATATTGTCCAAGACCCAACCTAGCCAAGTATGGAAAGGATCCTCACTAGAAGACTGGCAGGAGGATGTGAATTCTTTGGACATAGCCTCACAATAAGGAAAGGAAATGCAAAATGACCTCAGGCCTATTTCAGTGGAAATGGTGACAGGGTGGTATAAAAGGAAAATAACAAATTAAATTTAAAATTACAGTTTTTAGACTGTCAGTCTAAATAAATATTAATTTAAATGAACAACTTAATTTTGGTACTCCAAGTTCCTTGTCCCATGACCAACAAGTTTATATCACTGGTGGAACTGAATCATATAAATATTGATATTTTAACCATGAATGAAATAAGAAAACACAAGAAAGTTATCACTACAGGTCAAGATGCCACATGGGTTCTCATTGGAAAAGCAAATAAAGGAACTGGCAAGTTGGTTTTGTTGAATGTCCATAAGCAATAAAAAATGTCATTTCATGGGATACTTGGTCTGTCTTGTCAACTGAATACCTTTTATGAGCCAATAACTGGGTCCCAGGATGAGGAGTTAGGGGAAATTCTATGACCAACTAGATAAAAGTTCCAAAGGAAATATGAATCAACATACTTTCGTACTCAATGATTCAATATAAAAGTGGAAATAGGAGTGAAAGGTAGAAAATATTATTTAGAATCAAGAAACCTGGAAAGGACAAAGGCATGGAGACTACAAAGACATAGCTTGCTTAAGGGGGTAATCAAATCATGGGAGTCACTGAACAATTTGAGTGTACCAATCAATGTGATGATATTAAAGGCCTGTGTTGGCCAACTTATGGCACTTGTGCCAGAGGGGGCTACTCTGCCACTCATCTCCACGTGTGCCTGAGGACGTTTCTCACTTCACCTGCCCCCTCTGCCCAGCAGCCCAATGGGAGCACTTCCTCTCTCCCCTCTCTGGGGTAAGGTGGGAGGCTCACATGCAGTGGGAGGGTTGCAATTTGGACACTTGGTCTCTAAAAGATTTGTCATCACTGTTATAGGCTATGTCCTGTGGTTCAGAAGCAGATACCAGGCACCTCTGGTTGACCTGGAAAACATACCACAGTAATTATAATAAAGGGTTTTTCTTCCCTTTTTTTTTTTTGTAAAACCCTTACCTTCCATCTTGGAATCAATACTGTGTATTGGTTCCAAGGCAGAAGAGTGGTAAGGGCTAGACAATGGAGGTCAAGTGACTTGCCCAGGGTCACACAACTAGCAAGTGTCTGAGGCCAGATTTGAATCTAGGACCTCTCTAGGCCTGGATCTCAATCCACTGAGCCACCCAGCTGCCCCCAATAAAGGGTCTTTCATCAGAGCCAATAGATTATAATAGAGATTATAATTTGGGAAGCCCTACAAAACTGTAACACTGGCTCACTGGAAAACAATTTCACTGAGCTACAGTAAGAGAAAGATTAAATAGTTTTTTTGGAAGGGAGGGGACAAAAGCCAGGTTTTTTGAGTTTATAAAAGCCTGGGAAAGATATAGCACCTAGAGAATAGGGTGGGTGGAAGTGAGTTTCTTGTTCTTTAGATTTGATTGTCCTCTTTCAAATTTAATCCTACAGTTTCTGGGAACTGAGCAAGACCTATTCAGTCTACTCAGAGTTATTATGGCTTTTGAGTTCTTTGTTTTAACAATGGGAAAGTCCTTAAGGGGATTATCTGAAAATATCATTACTCCTCATAAGATATAAGCATGCTTGCTATAGGTAAGTATTTGCTTACTGGAGGATGCCACACTGAATTTTGGAGACTTCAGCTGCTTCTTGATGACTGACTATGTGATAATCAGTCTTCTCATTCTGTGGTTCCTCTCTAATTCTTGGGTTTCCTTTCCTTCTTTAAAAGAGAGCCCAGGGCCAAGCAGCTTAGTCCTGTGGTGGGGGAATAAAGGAGCTTGTTCCCATGTGCAGTTTCCTCTTCATCCTCAGGGGCAATAAGAAGCAACTTGCAGCAGAAACACGTAGCAATGGTAGATTTGTACTCCAATTGGGACTGGAAAGATGTGTGAGATAAAAACTACCACCCACAAAAATTAAAAACCTGGAGTCAGAAAGTGAGAGTAGAAGAAGCAGCCTTTATTCTTTCTCATGAGAAAGGGCAAGTGCCCTAATGTGGCAAATGCAATTCATGGGCACAGAAACAAATATTATATAGGTTCCTGAAGCTATACCCTCTCCCTCTTCTGTCCGACTCCTATTGTCAGCGGCCAGGACTTATAATCGAGACACAAAGTCTACCCCAATCAGAGCAGCAAGATAGGTAGTATGAATTCATCATGAGCTCCTCCTTAGGAGGGGTAAGATTATGGGGAGGTAACCATGTCCTACGGTTGGGAATACAAAACTTAACTTGTTTTGATGGAAAAGCTCCCTGACTCCATCTTACAGATTCATTGAGAGGAATCCACCATCATTCTGAACTTCATCTCATAAGACGTAAGATAGTCTTTGCTCCTAAGGTCACATACTTGTTTTAATTTTTTTAAACTATATCATTTTATTTAAGAGACAATTGGACCAAAAGCAGGATTGGTTTTGTTAAGAGGCCACAAGAGGAGAAAATCTGTTCCTAGGAAGGAATTGGAGGAGGCCAGATTATTATAAAGGCCAGAAATAAAGCTAGGAGAATTCTTAGTCCATTAGAGTTATCTCCTCATTCCTACTTTTGAAGCAATACTTGCCTAAGAGAAACAGGACAGAAAGAATGTGTGCTCCTGAGGTAGAAGGATACTGGTCTTTGGTTTCTACAAAACTTAAAATGGTGGGGGCAAATGGGTGGCTCAGTGGATTGAGAGCCAGGCCTAAAGATGGGAGGTCCTAGGTTCAAATCTGGCCTCAGACACTTCCTAGCTATGTGACCCTGGGCAAGTCACTTAACTCCCATTGCCTAGCCCTTACCATTCTTCTACCTTGGAACTAATACACAGTATTGATTCTAGGATGGAAGGTAAGGGTTTTTTAAAAAACAACCTCAAAATGGCAAGACTTATTAGACCCTCAAAGAGGCCAGTATTTTTCTCAGTTGCCTGCTTCAAATGGGTGTCTTCCTTTCCTAGATTATCAAACTGACATAGTATCTCATAAGTGCTCAAGACCTGGCATGATTTCTTTATATCTTGCTCCTGTAAGCTGTCAACCTGGAAAAACCCAGAATCACTAAAGTAGTTAGAAAGAACTTTTAAATGGGATAAGAGAAACAGTGCTCTTATGGCCACCACACAGAGTCATATGCACACACAACACCAATACCACACCAAGCTAACTCTGGGAACAATGTCTCCAAGAAAACACCTCAAATGGGAATCTTTGTCAAACTAAAGAACTTGGGGTCTTAAATACACTTTAGGGCCATGGTGGTAAACCTATGGCATACATGCCAAAGATGGCACACAGAGCCCTCTCTGTGGTCATGCACACCATAGCCTGACAGAGTTTGTTACTAGAAAAGCAGAGAGACTCCTGTAGAGCTGCTCCTTTCTCCCTCTCCATCCTTTCTGACATTTTTTCACATTACCCATCCCTCTGCCCAGCAGCCCAATGAGAGTGCTTTCTCCTTCCCCTGTGTGGGGTAAGGAGGGGGGGGTGGGGCACATGCAGCACTTGCTCTGGGAGAAGTCACTCAGAGGGGGGCTAAGTGGGTGTTTCCATCCTTCCTGGGGGGCCACTTTGCAACCCCCGGTTTCCACACATGATCGTGTCAAAGAGCATGGGTATGATGGCTCCTGGCACAGACTTTCTCTGATCCCAGTTCAGATTCAATGATAGTGAAACACTGAAAACAGCAAAGGTATGGCTGCTGGCAGACATGCTGTGCTGACAAGCGAGACGTAGGAGGGCCAGAATACCAAGAAACAGCAGAAGGAATAGACCAGGGGTCCCCAAATTTTTTACACAAGGGGTCAGTTCACTGTCCCTCAGACCATTGGAAGGCCGGACTATTAAAAAACTGAACAAATCTGTAAACCGCTGTCTGGGATAGCAGAGGCTGCAGCACTGGCTGTGATGGGCCTGTCACACTTTGCACAGCCCCATCACTGCCACCACTGTACTGGGCAGCAGTATACACAGTGCGGAATCCCCTCCCCCAGAACACCCCTCACCATGCTGATGTCTTCCATTGTGCAGCCACATAATCCTTTGCGTGGCGCCTCGTTCTCATTCTTCCCATTCATTATCTGCCAATGCCGACACACCCAGTGAAGGACCCCTGCAAGTCTGGGATCTGGTAACAGAACTGAGAGAAGCACTTCTTGAGTTGTTCCTCTAGGCTTGGCTGGAGATGCTCCATCATTCTCACAAAATCCTCTGAAGGGGGCATCAGCTCCAGCAAGGCCGACTTCTGGCCCAGCCAAGGGGGCATCTCTTTCTCTTGGCTCAGATCCAAAAGTCAAGTCAGTTCAATCCCGAGTAACCTCTGTTCAAGGGCTACGTAAAACTTCTTGTCCTCTGGGATCCGATTTGTGCTGTGTGTCTTCATGTAGGAAAATCTCCTGCAGAATCTCTGCTCTAGCTTTACATTGCCTTTTGCAGCCAGACATCCTTCCAAGCCTCAGCTTGCTCTTCTGCAGAGGTGGTGCTTACACCTCTCTCATCCACGTTATTGAGAGAGACTTAGCAGAAGCTTGCTAATTGGAGAGTTCTGCAAGAGATCTTCAGTCAGGTTACAGGGTGGCAGCTTTTGCAGCTCTCCAGGTAAGCAGAAATCTCCAGACACTATCTCTTCCTTGGTACTTAAACCTCAGAAGCAAAAACCTGGTGACCTCGCCGCTGAGACAGTGAATGGGGTTGGTTCTGGGTGTTGGTGGCTCCCCCAAAACCATTCCAAGTTCCCCCTTGTCCCTGAATGTCAGACCAGAACGGTCCTCATAGACCCTGAGTAGAAGTGGTAAAGTGGAAAGAGTGAGAAGACCACCCTTATATCCCACTCATGCAAGCCCTGAAGGGATCCACAGAGCTCAAGAAGAGGAAGCGCGAGCTACCTACCTGCAAGGAGGAAAATTCCAGAAGTCCATATTCTGACAGGAAAGACAACACATATGGAAGGTTTCAGCTGCAAGTCAGATGGAGAGGTCTTTAGGATTCAGAAGCAAAACAGATGATAATGGCCTCACCTAAAATATCATTATTATTTTTGAGTGGTAAGAATAGGCAATGGGGGTGAAGTGACTTGCCCGGGGTCACACAGCTGAGAAGTGTCTGAGGCCAGATTTGAACCTAGGACCTCCCATCTCTAGGCCTGGCTCTCAATCCACTGAGCCACCCAGCTGCCCCTAAAATATCATTATTTAATGTCACTCTTCCCAGGACTTTGGGGTTTAGGGCCCTGGGTTGTCCCCATCTGGGGGTCAAGGTGGTGTTGGGTTTGACTTGCCAGGTTCATGCTGCCTCTTGTCTCTCCCTTCAAGTAGGCTAGCTTGTTTCCCCTTTCAGTGGCAGGAAGATGGTGGGTTTGGCTGGTCCCTTTTCTAGGAGAACTGATTTCCCAGATGGTGGCTAGGAGGCCTGGGCTAGAAGCAGGCCTGATGTCTGGGAGGAGGGAGAGTGGCAGTACTATAATTAAAAGAACCCTTGAATTTATATGACTATTGGTGTTAGTTGGTCAGCAGTTGTTATGGGGGCAAAGAAACAAGGTCCTTTCTCTTCCTTAATGATGGCTGTAGGGGGTGTGCTCCAAGTGATTTTGGTGATCCATGGTGTTATGGGGTATGGATGTGTACCCCTGGGGTTCGGGAAGGATACCTTTTGCAAGCATGCAATGACTCCAAAACTTAGCTTAAAAACAAAAAGAGAAATTTATTAATTTAGAAAGTAATGTTGAGAATGGCCAGGAGGATAGCAAGGTGGGGAAGCAAGATGGGGAGCAGTTCCTGGAAGGACAGCATGAATGGAAAGGCTGTTCCCCATGAGGACAGCATAGATGGGAAGGCTGTTCCCCCCAGGGAGGACAGCATGGATGGAAAAGCTGTGTATTTTAGACTCTTTACAACAGATGCTATGTCCTGGTGTGGATGTGACCTATAGTCCCTCAGATATTTGGTGGGGTGAGGTGGTCATCTGATTGGGGTCTGCCTGGAGGCATAAAGATTCATCTCTTTGTCCACCTTAAATCTAGTGGACTATCAAAGAGGATAAACATCTCAGGACCCTAGGGGGGTCATTGGGTGTTTCTAGGTTCAGAGGATGCAAAGGCAAGGGAGTTTCCCAGATAATAGTTCACCTGGGTTTCTGGGGGTACAATGTCCATGTCAATGGAACATGGCTATTCTCAAGGCTCTTGGTTTCAAGGTCTTAGACTGTCTCTTACCGGAGATAGTGGTCAAGTTGGTAGTCGTTTCCTTAGGGAAAGGAGAGCTCACATATTTCCTACAAAGCACATCCTCTGGAGAGCAAAACCAAAAATTTACTTGAAGAGTGCAGGTAATGAGAAGAGTGAACACTTGTTCAGTAGTCCCCAAATACATTTGCCTTCTGGGGAGAGTCTACACAACAGGGGGGTACTACAAATCTTGGGAAGGTTTGTGTAGAACTCGGACTTGCCCTGGGAGAAACTCTGGGTCCAGTTCCCTCCCAGGGATACTTGATGGGCGATTTGAGCACTTTCTGTGTCTGTTCATGGGTTCCTCAAGTGCTTTTCCTGGAGGATGAAATGAAAGCTATTCTATCTTATCCTAAACTCATTACTCATATTATAAATGGAACACTTTATAGGAATTGAATACACTCACATTTGGGATAAATTTGGACACAAGCAAACAATGTTATTTTGGAGATTTTTCCAAAGTAAAACTCCAAATTGGAGGTGTTGACTTAGAAAAACATAGAACTATTAAATAGTCAAAAAAAACCAACAAACATTCTTTAATGAAGGGAAAGGGGTTCAATGCAATAGCAGGCCTCTACACAGAGCTGCTCACCACACACCAGCATGGAGTCTGAGGATTGAACTCTGGTCCCTCTGGACACTGACCCCTGGGAAAGCCAACCTTGCTAGATTGGACAATTCCAAGGAGCCATTAACATTGGGGACCTTAAATATCTTTCTAGGTGAAATATGGGGGCTGAGGATGAGAGGGGCAGTTGGTTGACTTTAAAGTGGTAGTAAAGGAAAATGAGGAGTTCCAGACAGTAATAACAATGAGGGGCTGATGCTTTGCAATGGACACAAAAGGGAAAGATCCAGCCTAGGGCTGTGCCATCTTGGTAAAGGACTTTGGCCTAAAGGGAGAAACTACTGGGTCAAAAGAGATACTTAACATCTGATGGGATTCCTATTCCCACTCAAACTACCTTAAATTCTATTGTTAGTCTGAGACCAGTGAAGCAGGACTTTCCCTCAGGGAGGAACTCTCATATGGCAGTGAGGTCAAACCTGGGGCTTTCGCCTTTAAGCTAAGTAAACAGAGGTTCATTAAATCTTTCTAGGCTACAAGTTTGGGGACTTCTAGATTCCACTTTAACAGAGGCAAGGGAACTAGTAGTAGTAGTAGTCTCTCAGTGACTGAGAATGACCATTGTCTTTGTGCATTATCATCTATTGATGTACCCTCATGTGGCTTTGAAGTCCAAAGGCTGAGACTCAGAGTTTGTTGCACATGGGGCCTGGGACGCCAGTTGTTACGGAGCTGCGGATGTGGCCTGGTGTTGGCGTTCACGCGCAGCGGCAAGACGTCGACATCGCTCATCTTCAAAGGTGGTGGCGGCATGGTGAATGTGGGCTCGCCAGCTGCTTCTGACAGAGGCAGCGAGTTCTAGTTGCTTTGGTGTAATGCCAGCCCACTTAAAGTTGGACTTTAGCTGATCCTTGAATCTTTTCTTTGGTCGGCCTTGTTTCCTGAGTCCAGCTGACAGTTCACCATAGAATACCTGTCTTGGTATTCGCTGTGGGTCCATGCGGATGACGTGTCCAGACCATCGTAGCTGGGTTCCGAGGACCATGACTTCGATGCTGGTGGAGTTGGCTCTGTCGAGGACTTCCTGGTTGGTGATTCGGTCCTGCCATCAGATCCTCATGATTGACCGGAGGGAGCGTTGGTGGAATTGCTCCAGCTGCTTCATGTGCTTCCGGTACAGTGTCCATGTCTCACAACCATACAGGAGCGAGCTGAGAACCACTGCATTATACACTTTGAGCTTCGTCGCAGTGCTTACACCACTGTGTTGGAGGACTTTGCAGCGCAGCCACCCGAGTGCCTGGCTGGCCTTTTGGATCCTGGCATTGATCTCATGGTCTAGGGACCCGTTGTTGGCGATGGTGCTGCCCAGGTACTTGAAAGTGTTGACGTTAGAAAGCTGCGTGCCGTTGATTGTAATGCACGGCTGGTTCGTTGGTCTCCCTGGTGCAGGTTGGAACAGCACCTCTGTTTTGCTGAGGCTGATAGTCAGGCCAAACAGTTTTGTTGCGGTAGAGAACCTGTCCACAATGGTTTGAAGATGATTTTCTTGGTGGGCCATGAGAGCACAGTCATCTGCGAAGAGAGCTTCCAGGATGAGTCTCTCTGTTGTCTTTGTTTTTGCAGTCAGGTGGTGAAGGTCGAATAGTGAGCCATCCAGTCAGTATTTGATGTAGATGCCCAGGTCTAGATCCATCACAGCATGTCGTAATACTTGGGTGAAAAATAGGTTGAATAGTACCAGAGCGAGGACACAACCTTGTTTCATGCCATTGGAGATGTTGAAGCGATTGGAAGTCTCTCCACCAGATAGGACTTCCCCTGTCATGTTGACATGAAAGAGCTGGATCAGTTTGACAAATTTTGCTGGGCAGCCAAGCTTGCTGAGGATCACCCACAATGCATCCCTGTTCACTGTGTCGAACGCCTTCGTCAGGTCTATGAAGACAATGTAGAGACTCAGGTTCTGCTTAAGGCATTTTTCCTGCAATTTGCCTCACCATGAAGACCATGTTGATGGTGCTGCGATCTGGTCGGAAGCCACATTGTGATTCAGGCAAGTTCTGCTCTGAAACAGATGACAGGAGTCTGTTGAGTATAACACGAGCGAGGATCTTACCAGTAGTGGGCAAGGGTACTGTTGACTAGGAAAAAACACAGAACTATTAAATAGTCAAAATCACTCTTTAATCATGGGCAAAAGGGGTTCAGCGCTAGTAGGCCTCAACACCGAGCTGCCACCACACTGCACAGAGTCCGAGGATTGGACTCTGGCCGCTCTGGTCACTGACCCCTGGGAGTGCCACAGCTAGATGACAACTCCACGGAACAAAAGAATTTGGGGAACCAGATCCCACTAGGTCACAAGTTTGGGGTTCCTAGATTCCATGTTAACAGGGCAAAGAAAGAAATAAAACTTGTGGCTAATGAAAGATAAAATAACTGAAAACAAAGGCTCAGTCTTCTGAGCATATGGATTTATTAAGTAATATATGACAACTGCCTAACAAACCAGGATCAGACCTTCTCATCTTAGGCCAGGACCTTGAATGAAGAGAAAGATAGACTTTTATACATTAAAAACAATTAATCCAATAAGGTCAGTAAATTAAAAGGAAATAATATAACATTAGATAATCTAATTCCTAATTAGGGGAAAGATTAGAGACCTTAGAGACTCTCCAAGTTGGGAAGGGAATGATTAACAGGTGCAATGCCCTGAAATTAGAGCAAAAGGCATACCTTCCATCAGGAATCATGTCTGTAAATAACCAAAGGAACATGGGAACAATAACTAATTGGTCAGTATGGGGCCTACTTTCACATGAGACATTTGGGTTGTTTGAGATGTACGACTGTGAGAAAGCTTCTTGCATCAGTCTTTAGGATCTTATTGTGTCTCTGGTCAGCATAACCTAGGTGCTTAATTAAAGGTCTCTAAGCAGCAAGGAGAAGTGCGTGTGCCAGTTTCCTAGCCAGGAAGGGCTAGATTCACTTATTACAAGAAAGTTTTTCTTCCAGTTCCCACAATTGAATAAAGTTTTCTCATAAGATAGAATTTGGACTAGGCCCATACTTTAGTAAAAAAGGAAACTGAGATAGATTCAGAATTGAGTCACAAGGTGGAGTCCATGTAGTTCACTCAATTCCCACAATTAATCACTTGCTATCCTTTTCCCCTCAAATTCCCTCAACTCCATGGGATCAGCCCCAAGGATTGAATCTTTTTTTGTGGGCTTGGTCCTTTGGAGTCACAGGTTATACTCAAAGCATGGATATTTGCTCAAGGAGAGAGGGAGGAAAGAAAGAAAGAAAAACGAGAGAGAGGGGGAAGGAGGGAGGGAGGAAGGAAAAAGGAAGGAAGGATAAGGAAAAGAAGCAGGAAGCCCTAGAGATATGGAATAATATCCACCAAAATGAAATTGACTATACCCTCACAGACTGGTTACTAACGTGGAATTCATTTCTGAATCAGCTGACTTCAAAAATTCATACTCTCACTTTGTGATAGTAAAGATCAAGGTCAACACCAAACTCGAAAATGGACTAAACATGAAGAGAAGGTATGGTACACAAATAAGACATTGCTAACCCAATCTACTTAGATAAGTTATTAACCCTAAAAAATGTGATGTGAATAAAGGAACAGACACATAAAGATAAATTATCACTATTTCCTATGGATATTTAACCAATATAAAGCAATAGCCACAATGATAAAACCAAAAGAACCTAGGAACCTATTGTGGAAATTCAATATTATAGGCCTAGAGACGGGAGGTCCTAGGTTCAAATTTGGCCTCAGACACTTCCCAGCTGTGTGACCCTGGGTAAGTCACTTAACACCCATTGCCTAGCCCTTACCATTCTTCTGCCTTGGAGCCAATACACACTATTGACTCCAAGATGGAAGGTGAGGGTTTAAAAAAAAAAGAAAGAAAAAAAGAAAAATTCAATATTAATCTGTATCTCTTTTTATCACTCCAAGACAACCTTTGGATTTTAAAGAGAAAAAAAATTTAATCTTAAGATTGAAGCTACAATGTGCTTCTTCTCCTCCTTGGTGGAAACAAGCTGTTTACTTATTTCTAAATAAGCCTCTTCGGTAGTGAAGAAGATAAAAGTAGACACATGCACACGTGCAGTCATTCATGTGACTTCTGGCATCTGGAAGACCCACATCCTGTCCAGTTACAGGTCAGAGTCCTCCAATCAAAGAGGCTTGGGAAAGGCAGGTCAGGAAGAGCATACATTGGAATAGAGTGAGGAAATTGGGGTCTTTCCTCAGAATCCTCCAAAATGAGTAGATGTGCATGAAGGGGGGGCCAACTAACTGGGGGAAGGCAAGGAAGGGAGCTGCTGGCCACATGTGGCTGATGTCTTTTCTTTTTTTAGTTTCTTTTTTTAAAAATCCTTACCTTCTGCCTTAGAATCAGTAGTATGTATTAGATCCAAGGCAGGAGAGTGAGAAGGGCTGGGCAGTGGGTGCCCTTGTCTAGGACTTGTCTAGGATCATAAGCCAGGAAGTGTCTGAGGCCAGATTTGAAGCTAGGACCTCCCATCTCAAGGCCTGGCTCTCAATCCACTGAGCTACTCAGCTGGCCCTTTATTTTCTTTTATAATTATTTTACTAATGTATGAATTCATTGTTGTATCTGTTGGGTAGTGGGAACTGTTGATCAGGGGCTCCCTTGATCACCACCCTTAACACAAATGACCACTGCTGTTGCTAGTTTGGTGTTTATCAGCCCTAGAATGGGAACTGGAAACAAGCTTTGCTGGTATGATTCAGACAAGCAATCCTAACTCAGATTTAACCTCAAAGCTTCTTTATTTTATTTTTTATTATTTGATAATTATAAATTAAGATATAGACTCCAGAGAATTTTCATCATAACACTAAACAGATTAGAAGTGACCTTGCCTTTTTATGCCTTCGTCTTTTTGCTATTTACAAAATCTTGACTGAATATTGAACCCCAAGGCATGGAGCCTCTAGACTTTTCTGGTTGCTGAATCTTCTTAGTTTAGATATCTGACTCTAAGGATAGATGATAAGAGCTAAGTGAGAAGAAACTATGCCTGGTACATAGATATTATTTTAAAAAATGACTTGTGATATTCCATTCCATGTGTTAGGCTACTTGGAATATCATGGAGGGGGGAGACAAAGGGGCATGCTGGTATCACAAGAAAAGAGGCCTTCACAGTGTTTACCATTGGAGAAGTTGTGAAGGATCAGTTCCATGAGGTTGGTGAGGGAGTTAAGGGAGCAGGAAGATCACTGGTGTATGGTTCCTGGTAATGCTGAAGGAGACCCACTTTGAGGAAAGCAGAGTATTAAGGTGTCAACATATAAGTTGGGTGGTCCATGGTGCAAGGAGTTTCTGTGTGCATGACAAGGTCAAATCAGTTTGGGGAAGGAGTGGAAGAGAACTAGAGATATAAAAACGCCAGTTTGCCTTGAGTGTTCTAGTTTTCTTTTTAGGAGAAGGAGATGTTCATGGATATCTGCATTGTAAGGGGGTGGGGGGTGGGAAGGGTTTAATTTATAAAGGATTGGACTTGATTATTTAAGAGTGTAGTCTACAGGAATTTAATTAATTCCAAAGAGATTTTATTTACAATTTAGTTACAAAATGTAGAAAGAGTGAAGCAAGAAATCAGAGAGAGGATAAGGTAAGATATCCAGCCTTAGCACTAAGTAATTTACAGGGAGAATTAGTTTCAGCTGGTCTCAGCAAAGCCAAGGAACCATGCAGTTTCTCTTCTGAAAATCCAGCAGTTAAGAGTCAGCTTTTCACTCACCAAGTGTCAGTCCAGTCAACAGATTCTTCTGCCCCTCTTCACCAGCCTCAACTCAAAAGCATGAAGAATTCCTCCCGTCTCCATTTCCCAAAATAAAGAACTGTCCTCTCACAGGACGTGACAGCCCCTTTTAAAGACATTTTATCTTGCCTCACTTCCTGTGTCTTCTCCTAACTTTATGTCTCCCAATCACAGTTGATGCTCTGCTCTAGGACTGTCCAGAAGGCAGTTGGTTGATTCCTATTCGTCACTCACTATCACAGACCTCCCACTTCATGATTAAGTGGGATGTTTGCACTTTTGGTGATTAGATCTAAATGTGTTCTAAAAATAGACAAGGGTTACAATGTAATCTTCACAATCAGGGGAGAGCTAAATATTTTCATTGTTAAAATCAGGGGAGTGTTAAATTTAATCTTCACAGCATATTGTCTCACCATTAGAGTATGAACTCCTTGAGAACAGGGTCCATTTTTTGTCTTTTTATGTATCCCTAGCCCTTGGACACTGCCTGAAAGGTAATAAGGCATTAATAAATGCTAAACAAGAAGAAATTGTGGTATACGATGGTGATGGAATAATATTGTGCTATAAGGAATTGATGGATTTCTATAGGAATTGGAAAGACCTCTCTGAACTGATGTGGAATGAAGTGAGCAGAAACAGGAGAACATTATACACAGTAACTGAAACATTGTCGGCCTATCAAATGTGATAGACTTGGCTACTAGCAGCAATGCAATGACCCAGGACAATCCTGAGAGACTTATGAGAAAGAACACTATCCACATCCAGAGAAAGAACTGGGGTGATGGTGTTGGTATAGAAATCCAGAAGAAAACATGTGATTTATCACTTGTTTACAAAAATGGATGATATGGAAATATGTTTTCCATAATAATACATGTATTACTCAGTAGATTTGCTTGTCAACTCCAGGATGGGGGAAGGAAGAAGGGAGGGAGACAGCACAAATCATGTAATCATGGGAAAATTTTAAAAAAGAAAAAATACATAGGAATACAAAAAATAAAAATAAAAAAGATGCTAGCTAACTGAAAATCTTATCAGAAAATACTAAGAAACTCCCCAGTACCAGCTCTGCTGTAGAGGAGCCAGTGATCACATTCCTGCCCATTTTCAATGGACTATGGGAAACAATTTAACCCTTTCTGGGTGTAGGACCAGATCAGCTTTTGGATACAACATCATATTTTTAAATATTCAGGCTTGAATAGCTTTTATCATTAAGGAACTAGGAGGGAATGCACTTGACATTCCATATCTTCATGAACAAATAATAAGAGCTTGGAAGTGATGGCAAGGAACAGGGAAATGACCTTCACTTCCAGCATCAGAAGAGACCTGGCTCTAAATCCTGGCTATGCCATTTGCTACCTGTGTGACACTGGACAACTCACTTTCCCCTCTTGGGGTCTCAGTTTTCACCGTCTGTAAAGTGGGAGAGTTGAACTAGAAGACCCTCAAGGTTCCAAACTATGATGCTCTCGGAAATAGATAGTGTACATTTATATACATGTACATTATATAAATACAAATAAAATGTATACACACGCACATTATATAAATACAAATAAAATGTATACACACATTATATAAGTACAAATAAAATGTATACACACATTATATAAATAAAATAAAATGTATACACACGCACATTATATAAATACAAATAAAATGTATACACACATTATATAAGTACAAATAAAATGTATACACACATTATATAAATAAAATAAAATGTATACACACGCACATTATATAAATACAAATAAAATGTATACACACATTATATAAGTACAAATAAAATGTATACACACATTATATAAATAAAATAAAATGTATACACACGCACATTATATAAATACAAATAAAATGTATACACACATTATATAAGTACAAATAAAATGTATACACACATTATATAAATAAAATAAAATGTATACACACGCACATTATATAAATACAAATAAAATGTATACACACGCACATTATATAAATACAAATAAAATGTATACACACATTATATAAGTACAAATAAAATGTATACACACATTATATAAATAAAATAAAATGTATACACATGCACATTATATAAATAAAAATAAAATGTACACACATGCACATTATATAAATGTATGTATACTAAGCGCTCTAAGGTTTGGAGAATTCATTGTATAAATGGTCTGATTTGATCTTCACAACAACTCTGTGAGTCAGGCACTTTTATTATTCCCCATTTTACAGGATGAGGAAATCGAATCAGAGAGGTTCAGGGGTTTTCCCCAGGTCACACAGCCAGCAGAATCTGAACCTGGGTTTTCTTGATGCAGCATTCAGGCGGGTCTCCACTACGCCCTGTTGGCAGGGAACCACCAGTGTTCTGAGGTAGAGCTCCCTTTAATGCTCGGTTAGCCACATCCAATGTCTGGCTGCCCACATAGGGCACACTGAAACCACAGCAGCAGTTTCGGTGTCGGGCCCAGAAAGAAACCCTCCCTCCAGTATGAGTGTCGGCAGCTAAGAGGAAGCAGTCTTGGTGCAGATGACCCAGAAGGGCTGGAGCTGGGAGATCAGGGTCGTTGGCTGCAAAGAGCGCGGTGAGCGGGCTGCATTTGCTGGCCCAGCTCAGTGGAAGGCCAGAACAGGTGCAGAGCCAAGCTGGCGAACATCTTATTCAAGCAGACAGTCAATCGGGCACAAGTATGCATGAAGTACAAAGAATGGAACCATTTCTACACTCAAGCAACGTACAGGCTCGTGCAGGAGACGAGTACCTGGGTAAGGGCATAACTGTAGAAACCGCATATAAATACACAGAAAATAAGTATGAAGGGAACAGATACACACATATACAAAGTGGTTAAATACAAGATATTTATCCGTTTGAGGAGGATAATCTGTTGGAAGAATCAGGACAATCTTCATTCAGAAAATGGTGCCTGAGGGGCAGCTGAGTGGCTCCGTGGATAGACAGCCAAGCCCAGAGATGGTCCTGGGTTCAAATCTGGCCTCAGATCCTTCCCAGCTGTGTGACCCTGGGAAAGTCACTTAACCCCCACTGCCTAGCCCTGACCTCTTTTCTGCCTTGGAACCAATATACAGTATTGATTCTAAGATGGAAGGTAAGGGTTTAAAGTAGGGAAGGGGGAGGGAAGCTAAACAGAGGAGACTTACTTTTGTCTTCACGGCATTAAGAAAGCACTGGGGCTGCCGGAAGGGATGTCACGTGCCAGACCTGCAGATAAGGAAGATTTCTTTGGCTGCAGAATTGAGGATGGCCTGGAGTGGGGAGACCAGTTTGCAACCGGGTTGGGATCCATGACAATAATGTCCGGGGGAGGTGGTGCACCGGAGTCCGGGGATTTGGTGCAAGAGATGCTGCAGAAGTAGAAAGGAGATTTGACAAGTGATACAGGGGGGAAGGCGGAGAAGGGATTCAGGATCCCCATACTGTTGTGAGCCCTGGAGCCTGGAAGAGTGGCTGTACCTTCAATAGAAACGGGGAGTTTGGGAGACTGGGTACATTTGGGGGGAAAAGATGAGTTTGGTTTGGAGCATCCAGCAGGTAATTTGGTTATGCAAGACTGACACGTAGGGGAGAAACTGAGGCTGGATACAGACACAGACACACATACGTATGTCCATATACATATCCGTGTGTGTTTGAATAGAGATGCTAGTTAAATCTAGGTGTGTGCGAGGTGCTAAGGGAAAACTAGTACCTGTGGGGATGGGGCTTGCTGAGCCCTGTTTTTCAGGGCTGCTTCCCCCCTTTGGTGTCCTCCTGCCACCCAGCTCTTACCTGTGAGTTCTAAGAGCTACAGCATGCACAGTGGCCGCATTCCAGTAAAATTGCCTGGGCAGGCAGACTAAACCAGGATGAGGATAACCAACAGGCCTCAAACCCTGTGGTGAGGGTCTACTCCAAGTAAGGGAAGAATCCCCCCCCCCCCAGTGGGGTCTTGACTTTTGTCTTGCCACTGGACTTTGAAGACTAGAAGAGAAAGTCAGGCTGGCCACTCTACCTCACTTAAATCCAATTTAATCAAAAGACATCATTTATTTGGGGCAGCTGGGTGGCTCACTGGATAGGGAGCCAGGCCTAGAGGTGTGAGGTTCTGGGTTCAGGTCCTGAGGAATTCATCCTGGGAATTTACAAGGCTATTCATGAAGTCTGGAACCAAGTCTGAGAGTTGAATTTCCCTTCCTTCCTTCCTTCCTTCCTTCCTTCCTTCCTTCCTTCCTTCCTTCCTTCCTTCCTTCCTTCCTTCCTTCCTTCCTTCCTTCCTTCCTTCCTTCCTCCCTTCCTTCCTCCCTTCCTTCTTTCCTTCCTTGAAGGGGTTAAATGACTTGCCCAGGGTGACTCCCATCTCTAGGCCTGAGTGTTAAAATTCAAAGCTGGGGGTGCAGCTGGGTAGCTCAGTGGATGGAGATCCAGGCTAAGAGATGGGAGGTCCTAGATTCAAATGTGACCTCAGATACTTCCCAGCTGTGTGACCCTGGCTAAGTCACTTAACCCCCATTGCCTAGCCCTTACCACTCTTCTGCCTTGGAGCCAATACACAGCATTGATTCTAAGATGGAAGGTAAGGGTTAAAAGATAAAATTCAAAGCTGGGGGGAGGATGGACTTCATGGAACCTCCTAGACACTTCCCAGCTGTGTGACCCTGGGCAAGTCACTTAACCCATTGCCTAGCCCTTTCTACTCTTCTGCTCTGGAACCCATACACAGTATTGATTCTAAGATGGAAAATAAGGGTCTAAAGAACAAAAAAGAAACTCCTGGGGTTGACTAAGTCACATACTAGATCTACAGGTAAGGAAATTTATTTTGGCAGCAATATGGAGTTCAGCGGAAGTTGATGAGGTTACCAAGAGACAGAGTGGATAATGTAAGGACGGAGAACTAGGGAAGCATTTCTGATGCTCCTAGGCTCTTTCCCCCTACTGAGCCTCAGGGATTTGTTCAGGCACAAAGAAGCCCGAGAAGGAGCCAGATTTACAGACATGAGTCCTGAATTCATCCCTTCGTTCCCTCCTCTTTTGCCCTTCTGTAGTTTTAGATTTGGGGGTTCGGGGGCATGTCCATAAGGTTGGGGGTGACTGAAACTTTACCTGTCATTAACTAAGATGCTGTGAGGCTCGCTCCAAGGCAGTGATTCTCATCGGTCCCTAGAAAGCAAGACCGAAGGGGCTGACGGGAAGGGGCTGGCTGCTCTGACACCGGTCTGAGATCGGCGTGGCTGGAGGTGAGGTGGTGGCTTTTCCATAAGAATGCTCAACAATTCTCTCCATTTTTGTTAAATCGGTGGCCACCCCGTGGGGACTGCCTATGCCCTGGGACTACGGCGATCACGAAAAGGGGAGGCTCCAGACGGGGGATGAATGAAGTCCCTCATTTTCTATTCTTTTCCAAAGGATTTCAACAAACATCCTTTCGTCTAAATCCGAAGCCAGCCAAGGGGGCATTTTAACTTGTCCAGCGGATGAGGGCGCCCCTGCTGGTAGGGGAATTTTTAACTTGCTCGAGCTGGCCCGGGAGCCGCAAGCAAGACTACTTACCCGGAGACTCGTACCTAGCACCACCTGGTGGGCGACTCGGAAACTGCATTCCCTCGATCGATAACGTAAGGACACGCCATCCAGGGAGCACTGAAGACTGGTTTGACCCAGTGGAATTGCTTGTTGGCTGGGGGAAGAAAAGGAATCGTGGAAACATGGAAAGATTTATTTAAAGAAGTAAATAAAGAAAGAAAGAAAACGGGTTTGCGATTTGTTTTTAGGTCGCTCTAAGAGTTGCCAGAAGCATCCATAAAGCAGATCATGACCCCGAGGAGGGGAAACTGCATGGGAAGGTTCGGAGGTCGGTGGAGATGTGGAAACGGGGCTTCCGCCTCCCGGAGGAAAGGAGGACGCGAGCGGCCCGCAAAGCTCCACCTTGCGCCCTCCGTTCCTCAAACCTGTGACAACAGCGGGGCAGGGCTGCTCCTCTGGTTCTGCTTTGGCCGGCTGGCCCCACCAGCCCCTGCAGTGCCGGGCATGGGGAACTGGGGCCTGGCGGCAGGAGCAAAGCTCTGAGCCACAGAGATTTCTAGAGCCTTCCTACACTAGTACGATGAAGTCCAGCCTTCCCAGCTTTGAAATTCTGACTCTCAGGCTTGGTTCCAGACAATTCTCCGCACGAATTCTTCTCTTGGGTTTCCTACCAGCTTTCTGTTTAATCCCTAGCATCTGGGTCTGGAAAATTCCCCTTCCAAGGGCCCATTCCTGGTTGCTTATCTCTGGCATTGGTGCTCAAACTCACCCCTCCTGCCCCCCCCCCCCCAGCCCCAGGGACAAAGGGCTAAGCAGAAATCCACCTCAGATTATTTGTTGCACCTCAAGGCAACATAGACTCTACTTCTCTAGGCCTCGATTTTCTCTCTGTAAAATGGGAAAGGGATAAAGACTTGATGACCCCTAAGGTTCCTTCTAACTGAAATCTATGATCCCTAAAATGCCTTTTCTCCTTCTTCTGCCATATTAATTGAATCGTTGGCTCTAGAAATGGTCAAATGTAATTGTATTCCTCGTATCCAAAGGCTGGCTCAATTTTGTACGGGTATCCCTGTGCCTAGTACTGTGCCTATGTTTTCACACACACACAGATATATTATATAGCACCTCTACCCCAGTACCTGCCACGTGGGAGGGAATTGAAGGGATTAGCAAGTGATTAATGGTAGAAATGGAGAGAATCACTCAGACTCTATCTTGCCCCTCAATTCTAGAGGTAGCTTCGTTTCTATTCAGTTACGGGCCTCCTCCAACTTCTGTCTTGTGAGAAAAGTTTATTCAATTGTGGGAATTAGGAACAAACCTTATAATACTTGAACCTAGCTCTTTGTGGCTAGGAAACTGGACCTCTTTTACATGCTATTTAGAGACCCATAACCAGGGATCTATGTTATACTGACCAGAAAATGCAGTCAAATCCTAAAGTTGATGTAAAGAATTTATAATAGTCATTTTCATAATCTCACACAATCTATATGCCTTATCTGAAAACTAGCCCCATACTGACCAATCATTTATTGGTTCTATGTTCCTTTGATCTGTTAAAGATACTTGAGGAAGGGATTACCCTCTTTTCCAGAATTCAGGGGATTTCACCTATTCACTCTCCTTCTCCCAACTTGAAAAGTCCCTAATCAGATTATCTAACATTGTATTCTTTCCTTTTAGTTAATTGGCCTTATTTGATTGTTTTTCATCTATAAAAGGTAATCTATAAAAGGTTGTTTCCCCATGTAGGGGTCCAACCCTATGCTAAAGAAGGGGCCTGGTCCCCATTTATTTAGGGATTTGCCATTCACTGCTTAACAAATCAATAAGTTCAGAAGATCCAACCTTTATTTCCTCAGCCATTTCATCTTTTCCTTGTCACACACATACTATAGTAGGTGTTTAATAAATGCTGATTGATTGAAACGGATCCCTCTTTTTCAGTAATATTTCTGCTTCTTGAGGGTAGAATTTGTTTTCTTTTTGCTTTTGTATTCCCAACAGTTAGTGCCTTTTACCCAGGAGCATTTAATTAGTGTTGAATTACATTGATTTTCCTTTCTTTCCTCTGCCATGTCTCCCCATTCGAGGCCACAAGAGTACATTTGGAGGAAAAGGGTTTAAAAAGGAAAGACCATATAAATGCAGAAGTATGACACAAAGGTAATGTAATATGAAATACACCCAAGCCTCAGCCTCAGAGTAGATAGGGCCTAAGGAGTTCTTCAATGATTTGAACCTTGCCAGAGTCATTAACATAAAAGCATGACACTATTAGAGAGGCCCTCTAAGTCAAGAATAGAAGCTGAAGGGATGCTCTGATGCTAAGAAATGTTGGGCATGGCAGAAACTAAGCCTTATGTCCCTGACCATGGGTAAAACAGGGTTAGGTAAAGATCTTTTCTTTCTGACCAGAAGTATCTGCTTGGAGTTAAGGACAGGGAAAGTGGCAATAAAGACAGATTATATATAATCGTCCTGGGTGAAAATGACCTACATAGTTTAATAAGGTTTTCTAGTATTGAACTGCTGGCACACTAGGTTGTCAAAAAACTGAGAAAGAAGAGAGGTAATACGAGGATCAGAACTGAAGTTGCCAGGGTCAGCACAGGCCATGCCTGTCATCAAAGAGTCTGTAAAGAAAAGAATTTGCAGGACCATGAGGGACTGCAGTTGGAGATCTGTCTGCTTCAACTAAGGTCTAGGAAGTTGCCAGGGTGCCTCTCTAAAAGATGTAACCAATGAAATTCTCTGGAGGTTACATTTTTAATTTTAAAATGTTAATTTATTAAAGACCACTCAAGATTTTTAACTAGTTTAATATTAGAAATTACTTTTGAAGACCGACATATTTTAATTAAAGGTCGCCAAGGAATTCATGTATGAAATTCCTAAATGAAACACTCAAGTCAGAATGGAGTTTTATGGTAATTACAATGGGAGTAAGAAAATATTAGAGAGAGAGAGAGAGAGGGAAAGAGGGAGAGAAGGAAAGAGGTTAACTCTACCTCCTGGCTCAGGCTGAGCCAGAGGGAGTCTTAGGCCTTGGAGGGCCAAGGCAGGGAAAGGAGTCAGTCCTTACCAATCACATCCGATCTGAAGGAAAGCTGTCTGCAGGCCTCCTCCCAGCTCGAGCTCCAGGATCCCACTGGCGTGTAGCCCTGTCCACAGGAAGTGATCGAACTCCAGAGGCTGTTCTCTGCCTCACTTCCTGTGCCTCACACATGCCAATGGTGGCTCAAGCTTGGCTTAGGACAGCCCAGGGGGGCAGCACATGCCCGTGTAGTGTGGGTGTGCACATTCTTGGGTGCCAGACCAAGCAAGATGGAGGAAATTTAAAAATCACACTAGTCAGCAGACTCCTTCCACAATCCAAACAGACACCAAAAACTCTATCAGGGCCCCAAAAGATAGATATGAGCACAAGAAACCAGGTAGCTAGACTAGGTGAAAAAGAGCAGTAGGAAACTAGGCAGGAGAGCCAGGCAAGCCAAAAGAGGCTGATTTCAAGTCATATAAGCCAATACATATCCATTCTGATGTCATCACTCAGACCCTCCCCAGGACATCTCTGATTGGTGTAAACCTTAAAATTTCTTAGACTTATAAATGTTGGAAATTTCACCATTGGGAAATTTCATACTTGAAAAATTTCCTACTGATAGTCTATTGGAATGTGAACCCTCTTGGCATGGGAGGGTCTTTCTCCTCCCTACTTAAGATTACTTTAGGACAGAAACCTAGCTTTGACATATGCTTAAGCATAGAACAGAAAGTTCTTTGAGTCATGATTGATTTTAGAATTGATACAATCTCCACCCTACTCAGTCCCAACAGGATTTAGGAAGGGCTGCAGCATAGATCAAAATTTAATTATTTGAGAATATGACCTTCAACAGACATGTGCAAAGCCACAGACCTCTGGGCGGTCCTGGGTTAAGCTAGAGCCACCATTGGCACAGGGAAGACATGGACAGTGATTGGTAGATGTGAGAACTGAGGGGAGGGAACTTGGATGGTTTCCTTAAAGATAGCGGGGTCTGAGGACTAGGGAGGTTGGAGAGGTTTTGCTCTGAGAGATTGTGCTCTGAGAAGCTTGCTCTGAAGGAAGCTGGAGGTGGAGGCCCCTGAGACTGTTTCTCCATTTTGGTCACGTGAGTGATAGGGACTGATCTCTTTTCTTTGCCTCAGCTATCTAAGGGCTTGGGCCTTTTGGCCCAGCCTAAACAGAGGGGGTATTTAAGCCCTATTCCCTTCTCTCTCTCTCTCTCTCTCTCTCTCTCTCTCTCTCTCTCTCTCTCTCTCTCTCTCTCTCTCTCTCTAATACCTTTCTTCCTCCTGTTTGTAATTAAACTCCATAAAAGGTTGACTGCTGACTTGAGTTTTCATTAAGGAATTACATAGCTGAATTCCTTGGCGACCTTAAATTAATATATATCAGTCTTTTAAAGTGATTTCCTTGTCACATTGGAAAACAGCCACACCAAAAATGAACTTTAATCACAGGAAGAAGGCCAAGAGGCCTCTTCTTCCTAAAAGTGTGGCAGCCACTGAAGTCCAAAAATGATGGCTGTCTAGCACACTGATTTCATTACCTAATCATGTTCTTGATTTACCCTGCTTGAAACAAAATCCAGCCCAGTGATATGCCTTTAGCCCCTTGGACCTAACCCAGTTTCATATCCTAGGGGAGAGACTGTTTTGTAGTTTTAAAATCAAACTGTTCTTGGGGGCTAAGAGGAGAACCATTGCTCAAAGGAAAAAAAATCCCAATGAGAGGGGAGCTAGGTGGCTCAGTGGATTGAGAACCAGGGCTAGAGACCAGAGTCCTAGGTTCAAATCTGATTCAGATACTTCCTTGCAGTGTGACTGTGAGAAGGGAATTCCCCTCCCTTTGTTTTGATGTAATCAAACAGCCTTTACCTTTGAGATGTGCAGGGATAGACAGGTCCTCAGAAAAAGGAAACTGAGACAAATGAGCATGGAAACTGATTCCACAGGCACTGTCCCTTGGGTGATGCCAGGCAAATTAAGGAACTGTGATTGGTTCCTGAGATGTGATGTGGGAGAGCAAGTGGGTGGAGAAAAATGCTTATAAGCTGAGACCCAGCACCTGCTGAGACTCTCGCACTCTTCTGACTGGAGATGGTGCCTTTAGGAACTTTTGTTGATGGTGAGCTTCAATCTATCAGAATGGCAATTAGGATATTTAGGCAACTCTCTACCTCTTTCCTACATTTCCCTCTCTTTACTATCACTACTTTGATGTAATAAAGCTACTAAAGCTACTAGCAGCCTCATAATTTAATTTTAATTATAACATGACCCAGGCAAGTCACTTAACCCCTATTGCCTAGACCTTACCACTCTTCTGCCTTACAATACACAATATTGATTCTAAGACAGAAGGTAAGGGTTTTTAAAAATCTCAATTCAATATTAATTTTCCAAGAAGGCATCAACCTGAAAAAAGAACCTCAGAATCACCAAAATAGTTTTAAAAGAGCACATCTTTAATCAGGACAAGGGAGACAATGCTTTTATGGCCAGCCAACACAGAGCCAAAACACATACCATACAGAGTCATCCAGCTCCAAGATTTCTGGAGCACTGCTCTGGGAAAAACACCAAGAATGGGAATTTATGTTGAACTAAAGAATTAGGGGGTCTTATATTTGCTTTAGTGAAGTATAGGAAAGGAAGGACAACTGTTTGCTTACTTGGAAGCTAAGGAAAGAGGAGAGTATCTTGGAGTGGCTTAGATATAATGAGAGAAATTAAGAAGAGCAAAAGGTACTTAAGTTCTGACCACATCAATCATTCCAATCCAGAGTGCTCCATGGGTGCTCCATGGGTGCTTGATGGTTTATTGTTCAGTATGGGACAAATCTAGTGATTCTATCTTGCCCAGTGATCCTGCAGTATTTGTGGATTTCATAAAACTGGGTGGTCCAAGGAAATGGGAATAATCAAGGGGATATATCATTCAAACTACTACAGGATGGTTGTGTTAGTTTTTATTGTTTGACTGAATATTTTTAATTGGTGGTCGCCAGAGATTTAATTTCTAACTCCCAAAATGAATTACTCAATTAAATGGAATTAATGGTAGTTTATTTTTACAATAGAGGAAGATATTAAGGAAGAGAGAAAAGGAGAGAGAGAGAGAGAGAGAGAGAGAGAGAGAGAGAGAGAGAGAGAGAGAGAGAGAGAGAGAGAGAGAGAAAGAGAGGGAGAGAGAGAGAGAGAGAGAGAGAGAGAGAGAGAGAGAGAGAGAGAGAGAGAGAGAGAGAGAGAGAGAGCAAGCTCTGGCTTCCTCTGAGCCAGGTAGAAATTCCATGGAACCAGTCAGGGGAAAGGAGTCTCAAGACAATAGGTCTTTCTTGGAGGTTCACTCCTCCAGAAATGGCAAGGAAGGAAGTCAGCCTTTACACTCACCATGGTGACCATCTAAAAGGAAAGCAGTCTGAGGTCTCCTGCACAAGCTCCTCCAGGGGTTCAGTTCCACAGCCAAGTGTCTTAACTCCAAGTCTGAGTGTCTGTCTTCCCTCCAGCTCTGAATGACTGTCTTCACTCCAAGTCTGAGTGACTGATTCCAGTCAAACTCTGAGTGGCTGCTGATCCTGTGTGTCTCTGTTTCCACTATTTAAAGATCTTTTTCTCTTGTGTCACCTTCCCTAAATTTTACCTCTACCAATCACAATAGACACTTTTCTCCAGGACTGCTCATTCTTTCACATGTGCATTACAGACCTCTCACTCAATGTACAAAATGGGTGTTCACACCTTTTGTAGTTAGTTCCCACCTTTTTGTGGTTAGTTCATGCCTTTTTTGTGGTTGGTTCATACCTTTTTGTGGTTAAAATGGGTAGATCTATTTTAAATACTGGGTTTACACTTTTGGGGATTAAAATCTAAAAACAGACAGGGAATTACAATCTAATCTTCACAGTTGGGAGTGTGAATTTTAAAACGATTCCACCCTAATCAGATTGTACTTTAGAAGATCTGATTTAGCTATTTCCTGATCAGTAACAATAGAGATACTTGGAATAACAGAATCTGGTCTTGGAAACTCTACATTTCTCCACCCTTCTTAGTGTAACAAGATTAGGAAGGTCTGCATCAAACTCAAGATTTAATTATCTGAGGAAATGGCCTTCAACAGACATGTGCAGAAAAATGGACAGACCCCTGGACTGTCCTAAGTCAAGCTAAGCAATCATTGGTACAGATGAGATGCAGGAAAGTGACATGAAACCGTCCATATAAGGCACGTCACTTCCTCTCTCTTCCTTTTTCCCTGGAGAGGCAACTCTGGCTGAGAGTGTAATAGGCATTTTCGACATCTTGGAGTGTTGGTGGTGAGCTTTGCCCTTGAGCTGATTCAAGTTCGGGCATCTTAACTGAGCCCCTTTGGAGGTCAGGTTGATTCTTTCCTCCTTCACACTCAAAACCTTACTTTCTAGATCTCCTAATCTTCCCACCCGGTACTAGCTCCTTCCTTCTTCCTTCTTCTTAATCTCCTCCACTATATCAATTAAATCACCATAAAATTTCCAGCTTAGTTTGGGTGTTTCATTAGGATTTTATAAATAAAATCCTTGGCAACCAAATATAATTATTACATGCAGTCTCAACCATAATTTTAACCTTTACAGGAGAACAACTGGTAGTTTTGGCCTCTCTACCAATTGTTTTACCAAACATCCTGGCATTACTTCACCTCCTATGAGAGGTTATTGAGGGATTGAACATGAAATATAATTCACCTACTCATTGTGCTCCAGATCATGGTGAAATTGCAAAAGCATTGTGGGACAGACCCTATAAATACTGTTGATTTGCCTTTTGCAAACTTCCTGGGAGGGGGAAGGGGTAGAAGACAGGCCCAGACTATTGAAGGAAGGTATCTCCTAGAGACCATCAAATCTAAATGAGCCTCTTAACAAGAGAATATTCAGCATCTGGAAAGTGAAAAGGAGGCTAAAACTAAAATAGGCCTCTTATAAGAAGGATTGAGTTAATGGGAAATTTTCAAAAGGGAAAAATAAGTATAAAGTTGAAAGCTCCAATGAGGTTAAAGACCTCAAGAAGGCTTTAGGTTGGAATCTTTAAAAGAAGGCCTCTGGAATAGCTAGTGGTCTTTACACTTCCCTATCCTCTTTCCCAGAGCCAGTCTATCCATTTTTATCCAGCCCAGAAAGCGGTCTCTGAGATGGCCACATTTATTCTGTGGATCAAGGCAGAACTTAGTGCAATGGCTAAGGCTAAAGTACTTCTCCAAAGTATGGGAGGACCCAGCCAGCTTCACTCACAATTACCAATCAGTTCTCTCTGCCTACCATTCAGGAGGTTTGACCTTGGACTTAATGTCATTAAGACATTTCTCAAAAAGTTGATCTTGTTTCTATCAAAAGATTCCCACCATGCAAAATTAGGACACTCATACACTGCTGGTGGTGGTGTGAATTGATCCAACCATTCTGGAAGGCAATTTGGAATTATGTCGAAAGGGCTTTAAATGACTGCCTGCTCTTTGATCCAGCCATACCATTGCTGGGTTTGTACCCCAAAGAGATGATAAGGAAAAATATGTGTACAAAAATATTTATAGCTGTACTTTTTGTGGCAAAAAATTGGAAAATGAGGGGATGCCCTTTGATTAGGGAATAGCTGAACAAATTGTGGTATTTGTTGGTGATGGAATACTATTGTGCTAAATGGAATAATGAATTGAACGAATTCCATGTGAACTGGAACAACCTCCAGGATTTCATGCAGTGAAAGGATAAGAACCAGGAGAATACAAGAGAATACACAGAGAGTGATATACTGTGGCACAATCAAAAGTAATGGACTTCTCTACTAGCAGCAATGCAATGACCCAGGACAATCCTGAGGGACTTATGAGAAAGAACACTCTCCACATTCAGAGGAAGAACTGTGGGAGTAGAAACACAGAAGAAAAACATTTCCTTGATCACTGTAGCAACGTAGCCCCTACATACAACTCTCATGTGGGTTTAATCACCTGAGGAGAGAAGCTGAAAGCTGGGAAAGCAATGGGTTAAGATTAAGAACTACAGAGAGGCATAGATGAAATAAAGAGATATGGAATACAGAGAGAGAACTTAAGTGTGGTGTCAGCAAGTCAGTGCTCAGGAGTCAGAGTGGGAGCTCAGCAAGCTGTACTGTTTTTTATTATAGGATTTTAGGATTTGGAGTTGCACTGTGTCAATCAAACAAGTGGCACAACAGAAGTATTAACATAATATTGACAATCAATTGCAAGATAAAGGAATGGATAGCAAGAGCAGGGAAGAGAGAAGTTCACTTCTCAAAACTTCTTCCTCTAGATCACTAGCACCAAGCTATCCAGATGCTAAATGTATGTCTTAGACATAAAGAACTTTTAGAACTTGTCTGCTGCTTTCAGACTGCTAATAATAGTAGAGGTTTGAGTTCCACAAAATTTTAGTCCAATCCAATTTAAGGATTCAGAAATCAATCATGTGAAATATTAGAAATATATTCATAAGTCTGGTCCATGAACACTTTGCTCATTAGAGTCAGGTTTTAAATACATCTTTAATATCTTCATGATTCATTATAATTGAAACCCTTCAATTACATAGTTCGATGAGAATATGATTGGGTATATAGACTCTAAATGATCACTCTATATTAATAATATGGAAATAGGTCTTGATCAATGATACATATAAAACCCAGTTGAATTGCTCATTGGGGTGGGGAGGGAGGGGGAGAAGGAAAGACTATGAATCATGTAACCATGGAAAAATATTTTAAATTAATTAATGAAATACATTTTAAAAACAAATCTAAACATTAAAAAAACATTCCCACCTTGGCCAACAGTGACGGGGATCATATTTAGTTAGGTTAACCCAATGATTCCAAAATTGGAATCCATGTGGCCTACTGCAGTGCCCTTAGGGGGCCCAGAGGGGGAAGACCCAAATTGTCCATGGGTCTTTAACCAGAGTTTCAATGAAAGAGGCTCAATTGAAAAAGAAGAGAGACTGGGAATGGAGCAGACACTATGATTTACTGATCCTTCCTCCATTCCCTGCAGGGAAGAGTCTCAGGACTGGACTCAAGGGGTTCAGTCTGGTACCAAGGTATCTGGACTATAGATCCTGGGATCAGCAAGATAGGCTTCATGTCCTAGGCTTCTGACACCAAGGAATGTCTACCTGCATAATTAAATCAAATACAGAGATAATTTTAATTAATTAATAATTAATTAATTGGAAAGAAACTAAGAACTTGTGGGTGCTTAGCAGTGGAATGCTGGAAAGTTCACCTGTTACAGAAGGAGGGTGTCATTTTGTTTGTTTGTTTGCAATTTCTTTTTTTATTAATTAATTAATTTAGAGTATTTTTCCATGGTTATATGATTTGTATTCTTTCCCTCCCCCCCCCCCAGCTGATGAGCAATTCCACTGGTTTTTACATGTATCATTGTTCAAACCCTATTTCTATTTTATTAATATTTGCAATAGTGATCTTTTTATGCCAAAACCAATCATATCCTCATTTAACTATGTGATCAATCATGTTTTTCTCCTGTGTTTCTACTCCCACAATTCTTTCTCTGCATGTGGATAGTGTTCTTTCTCATAAGCTCCTCTGTGTTGTCCTGGATCATTGCATTGCTGCTATTAAGTTCATTACATTTGATTGTGCCACAGTGTTTCCCATTCTATGGACAATGTTCTCCTGGTTCTGTTCTGCTCATTTTGCTCTGCATCGATTTGTGAAGGTCTTTCCAGTTTACGTGGAAATGGGAAATGCACAAAAACCACAATGAAGAAAATTAAGTCTTGAGTTCATACAGCACAGCTTTGCAGTTTCTGATCTACAACTTCAAATGAGGAGCCATTTAACTACATGGGAAGTGAAACAGCCAGGATGGGCAGAGGCTGGAGGTTGTTGAAGCTGTGACCACCAAAGCAGTTGGGCTGGCTAAAGCCAGCTACTAGGCTTCTTCTAGCAAGAGTGCAAGATGAGTGAAACCTAGTCTTATAGGAAAAGATAAAGAGTTTTAGACCTCGCCATGACAGATTTTAGGATTGTCGAGGGAATTCAGAGTCTTTCTAGGCTTAAAAAGACCTCGTCAATTGCTTCTTCATAGGGATAAGGAAAAGAGGCAGAGAGCAGAATGCTTCTATTTTCTCAGTAAAGTAGGAGGTGAGAATATTTGTTGAGAGAGAAGTATAGGACAAGTTAGGGGAAACTGAGGAGAAAAGGGAACTGTAAACTGAGCTTCACATGACTCTGTAATCCCATGTTATACAGATTTAGGTTGCATGTTGGGGTGATTGGTTATGAAAATATGCCCCAAGTTCCCATCCAGGGCCTTCGATATCAATAAACCTGGAATCAAAACAGGATTTAGGGATCAAATAGGGATGGGATAATAAAATAACAAGGGAACATGTCCCAGTCTCAGATTCTCACCGACAATGAAATGAAGAAATATTAAGTACCAGCGATCCCTCCCCTATCTTGGGAGTTACGTTCCAGACACCCCACAATAGGTGAAAATCCATGAAGTAGTAGGAGGGTAAACAGACCAATGCTATAGTCACTGATCCAATCAGCATCCAGGATACAGGACACAGTGCTGGTGAGGGGCACTCAAGGGTTAGTTCAACCCCAGACCTCCAGCCCACCTCAGGAATGTCATCTCTGTCTCCTCAGCTTGGCTTTCCAGAGGGGGACAGACAGGGTGGCCTGAGGCCAAAGGGACAGAGCATGAAAGGGGCAGTCAGAGGTTTGGAGACAAAGGTGTTCTCCCTTCTTAGTCCTCCTGTGCTCTGGGTCCTGTTACTCAGTCCTGATGTCCAAAGTACCTTTCATGGCTCAGCTGCTCTCTTGGTTGGGCCATGGGTAGGCCAGGGAGTTGCTTTTGGATTTATCATTCAATAAATTGGTGTTTTTTTACCCCTTAAAAAAACAAATTTCAATGTAACGAAAACTCCATGATACAGAATTAGATTTTTTTAAAAAAGCAATATGTGAACCCCAGTATATCCAGGGACGACTATACTCATTATGTGCCTGACGTTGTGCTACATGCCAATGGGGAAGGACATTTTCCTGGAGGATTTATATATTTAGGGTTGGGACACAGGCTTTTTTGCCTTGCTGCTACTCTCCTCTGCCTCCAGAATGGCTTGCTATTCCTTTGCCAAACTTCTGCTGTTATCTGCTATTGAGTTTCTTCTCAGCTAGTGGTTATCATCTTTATAAACTGTCTTTAAAATGTTTAAAACATTTTATTACTAAAAAAGGTTTTATAAATTCTATAATTGTTTCTTTTGTCATGCCTTCTTCTTTAAAAAATTGTACTTCAAAGCTATTGAACTTTTTTTTTTCAATAACTTTTGTGAAACTGTTCTATCAATGTACTCAGGTGCAATGGACACATCTTTAGCTATATTAAGGTCCGGGAATTCACCCACCACCAAGGAAGACCACAGACAATGCAAACAGGCAGAGAAAGGCCATTTATTGAACTGATATGCATCAGTGGGAACCTCTGCCATCAGAGTTCCAAGTTGCTTCTGAGAGGTTGGGCCTTAAGTACGCTCCAGCATGTATGGCCCCCTCTTCCAGCCCCTTATCTGCTACATATGATTCTTGTTTGGCTCCCCTCAGCCCTTATCGGTTACATACTATTCTTGGGACCTTGACAATCTTATGTTATTGGGGTCTTCCTGGCCTTTATCTGGTACCTACTGCAGCTGCATGCTTATTGGGGTCTTCCTAATTTCCAAGGCCAGCCAGCTTGTTAAGGTTTTCCTGTGTTTTCAAGGCTGGTCATTTTGGCCTCCCTCAGCTATTATGTTAGGTCTTTCTGTAGCCTTAAAAACGTTTGTTTTTTCCAGCCTAGGTTTTCTTTGCCCAACAGGTTGTCCATTCTTTAGTCATGCCCCATCCACCTGCTTGGTATCCCCTCCCTTCTGTCTTGCTTCTTCTCTGGAAATGTTCTTTTTCCTTGCTCCACCCCATAAACTGGAAACATCTAGGTTTAAACATTCCCAGGTTCCTAGTTGATTAGTATTTCCCTGTGATCCCAAAAGTGGGAACCCATTTAGAGTTTTCTGAATAGCTTTGACAGACTTTGATCCAAGAGCTTCTCTGACTTTAGGGATGTGTGAGATGTCCCAAAGCATTGTCCCAGTAGTCTTATGCCACTGTGAATTCCCTTCTACCCTGGCCTAAAGATTATTGTGTCTGAATCACATTTCTGGTGACTTCCCTTCCTTGGCCCAATTTGGAAGTTAGAGCCCACTATGATATGAGGGACAATATGCTAGTCTGGTTTCCAGGGCCTGGGTCATCCTGGCCCCAATATAAAAGGTAGGTGATGAGGTGGCTGAGTTGCCCTAATATCATTCCCTTATTGTTTTTACTTCCTATACTCCTGGATACCTCTAGTTCAGCAATATGTCCTTGGTGCCTTCACTTTAATACATCAAAAATAAGGACCTATTGCTCTCAACACTGACCTCTTCATCTAATTCTATTGTGAAAGTCCTTTTAATTCTGGAAAGGGACTCTGGACAGGTCCACAGTCATATGAAGCTGGCATATAAAACAGTATCTTCAACCAAGATATTTTTTTAATTGGGATGGCATTGAATAAATAAATTTAGAGAGGATTGTCATTTTAATTATATTGGCTCTGCCAGCATGTGAATAATTATTTCTCCAATTATTTAGATCTGACTTTATTTGTGTAAAAAGTGTTTCATAATTGTATTCATGTAGTTCCTGAGTTTGTCTTGTCAAGAATACTCCCAACTATTTTATTCAATCTGTGGTTATTTTAAATGGAGTATCTCTTTCTCTCTTTTCTTGCAGGAAAATGCTGATGATTGTGGGCTTATTTTATATCCTTCTGTTTAAATAGAATTTATAGGATTTTCCACGCATACCATCATGTAGGCTGCAAACAGAGATAATTTTATCATCTCTTTGCTCATTCTGATTCCTTCAATTTTTTCTTTTATTACTATTGCTAGCATTTCTAATATATTAAAGAATATTGGTGATAAGAGGCATCCTTGCTTCACTCCTGATCTTATTGGGAAAGCTCCTAGCTCCTCCTCATTACAAATTGCTGGTTTTAGGTAGATAGTACCATTTAAAGAAAAACGTCCATTTATACCTATGCTTTCTAGTGTTTTTTTAAATTTTATTTTGTTTTAATAGAAATGGGTGTTGTATTTTGTCAGACTTTTCCTGCATCTATTGATAAGGTCATTTTTCAATTGCATTCATCTTCCCAGGTTCCCTTGATATTTAGATCCCATCACTCCCCAGCTAGCTAACACCATTGCCATGAAAACTACACTGAAGTTTTTATAGTCCTCATAGAGGTACTTGGCAACAGTGGAAGGGGTACAGTGGAAATGGAAGCCTTTGCCCTGTACTCCTGTTGCTGTCTAGATCCCATGCCCTTCATGGAAGGCTGGAAACAGCTATTAAAGGTAGTGGGATGAAGAGTCATTCAAAAAAGAAGGTGAATTTTGCAAGGTGCACAAAAGTTTTGATAATAGAAATCTGTCAGTCCAGAGATGCTGTGGCTTTTTCCTAATCTTCACTCTCTTGCCCTTTCCTTCTCCAGATCATTTTACAGATGAAGAAACCGAGACAAACAGGGTTGAGTGACTTGTCCAGGCTCACCCAGCTAGTAGGAGTCTAGAATCGAATTTGAACTCCGGCCCCGTCATCTCTTCCCTGCGCCACCTAGCTGCCTATTTAGGAGTAGGATCAGATAAGGCGGATGGTGGCGGGACTCCCAAACTGCGGTAGCAAATGGCAGTGACCAGAAGGTGGAGGATTTCACAGCCGGAATCACCCCAAATCTGTTACGTCACAGACGGCACTCTGGCTCAAGTACGGATTAGATTAAGCAAACAGACGCCTAAATTTTTTGTTAACACGTCTCCACCTTCCAATGCTGTACAAACCCCTCAGTTCCCAGCCATTCAGCTCCCTTTCCCTCCCCCGGCGAGAATGGGTCAATCTGAGGAGGCGGAGCCCAGAGGATACGCCCTCTCCTGATTGGCGGAGACTGGACGTACCATAGCGTAAGGCAACGGCAGTGGGAGAGGCTGAATGACGTTGGCTAGGCTCCCGGGCAGGTGGAGGCGCGCGGTGCGGTTCCGCGTTGTCGTTTTCCCTATCCCCACTCCCACTCCTGCCACTACCTCTACCCCTGGGCCCCAAGGCCTCCCGCGTGCGCGCGTGCGCCGTGCCGTACTTATCCTAACCTATCCCGGCCCCGACTCGCGCTGCCCAAAGCCGTTTCGTCCTCCCGGGAGCTCTCTCTGCCCCCTCATCCCGGGACCGCCGGGATGAAGTGGACGAAGAGCTCGCGTGCCTTGCGAGTGGCTGTGGTGCTGGCTGTCGTGGCGGTGCTGCTGCAGGGTATCCGCATTTGGCTGAACTCCAAGCGCTTCGTCTTCCAGCGCGAGGAGATCGCGCAGCTGGCGCGCCAGTACGCCGGTAAGCGCGGACGGGGGCACGAGGCAGGGTGCACCCGGGAGGGCATCCTACACCTTAGTCGGAGTTGGCAGGGTTGAAAAGAGCAGAAGGATGCCTAAAAAGCGACCCGGCTGCTGGGACATCCCTCGGTCCGCCCTGAGACCCCGCCCCCTCACCCAGGATAGTGTTAATGGGGGAGTCAGGGAGAGGAGCAGTAGCCCCAAGCTGCACCAGGAGAGCATGTAGGATCGAGGGAGGTTTGGGCTTAGGGAAGGGACCCTCGTGCCCCAAGAGAGTCTGGCGTCCCTCTTCCATTCCTCCCCTCCCCCACCGGGGTGCGTATCTTTGGGGGAGGAGTCTGTGCCCCTTTGGCTTCCTTGTGTCTGTGTTTGTGGGGGAGGGTAGGGAATGCTGAGGTCAAAAGACTTAGAGTTTGGAGGAAACCTAAAGGACCATTCAGCCCGTACTCCTCATTTTACAAATAGAGGAAACCGAGACCAGAAGAGATTCAGTGATTTGCCCAAGGTCACCCAGTAGGCAGAAGCTGACTTGGTAACTGAAAGCTGGTCAACTGACTCGGGCATTTGGGTGACACACAAATGCTGGACTTGGAGGAAGGAAGATCCGAGTTTGAATTCTGCTGTGTGACCCCGGAAAAGTCACTTAACCGCTTCCTAAAATGAGTAGGTTGGAATCTCTGGTCTCTTAGGTACCTCCCAAGCCCTAAATTTGTGATCCTATGATGTCAATGATTCCTAATTCTCTGTTGTCCTTTACTGTATTACTCAATCAATAAATATGTACTTAGCACCTACTATGTGCCAGGGCCAGGGCTAAACAAACTAGTGAGTGATGCTTGTGTCACTCAAGACCCTATGTATGGAAAGAAACAACCTGGATCTATGATGGCACATTACCATTACCCCAAAAGGTGGTCAGGTCTTGGAAAGGTAGAAGGCCTCCCATGTGCCCAACATTGTGCTAAGCTATTTATAAATTTTATCTCATTTTATCTTCATAACTGGCTAGCTTAGGAGGTAGGTGATATTATTATCCCCATTTTACAAATGGAGAAACTGAGGCAGGCAGGTTAAATAACTTGCCCAGGGTCTTACTGTTATCTGGGGCAGGATTTGAACTCATATCTTTTTTGTTGGTCTACCTCTATCCACTTCACTATAGAGCTGCCTTTAGGATTGTATACAGGTCCAGTAGAAAGGGATTCTTAACCTGAGGATCATAAACTTATTGTTAATTTTTTGTTTTTTTATTTTTTGATAACTGGCTTTCAATATAATTGGTTTTCTTTGTAACCCTCCTTATTTTTTTTTGTGCTTTTAAAAACATTGAGGAGTCTGTAGCTTTCACCAGATTGTCAACTCCCAATAGAGAGTCTTAGAATCCCCTGCCAGCTCTGTTATTACCCATTTGAGTATAGAGAAGTCCACTCAGCTCTAAGAACTTCAGTTTCCACATTTGTAAAATGAAAGGTTTGGGGGGTGGCCAGGTAGCTCAGTAAATTAAGAGCCAGACTGATTCATGGGAGATCTTGAGTTCAAATGTAACCTTAGACACTTCCTATCTATGTGACCCTGAGCAAATCACTTAACCCCCATTGCCTAACCCTTCCCACTCTTCTGCCTTGGAACCAAAACAGTATTGATTCTAAAGGGGAAGGGAGGAGTTAAAAAAAGATGAAGGGTTTGGACTAAATGATCTCTAGATTCCTTCCAGCGCAAAATACTTTGATCCAGATGACTTTTGCCCCCTGACTCCCTCACACACACACAGCACACACACTTTGCTCTGAGGGGCACAGATTCTTCACCCAAAAATAGCTGAGGTTTAGAAGATAAGCCTGGCCTTTGGCATTTGTAAAACAAGGGAACTGAGTTGCCCCTAACTGTGACCCCTTCCAGCTCCAAACCCTTGGTTCATAGGGAGGTCTTGGATTTGAGGGGAAGTCCTGGCCTTGCAGGGATTGTGTGTGTCCTGGCAGAGAAGGGATACTTGGAGAGGGAGAGAGAGGGAGAGAGACAGAGTGTCTGTGTGTGTGGTGTGTGTGGTGTGTGTGTCTGCGTCTGCGTGTGTGTAGAGAGTGGTCAGGATCTATTCCCCATCAGGGCAAGTGTCAATTCTGGGGGGTAGATGGGAATATCTGGCCCTGGGGGTCTGATCCACCTTGCTTCTCCCTCCACCACATGTCCATTCACCCCAGGCCTCGATCATGAGCTGGCTTTTTCTCGCCTCATCGTGGAGCTCCGGCGGCTGCACCCAGGCCACATCTTGGCAGATGAGGAGCTGCAGTGGGTGTTTGTGAACGCCGGCGGGTGGATGGGCTCCATGTGCCTCTTGCATGCTTCACTCTCCGAGTACGTGCTGCTCTTCGGCACAGCCATCGACACTGGGGGCCACTCTGGTCAGTTTGGACCTTGGTTAGGGAGGAGGGGGCTGGAGAGGGGACAGGGGAGGGAGGCCACAGATGCCCAGTAGTAGCTGCAGTGATGACCTTGGGCGGAGATGGACCGGGGAGGGGGCAGCGAGGAATGGTAGATACCGCCCTTTTTTTGCCCAGACCCGTTGTTTCAGGGGGAGCTGTTAGTCCCTCCTTCCTCCATCCATCTCCCATGTGTCTGCCCCAAGAATGGATGGTGCTAAACTGCATCCTGCTGATCTTCCTCTCTCTCCCCAGGACGGTACTGGGCTGAAATCTCAGACACGATCATCTCTGGAACCTTCCGCCAGTGGAGGGAGGGGACCACCAAGAGTGAAGTTTACTACCCAGGTGTGTGAGGGTTGGGGAGTTCCCACTGGCAGCCAGTTAAGCTGAAAAGTCTCAGATGAGAGTGGTGGTGGTTAAGGCAAGTGGTTAGATTTAGGGGGGGCACTATCCTGCCCCCCCCTCACTCTTCTGTCCTTTTCACCTCTAGGAGACACCATTGTTCACGGGCCAGGGGAGGCCACAGCGGTGCAGTGGGGGGCTGGCACGTGGATGGTGGAATATGGCCGGGGCTTCATCCCTTCTACCTTGGGCTTTGCACTGGCCGACACATTCTTCAGCACCCAGGATTTCCTAACGCTCTTCTATACTCTCCGGGCCTATGCCAGGGCACTGTGTTTGGAGTTTACCACCTACCTCTCCAGCCAGGGACACTGACCTTCCCTCCCCACAATGGACACCCCTTTCCCTGCCCAGAACTGTCGAGGGCAGCCTGCCTCTGTGTGAGGTGGAGACGGTCAGAGATGCTCCTGGCCAGACACAGAGGCAGGCCAGACCCCGGCAGGGTGGTCCTCGGGCATGCACTCAGACCCAGTAGAGGGTGCCTGAAATGACCCCAAGTCTACTCTCTGGGCAGCACTTTGGGGGAGCAGTGGAGGCGTCATTCCCGAAGTATGCCCCTAACCCCAGATTGGAACTGTGATACCTCCCACTCTCCCCCTCACCAGACGCCTTATATGTCTAGCTCCCTATCCTGGCTATGCAAAGGGGACCAGTGGCCTGTTCTCTACCCCTTCCTCCCCATTCCTCTATCCCTTCTCCTGCCTTCCAGGTGGGTGCTACAATCATACGGTCTCCTGTCCCTTGTGGTCTCCCACCACCCCCTCACTTTTCTTTTCAGAGCCCTGGAGGGGGAGGAGGCCCTACAGTGCTACCAACAGGAATTGAGGCTGTCAAATGGCAGAGAAGGGGCTGAGCCTTTTATGATTGAACCAAACTTGGGTTAAATCTCTGGGCAGGCACACCCCATATCCTTTGTGTGCAGCCCAACATGGAGACTCAAGGGAGTTTCCAGGCAGGTTAAGAAACCACAACCCCCCAGGACCAGGAAGGCTGATGAATCCACGGCCTTCGAGTCCTAACCACAGGATGAGTAGAAGTTCAGAGAACCCTGCAACTCCAGGGAACCTTGAGAAGTCAGCTCGGCCCACCTTCCTTTGTCCTCAGGGCAGCCAAGACTAGCGAGCTGGTGATGTGGCCCAAGCTTTCGTGCAGAGATATACTAAACTACAATTCTACACCAAGTGATATAGTTCAGGTTTAACAACAGAAAGAGGATGGAAAGATCACCGTGGAGCTGGGGAAGCAGAATGGGACTCCCGGTGGAGGTAGTCATCGTGCCACAGAGAAAAGAAGGTCACATCCTGTGTCCCTTGCTAGGTGTGATTAGGAGAGATGGATCGGCCAAATCCAGCCCTGATCCTATTAATGCCAAACATTTTATCCAGGGCTTGGAAGCTTGCAAAAGGCTTTCTTCAGTGGTCCTGTCAGGTAGGTAATAGAAGTACCAGGTGTCCCAAAACTTTTGGTGGGCTTTTAAACTAAAGTGCATGAAGATTTTTGGGACCCCTTGTATTCTCTCCATTTTCAACATGAGCTAGGCTCAGACCTGAAATGACTTCTCTTTGGGCACCCAGGTAGTAAGCATCCACCATTTTACTGAGAACTCAGTCTAGGTCTTTTGATTCAGAGTCTGGTGCTGTGTTTGAATCCTCCTGTTTAGCAGTGAGGCTCCTTTCTGGCTTCACCTGCCCAACTCCTTAGGACAGTTGGACTTCCCTCTGCCATCATTAGGATATTTAGGATCCTAGCGTTTCTGTCCCTTTGGACCTTGGCCCCCTGGGCTGCCCGCTGGTTCCTCCACCGCAGGGTGATGGAGTTGTCTTTCCTCCGAGATTCCTGGACATTCAAAGGTTCTTGGCTTCAGCTGTTATCTGACGGAGGGTGGTATCCAAGGCCCCCTCAGACCCTTCCTACTGCCCTTAAAGCAGCTTCTCTCCAGAATCCCTCTGTTTTGCTGTCTGTCTCAGCCTCAATAAATATTTCTTGAATATTGCTTGTCTCTTTCTGTTGGGGAAGGCAGCGGCAGCGGGGCAGCCCTGAGACCTCGGGCCCTCATCCTGATCTAGCCAAGCCATTTCTGCGCTGAGGGTTTCCACTACCAAGCTGCCCTAGATTTCATCAGGTTTTCAAGGACTGATTTCTCTCCATCCTTCCAGCCCTTTTTTCATCCCACCAGAGATGCCTGCAGTGAAAGTAAGCAAAGCCCCTGTGAGGTTGCCATGGAGGCCTGTAATGACAACCTCTGGCCGTAAGGTGGTGGTGTGCCCCTCTAAGAGGACTGAGGTCTAGGCCTTTGGTCCAGCTGCCGGCTCCGGAACCCTGGTCATTTCCCATTAACTGTCCCTTGTGGATCTCCTGACAAGTGACATCCATCTTCCGGAAGAATACTTTTACCTCACAGAATGTTACTTCATTCCATTTTCAGACAATTTTGGAGAGGTGGAGAGGGGGTCCTTAATTCTCAGAAACGATCCCTCTAACTCACTGGACTGAAATCTAATTGGACTTTTATTGGATGCCTTTAAATCCTTGGACACCACTGTCCATGCCCTGTTCATCCATGCTCTGGGCTTCTCTGGGTTCAACTAGTTTATCAGAAATCTCCTTTGGGCAGAATCAAGTTTGTCTTTCAGTGCAGTTTAATGCGATGGGAAGAATAGAGGATTTGTAGTTCTAGAGGTCTGGGTCCATATTCCATCTCTCTCATTTGCTGTGCAGTCTTGGAACAACGTCATTTTTCCTCACTGCTTTGTTTTCTAATCTAAAATTAGAGAGTTGGACTAGATGCTCCTGCAAGACTCTACCTCGAAAGTTTTATGGTATCAAACCTGGCCTCAGAAACATCCTAATTGTGTCAGTCTGGGTAAGTCAACCCCAATTGCCAAGGCCTCACCATTTACTTGCACTTAGTATCAATTCTAAGAGAAAGTAAGGGTTAAAAAAATAAATACAATGGAAACCTGGGCCAGACAGATTCTTAAACATTCTTAACTTGGAGTCCACAGATACATCCTCCCTCCTTCCCTCCTAAGGAGTTTGTGGAAAGATTTCTATAAAGATGTCTATAAACTTTGATGGGGGTGGGGAACAACAACTACCCCCTTATTTTCACTGATGGCTAACTGAAATTTAGCATTTTCTTCAATGATTTAAAAGCATTATTCTGAGACTTGGTCCATAAATTTTACTGAACTGCCAAAGGAGGTCCATGATACATACTCCTGTTTTAAAGTTTTAAAATCTAGGATAATGGGTTTGGGGTTGGTGCAGAAGGTAGTGGGAAAAGCATTAATGTTGTTTTCATTGTAATTTAACCAGTATTTAATTGGGCACTTTGCATAGATTTTACTAGGTTAGGTACTGAGGAAGATACATAGTTCAGATGAGATACAGTTCCACCATTTAGGAAGCATGTAATTTGGGAGGAAAATAAGCCAAACACGGATAGAATCATGGCAATTAGAACTGGAAGATACCTTAGAAATAATCTGGAACAAGAGTTTTTGACCAAAAGGTCATGGATCCCTTAGGCAATTTGCTAAAATCCATAGACCCCCTTCTCAGAAGAAGATAAGGAGGACCGTGCCAAGTTTTGGATATAATCTTTTTTCCTATGCAAGTTCACAGGCCCCCTGAAAGCTATCCATGGATCTCAAGGTCTCTGGATCCCAGGTTAAGATCCAATCACAACTCCCCACACACTTTCCAGATATAGGATATAGCCAAAGAGAAACCTGATAAGGGCTCCTAGAATTACTCTTATTGTTTATGAGATTCCTTTAAAAAGATGAACTTACTGTTTCAATTCATAAACTTTTTTTGCAAGCATTTACTCTCTTGCAATTACCACTATTCTCTTGCCATAGTACAATTTTTCAAATGCTCACATTAAGTATGGTTAGTCTAGCAAAATAAATTCCCACATTTATTTTGTCCAAATAGACATTTCTCATTCAGAATTTTAAGCCCATCTCCCTGGTAAAAAGAAAGGGGTATGATTTATCTTCGGTCTCCTGAACTCATATTAATTCCTTATTAGGGTTAATATGGATGTTAACCCTTTGCTATCTCATTAATGTAACCTTTGACAAGATGAGAAATAGCCTAGTCCTGGGTATCAAAGGATCAGTGATGCTGGAATTCACTTAATATTTCAGTATATAAAGAAGTTAATACTAAGCTTTCCAGGTGGTCTCACTAGAAATCTCGAGCATTGTCCTTGGTAGAGGTGGGACTTATTGGAGATCTAGGCGCCTTGATTTTTTAAAAACCCCAAGTGATAGGGGGCAGCTGGGTAGCTCAGTGGATTGAGAGCCAGACCTAGAGATGGGAGGTCCTAGGTTAAAATCTGACCTCAGCCACTTCCCAGCTGTGTGGCCCTGGACAAGTCACTTGACCCCCATTGCCTAGCCCTTACCACTCTTCTGCCTTGGAGCCAATACACAGTATCAACTCCAAGATGGAAGGTAAGAGTTTAATAAAAAAAAATTAAAAAAAAAACCGAGGTGATTTCCCATTGGTCAGGGCAGGACCCAGGATGGTATGGTAAATTCAGAGGCAAGTAGTTTAGGACCCTGAGGGAGGTGGGACTCGCCTGAGTGAGAAAGAATAATTTTTACTCTCTTTGGGTTTATAGATGCTTGCCATATTCAGTATCCTTTTCCCTGGATGTTTGCACAGGAGCTAAGGATCCCTTCCTATTGTTTCTATAGATATGCAGATGTGAACCAAATTCTGATATTCCTGGGTGGGAATCTATACCAACAAAAGAAACATTACTGAGGAGCTAGAAGGAAGAAGTACAGCTGAACTCCCCTTCACAGCACCTCCAAACAGATCAAGAAAATGCACATCACTGAGTCTTGATCAGGAAATCCAAGGGCGAAAAAACCCCACAAGTCATTTTCATAGCCCAAATCTACATGATTTGACAGGGAAATCTATAGACACTGGGAAATCTAGGCAGGAACAGCAGCATTGAACTACACACCTAGGTAAGAAGAATTTAAAATCCTCTAAAGAGGGGTCCCAACATTGTGCAGGATGCAAGAATAGATGCCAAATAGCAGCTCTAGCATAGGGGAGAGGACCTGTGCCCAGGGGTAGCATTCCAAGGTGAGCAAGGATCTGTGAACAAGCAAGAAGAAATTTTAGAAGCAAGAAGCAGCTCTTTTCTGTCCACAGGAGAATGGGTTCTCAATTCCAATCTTCTTCAGTGAAATAACCAGGGCAAGAATCCTAGACCTAAAGGGAAATCTGCAATTCTGTTCCTAAACCAGAAGAGCTTTCTACCTGGCTCCAGTGGCAGTCTACAGGATTTCCAACTGGAGCCAAGAGCCAAGAGCACAGACATATTGCTCAGATCCAAACTCAGATCAGGAATTTACAGGGCTTAAATCAGGAAGACAAAAATTTGACTTTGCCTTGAATTAGGTTGCTTTGGGAGCACTGAAAGCTTGCAGGTCCCTTGCTTGAGCTGTCCTTAAGGTCTTGGAATAACACAACACCCAATGCCCAAAGTAAACAGCAGGTCTGTCCCAGACATTCCCTCCATAAATGCACACGAAAGCCTGGACCTAACATAAAGGCTGAAAATGGTATGAAAGTATGAGTAAACAAACAAAAAGGAAACCACCATAAAAAGCTATTATGGTGATAGGGTTACTAGCCCAAAAGAAGATAATAACCCCCAAATATCTACAAGCAAAATCTCAAAGAAGAACACAACTTGAGCACAAGTTAAACTAGAATTCCTGGAAGATATGAGTGAGGCAAGAGTTTTTGAAAGAGTTAAAATATTTTTAATAAATGAAATGAGTGCTAGAGAAAAAATAAAGAAATGAGAGCTATAGAAAATAAATTTGAAAGAAATTAACAGTTTAGCACAAGAAGTAGTTTCTAGTGACATCTGAAATGACTGAGGAAATAAAGGTTTGGGCTTCTGAGCATATTGACTTATTAAGTAATTCATGCCAATTGCAGAACAAATTGGGACCTGACCTTCTTTAACTTAGCATGGACCCCAAACACAAGGGAGACTTTATTAAACGTAATCAAATAAGACCACATAAAATAAAACAAGGCAAAAAACAGAATTCAAAATTAGTAATATGATCCCTAATTAGAGGAAGAGGATTAGGGGATTTCTGAGTCCGGAGTGAGATTAGTGAGTTCTGAGAGTCAGGTGTGGGGAGAATGGGCAAATACAATTCTCTGAAATAAAAAAAAGAGGTATCTCACTCCCCACTCCCTCCAGGGTCTGTATTCTATTCCATCAAAAGAACATGAAAACAATAACTGCCTGACTAGTACCAATCAGATAAGACATTTGGGTTGCCTGATATATATAAAATAAGAGAAAACTACCTGCAAGAGTCTTTGGATCTGACTGGATTTCTGGTCAACTTAACCTCGATTCTTACTTAAGGATCTCTAAGCAATAGGTAGAGATGGTCCAGCTTCTCAGGCACCCAGGACTATGTTCAAACAATTAAAGTTTTCTCACAAGACATAATTGAATAGAAAGGGAACTGAGCTAGATCCAGAAGTGAATCACAACCTTCCCTATCAACAAACATCCTGAAAATTAGAATGAACCCAACAGAAGTTAGTTGCTTTTTGTGACAAGAAATATTAAAATGAAGTCAAAAGACTGAATAAATAGATAAAAATGTATGCTATCTCATAGCCAAAATAAATGGCCCAAGAAACAACAGATCAAGAAGAGATCATTATAAAAAGTCTTGATAGGGGCCAAGTAGGAGGCTCAGTAAATTGAGAACCAGGCTCATAGATGGGAAGTCCTGGCTTCAAATTTGACCTCAGACACTTCCTAGCTGTGTAACTCTGGGCAAGTCACTTAAACCCAGTTGTCTTGCCCTTATCACTCTTCTGCCTTGGAACTGATCCTTAGGATCCATTCTAAGACAAAAGGTAAGGATTTTAAGAAAAGAAATGATTAAGGAGGTGGTTTCAGAGAAACCTAGGAAGATTTAAATGAACTAAAGTGAAGTAAGCAGAACTAGGAGATCAGTTTATATAGAGAAAACAATATTGTATGAATAGACTTTGAATAGGAACTCTGATCAAAGTAATAACCAACCATGATGCCAGAGGAACTCATGATGAAACATGCTACCCTTGGAGCATATTTGGTAGATATGTACTCATATCTAGTCCTGATAGAGAGGTGATGGACTTATGCAGATTGAGACACTTTTTTGGATATAACTAATCTGGGGTTTTATTTTTCTTGGCTAAATTTATAACAAGGATTTATCTTTTTTTTTTTTTTAGAGAGGAGAAGGAGATGGGGTGGAGAGAAGTCGAATTTTTGTTGATTGAAAAAAATGTTCTTTAAAAAAAAATAAAAGAAATGCTCAAGATTGAATTCTCTATATAAGCACAGAGCTACAGTTCTGGGTCACTGGTTCCACAAAATAACCTCCCCCCAACATTGGGGTCCAGAGGAGTAATTTGCTCAATATCACAATGAAATAACTGGCAAATACAAAATTTCAGAGAGAAATGAAGGAAGGCTTCTTGAGAATCTGACTTGAGTTGAACTAAATTTAATGGATGCCTTAAATTTAAAACATTCAATAAATTAAAAGGGAGAAGGAAGATAATTCATGCACAGTGAAGTCAGGAACAATTAAATGAAAGTCATAAAGCATGGAATAGAGAGCAGAAAGAAAAAAGAATAAATGTAATTTTGATAGCGTATAGACTTCACAGAGTTGTAGTATAGGATAAAGCTAGAAAGGGTGTGTTATGCTAGTTTATAGAAGTCCTTGAATAGTAGGCAAAGGACTTGGAACTTTAATTGGTGGGCAGGAGGGAGCCACTGAAGAATTTTGAGTAGAAAAGTAAAATGATCATCTGATCTATGTCTAATGAAAATTAGTATGGCAGGAGTATGAAAGGTTTACTGGTATAGGAAGAGTGGAAATGGAAAGTTGATTTTTGAAGAGGAAAATGAACTGATCAATTCTGTTCATTAGGAAGACTAATCTGGTATATAATGAATAGAAGAGAGAAGAGACTGGAAGCAGGGAGACCTATTTCAATATTACAAGTATGAAATGTTGAGGGTTGATTGCTAGTTTGGTGGTATTTGTTGTTTAGTTGTGATCCCTTAGACAGCTCCACGGGGTTTTCTTTAGTAAGGATACATTAGTTATTTGCCATTTCCTTCCCCAATGGATCCAATGGTTCTTTCATCAGGCAATCAGAAGTCAAGTGACTTATTCAAGTTCACATAGCTAGGAAGTGTCTGATGCTGTATTTGAATTTAGGTTTTCCAGACTCCAGGCTCAGTACTCTATCCACTGAATCACAGCTGCCTCTGCACAGTTTGATAGTGGGACAATATAAAGGAGATGATGAATAAAATAATTATATGATAAAAATTAAGAATCTTTTAGAAACTGACAGAAATGAATATAAGTGTAAGGACCACTTCATTCCCTACTCACTCCCCAAATATTTCCTGCAATGAGGAATCCTTGTAGAAAGGTTTTGGTTTGTTTTTTTTTAACCTTTACCTTCTGCCTTAGAATCAATACTATGTATTGGTTCCAAAACAGAAGAGCAGTAAGGGCAAGGCAAATGGAGTTTAAAGACTTCCCCAGGGTCACACAGCTAGGAGTGTCTGAGGTCAGATTTGAACCCATGACTTCCCATCTCTGGGCCTGGCTCTCAATCCACTGAGCAACCCAGCTGCCCCCTAGAAAGGTTTTTTAAAAAAGATTTCAGTAAAACTAGCCAATATGTCCACCATGTCTGACAGTGTACACAATATTCCCCTTCCATATTCTCCCCATGTCTTCAGTAAAAGGAGTAGATTTTCTTAACTCAGGGTTTTGCTTGATCATAATAACCACATATCAAGAAACATAGATAGTCAATAATCATTTTTAGCATCAGTCTGATAAGAAAAATGAAAACAACTTTGAATTTTATTATTTAACCATACCCTAAGAATGGTCAGTAATGAGTTCATATTAATCTAAAATGAGGTGTCTAGAGGAGTGTTCCAAGAATTTGTGTTTGTCCCAGTATGTTTTGTCATTTTCCTCCATGATTAGGTGAAAGTATTAATCTACATATGACACAAAGTTAAAAGTGATAATACATTGGATAATAGAATCATGATCCAAAAAAATGTAAAAGGCAAGAATATAGAACTAAACATAGTAAAAAATAAAAGGTAATAGAGATCAATGTGAAATCTTATACTTTTAGTTTCAGAAATACAAGAAGGCAGGGAGAAGATCTGGTTAAATAGTAATTCCTCTGAAAAAAAAGATCTGGATTTGTTTTTGTTTTATACTGGGCTGGAAACTTACTATGAGTCAATGGTGTGATTTGGCAATCAAGAAACCTAATGAAATTTAGATTACCTAGGATCCAGGATTAGGGACATGATAATCTCCTTGTGCTATGCTATACAGCAGTGATGGTGAATCTGAGGCACAGGTGCCAAAGATTAGACACAGAGCTCTCTCTATGGGCATTGGGTCCCCCGTCTTCCCCAGTTTGTTACTAGGAAGGCAGAGGGACTGGGATGGAGCTGCTCCCCGCCCCCTCTCCACCATGGCTGATGACTTTTTTTTTTCACATTCCCAACCCTCTACAGTGCACAGATAGCTCACAGGCAGCTAGGGCCACTCCTCTCCCCCCACTCTACAATGGCTGAGAATGTGCCTCACTTCACCCATCTCTCTGCCCAGCAGCCCAATGAGAGCCCTTCTTCCTTGGCCCTGTGTGAAGTAATGGAGGGGCATGGCATGTGGTCTGTGGGGTGCCAGCAGGGCACTCTTTCTGGGGGGGATGGGGACAGGGCTCGGCACTCCATCTCTAAAAGGTTCACCATTGCTGCTATAAAGTATTGTGTCTAGTTCTAAGTACCACATGGAAGGACATGGATCTGCAGAAGAATTATCTAGTAGGATCTCTTATCTCTAGCTGGAGAACTGGAGGAGGGTAACCAGGAAAGTAAAAGCCCTTGAATACACATGCCATAGGAGAATTGATCTAAGGAGCTGGAGTTGTTTAGCCTGAGAAAGGCTTAAGGGAGCATAATAGCCTTCTTCATATATTTGAAGGTCTGTTATGTGGAAGAGGTTAGGCTTGTTCTGGTTGCCCTCAGAGGAATGGGTAGAAGGTGCAAAGAGATGAATTTGGGTTTGATACAAGGGAGATCTTCCTGACAATTTTGAAAATAGAATCAACTGCTTCAGGAGATAAGGGGCAAAGGGCTGGATGACCATATATTGGGAGGTTTGTAAAGAGTTAGATTGGATGAAACTGTTGCTGAGATTCTGGGATTTTATACAATATGGAGGTGAAGTGAGGGGAAGATAGGGCATAGCAATGTTTGGGAAAGCCAAAGATAATTCCCAGGTTTAGCACTTGAGGAAATGATGACAGAAATAAGGGAAATCGCCTATTTGGGAGGAATGTGATAAAGTCATTTGTGGACACATGGCACCTTGCAACATCCTGGCAAAGATAATTAATAGACCACTGAAAATCCCTATGGGAATGGTTAGGGACAGGTTGGGGTTGTATGTGCAGATTTGAGTCACAGTCAATAGGATACGTTTTGTGTATATATTTTTTCACAATTATGCAAGAGGGAGATTGTATCTTTTTGTCCCATCACATCCCAGTGTTTCAATCTATGTAGGTAAAGGAAAGTGGTTAGCTGAGCTAGTACCTAAGTAAGTCATTGAAACCCAGAGCAGCTGTTGAGAGAAAACTGCTTTAGTTTGGTGGGGACCAGAAATGGAAAGATGTCTGCATTTGGGTTTGGCTCCATGAGAATCTGTCTCTGTCCATCTTCAGTCCAGTGTCAAGGGGAATGATTCCCAGCTTTGCGGCAGGACAGCCGCAGTGATCATGACCAAGGAGGGGGTACGGGAACGTGTGTGCACCCCTGTATGAATGTGTGCTCCTGTTGGTTGGTGTGTGGTGTAGGGTTCGTTCCAGTGAAGCTTTAAGGAAAACACTCATCTAGCTATTTGCCCAAGACACACAATGATATCCACACCATTATATCCCACTGTCTAAGGGAACATGGTGCCATTCTCACGATGTTCCTTACATACATAGTGTCACCTCTCTAAAGGAGAATGTCTCAGTACGCCGCCCCCTTCCCCGCCCTCCCCAACCACCTCTAGAAACCCTATCCGCACCTCATACACTCACTCCGAGTCTCTGCAGGGCGAATGGCTGCCCTGGGGACCCGGTGCCTGCGGACACTTGTTGCCAGAAAAGAGAGGAGGAAAAGCTAGGGCAGAAACGATCCAGATATCGAAAGAGAGCGAGCGAGCAGAGAGAGAGAGAGAGAGAGAGAGAGAGAGAGAGAGAGAGAGAGAGAGAGAGAGAGAGAGCCCGAACAGCATCTGCTCCGCCCCGCCCGCCCCAAGGGAGGCCCGGACGCCTGGGTCCCGGGACAGCGCCACCCGCCCGCCCCTCCCTGCCTCCGTTGTTCCTCCGACCCGGCGCGGGTGGCCAAAGAGAGAAGAGAGAAAGGAGACTAAGAAGGGATAGGGGATAAGGTTAGAAGGAGGAAGGGAGGGAGCCGGACAGAGGGAGAAGGGCAGGAGGGATAGAGGAAGTAGCCAGAGAGGAGCGGGGACGGGGAGCTGGAACCAGACCCTGCAGCCGGGAGCCGGGAGCCAGGAGCATCGGGAGCCAGAGTGGGGCGCGGGGCGGCGAAAGCATGGTGGAGAACCTCGGGACAGCCGCCCGCAGCGCGCTGGTGAGTCCGGGGTTCAGGAGGAGCAGAGTCCTGGGTCAGAACGACTGTAGTCGGTGGGGCTCAAAGTCCGGGGAGAGGGGTAGGAGGACACCTGGGTCCGAGGTGTGCAGTGTGACCAACGTCAGAGGTGGTGACCAGTGTGGGAAAAGATTAGTATCCAAAGTGACCCGAGTTGGGGATGCTTGAGGTGTCCAGTTTCCTGGATGACTAGCTACTGAAGTCCAGGAAATTCCCCGGTCCGCCTCCTCTCAGTTTTCTCCAAAGCTCCTGCCCTCAGTCCCTTTTCACTTTCTCTTTATGACTAGATTTTTCCTCCGTGGCCTCTGTCTCTATCCTTTTCTCTTGGCTCAGTCTCTATCCCTTACCCATCTCCTGTCTCTGTCTCTGTCTCCTGTCTCTGTTCCTATCCCTGTCTCTAAATCCATCCCTGTCTCTTTCTGTCCCCGTCTGCCGCTTCCCTCCCATCTCTGCCCCTTTCTCTATCTCCCCCTCAGTTTCATAGTCTCTTCGTGGTTCTTTCAGTTTTCCAGGTTTCTATCTCTTTATTTCTGCCTCTCCATCTTCTTTTTTCCTTGTAATTCTCCCTGTTGTCCCCTGAGCACCCTAAGAATTGGGGACTAGGGAAGGGAAACCCACCATAGGAAGGGCTTGGGTGTGTGCATGTGTATATTGGAGTTTAATCTGAGTGATTCCCTGAAAATGTCCATGAAAGAGTCTGGGGCTGACAGCAAGACCCTAAAGGTGGTGGGGCTATGAAGTGTTCCAGAAAAGTTGAGGATCAGGAAAATTGTCAGAGTTGGCTAAATTGGAAAGGTCTTTGGAAGGGTGGGGGGGAAGATATGACCTGGGGGTGGGGGTGGGTATCTTGGAGAGAATTCATTGGTTTTTCCCAATTCTACAATATTCCCTTCCCTGTGCTCCTGCAGGCAGCCCTCTCCCCAATGCCCCGCCCTATGCCCGGAGCACCCCCTGGGGGTGGACTGCGGCTGGAAGCTGTGATGGAGACCCTACAGAGGCAGCAGGCAGCCCGGCTAGCTCAAGGCGGGGTTCCACCCCCATCTCCTCATCCAATCCCCCCATCCCTGCCTCCCCAAAGATCCCATCCAGTGCTTTCCAGGGCCCAGCAGTCTCCTGAGGAGGGGGTTCTGGGGGGCACTGAAGAGGGTGAAAATGAAGAGGAGGAAGAGGAGGAGGAAGAAGATGAAGAGGAGACTAGGCCTCAAGGGCAACCTCCCCAGCCCAGCCCAGGTCCAGGCCTACCTGTGTCCACCCCAAACCAGCCTTCTGGCCCCCAGCACCATGAGTGGACTTATGAGGAACAGTTTAAACAGGTAGGAGATGCCTGCAGGTAAGACATGGAGCCCAGAAGTCATACTTTCCCACCTCCATCTCCAATGTGTTCTAAGATTTCTAGTACAGGGAGAGATAGGTGGAATATGAGTTAGAGAACTTGACCTTCAACTCCCATCTACCCCACCTGACCTTTTCCTAGGCCCTGGTATCCAATCCCCTCTCCTTTCTCCTGAAAGCTGATGTCCCAGGAAGGAGCAGCCACTGGGGTCCCAATCCCTTCATCCCCCACCCCCTGGGGCTCTGTAGGGAGAAATAGAGACAGAGGGCATTGTAGAAGAGATAGAAGGAAGGGAAGACAAGAGATTCGGAGACAGAGACAGACAAGAGAAATACCTACATAGGTTGGAATAGCTGAAAGGGGGTTCAAAGATCTCAAGAGAAATGTCTTGTGGGGATGGGGGTGGGTCCAGTATGTTGTAGAGGATGTCAGATGTGTGTGTGGGTGCTTTCATTGTCCATTTTCCATCCATTTCTCCTCCTAGCCTCCTCTGAGCACTACCCCCTCCCAGTGTCACGTCCCATTACCCCCTTACCTGACAGTGAGGGATGGGGGTTGGGGGATTGGGAATGGGGGTGAGGTGACTCGAGATTCCTTTGACTTGTGTAAGTGGGGAGAAACAGAGGGTGGATAGTTTATGCCTCCATGGCTCAGTTGTTACACTTTCCACTCCCCCAATCTCTTTTCCTCTAGAGTCTTCCTCCCCCCAAGGCCTTGACATCTTGTTTATGTGTACATGAAGTTTATTCTAGATGTGTAACTATTTCTGGAGATGGGAGATGAATATCAATGGTGTAAATGACTGTTTAGGAGGGATCTCATAATGGTCTACTCGGAAGGGCTACTTGGGGGGGTTACAGAATTTTTATTCCTATCGATGTGTATATTTTAATTATTATTCAGGAGTTGTTATTCATTGAGTATGAATTAAGGACTAATTCTTTCTTACTAGGTGGGGTATTATTTCTGATGATCACTCAGGGGCTTTTCTTTAAAATGTCACTGGGATCACTCCTGGCCCCTTTTATTGCCCCTCTTCAGCAGGCAGGTGTTGAAAAGCTCTGTAACCAAGCTCTTGACACCCAGTGACATGGGGGGAAAAGCTCCATCCATCAGAGATCCACACGGTGGGTTGGAGTGGGAGGTGGTGAGGGTTAAACCGGGCTGGTCAGCTGCAGTCTGGTTGGCTGGAGTTGACAATAGAATTGGATTCTTAACTAATCACCAAGAGGAAAAATCAGGATAGAGTTAGAGATAAAGCACTGGAAGGGTTGGGAGGTAGAGAGCTCCTGGGACCACACTGATCCTCTTCTCATTTCTCCTCTGCGGAGGAAGTATCCTCTCTTTCAGGACATCTTCCCTCTAGCTGATTGCACCCCTGCCCATTCCTCACTCCTCTCAGGCCACCCGTGCCTGTGGGGGAGCCCAAACTCCCCAGGGCAGAACTATGAGGCCTCTTCCCCACCCTGACTCAAATTAGGACCTACTTGAATGCGGCAGGTTTCACCAATCCATTTCAAATACCCGAGATCCTTATCCTCAGCCCGGATTCTACCATCACCCATACCCCTGTGGGCGGAGGATTCTGTGGATGGGGCTTGAGGAAACTGTTCTGCTTGAGGGGAAGGGAAGGGAGGGGAGGGGAGGGAAGGTACTGATGGGGTCTAGGGTGGTAAATACACCTTCTTCCCCGCCCCCAGCTGTATGAGCTCGACGCAGACCCCAAGAGGAAAGAATTCCTGGATGACCTGTTCAGCTTCATGCAGAAGAGGGGTGAGGGGCGGTATGGGAAGGATGTAGAGGGGGGCGGGGTTTTGGTGCCCAAAATACTGTGGGTCGGAAACAAACCCCTACTTCCCCGCAGGTGTCCTAGACCCAAACCCTCATAGGCTAGCTCCCATCCTCGGGAGAGTGGCTTAGAGCTGGAAGAGTTGTGAGGTTCGGACCTTATGGACAGATCGGGGCTGAGGCGAGGCTGGGGGGTGGGGTGGGTGGGATGGGGACACCTCAGTAACATCTTTAACCTCTGACCTGCCCCGATTAATTAGCCCCTCCCTTTCTCCCATGGGAATTAATTAGCAACGGAGATGCTGGCAGGTTAATGAGTCCTCAATCGATAAGGCTCACCCCGGGAGGGGGTCACTGGGTTGGGAGGGAGCTTACTGGACCACAGACTTGAGCTGGGGGTTTAGGACTACTGAATCTTTTGCTTGAGATTTCTCTCCGGATTCAATTCCCTCATTGCCAAAAAGAAAGATGCCTCTCTCCCACCCCAGAGCTACTCTGGACATGCGTTGACACTGCGGACCTTTCCTGAAGTTAGAACATAGGGAGGACTTTCTGAGGGGTGAGGCTGAGGCCGAGGAATTAGGAAAATGAGGGAGACCAGGGAATCCTTTCCCTGAGGATCTCAAAGCTCAAGGGGAAAGCGCTAGAATGGGAGAGCGGAACCCAGCTTGCGAAGCACGTTGGGTGGCCTGTCCATCACGCCACCCCCCCCTCAGCTCCCCAGATTCATGGGCCTAGAGTCTGAGTCATTATCTCTTTCTCCAAAGCTAATTAACTCCCTCCCCATCGCAGCCTGATAAGGCCACTAATTAACTTGCCTCAGCCCCCCTCCTTTTGTGCCGCTCTAGTGCTCCCAGAGAGACCTGCGGGGTCCCCGCCCCACCGAGCCCTCTGCCCCTGCCTCTCCTCAAAACTTCTGACCCCTACAAGCAGTCTCTTTCTCTTAAGCTGTACCCCCACCCCTGGGCCTTGGTTTCTGAATTTGAGCTCACTTTTCCACCTCCCCCCCATCCCCCATCCCTCTCTCCCTTATTTGTATTAGCAATACAAGGGACGAAGGGGAGGAAATGGGAGGATAGTTCTGCCCTTACCCCCACCCCCAATCGGGAGATGCTAAGGAAAATGGGGAGCTGGGAGGAGGGAAAGAGAGGGGAGGGGAAGAGTCCCTAGGGGCCGATAATTTCCCCCCATTAATCAGGCCTGCGGCTAATTGTTCGGGCACAAAGGGTCTGGCGGTGGGAATGGGATCGGTAAAAATCAGCGCAAATTAACTGGGGCCCATCGCTCAGCTTCGACAGGACCCTTTGTCACGGGCCAGGCGGGGGCGGGAGCGGGAGCGGGAGCGGGGGCGGCAGGACAGGATCCGAAAACCCCCAACCTCTGCAAGCTAGAGAAGAGACTGTAAAGAATCCGCTAGCCTTTGGGCAGCTCTCCCGCTTTTGCCCCAGCCCTTTGGAGATCTCTAGGGAAAGAGATGCCTTATCTCTCCCTAATCCGCCTCCTCCCTTTACCGTCGGGTAGGCCATCCTGCAGTCTATCCTGACCCGCTGCAGATATCCCTGTCCCTGACCCGTGGCCCTTGTGAGGATCCTGGGGTCTACCACCAACCCCATCTATGACCTGCCCCAAATCACGTTGCGCCTCTTTTATGTACCCCTTACCCGTACTCTCACTATCCTGCCCACCTCTGTTTCCTGAGAGATTTTCGTCCCTTACATGCCTCAAGGAAACCCTGTCCCTTTTGCCGCCCCAGAAACTCCTGGTCCTCCGAGCCCTATCTGACAGAGTCCCTTGTGCCCCTCGGCCCCGCTTTGCTTGACCCTCTCATTCTCTGCTTCCTACTGTTTCGGTGTTCTCGTCCTCCACCCTAGGCACCCCAGTGAACCGCATCCCGATCATGGCAAAGCAAGTGCTGGATCTCTATGTGCTGTACCGCCTGGTGACGGAGAAAGGGGGGTTGGTAGAGGTCATCAACCGGAAGGTGTGGCGGGAGGTGACTCGGGGCCTGAGCCTGCCCACATCTATCACCTCTGCAGCCTTCACGCTGCGCACTCAGTGAGCTAGGGGCGGGGCGGCGATGGGGCATTGCCTGCGGGCCAGGGAGTGGGTTCTGGCTGGAGTAGGGCTGGATTTGGGAAACATTGGAGAAGGGATCTCGCGGCGCTGAGCTCAGGTTTGAGGCATCCTTGGGGATGCAACCCACCCCTGCTCTACAGGTATATGAAGTATCTCTACCCCTACGAGTGTGAGACTCGGGCGCTCAGCTCTCCCGGGGAGCTCCAGGCAGCCATCGACAGTAATAGACGAGAAGGCCGGCGCCAGACCTACGGGACAGCCCCGCTCTTCAGCTTCCCGGCGGCGGGTGCCCCTCCTCCTCCTCGGGGGCCCTCAGCCACCTCCTCAGCAACGCCAGGTTTACCAGCTCTCGCCTGCGCTCAGCTTGGCCACAGCCAGGGACACGGACACGCCCCCATTAAGAAAGGTGTGGGCACACGTGACTGGGGGCAGTGACTGGGCGGGGAATGGGGGAGATGCTAGGGGACTGGTGAAGGGGCGTTGAGAGATCCGGGAAAGTGTGAAAAACAGAGGGGAGGGGCGGAAGTGAAGCTCGTGGTGGGTGCTAAGGCTCTGGGGGAGCGGCTCCTTATTTGGAAGGTGCAGGATTCTGATATGGGTGCGGTTTATGTCTTCTAGGCTGCTAATTTGTTAATATTAAAATAAATTAAAATTCTGCAGCTCTCCACACACCGTGATTGGCCCATCCGGGCTTCAGCTGTTGAAGGGAGACTTTGGCTCGGGGACTGAGAATCATATAGCTCCCTAGGCCTCAAGTTTCTCCCTTTTTAGACGAGAGGAATAGACTGAATGATTAATAAGACGTCTTATAGCTGTAGATAAGAACTCCCTTCTCCCAGACGTCTTAGCTGACATCTATACTCGTTCCTCTACCGGACCTATCTTTCAAGTAGGATGAGCTTTAGAAGAGATGGAATAAAGGGAGTTATGGAAGAGGGGAGGGAAGAAATGGGACCTTAGGAGTTTAGGTTTAAGACTTATAGATATAAGATAGCTGAAAACCTTAGTGTTAATCTAGTCTAACTCCACCTCATTCATTTTTTAAGTCTCAAAGCCATAAGAAACAAAAAAGAAAAAGGATCTCAGCCAAATAACCAACATATCAATAATCTGACAGTATTTACAATGTTCCATAAACCCATTGTCCATCTCCATCCTCCTCAAAAAACAACAACAACAACATCCTTTTCAGGACCAAGAGTGGTCATTATAGTTTCACAACATTCAGTTTCATTTGGTTTTTTTGTTGCTCTTTCCACTTACACTACGTGTAATAATGTTTTCTTGCATTTGCTTACTTCATTTTGCATCAGGTCATATAAGTCTTTCTATGCTTCTCTATATTTTATAGTAATAAATTATAAAATAAATATAATATAAAGGTAATATAGAAATAAAATATAACATATTCTTATAAGATATAAAATATAAAAATTCCATCATATTCATGTACCATATTTTGTTTAACCATCTGCTATGTTTCCAATTCTTTGCTACTATATAAAAGGTTGCTATAATTTTTTGGGGGGTGTATATGGGTCTTATCTTTCTCTCTTTGACCTCCTTGGGGCATATCAGTGAAATCAAAGAATATGGCTAACCCTCTCCTGTTAAAGATTCAATTCAATTCAGTTAGCATTTATTAAGCACCTATCATGCCAGGCTCTGTACTAGGTGTAGAAATGGTTGCTGTCCTCTGGTTATTTATATTCTGGGGACTAGAAGAAGATAGAATAGATGACCTTTATAGAATATTTTTAAAAATTTAAGGTTATATATGTACATGTATACATATATAATCTTTAATAAATTAAAACTGCCTTAAGATTTTTGGAACAGTGTATATGTATTTTATACATAAACACATTATCTCATTTGATTTTTTACAACAACCCTGTAATATTGGTACTACAAGTACCAAAGATAAATGATCTGCCCATGGTCACTTTGAGGCCCAGAAAGGCAAAGTTACTTTCCTAAAGTTAAAACGGTAGCAAAGCTCTCTAATTCCAAGTCTAATTGATGCCATTTCTGTGACACTGCTCTTCCCAAATAGGACATTGGGGCCAGTTTAAGAGGTCTGAGCCTTGATGTCAATGCTCTTTCTCATCCTTTCAGAGGAGGGCTCAGGGCCTGCACCAACAGTGGCTACACCAAGAATTTCACTACCAATGGCCTTGGGCCCCATGAGGGAAAAGATAGGGCCAGAGGAACCCCCTGAGAAGAAGGCTGTGTTGATGGGACCTTTAGACTCTCCTCGTCCAGCCTTACCTCCCAATCTCCTTCCAAGGAGCAAGACTTCTATCCGAGGTAAAGGAGGTAAAGGTGAGGGCTAAGAACTCCAAGGCAAATATGAGCAATGGTGGGGGTAGTGGGTGCTCCTAAGGGCTGATAAACTCAAGAGGGTACTTATAGGGGGTGCCCTTAGAAGACAAAGAAGGGTCTTTGGCTTGATTCTGGACCTAATTGAGGGATTTGAAGACTAATTCAGGGGATAATGGGGGCACTTTTCCTTAGGTTACAGGATATAAGAAGAGGTCTTAGATGAGAGAATGAATAAAGGGGACAGGACAAGTAAGAGATTTAGGAGTATCTCCATGGTTTGAGGTTTACTTGTGGCTCATTTCTGTGTCCAGTATTCTATACCCTCCCACCCCCAACTAACTGACCTTCCCTTCCTTTTTCTCTGGACAGAAGAGCCACTGGAGGTACCCCTTAACATGGCAGGCAATGGCATCAGCAGCATCAACATGGCCCTGGAGATCAATGGCATTGTCTACACTGGTAGGGAGGCCAGAATGTATCTATAATGGCATAGGGATTCCAAAATATCTAGTGCAGAAGTCAGGAAGCATCACTGGTATGGGAATTAGAGTGTCTGCAAATGAGCATTTACATTGGTAAAGGAATTGTGCATCCAAGGTGTTATAAAGCATTGACTTTGGTGAACATTTGACAGAAACTCCCATGATATCCTTTTGGATGAGATAGGAAGGTAGGGATGGGAGACAATAGATTTAACTAGTTTTTAACGATCAGATCCAATGAGTATTTTTTTAATGCATACATGTCAACCTAGAGGGAGGTCCTGCTCTATCTTTAGACCTTTTCTGTTCCACATTCTGACCTATAACTTGGATGAAAACATAGAATGGCATGCTTGTGAAATCTGAAGGAAACTACATCCAGTATACTGGCTGTCAGAATTTGCATAAAATAATATGAATAAGTCAAATCTAAAAAGATTACATAGGGATCCATGTTAAATCATGTAAATTTTTTACTCAAATGCACAAGTACATCCATAATGACAGCTGGCCAGACAACAGTTTCTATGAATAAAAGACTTAGTCAGGGTTACTTAAATGGAGATTTGTACTATAAATCATCAGTGTTTGTGGCAGCTGTGAAAGCTAATATAATCTTGATATGAGTTAGCCTATGAAATATATAATACTATAGGTAGTATTATATGTAATGCTATATTTAATAGTACATATAATGTGTAGCCAGAGTCATGGTAGCCAGTGATAATCGAGACCTCCTATGTCTTTGTCAGACCCCCCTGAAGAAATGTGTTGAATTCTGGGTACCATATCTTTATAAGACATTGAAGACCGGTGAGACATCCAGAGAAAGGCAGCCAGGATGGTGAAGTGTGGGAACCATGGCCTCTGAGTAATAGTTGAGGGAACTAAGAGTCTGTGACCCTATGATATGGGCAAGGTCTACTGGCATGAATTTTAAGGGTTCTGTATTTGTATAGGGCATCTATACTGGTATGAAGGATCAATGGGTATCTAAATTGGTATAAGGAACACTCCCACTGTTGTGTATGGTCAGGGGGCATCGACATGATGTGGGGAAATAGGAATTGAGGTATCTACATGGCTCTGGACATCAGGGGATTCATCTACTGCTAGAAGTTAGAGGGTCTCTATACTAGTATTAGGTGCTTGGGGAGGAATACTCCTCAACTGGTTCTAGATTATCTATATTGGTATGAATAGTCAGAGGGCTTCTGTGCTTGAATGGAGGTCAGGCTGTATAACACTGGCACCACGAGCTAACAGTGGCCTATTGTTTTTAGGGGGTTCTATTGAAAATAATGGATGGGAAAGAAGAAATCTAGTCAGGGAAAACAAGGGAGTAGAGGCATTCTGGAGGAAGGGGACTCTGACTCATTGTATTTCCTTTCTTCTCTCTGTTTCAACAAACTTAGGAGTCCTCTTTGCCAGGAGACCACCTACAGTGGCCTCAGCCACCAACAACAGCAGGAATTCTCAGGGCCCAAGGAGTCCTGGACTCCATACTCCTCCAGGTCCCCTCTCCAGCACCTCACCTTAAAGAGACCTCCAGCTCAAGAACCTGGATTCTCAGCTACATCCTGGTTATCAGAGGAAGGAGAAACCCCTTTCATTGTTTGTTCTAGTCCCCTCCCCTACCTGGGCACTCTCAGGCATAAGGGAAAAGAAAAAAACCCATTCTCCCCCTCCCAGTTGAGTTCCCTTCTCTATTCCCTATACCAAATGATACCCCAACCTCCATTATGGACTTTGAAGCCAAACATTTTGCTGCATTACCATGCCTACCTCATTGTAATGGGGGTGATGCTCCTGACCCCTATTCCATCTACACCTACCTAGCCAAAGAACTATCCCCTCCCCCTTGTATTATATATACCAAAGAGCTCAGCTGCCCTCTTCGAGCTTGGTCTTAAACCCTGTCTCCATTTCTGTCTTTCCTTTGTTACTGCGCCCTCCCCATCCTTAGTTAGTGCTCCACCCCACCCCTGCCCTTTTAAGTCCTCCTCTCCCATCTGAGTTCCTTGTAAGACTTTAGACCGATTTTTTTGGAGGGCCAAAACCCAGGGAGGACTCAGAAAGGGAATCCATTTTGGGGGCAGCACAACCAAACAATAAACTTGCTGCCCTTACTGTTCTAAGCATGAATTGTGTTCTCCTCATTGCTGGTCCTTGGGATGAGCTTTGCATCAGAAATCCAAAGGTCTCTAGTTTGGGACTCAGCTGCTTGTTATCTGTATGGCTTTAGGCCCATTATTCTACCTTGCTTAATTTTAATTTACTCATCTATACAATGTGGCTGGACTAAATCATCTCTAAGGTCCCTTCCAGCTTGGATGCTCCTTAATTTCTTTATTCTGTCCTCTCTACCCACCTTTACCCTAACCATCTGCCTTGCCCCTGCTCAAAAGTTTAGTGTGGCTGAGATCTCCGGGAACATTGATTTATTGTTTGGACTTAGCCATTCTTTAGCTTCCAGTCACCTTGATATTCTTTCTAATGTTCCCCCTTTGGAAAGAAGTCTTCTGGATTCTATCTTCTAGGAAGAAGAGGGTTCACAAAGACAGATAGTCACTACTGCCTATTCACACACCCATATCCATGTGGTCATACACTCAAACACTCACATACACTTACAGACACATAATGACTTTCATAAATACACATCCCCACACCTTTAGACTTCACCAACTCCACCTACCATAACCCCTCCTTCAAATTCCCACCAGCCTCAATACATGTCTTCATCCCTCCCCAGAAACAGGCAGGGTCAGTCTGGAATTGGGGGAATTCAAAAACATTCCACCGATTCTATGGGGAGTAGAGATAGTTCTCAGTTTTAGTGGGAATGACAGGTTTCTCTCTGTCTGGATTGACAGTGGGGTTAGGGGACTGATGGAGATATGGCTCTTCCTTTCTTATTCAGGACCAGGCACTCTGACAGCAGCTGGGAGGGCAGTTGGCATCTTGAGACAGACATGGGGATGTGGAGGCAGATACATAGAAAATGATTCAGAGATTGCACCTAAAAAGCAGCTTAAAATGGATGAGGCTGCTCCTGTGAGAGGTGGTGAAAGGGGAAACAAGGGCTCCAGCTCTGTTCTGATGTGGAGTCAGGACATCGGGGGCAATAGGGGAATGGGGATGAGAGCAGAGTGTTGGTTAGTTCCAGGCTTTGGGGCAGAGAGAAAGAGGATGGGAGGGAGGGTGTATAGAGAAACAGGGGAAAAGAAAGAAAGAGGAGTAAAGATTAGGGGGCCAGAGAAGAGGGGGAGGGAGAAAGAAATTGGAGAGATCTGGATCGAGGCCAGACAGAGCCTGAAGCTGATACATGGACTCCTCGATGATAGAGACATCGATGGATTGGCAGATCAATGGATCCATGGATTACCAATAAGGAAAGGGCCAACAAGATGGAACTAGAGACTTAGCACCTGCGACTTGGGCACCTTTAACTCCTCCTGAGGCTTCCTTTGTAGTAGGCTCTCTAGTCTTAAGCCCTTCCTCTTCCTAGGGCTCTGGAGTTCTGGTCCCAGAACTATCAGGGAAATCGATGTGTTAACACTGTCCCATTGCTCCTGGCCTTTGGGGTTCCCCACCTTAGTCACCTAGGGCCCTGCCTGTATGTTTCTCAAGGATCCCCTATATGTATCCCTCTTACCCCCCAGACTTCTGAATGTTTCCTCCTCTTCCTAGATCTCTAGCTCTCTCCTCCCATCATACACCAGTGTTGTGCTCTCTTCCTTTGGTACTCTAACTCACTTAGATCCAGTATTTATAATGGGGCATAGCATATGTTCCCTAGAAAGGTTGGACCTCCCCCTTCCCACTTCCATCCCATGTCCACTAATACCCCAGATATGCTCACTTTACGGAGGGGCAAATGAAGGTTCCTCTCATTCCTTCTGGGACATCAGTTTTCTTCGCTTCTCAATATCGGCATCTCTCTCTACCCCTCCACATCTTCATGCAGTTTTATCACCAGACTCCAGCATAAGGGCCTGGGAATTTAAAATTCTATTTAGAACCCATTGGGAAGGTTCCCAGAATTGAATTCTCTCCTGCCTCTGGGTGCCTGCCACAGTTCAGGTCCGTTGCTCCATCCAGCCCCAAATCAGCTGAATTGCCCTCCACCCCAGCCCCCACTAGCCTCAGCTTTGAAGTTGTCTCCAAAGGCAGAGGAACAAAGTGCAGAATTTCGACACTAAAGCTTCCACCAGGTTCATAAAAGGCATTCCTCTGCACACCCCACTTCTCAAGCAGGCAGCCCCTTCCTTCATCCAGACCAGGCTTTTTTTGAACAATGACCAACATAGTACTCCAAAACACACAGTGCCCCCACCAAACAGCAGTTGGAACAGATAGACTGGGTGTAGGGAAGGTCAGGAAGGGCTTTCATCTCCCCTGAGGCATTGAGACCTTGGCAGGAGGCAAAAGGGAATTGAGGCTAGACAGAAGGAACAGCTTCCAGCAGTGAGTGAACTGTTTTATATCTTTGATTTCAAAGGGGCACGGACTTCCAGGTAGGAAACACTCAGGCAAACCAGCAGTTCTCTAATTTAGCCATAGTTACCTGGGGGTACTCAGAGGTTTAAATGACTATTGCAGGGTCTGGTGACTCATACCCCCTAAGTAAGTATTAGAGGTAAAACTTGAACCCAAGTCGTCCAGACCCTCAGCCAGGCTATTTTCTACACCCTGCAGCATCTCAGGGATTTTAGAAAGAATTTAGAGATCCACACCCTAAATTTTACACATTAGGAAGGGAAGGCACTGAAAAACAACCGCCAAAATTATGTTTTTAATGTTCTCCTCTTCATTTTATTTTCCCCAATATTTAATTATTTCTCAAATACATGTAAAAACAATTTTAACATTAGTTTTCTAAAATTGTGAGCTCCAAATCCCCCCCCCCCACCTCCTTCCCCGAAACGGTAGGCAATTTGATATAGGTTAACATATATCATCCAAAACATAATTCCATCAAAATCATATATCTAAGCAACGGCCCAGCCAGGGCTAGTTTGCCCCTCTACTCAGACTTCTCTCCTCCTCTCCTCCTTCCAGCATGGGTCTGTCTCTCCTATTTGCCTGTTTGCAGAGGGAGGCTCTCTGCCCCCCGCCCAGCTTGGGAATGCGGTAACATCGGGGCCGCCGGGACTTCCCACAGCAGCGGCATCTACAGTGCAAAACAGCATCGATCCCTTTAACCTCCGCTCCTACCCCCCTCAGCTGCGCCAGCCACAAAACCGCAGCTCTGGCCAGAAGCCAATTTTCATTAAGTCAAGCCGGGTGGCGTGAGGGCCGTCGGCAGCCGATCTCCTTCCCCGTCCGCTAATCCTCAGAGCCTTCTCCATTCCCTCCCTCCCTCCATCACTTCTCCACTTTTCAATTCTCCCCAGCCTCCCGCTCGTTATCTTTCCCTTTCTGCTGCTCACCTAGACGCTACTGCAAACGCCCCTCCCAGAAAGTATGCCCACCCTAATGTTCTGCACACCTCCAACCCTTTAGCAAGCATCTCTGCCCTAGCTAGGTCTCAGATCAATCATTCTTTTCTTACTCCTTATGTCTATATTCCCCAGCAGAAGAAAGCTCCTTGAGGGCAGTGACTCTTCCCCATCAAATCTGCAGTTCTCTAGGAGAGGTGTTCTACTCCCTATCGCTTCACTCTATAAAAGGGGAGAGTTCGGAGTGGAGAAAATAAGCAAAGCCATTACAAAAGGTCCCTTGGATGCTTCCCTTCACGAAGCCTTCTCTCCATCACTATGGGGCAGACATTTATTTTCCATTCCTATTATTTCCTTCCTTAGAGCTTAGGAGTCCTCAAACTTTCATTTTCAAATTTCTCAATGAGTTTTGAAGTGACTCCACATTCAGAAGACAGAGATGTGAAAAAAGGATGGCCAGGGATGCACGTGAATGAACTTTCTGAGGAAGGTTTAATTTTAAATTAAAATTTTTATTCTATTGTCATGCAAAACACACTTCCATATTGGTCATCAATGTAAGAGAAAAGTCATATCCAACCAAAACCCCCAAATAAAACCAAAGATACACTGATGTGAGACGACTTCAACAGTTCATTCTCTGGAGGTGGATAATATTTCAGGTCATCAGTCTTTCAGGATTGTCCCAGGTCATTGTATTGCTGAGTTGCCAAGTTTTAACAGATAATTATTGTCCAAGATTGCTGTTACGGTGCCCAATGTTCTCCCAGTTCTGCTTATTTCTTTCTGCATCAGTTCTCATGGTTCTTTCCAGTTTTTTTCTGAAATCATCTTGCTTATATCTTTCATTATATTCTGAAATCATCTTTCTTATAGCACAATAGTATTCCATCACCAGGTACCACAATTTGTTCAACCATTCCCCAACTGATGAACATCCCCTCAATTTCCAATTCTTTGCCACAACAAAAAGAGTTGCTTTAAATATTTTTGTGCAAGTAGGTCTTTCCCCCTTTTTTATGACCTCTTTGGGATCCAGACCCAGAATGGTATTATCAGATCAAAGGGTTGGCACCGTTTTATAACCCTTTGGGTTGGGGATGCACTTTTAAAGGGATGGGTTGGATTTTAGGGGACTGTTATGACATCAAGCAGCACTCAGAGGTCCTGATCTTTTTGACTTTCTGAGAATTTCCTTAAGACCTCCCTCCTTCCCTGGGCTGGAATCTCTATCTGTAGGCTGCCTCTCACACACATTGGCAGTCCCTTGGGGGGAGGAAGAGTTAGAAGATTAAGATAAAGGAAACTAGGTTAGGGAGGCAAGGAAAACAAAGGGATATAGCTGTACCTTCCCCTCCATCTTCATGTAGTTTCAGGCCTCAGGGTTAAGAAATTGGAGAAGTATGTAGGCAGGGTCATTGCCCACATCAGGTTGATGAACTGGCACCAGTATCAACAGAACAGATAGGACATTTAAGAGATCTTCCATTACATCTTTACCCTAAACTCTATTCCCACCCCACCCCCAGCCTCTGCTTAAACATCTGTAATGAAAAGTGAGTTCATTGTTTAAGCAACCCATTCCATTATTGGAAAAGTTCTAATTGTTAGAAATTTCATTATATTGAATCACAATCTACATCTTCTTGTAACTTTCACCTTTTTTTAAAAATAAATTCTTACCTTCTATTTTGATTCTAAGGCAGAAGATTGGTAAGGGCTAGGCAATTGGGGTTAAGTGACTTGCCCAGGGACAGCTAGGAAGTGTCTGAGGGCAGATTTGGACCCATCCCCTCCTGACTCCAGGTCTGGTGCTCAATCTATCTGCTGAGAACTGTGACACTTAACTGCCCCAGCCACCCATTATTTCTAAATCTACTCTCTGGGTCCAAGCATAATAAATTGAATTCCTCTTCTACAGGGGTGCTTTTCATAAATTTAAAGATTTAGATCACTTACTCACTAAATTGTCCCCAAATTAAATCCTTCTTTCAATCATTCTTTTGAATTTTCTATCCATCTTCTATATGAATAGCTTGTTTATGCCTCCCTTAAAATGCATCACTCAAAACTGAACACTGTGAAAATAATAACTAACAGTTATATAATGCATACTGCACTTTACAAATATATCTTATTTGATCCTCACAGCAACCTTGGGAGGTGGTTGCTATTATCTCCATTTGACAGATGGGGAAACTGAGGCAAATAAATTAAGTGATTTGCTCTGTGTTCCCACAGCTAGGAAGTGTCTGAAGCTGGATTTGAATCCAGGTGTTTCTGACTTCAGGCCCAATGTTCTATCCACTGCACTACCTTATGGGGAAATGACTGCAGCAATAATCTGTGCAAGCAGAACCTCAGAATCATACTCTTGAGAGTTGGAAGGTGCCCCCCCATTGGGAGGAAATGGCTAAACAATTAGGATATAGAAATAGAATATTATACCATATTGTATCATAAGAAATGATGAAATGGATAGTATCAGAGGAACCAGGGAAAACTTCTATGAACTGATATAAAGTGAAGTGAGCAAAACTAGAAAATTTTATACAATGGTAACATCAGAAAAATAACTGAAAGATTTTAGCAACGATAAATCATGATGACAGAAGACTGAGGATGAAACATACAATCTATCCCCTTCTAGGGACTTCCAAGGCAGAATGAGACATCCATTTCTGAACATAGCCAATGTAAGAATTTGTTTTATTAGACTACATATAATTATTGTGAGGATTTTATTTTTATATTTTATTGCTCAGTAGGAGAGTGAAATAATAAATTATTGTAAGTACATACTCCTTCTCCTGAAAAAGAGTTGGAAGAGATTTTAGAGGTTATTTAGTCTCTTCAGGATACCTCTTTAAAAAAATTTAATAACAAATTTCCACATGTTTCCCAAAGTTATATGATTCATGTTATCTCCTTCCCTTTTTCCCTCCCCTCTCCCAGAGTTGACAAGTTGTTTTTTTTAAACATTAAAAAAAGTTAAACCCATATTTATTTACTAGCACTGTTAAAGCATTACACAAAACATTCAAGTAGCAGATAATTATAATGCAAGTCTTTGCATGGCAATCCAACTATATTAAACTACTGATGTTAAGTTATACAAAATTGCACCACTTTAATTAAGGCTCTTTTGGGTTATACATATATTAGCACACAAAACTTGTTTCCATATTATAAAACCCAAACCCCAAATCCTATGCCCAAATAAACAAACGATAAATTATGTTTTCATCTGCATCTATACTCTAATAATTCTTTCTCTAGAGCTTGGATAGCATTCTTTTTCATAAGTCCCTTAGAATTGTCCTGGATCATTGTATTGCTATTAGTAGCAAAATCTATCACCTTTCACATTATTTCAGTTACTGTGTATAATGTTCTCCTGGTTCTGTTTATTTCACTCTGTATCTGTTCATGTAGGTCTTTCCAGTTCTTTCTGAATTCATACTGCTCATTATTCCTTATAGCACAATAGTATTCTATCACCATCATATATACCATATTTTGTTCAGCCATTCCCCAACTGAGGGAATCTCCAGAGTACATCTTTGACAAGTGGTCATCTAGCCTCCACTTGAAACCATCCAGGAAAGAGAAATCAACTGCTTTCCCAAGGAAGACTATTCTAATTTGGGACAATCCTAAATGTTTCCAAAATTTTCCTCATGTAGAGTCAAAATAATCTCCTTAAAAAGTAGTGCCTGTTACTCAATACATTAATGTCAATTGGGTTCTGATCAGTGTAGACTACAATTAGACTTAAAGTCAACACACTATGGTTTTTATTTAATACAATTGAAGACTATTAAGGTTTTTTTGGCTGACATTTGGAATACTTGCTCTAATGTAAAAGAACTGAGTTCAAATACTACCTCTGATAATTTATCCCTTTGTGATATTTAGTTACCCTCAATGGTTTCTGTTTCCTTATCTATAAAAAGGAGGAAAGAGGTTGGGCTAGAATCAGAAGTTGGCAAACTATAGGCTGAGGTCCAAATTCAGTTTTTGTATAAAGTAATTAAAAATTAAAAAATATTTTTTTAAATGTAAAAACCATTTTTAGCTCAGGGTTATTACACAAATAGGCAGTGGGACGGATTTGGATCTCAGGCCATATTTTTCAGTCCCCCCATTGGATTAGATGACCTTTGAGGTTTTTTCCCACTTTTAGATATATAATCCTATGACATACTATAGGTTCATACTTATTTTGTAGGTCCCTAAAGTCCCCACCACAGGGGAAATTAGTTGACCATGTAAAAATTAAATTTTAGTCTCTAGTAATAAAAATATTATATTTTATGAGTTTATTAAAGATTATTAGAAATCAAGGAATAAAGAAATACAAAATAAGAAAACCACATGCCTAGGGCTGATTAGCCCATTCAAAGCTTACTTACTACATCTTGCAAATGGCCTAGCAGAGAGAGCATGAGCATAGAAGAGATTGAGGTAGGCGATACCACCAGTTTAAATATTAATTGTGATCTTGCCCAGGTGGGGACGCGGGTGAGATTATAGGGAATTTTGGGAAGTACCAAGGACTTCTGGGGATTGAAGTCTAGGGTTCAAAATCTCCATTTTACATTTGTGGATAGAGTGCTGGGCCTAGAGTTATGAAGACTCATCTTCCTCAATTCAAATCTGGCCTCACACACTTACAAGCTATGTGACCCTGGGTAAATAATTTAATTCTGTTTGCCTCAATTCCTTATCTGTAAAATGAGCTGGAGAAGGGAGTCTCAACTCATTCTGGTATCTTTGCCAAGAAAACCCCAAATGGAGTCATGAAGAGTTTGACACAACTGAATATAAATGGGCAATGAAGACCCCAGAATTTCTTATGATCTGTGAATCACATCTTCTCCTCCTTTATTTGTGTAGTTAGATTATGTAGTTTTGTCTTTTTCGTTCTATTGAATTTCTTATTCTATTTGATCCACTCTTTTAGCCAGTCAAGTTCATTTTGGATCCTGACACTGCCATCTAATGTACATGTTATAGACTATCTCTCTGTTTCTTGTCATGTACAAATTTGAGAATCATGCTCATCTGTGACTTTATCCCATACCATCTATTATTTCATTCAGAACTGGTTAAAAGTATTGAATGGCACAGGCCAAATACAGTTCTTTGTGGTACTCTACTAGGGTAGAGCTACTCTTTGGGTTTTGTCATTCAAACCAGCCCAAGAATACTTCTAAATTGTCCTATATCACCTATTCTGACCAGGCTAGTGAGATTGTTGAAAAGAATATGATGTTATTCTAGCATGCATGAGCAGTTATTGATGAAGCCCTGATGGCTTTTAGTGATTACTGCTCCTTTTTCTAATTTTCCACAAATTACCCCTTTGTGATATGTAATATGTTTTTGCCAGGTATTGCTGTCAGCTCACTTGTTTGAAGACTCCATTTACCTTCTTTCTCTTTTCAAAAACCAGAATATTAGGGGGCAGCTGGGTATCTCAGTGGATTGAGAGCCAGGCCTAGAGACGGGAGGTTCTAGGTTCAAATCTGGCCTCAGATACTTCCCAGCTGTGTGACCCTGGGCAAGTCACTTGACCCCATTGCCTAGCCCTTACCACTCTTCTGCCTTGGAGCCAATACATAGTATTTACCTTCCAAGAAGGAAGGTAAGGGTTTAAAAAAAACAAACCAGAATATTTATGCATTTTGTACTTCATTTACCTCCAGTTACTCAGCTCTATTTCTACTCCACAAACATGCTGCTTAATGATTCAGGTTTTTTTTTTTTTTAAGCATCACATCTCTCTCATTGCTTTTTAAAAAAATTTTAAACATTATTTTATTTGGTCATTTCCAAACATTATTCACTGGAAACAAAGATCATTTTCTTTTCCTCCCCTCCCCCCCACCTTTCCTTCTCCCATAGCCGACACACAATTCCACTGGTTATCACATGTGTTCTTGACTCGAACCTATTTCCCTGTTGTTGGTATTTGCATTAGAGTGTTCATTTAGAGTCTCTTGGTTTTTTTTATCTTTCCCTCTTTTCTTTCTTTGTTTTTGAAAAATTAATTCATTAAATTAATTTAGAACATTCTCCCATGGTTACATGATTCATATTCTTTCCCTCATCTCCTCCCTCCCTCCTCCAGTAGCCAATGAGCAGTTCTACTGAGTTTTACATGTATCATTGATCAAGACCTATTTCTATATTGTTAATATTTATAATGGAGTGATCATTTAGAGTCTACATCCCCAGTCATGTCCCCATAGAACCATGTGATCAAGCAAATGTTTTTCTTCTGTGTTTCTACTCCTACAGTTCTTTCTCTGGGTGTGGATAGCGTTCTTTCTCATAAGTCCTTCAGAACTGAATGACTCAGTTTTAATATACAGCATTTTCTTAACTCAGTTGCTTTCCCCCCTCTGATTGGAGGACTGCAAGGCAGATGCATAAACTCCTCCCAAAAGCCCTCTTTTATAGAGGGCTCAGACCTTTTCAGGTAATTTCATTTAATGTTAGTTGCTCTATATGGTTTCCACTCCAGGAAACATCATGCCTGGCTATTCTCCTAGAGCAGTAATGGTGAACCTATGGCATATGTGCCAAAAATGGCATGCACAGCCTTCTTTGTGGGCACATCAGCAGTCTCCTTCCAGAGTTCCTTACTAGAAAGCCAGAGGGACTCAGAGTTGTTCTCCTCCCCTTCTCCATGTGCCTGAGGACATTCCTCACTTCCCCTGCCACTCTGTCCAGCAGACAATGGTAGCACTTTCTCCTTCACCTGTCTGGGATAAAGGGGAAGGCTGATAGGGGTCAGAGCACAGCACTCTATCTGGGGTGGGGATGGGGCTCTGTTTCTAAAAGGTTTTCCATCACTGCTCTAGAGCCCTGACTCCTTTATGCTTCCTTTTGTTTATTACTATTAGAGGGCTGGAACTATCTTTTCCTTTTATATACCCAGTGCTTAGCAAAAGTGCCTGGAATAGTGGAACTTAGTAAATGTTTGTTGAATATGGATAGGCAGTTTTCAGATGAAGAAATCAAAACTATCAATAATCACATGAAAAAGTTTTCTAAATCTCTCCTCATTAGAGAAATGCAAATCAAAACAACTCTAAGGTACCACTTCACACCTAGCAGAGTGGCCAGTATGACAGTAAAGAAAAATAATAAATGTTGGAGGGATTGTGGCAAAATTGGGTCACTAATTTGCATTGCTGGTAGAGTTGTGAATTGATCCAACCATTCTGGAGGCCAATTTGGAATTATGCTCAAAGGGCTTTAAAAGAATGCCTGCCTTTGATCTAGCAATACCACTACTAGGTTTGTACTCCAAAGAGATAATAAAAAATGGTTCAAAAATATTCATAGCCACATTCTTTGTGGTGGCAAAAAATTGGAAAATGAGGGGGTGTCCTATTGGAGTATGGCTGAACAAATTGTGGTATATGATGGTGATGGAATACTATTGTATTATAAAGAATGATGAACTGCTTGATTTCTATATGAACTGAAAAGACCTCTGATGTGGAGTGAAATGAGCAGAACCAGGAGAACATTATACACAGTAAGTGAAACATTGTGGGACAATAAAATGTAATCAACTTTGCTATTAGTAGCAATGAAATGATCCAGGACAATCCTGAGGGGTTTATGAGAAAGAATGCTATCCATATAGAGAGAAAGAACTGTGGGAGTAGAAACACAGAAGAAAAACATGATTTATCACTTGTTTGTATGGGTATATGATTTGGAGTTTTGGTTTTAAAAGATTACTGTTACAGAAGTGAATAATATGGAAATAAGTATCAAGTGATAATACATGTAAAACCCAGTGGAATTTTGTGTCAGCTCCCAGAGAGGGGAGGGAGAGAACATGAATCATGGAACCATGGAAAAATATTAAAAAATTAAAAATTAAAAAAATTGATACTAAAAAAAGTTTGTTGACCACATCCAGGTTTTTTAGCATCTCTATTTCCCAAGATTACAGTTGGTAACTCCACAATCTCATCTATCAATTAATTTTCTTTTCTTAACACTAACCTTCTGTCTTCAAATTGATAAAAATATCAGTTCCAAAGAAGAGGAGTAAGGGCTAAGCAGTTGGGGGTTATGTGATTTGCCAAAGGTCACAAAGCAAGAAGTGTCTGAGGCTGGATTATCAATTCATTAGGAATGAATGAATGAAAAAAGCAATACCCTGTAATGTAGTTTCTGGGTGTCTGTTGCTCACCCTGTCTACATTGACAAGATTCCCAGGAAGTCTACAGTGAGACTCTTATAATCCTGGGGACTGTCCGATTCACATACAATTCCGGAGGTTTCTGATCTGAACTAGTAGAACTCTGGGGGCAGAGAGGAGTCTGCACCTCGCAATTTTGGTAGAGTTGGCTTTGAACCAAATAGCTGGGGTGGTAGACTGGGTCAGGGCAAGCACACAGCACTAGGATTATTTTATTAAGTGTATACTACGTGCGGAGCATTAGATATATAAAGGATAAATCAATCCCTATTCTCCAGAACCTTACATTTTCATGGAGAAGTTCATAGGTAAACTCCCTGGGCAAAGATGGGAGGATGATGGGTACAGAAGGTGGATTCCCAAGGATTTTTGGAGGAGACTCTTAGGCTAGAGCATATCATGGAAGGGTTAGTAGAAAGCACGGAACCAAGAGGTGTGGCTAAACTGGCGGGGGAAGGGCTGAGGGGAGGAGCGGGGCTGAGTCGAGGTGGGGAAATGGGTGTGGAAGGGGCTGAGACTTGGAGGGGCTGGGAAACTATCGCCCCAATGTGGATATTTCTAAGATTTGAAGGAGCTGTCTTGCGGGATTCTTAGGTAGGAAAGGGCAAGCCAAGGCTTTAGGTGGGGCAGACCTTGAATGGAAACCACAGAGGTACTCATTTTTAAAGAAAGGAAGAGGCTGAAAGCGAGTGGTTGTGGACCCCTAGACCAGGGCCAAAGTTGGTTGCCTAGGTAACTATAGAGCGTTTGGCTTGTCCACTGAGTCTCTTAGGCCATTTCCGGTAAGGAAGGGGCGGGACTAAAGTTGCAGTGGGGAAATTTCGTTCCGTCACTTCCTACGCAGGTAGGCTTTTGTGCACTTGGATTGGGTTTCCTTTCCCAACCAGCCGGATGTCCCGCCTCCGGAGCTTTTCCTGGTTTTGGCCGAAGCGATGGCGGCTTTGACAGACGTGCAGCGGTTACAGGCTCGGCTAGAAGAGCTGGAACGCTGGGTGTATGGGACAGGCGAGGCGCGCGGCTCTCGGAAGGTGAGCAGGCTGAGACTCGATGCTCAGGCCAAATGCCCAGAATTCTCTTTTGCATGACTCTCTCGAGCCCGTCCTCTCAGGAGAATGACTCTACTGACCCCACCCCTTCTCCACTTTATGACACCCCCTCTCAGTAACTACTTGGTGACCACTCTCCCTATTGTGACCACCTCCCTCCAAGTGACTGCTTAGTGACCACCCTCCTCATCGTGACACCCTCCCAAGTGACTGCCTGATGCCCAACCCCCTCTCCAGTGACTTGCTTGATATCACTAATTATCCACTCTCTTCCCTGTGATTCCTTCTTGACAGGGACTTGTGTGACAACCCCTTTGATTTCTCACTGACCCCGTTGGTACCACTAGTGACTGCCCCTCATGACACTTTTCTATTACTATACTATATCTTCACTGCTTCCCTCAGTGACTCTGATTCCTCACTTTACACTGTATGATTTCTCCAGACTGCTAATCTCTATTCTTACCCTGTCTTTGACTTTTTATTGTAACTCCTTATAACTCACATTCCTCCATGATTCTTCAATGATTTCCTACTGTGTGGTCTTCAATGAATTTCCTCCAGTTATATCCCCTGGTTCTTCATTGTGACCTCAAATGACCTTCCTCTCTGTGACACCCCTACCCATAAACTCCAACTTAATGATTTTCAGATTTAATACCCCAACTCCACACTGATTTTCCAATTTCTGATCTACATCCTAGGTACTCTGAAATTTACTTCTCACTGATTCCCTACAGTGTAATCTTCATACAGTACACCTAACATCCAGTGACAGTCCCTCATTGTGTGATCCTGTGACCATTCTTCCCACTTAAGCTCCCCCACAATTCCTCACTGATTCTTCACTTTGTGAACCTCTAGTAACAGCCCCCATAATTTCACCACCAGTGATTCCTTTTTTTTTTAAAACCCTAACCTTCCGTCTTGGAATCAATACTGTGTGTTGGTTCCAAGGCAGAAGAGTGGTAAGGGCTAGGCAATGGGGGTTAAGTGACTTGTCCAGGGTCACATAGCTGGGAAGTGTCTGAGGTCAGATCTGAACCTAGGACCTCCCATCCTCAGAACCTAGGACCTCCCATCTCTAGGCCTGGATTTCAAACCACTGAGCTACCCAGCTGCCCCCACCAGTGATTCCTTCTGATTGATCTGTCTAGCTACTACTTCCCTCTGACCCTTTCCTAAAGATTCCCTTTTCTGAATGACCAACATGTGTATGACCTTCTCCTTGAATGGTACACACTAAATGTTTGTCATCATTTGGATTCTCCTCCAGTGGAGATTCTTCTCCAGTACTCCCTCCTGACACAGAATCTCTACTCCTGATCACATGATACCTCCCTGCCATTTCCTTCTGTGTGAGTCTTTTTTTTTTTAAACCTTTCCCTCCATTTTAGAATCAATACTCTATATTCACCTCTATGTTGGTTCCAAGGCAGAAGAGTGGTAAGGGCTAGGCAATAGGGGTTAAGTGACCTGCCCAGGGTCACACAGCTAGGCAGTGTCTGAGGCCAGATTTGAAGACCTGGCTCTTAATACCCTGAGCCACCCAGCTGCACCCCCCTCAGTAGAGTGAGTCTTAAAATTTTCTTTCTTCACTGTGTGAACCCCTGACAGATCATCCCAACATATTTCATCAATTCCTCCAAAGAGGTGGTTGCCTTGCTGTAATGTTCACTCATAATGTTCTCTCAGGCCATCAGTCCTTTTCTGGGCTCATTTTCTTTCTTGCACAGTCTTGACCCTGTATTTAATTAACCAATTCCATTTTAAGCTGTTTTTTTTACCTTTGGATCCTCAGTTTTCCCCATACTTTGTGTCCTCTCTGTTATCTCATTGAAGCAAGAGTCTGGATTAGATGACAAATTTGGACAGAACAGCAGAGCAGTATTTTCCATAGCCTGCTTGTTATATTCTTTATAGCCTCTTGAGTTCTTAGACATGTGAAATCATCTGGAACTGTTAAGAGGAAGGATTTTCTTTATATACAAACAAGAGTGCTCTATAAATAGGAGTGAAACACCAAAGTGAATGATGGACATTGATTCTATAATCTTTCTCCCTGGGAAATCAAAACAATGAGATTTTATTCCCAATCAATTTAGGCTGAATTAGGAACAGGACTACTCTATGACAAGATGATAACGGATAAAATAATCCCCTAGAATTATTTTGGGAAACAGTTTGTCATTTTCAGCCCAATCTTTTGTTTCTTCCACCTCTCCTCTGAGAAAAACCCTTACTTAAAAGCTGTACAAAAACCCATCAGAGGCCTTTGACCAAAGGAAATCTCAGATTTATCTGTTTTAGGGGAGTAACTCAAATTGTCCAGCTTAGATGAGAAACTGGGAATGAGGGGACAGAAAAATTCTAGATAAATATTTGGGTTTTGGTTTAAATCAATTATTATTCATTAAACACTCATCATGTACCAGATACTGTACTTGGCACTGGGAGTACAAAGATGAATTAGATACTTTCCCAGCTCTGGTGGAGCTTATAGTTGGATGGCACAGACAAATTAGATCTTAGGTTTATCTGTGATCTCTTGTCACTGTGATCAGAGATTTCACAGGTGTAGGTCTTTACCCCAGCTTACCTGTTTATTTTGTTCTTAATTCAAATCTTTTTGTAAATCTCCCTTGAAAGAGCCACTTATGTGCTAAAAGAGTCCCTCCTTCAGTTCTTTAATATCTTTGGGATTTCAGCATAGTCTAAGTTTCTGGTATCTCTTATTTTCAATATATGACCAGATCACCTTTTCCCAACATACAATGTGGCTTTCATAAAATATATGGTCAAAGTTACATTTTAAGTATTATAAAACAGAGGCCCAAAGAGGTAAACTGATTTGTGTAAACTCACACAAATAGTAAGTAGCAGCTTGGATTCATATGCAGATTCTCTGACTCATTTAGTGCTCTTTCCATTAAACATAACTGGGAAGGATATTGATATTTTATGGTGATCCAGGAAAATGTTCAATAAAAATTCAAAACTACAATAGAAAAAGTCAGAAGGCAGAATATGATTGTCAAACAAATTGTGTTGACCATGAGTGCTCTTTCCAGAATAGATGAGATATTCTTTGGCTGGGGTGTTTTAAACTGAGTTTTGAGGGGAAAAAAAAAGAGAATCAACATTTTTGGATAAGATGGAAAGAGGGATCAACATTTTTTTTTAATCTTTCCTTCTCATCTTAGAACTATGTACTGGTTCTAAGGCAGAAGAGCAGTAAGGACTAGGCAATGGGATTGTGACTTGCCCAGGCCACAGAGTTAGGAAGTATCTGAGACCATATTTGAACCCAGGACCTCTTGTCATGGTGCTCTATCTACTGAGCCACCTAGCTGTCCCGTGGGATCAACATTTTAATTAGATGGAACTTTATCTTCTATGTGTGAGATTCACCTCTTCCCTAGCTGAAACTTTTTGATTTGGGTGTTATCCCTTAAGCAGGTGCCATTGTTTTCCCCGAATTTGATGGCGGAAACTGCAGGGGATAGACTCTGGGTGTAATGCTACCCAAGCTGTATATGATTCTACATACTTTTCATGAATCAGATGTCATTAGCAGGCTTCCTGTTTATTCTGAGCTAGTGGGTAAGAAAAGGAATTGTCTACAACTATTCTGTTTTCATAACTTTCAGCTTCAACTTTCATCTCTTCTCTCCCATGCTCATTTATGAGACCCACAATCATTTAATTAAATTTCTAGGCAGAAGAATATGAACCGATAAACAGTTTTTATAAACTTAATGTGACTTCAGTTTGGTTTCAGTAAAAATTTCCAAAGAAATAAATTTCCATTCCCACATTATATTTTCTACCACTGCCTACAGCCTTTTCTTCTGGACAATTGTATTTTTTTTTTCAAAAATATTTTTTTATTGATTTATTATAATAATTACCTTGCCCCGCCTCACCCCACTCCCAAAGTTAAGATATGTCCCCAGGGTTCTCTAATACTCTCCCCCCCCCCCTTTTAAATTAATTAATTAAGAATATTTTTCTATGGTTACATGATTCATGTTTTTTCCCTTCCCCCTCCCTCCTGGAGCTGATGAGCAATTCCTCTTTGTTATACATGTTCCAGACAATCTATTTTCTGAGCATCAACTCTGAGCCCAGCACTAGGCTTATTTACATTGTAAGGGAGAGAAAGATTCTGCTTGGAGAGAGTAGCTCAACATAAGAGAAGCAATTAGAGAATAGTTACAAGACAGCATAAAAGACAGGAAACGAAATGGTTTAAAATGAATAGACAGACATGGAGAGATCTCCTTATATGTCTTTATAGGATAATTTGTGTACATGGTTGGATAATGAATATGTGTAATGGATTTTGAGGTGTGGTGGGGGGAGGGACAGATTGGTATTGTAAACAGGTAAAGCTTAGGGACTTGGTGATATCTTTGATATTTGCCAAGTCCTGGCTCTTATCAGTCAACTGCTTTGGTTATAACCTGCCCTTATTGCTCTCTCTCTCTTGCTCTTTTTCCCTAGGTAGCTGATGGCTTGGTTAAGGTACAGGTGGCTTTGGGGAACATTTCCAGTAAAAGAGAGAGGGTTAAAGTCCTGTATAAAAAGAGTAAGTTCTACCACTGGTACTTCAACTGCTAGAGTTTCTGGAGGTGTGGGAGAGTGACTCCTGCTTCTTTACAAGACTAGGGTGGGACATCACTTTTGGGTGGACTTGGCCTGTTTGGATGCTGTCCTGTGTTAGGGTAGGATTATGGATAAGGGAAACACAAGAGGAAAAAACATATAAAAATCTACTTTATTGTTTTGGAAGGGAAAGGAATAAGGACTTAGGGATTTACTTATTCTTATTTAAAAAACTAACTAACTATGCTAACTAAAATAAAACTTAATTAAGTTCCCAAATCTTACTCAGCAGGGGTCCAAAAAAAACAGTTAGAGCCAGGATCTGTTGTTGTTGTTAGATGTCCAAGGAAGTCCTGATGTCCAAGTGAGACTGAATGCTGCCAGCAGCTAGATACAGGAATCCTTCCTCAGTTCAACACAGGGAAAATCCTCTTCAGATCCCTCTTCAGACTTTCTTCTTGACTTCCTCAGGAAACCAGAAGAAAAATCCGTTGGGGCAAGATGGAGTCTTCCCAGATCCTCCCGCTCAGGCTCCCATGTGACCTTTCTGTCACATGCCACTGTCAATCATACCTAGGTTTGCACTTTTCAGTTCTTGCACAGTTTTGCAAATTGCAAACCTTTCCATCCTTTATCACAATTCCCCCCTATTGCACAAATCAAAAATCGTGTTGGAAACACGATACCTTATTCCTTTCCCTTCCAAAACAAGCGAAAATACTTACCAGTTACCTAAACTAAGAAATCTATCCAAAATAACAAACAACTTACACTCAACTATCTTACTCTAACTTATACTGACCTATTCTAAAGAATTGTAACAAGGGAAAAAGGAAAAGGAAAACAAAGTAAATAATGAACAAGTACAAAAGTCAAACAGAAGCCAAATCAGAGCAGCAAATAACATCAGATGAACATAACTTCCCTGCAAATATCAAACTTAAAATGCTCTTATCAGCTAAAACAGAACAATGTACTAGTATTGCAGTACATTAACATTAAACTCAGAGAAAAAATTTTGAAAATCACAATAAACACAATATTCCATAAGTTTTACAATGGAAAATTAAACCAAACAATAAACTCACTTATGCAAATACATGTAACAATGAGCTCTGTACATAATTTACATATAGAACATACATATAATATATACATATATGCTATACATATGCACATATATACACTTATGTACAGTTCATATTTACACAGTTTACATATCTACACACACTATAATACAATTAATTTACAATCCTATTATATACCCTATTTACATATTTATTTACAATTTTGTTTGATATGTGATGTCATATGTTGTTTGTGTTGTGTAAATGTATGATGCAGTGCAAGTCAGTATCTAATTTTCTTACCTTATCTTAATTTTATCTAACTTCAAAATACTTCTCCTAACTAAATTTCTATACCTAAACTAAGTCCAAGTATGTAACTACTACATTATGTTAGTAAATAACATATCTATAGCTAATCATAACACTGTTAGTACCCTAACTATACGCTATTTCACTCATTTAAGTAGTGATTCAATGTAACCTAACTATGTTTATGTCTTGTGTTTGTTTTATTATGTTGTTACTTTTGCTATGTCATGTTTTTTTGCTATTTAAATGTCAATGTTACTGTTATGTAAGAGTTATGATATGTAGCTGTGAACATGCAGTGGTTTCTCAGTCCAGCTGAAGGTAACTCATTAATTGGTTAGTCCTCTACTGGTAAGAGATAATCCAGATGAATTATGAATGACCAGAACTGTAGTGAGACCTCCTCAACTTGGTTCCATGGTGGAAAAGATGGAGGGAAAAAGGGAGAAAGCTGTATGGAAAGGGAAATACTTCATTATGGAAGAGGATGTTGAATTAGGATTCTTCAGGTAGAGTTGGAATAAGAGAAAGAAATTGGCTATAAACTGTGCTATTCAAGCCAATCTTTGGCCAGATTAATTAAATTTGTATCAAAAATGTGTGTTTTATACATTCATCCATTTTGTGGATTATTTTGTTTTCCATTTTTTAAATGATTAAAGAAAATATTATTGATGCTCTTTGTTTTTTGCATCATAATAGTTATCCTCAAGGTCTTTCTCCCCCACAGGAACTATCTTACAAAATACAAAAAGTATTTTATAAGACAAAAAAAGAAAAAAAGAGGGAAAAATCATAACTGATCAATACATTGAAAAAAGTCTAAAAATACAAGCAATATTAGAGGAAGCTAGATGGTTCGGTGCCAATTTCAGTTATCTATAAAATGGGGATAATAATAGCACTTACCTTTTAGGATTGTTGTGAAGATCAACTGATATAATATTTATGATGCATTTAGCAAGTTGCCAGGCACTTTGCCAGCACTATATACAGACAGTTCTCACTTCATGTGAGTGATTCATTCTGTAGACCTCAACTTTTTTTTTAGATTGTATAGGCTTAAATTTTATTTTATTTTTTATTTAAAATTTTTTTTTCATGGTTAAATGATTCATGTTTCCTCCCTCTCTTCATCTCTCTCCTCTCTTGGAGGTGACAAGCAATTCCACTGTATATATATGTGTATATATATATATATACATATATATATATATACATATATATATTATCATTTGAACCTCTTTCCATATTATTCATTTTTGTAAAAGAGCAATCCCTTAAAACCAAAATCCTTCTGTGTTTCTACTCCCACAGTTCTTTCCTAAATGTGGATAGAATTCTTTCTCATAAGTCCCTCAGAATTGTCCTGAATCATTGCATTGCTTTTAGTAGCAAAGTCAATCACATTTGATCGTCCCACTGTTATAGTCTCTTTGTATAATCTCCTGGTTCTGCTTATTTCATTGTTCGTGTAGGGTGTAGGCCTCAACTTAAAGCAATTTTTACATAATGTGAATTTGCCTGTGGACATAAGAAAGGGAGGGAGAAAGAAAGGGGGCAGTGTGATTCTGGAGAAAGGAGGCTGATCTATGGTTCAGGGATGTGTTGGGATCAGACACAACGAAGTGAGAGCAGGAGGAGGAATGTATGGGGGTCAGGGCCAGCCACATGGCAGCCTGGTTAGAAATGAGAGAAAGAACTGGCATAGCACAGACATGTTGGGGGGCTAGACATGGGCACAGACAGGAAAGGGTGGGTGACATGAAGGGATTGGGGATAGACACACAAACAAAGACAGGCATATCAGGGCTGGGCAGGTAGACAGAATCAGACTTAGAGGTCTCAAGCCAAGCCACTGATGGGGGTGGAGGGCATCTGTTATATTTTCACTTGGCGGGTTTTTAATTTTTTTAATTGAGGGGGGTGGGAGGACATGGAGCAAAGGGATGAGGGGCAGGAGCAAAGAGAGAGGGCACAATTATTTAACAGTTTTTTTTGAATTTGAAATTATTTCAGGATTCTTTAAAGTCAAATTTGCACAATTAAGTAAAGCAAGAGTTGTCTATCAATGCTTATCCCCTTACCCTCTCTCAATACATAACACCTGTGAACTTTCTATCTCCAAGAACCAATGGATTGGGGAGTTGCCATGAGGGATTCTCATTCTCTACATTTTGTATATTTTTTTTGGCACATGTTTTCTTATAGCATATTAATATTCTATTATATCCATGTACCACCATTTGTTTAGTCATTCCACAAGAAATAGGCAACAACTTCCCCCCAATTCTTAGCTAATTAAAAAGGCTTGATATAAACATTTTGATGAATATGGATATTTTCTTAAAGCTTCGTGGATAAGCCTAGTGATGGAGTGTCTGATTCAAAGGATATACAATATTTTAGTCACTTTATTTGCAAAATTTCAAATTGTTTTCCAAAATGATCACACCATGTCACAACTCCAATGGAAATGTATTAGTATTCCTATCATTATATGCAATATACACTAACCCCATCATCATTATGGCCATTTTTTTGGTTATCTTTGCCAATTTAGAGTGGGAGATAAAACTTCAGAATTATTTAGATCTTCATTTATCTTGCTTGGGATTTGGAGCATTCTTTAATGTGGTTTTGATTATTTTTTAGTTCTTTTGAGAAGTTTGTTCATATTCTTTGATCACTTTTTATTGGAGAATGGTTACTAATCATATACATATAAATATATTTATTCATAAATTGTTTATGTCTTGGATACTAAACCTGTATCAAAGAAATTTTATACAATGATTTCCCCCAATTGACCACTTTTTTATCCTAGTTACATTAATTTTGTCTGGACAAAAACATTTTTTTCATGTTTCATGTAGTCAAGTAACATTTTGTCTATTGTAATTCCCTCTATCTCTTATTTGGTAAATATTACTTCTAATTTTTAAAATAATATTATATTTAGCATTATAATCATGTGTCCATCTAGAATGCATTTTTGAATATGGTATGAGGTATTTATCTTAGCCTAAAATCTGCCATGTTGCTTTCCAGTTTTCCCAGCAGTTTTTTTTTAAAATATTATTTTATTTGGTCGTTTTCATACATTATTCACTGGAAACAAAGATCGTTTTCTCCCCCCCCCCCCCTTTCCCTCTCCCATAGCCAACGCATGATTCCACTGGTTATCACATGTGTTCTTGACTCGAACCCATTTCCCTGTTGTTGGAATTTGCATTATAGTGTTCATTTAGAGTCTCTCCTCAGTCTTATCTCCTCCAACCCTGTAGTCAAGCAGTTGCTTTTCAGCGGTGTTTTTACTCCCACAGTTTATCCTCTGCTTGTGGGTAGTATTTTTTTTTTAGATCCCTGCAGGTTGTTCAGGGAAATTGCATTGATACTAATGGAGAAGTCCATCACCTTCGATTGTACCACAATGTATCAGTCTCTGTGTATAATGTTTTCCTGGTTCTGCTCCTTTCGCTTTTCCCAGCAGTTTTTATCAAACAATGAGGTTTTTTCCTAAGCAGTTTATGGTTTTCACTTTATTAAACACTGAGTTATTGAGTTCCCTTGTTTTTGATTCTCCCCTGTCTGTTCCATTGATTTCTCTGGGTTGTCTTTTTTTTTTAAGCCAATACCAAATGGGTTTGATGGTTATAGCTGCCATTAGTTTCTTAGTAAGTTCCTTTTGAAAAACTCTAACTTTGTCTAGGTTGAATTAGAGGAAAGTGAATTTCTCTCCAGCTTAAAATTTAGATGGGGACCTTTTTGCCTGTAAAGCTCATTAAATCAGATCTAAAGGTCTGATAGTGGTAGGCAGTGAGCAATCAGACCAGTTCCAGAGGAGAGGTAGAACCTAAGGGGCTGGGACAAAGAAAGTGGGGATCTAGTTTAGGTAGGACTAGGAACAACTGTGGTTAAAATAGCATCTTCCTACCCAAACATCTCATTACCTAGCATCTGGTTGTAGGGGGAAGGGGTTTAATTCCTTTCACCATGATGAGAATTGTAGAATGGGTCACTGGCAGTTTCTTGGGGAACAGAAAGTAGCTAGACATAACTCTGATTCTAAACCCCAGGTGACTCATCAGGAGAAGCTGAATTAGACTTCATAATGAATTTATTTTGATTTTCTGCATCCCCCCACCCCACCCAGTGCATCATGATACAGCTGAGAACTAAAGCAGACCAATCATGGATGTACATTAGGAATTTGTTTACAGATTTACAGTATTTGGAAGACTTCACTGTCTCTGGAAAAGCAGATTTTATATTTTTGTGTCTTCAGGAATTGACTAGTCTCCTTTTTAAAAAATAAATTTATTGATATCTTTTGTTTTTACATTACCTACATTTATCCCTGTATCCCTCCTGTTTCCCATTGCCAGAGAGCTATCCCATATAAAAAGTGAAAAAAAATTTTTAAGAATGAGAATTGAAAAGATAATTAGCAAAATTAACACGTTGAAAACAGCTGAAAATATATGCAATGTTCCACATACAAAGTAATTAGAAGGAAGTATTTTCTCATCTCTTTTTTGGGACAATGATTGTTAAATGTTGTTTTTTATTGTTTTGTGGTGGTTTTTCTTTTCATTTACTTCATTATAGTCATTGCATATATTGTATTCTAAATCTATTCACTTTTACTCTGAATCATTTCTTATAAATCTTTCCATGCTTTTCAGTGTTCTTCATATTTGCTGTTTCATATAGCAAAGTAACATTCTGTTAGTTCATGTACCAGTTTGTTTAACCATTCCCCAATCAATGAGCATCTACTTTATCTCCAGTTCTTTGATACATTAAAAATTGCCATAAGTGTTTTGAAGTATGTAATAGTTAAAATTAAATTAGTAGTTACTTAGTAGCTTTAACAGCTTTATTACATCAAAGTAGTGATACTAAAAAGAGGGAAATGTAGGAAAGAGGAAGAGAGTTGCTTAGTTTACTACTCAATTTACAGCCATGTTGGATTGAAGCTCACCACCAACTTGGGTTCCTTCAGGTTCCAAGCTCCAGCTAGAAGAGAGCGAACATTCTCCTGGTCTCACCTTATAAGCAATTTTCACCCACTAGCTCTCCCATGTCATATCTCAGGAACCAACCATAGTTCCTTAGTTTGCCTGGCACCAGGTGGGGATGGGGTAGTGCCTGTGGGAACAATTTTGGGTCTCATTGTTTTCAACTTCCTTTCTCTGAGGGTTTGTCTATACTTGCACATCTTAGTGGTAAGTGACCTCCAGGTCATTGATTGATGATATCAAACAAAGTGACATAATAGGAAGAGAAATTCCTTTCCAACAAGTATATAAGAATTCTCTTTATCAGTGGCCTTTTTGGGATATATGTTTATTAGTGGTTATGGATCAGAAACTATGGACATTTTAGTTACTTCATTTACATAATTAAAATTGCCTTCCAAAATGATTTTACTAATTTATAGCTTCACCATAAATGTACTAGTGTGTCCAGCTTTATATAACTCTTATAATATTGACTGTTGTCATCATTGTCATCTTTTCTAGTTTACTGAATATGAAGTAATGTAACCATGAAAATGTGGTTTTCCAAGACTGTGAATTGCCAAAACTGTAAAGATAATTTTAGTGTTTTGACTTAAAATCTAAATAAGTGGTCGGCATGGGAAATTCCCAAATATGAAAATACCCAAGTCAGCTGGGTTTTATGGAAGTTTTAATTAATAAAAATGAAGGAATTAAGGGAAGGAGAGAGAGAGAGAGAGAAAGAGAGAGAGAATAGCCAAGCAGTAGAAAAGGGCCTAGGCCAAAATGGCCTAGGCCTGAGCCTAAGGGAGAGCAAGTCAGTCTTTATCACTCACCACAAGATTGTCTGCAAGCAAGCTCAAGTCCTTCGAACTCCGAACTCCAACTAATTCCAACTACAACTGACTCAAATTCAATAAGTCCCTTCCTTTTAAAGAAATTTTCTCTTATGTCACCTCCCCTAAATTTTCACGTCTATCACAGTAGACGCTTTTCCCCAGGACTGCCCATTCTTAGTTCTCATCTTCTTTTGTTCTCACTTTCTCTGTTTAGATTAAATCCTCTGAGTATTTCACATCTCTTTTGTTAAGCTTGCCTTTTGTAAGTTGCTTGACCTTTTAGGTACTAATTTAACCTTTATAGGTACTTAGCACCCTTTTGTATTAGATCTAAAAATAGACCTAGCTTAAGGTTCTAGCTTTACTATAAGTATGAGTTAGGGACTTTTCATTGTTCAATCAGGAGTTTGCAACTTTATCTTTCCCTAAGGCACTGTCTGAGTAGGGTGGAGTAATTTTAAAAGTTCTCAATACATTCCTGATCAAGTACCTCCATTGTTAAAAATGGGGAATAACTAGACAAAATCTTCTAAGGTACAGTCTGAGTAGTTTTAAGATTCACAGTAAAATATCAGGTTTATTTTTATTTGCATTTTTCTTATTAGTGATTGGAGCATTCTTTCATATAGTTAATAGTTTGCACTTCTTTTGAGAACGATATATTCATATCCTTTGACCATTTGAGTTTGATGCATGTATTTTTATAACAAACTCTTTGTATATATGCAAATCTGTAGGTATATTCAACCTTCCTTCATCCAGTTCAGATAAAAGAGAGAGCTAATTTGATACCTACTTTCCCCCATATTTTCTTCCATGTTGTATATTGTTCTGTAACAGTGAGAATATAGAAAGTTCCATTCCCTTTATTCTTTCTGTACTATTACATTCCTTTTATCTTCTCTTTTCTTCTCTTAAAACTTGAGAACAGAATATTCTTCTCCTAGGACATGTTTTTTTGTGAACAGTTTTCAACTGCTCATTGGCCTTTGAAGACATTAAATTATTAAATTTCCAAAGGGACACATCCCCCCACCCCCCATTAGAATGTTAGATCTGCAGCATTATACAATTCCTTGAACTTGACCAAATATATTTACTTTTATGGATTTCTCATGAGCCTTGAGTTTGCACTTCAAAGTTCCTACCCACCTCTCCTTGTCTTTTCATCAAAAAATTTGGAAAGTCTTCTATTTCATTATTTCCCCCCCTTATGGGATTATTCTCTACAGAGTATAGTATTCTTATTTATAATCTAACCCTTTTGCCTTTTGGAATATTGTATTCCAAGATATCTTGTTTATAATAAAAGCTATCAGAGCTTCAATTATTCTGGCCGTTGTTCCTTGATGTTGGAACAATTTAAAATTTTTTTTCTGGATACTTGCATTATTGTTTTACATGGAAACTTTGAATTTTAGCTATAAACTACCTGGAACTTTTTATTTTGAGGTTTCTTTCATGAGCTCATCAATGGATTCTTTCAATCTTTACTTTGCCCTCTTATTCTAGTAGATAATCCAGTAGATATTGACAGTTTTGATTTATCATTTCTTGAAATATTATGCCTAGGGTTTATAATGTTTTTAATCTTTTTTTTTCCTTTTCGGTAAATCCAATATTTTTTTTTTTACCCTTACCTTCTGTTTTAGAATGGATAAATATCAGATTCAAGGCAGAAGAACAGAAAAGGGCTAGGCAGTTGATGTTAAATGACTTGTCCAGTATTGTATCATACATACATCTAGGAAGTTTCTGAGACCAGATTTGAATCTAGGACGTTCAATCCCTAGGCCTGGCTCAATCCACTGAGACACCTAGCTGCCCTTCAGTGATTCTTAAGTTATCTCTCCATAACCTATTTTCCAAATCAGTTTTTAAAAAATATCTTACATTTTCTTTATTTTTTTCAACTTTTTGATTTTGTTCTAATATTTATTACTATTTAGAGAGTAATTGATTTCTATTTAGTCTATTTTCCTGAGTGTCCATTTCTCATATAATGTTTACCACTTTCTATTCTAAACTATTTATTCTCATTCTGTTCCTTTCACCAGAGCTTTTATTTAATTTAAACTGGTGTTTAGGTGTTCATATAGCCCATTTTCCCTCTGAACTGATATTTTTTCAGTGTTAGAGTGGTCTGGGTCACCTGGGTTCCTGCACTGACCTCCACCTCCTGGAGTTAAACCTCTCTGGATCTTTGCGGCTCAGAATACTGGATCTTCAGGGCCCTCCTGGGGCTTTGTGGAAGAGCCCTCTACTCTCAGTCTCTAGACACAGAACTTTCAGACTATATGTATGTTACCCATCTCTGCTCACTTTGAAAGACTACATGTAGTCATGTCTGCTTGTATTGGTACTGGCTTTTCTGGTGGTTCCCTTCTTTCCTGTTGCACACAGACTTCTGGCTGATGTTTTTGTGAGTTTTGGGTTGGACAAAATTGCTTACTATAGTTTCTCTTTGGACCTATTGACCATTATTCAATCTGGTGAGGTTTTTAGGATTTTGCTGAAATAGATTCATCAGAGCTGGGCCCTCTGCTGTTATTTAAGTCAGTGTGCTTTGCCAGAAGTCTCCCCATTTTTCTTTTTCCATGATCCTTTGACACTTGCTCCAGGGCCCAAGTTGGAGTTACCTTGCTAAGCTGAGAGAGGAAACCTGTAGATTAGTCTGGAGATGACCTTTTTTTTTTTTCTGAGAGAAGTAAGTTACTTTAAAAAAAATCCTTCTCTTTGAATTGATACTAAATATATATATATATATATATATGTATGTATATATATATTAAAAATACTAAGAAAGCATAGGAATAAATGGAACTTTCCTTTAAAAAAAGAAAAATGGATTTTTCACAAGCTCTGTATGAATACCTAGAAGAAATAAGATCTGGAGGAAGAAATTAGAAGGCTAAATAGCTTAGAAGAGAGAGTGCTAAACATTATCCAAGAAATGAACTACTGAAAACTACTAAGAAATCAATGACTATGAGACAGAAAGAGCCATTAAAACAAAATTTTAAAAAATTGAAAAAATAGAAGACAATGTGTGATATCTATTATCATATCAAGGGGCCTGGTCCAAAGTATGTCATAGCCAACATCCAGTTCTCCTTCATCCCTAATGATAACAGCATCCAGAAAGAAAAAGTTCAAATAACTAGGCACCAGTCAGAATCACAGAAGATATGGCAACTTATACTATAAGTAGGAGATCTTGGAATACAGTATTCCAAAAGGCATAAGAGCTAAGCTTAAAATCTAAACTAATTTATCTTGCAAAGCTAAGGAAAATCCTGCAGAGAAAAAAATATACATTTAATGGAATAAAGGGCTTTTAGACTTAGGTAATGAAAAGACCAGAGCTGAATTGTAACTTTGAAATACAGACACAAGAGTCCAGAGAAAACTAGAAAGGTAAATAAATATATTTGATCAAATTCAAGCAGCTATATAATGATGGAGGGCAAAAAAAATTTTTTTTTTAAATTAAGACTCTTAGAATCAATACTATGTATTGGTCCTAAGGCAGAAGAGTGATAAGGGGTAGGCAATGGGGGTTAAGTGATTTGCCTAGGATCACACTAGGAAGTGTCTGAGAGCAGATTTGAATCCATAACTTCCCATCTCTGGGCCTGGCTCTCATTCTGCTGAGCCACCCAGCTGAAGAGCAAACTTTCTAATAAGAAATAAGTGTCTCTTCAGTACCTTAAGGTCTTCAAAGGATATTTAGGAAATAAATAAGAAATTGTGGATTATTTCTTTTCTGAGGGCTAAAAGAGAAGGTACAAGAAATATATTAGTATACAAAGAACTTGTCCTAGTATTCTTGTCCTTTCTCATAATTGGTGTGTGTGAGAAGAGTATACATTAATGTGGAGGGAAAAGTCATGGCAGAGAGCATCAGATGAACCTTACTCATATCCAAACTGTATAGAAGAGAGTTAAATACCCAACTTGTGTAGAAATACCTCAAATTCAATAGGGAAAGAAGACAGGATATATATATTAGTGAGGGATGGTGACTAAGAAAGGAAGATGATATAGAACAACCTTCCTGATTTTGAAGAGAAAAGTAAAAACAGGGTGAACTAGAAAAGTAATGAAGTATACTCTAAGGAGGTGCCTTGTATTGCCTTTTAGACAGTTGGACAATGATTAAACAAATGGTGGTATGTGAATATAATGGGATATTATTATTAATAAGAAATTAAAGAGACAATTTTAGTATGAATTGATGCAGAATGAAATAGGCAGAACCAGGAGAACATTTTATACAGGAACACTAAAGAAAATTAAAAATTTCAGGGGGCAGCTGGGTAATACATAATATTGATTCTAAGGCAGAAGGTAAGGGTTTAAAAAAAAGTTAAAAACCATGTCTTCAGACCTATGATGAAGCATGTTATGTACCTAACTAAGAGATGGTAGACATAAGGTACAGAGACATGCATTTTTTGAAATATGATCACTATGGATTCTTTTTATTTGATCACTCTTATTTGTAACAAGTTGGTTTTTTTTTTACTTAGTTTTAATTGTGTTGAAGAAGGGAGGTGGTTAGTAATAGTGATGCTGAAAAAAGGCTATTGTAAGTTTTTTTTTTTAATCTGCACAAAAGAACAGAATAAAGTTCAGAAGGAAGCATAGACAAGCAGGTCAATTTTGAAAGTAACATGTAGAGTTCATTATGTACTTTTTCTTTAAAAACAAGTATTATGAAATAGAGGTTAACAGTTTCATGTGATAATCCTCTTTTATGTCTTAATATGTATATGGAAATTATCTTTTTTACTTTTTGAGCTCAGTATACATTTTTAAAATTCAGTGAATTTGTGGCTAGACTTTAGATAATAAGTTTGAGTTAAAAGGCTATGCTTTTTAAAATCTTTCATGTGTGTTTTTTGGGAGGATTTTGCTTTTAAATTGAGCTTATTAATAAATAATTCCAGCAACATTTATTAAACACTCCATAGCCATCACCTTTGTCTTAGTTGAAACAAAGATGAAAAGGGATTTCTCGCTCACTTTGGTCATTATAACCAGAGAAAGTAAGAGTCTCAATGGTTTTGATATGTAGTGATGGCAATGTCTATGTCATTCACTGAGCCCCTGCATCTGGGACTGGGAACCAGAAGTTGGAAACTAGAAATAACATAAAAGTTTCTGTGTTTGGGATCTTAGTGATCTTAGACCAAGGCAGTGACCAGCTCAAATGTCTCCTCTCTCCACAAGTTAAATTGCTGCCCCCTCTTCCCAAGTGACAAGGAACTAATTTAACATTTCCTGAGTTGTTGACCTTTTCTCTGTTCTCTTTCTTTCTTTTGATAATTTAGTTGAAGACCTGATAAAATACCTGGATCCTGAGTACATTGATCGAATCACTGTTCCTAATGCTGCCAAATTGCAATTCATCTTAGCAGGTAAACAAGTAGTGAGTTTTCCCCACCAGATATCACAGTGAATCTTATAACCATTTAATTGCTGGGCCACAGACCACTTTAGCATTGGAATTGTTCCTCTTTTTTGAAGAGGATGACTCAGCTGAATTTTCATTTTCTCAGCTAGCACTGAGAGTCCCAGCACAATCTAGACCATCAGCCATTACTTAGTGATTTGGAATTCCCAGTGTGTCCTTGGGGTGAGGAGGGACTACAAGTTCTCAGGGGCAGAGAGGGTAGTCTAGTCTATGAATTCTTAATCTTGTAGCAGTCATTGTGACTAACAGGGCCAAATTCAGAGTCACATGAGAAGATAAATCTATTGAAGTCCTGGTATGGGTACTTAGGTGAGGAAATAAAGTTTAAGAGGCAGGGTTAGAGTGAAATTGGATTTGGAGGTGGAGTGATTTGGGAGAATTGTTGCAAAAATTGCCATGGCTCTTATTTATCTTACAGGTGAAAAGGAATGGGGGATAGGGGACTTGATGATCAAAGTAAATCAATTAAGTTTTTTTTTAACACATACTTGTGCTGATGCTTTGTGTTGATGATTATGGGAGATGTGATAGAAAGAGAGGATGTGGTCCTTAAATTTTCAAGAAATTATAATTGGGAAGATAAAATATACATAAAAGGAGGTCAGAAAAGGGAGGAGGGGACAACTGGGTAGCTCAGTGGATTGAGAGCCAGGCCTAGAGATGGGAGATCCTAGGTTCAAATCTGGCCTCAGACACTTCCCAGCTGTGTGACTCTGGGCAAGTCACTTAACCCCCATTGCCTAGCCCTTACCACTCTTCTGCCTTGGAGCCAATACACAGTATTGATTCCAAGATAGAAGGAAAGGTTTTAAAAAAAAGAGAGAAAAGAAAAGGGAGAAGGCCACTGTGGCTCAAAAACCTTTAGAGGGGTTCCATAGTCTACTTATCCTAGAGTTCTGGGACCGCTGTGATGTGGTCACACCCTGCCATTCTGGAATGTTCTTGGTCCTCTTCACCTATTTAAATTCTACTCATCCTCTTCAGGGCACAGCTCAAAGCTTCTTTTTCCATGAAGTCTTTCCTGACTGCACATTTAGCACTTGGCACATATTCTCTTTTACTGTTCAACAGATTGCATGTGTCTTTGTGTCCCAAAATAGACCTGATATGGTGCATAAAATGGTGGACCTGGAGTCAGGAAGACCTGAGTTCAGATACAACTTCAGATATTTATTAGCCCTGTACCTCTGGGCAAGTCACCTCTGGGCAAGTCATTTAACCTCTGCTTGCCTTAGTTTCCTTATCTGTAAAATAGGGATAACAGTAGCGCCTAACTCCCAGGATTGTTGTGAGAATCAAATGAGATGATAATTATAAAGTACTTTGCAAGCCTTAAAGGATCAAATAAATGCTAGTTACTATTATACAGCTTTCTATCATGTCAATGCCTTGCAGATAGTAGTATTTAATAAATCTTTGTTGATTGATTGGATGGATGGAGAAGGTAGTTCTGAGTTGGATCTTACAGGATGGGTAAGATTTGGATTGGTAGGCAGAGATAAGAGGGTATTTTCCATTTAGAGGATAATAAGGGAAACAATATGAACAAAAGCTCAAGAGGCCTTGGGTGGCAAATTGGGGATCATGAGAATCTGTGTAACACTAGGGGCAAGGTAGAAATTAGAGTAGTTGTTCTTAATCTTTTTTGCATGTCAAGAACTATTTTGGACACACACACACACACACACACACACACACACAGAGATTATGGGTACAGGCAGAGGACTGTACTTCACTGTCTGCTTCTTTTCCTCTCAGAGGAACAGTTTATTCTCTCCCAAGTGGCGCTCCTGGAACAGGTAGAGGCTCTGGCTCCCCTGCTGGATAGCTCTCACATCAAAGGTAACTCTTAAGACTTCATTCCCTGGGAAAATTGCCTGCAACTGCTGCTCATGTCCTTAGGATAGCTTCAGAAAGTCCTACTGACTAGTTCTTGCATTCTGTCAAGGTTGGGAGTGGTGGTCGGGTGGCATAGATAGGGGAAGAGCTCTAGATCTGACTCAACTTCTAAAACCAACAGTCCCACTAGAGTCCCTGCCACTGCCTTGATCAGTACCGAGGTACACCTAGCATATGCCCTCCTGGTGTGGAGCTGTCCTTGAGAATCTGGAGGTGCTTGTGAGTTTGTCTCCAGAGGTTCTAGGATGAGAGGCTCATATGGAGCCACAGTTCCCTTTACTGCCTTTTTTTCCCCTGAGCCACTTAGATTAATCCATATCCCTTTCTTTGGATGTCAATTTCCCCACCTGTAAAAAGAAGATCAGAATTCCTGAAAGCTAGCTCTGGAGGCTATTGTCCAACTTCACTGTTGTCTATACCTCATTCTTTTTTTTTTTTAACCCTTACCTTCCGTCTTGGAGTCGATACTGTGTATTGGCTCCAAGGCAGAAGAGTGGTAAGGGCTAGGCAATGGGGGTTAAGTGACTTGCCCAGGGTCACACAGCTGGGAAGTGTCTGAGGCCAGATTTGAACCTAGGACCTCTTGTCTCTAGGCCTGGCTCTCAATCTCCTGAGCTACCCAGCTGCTCCCTATACCCCATTCTCAATGAGGAAAATAGATGCCATAATCTCCCCTTTTACTCACTGTAGGTCTTAGCATTCATTGTGGAGAAATCTTTTCAGTTACATAATTCAACTTCTCTTGTCTGGTGAAAAGAGGGCAGAATCTGGCTGGAGGAGGAGGGGTAGTTTATATGTATAGTTATAAAGATGTCTTCTATTATCCTTAGCAATAAATGCCAACTGGCTCTGCAGTGGTATTGCTGCCTGTCATCTAAAAGATATGGAAAGCTTGAGTTTATCTCAGGAGGGATTGAGTCTTCCTACTTTCCATTCTAGTCTTTACTGCTTGATTTTGGTGGGGCCAAGGCTCCAGGGATGAGGTGTCTATCAGAAGGCTCCTCCCTGCCTTAGATGCTACAGAATTCCTTCTGCATACTGACTGAGAGCCGCCTCTGCTTCTGCAGAGCTGGGTGGAGGGGGCAGGTGCAAGTGACAGACCAAGGCTTTAATTGAATCCAGATATCCATCTTGCCCTTCTTGAGGAGTTTTCTCTACATCTCCTCTGTGCTGGCTACTGGAAGACCTTGTCTCGCTGCCTTAAGCTGCTGCCAATGCTTAGAGTGATGAATTTCTGGGAGGTTTGCTTAGGGACTTAGTGCATATTAGTGGCCCAGTCCTGGGCTCAGGAAGTGAGCTGTTTGTCCCCTGGGCAGACTGGACCCCGCTAGGGAAGGAAAGAAAGGGATAGATCATAGTGACATGCCAACATCTCTACAAAGCTCTTTGCCCTTGCTCTGTACCCAGGCCCCAGGAGTAACCAGCCTTTGGGAAGTATAGGGAAGCCAGTGTGAGACTCCTGAAGCTTTGCTCTCCTCCTTTATTCTTTCCTTCTGCACTCCAGGAAGCTGTAATTCCATGATTAGTTCCAGACCTAACCTCCTTTTTCAGCCCAGCCCTTCCAAAGGTGAAAGGGACACAGAAGGTGGCCAGACAGCTTGCTTTCTCTGGGAACCTTCAGCACTAGCTCCTCTGCCCCACTAGCCCCCCTGCCCCACACTCCCACGGAGCCCTTCCTCCATCCACAGTTGCCAGGCAATCGATAGAGACTATCGTTTGTTTAGTTTGGAGACTCAATACTTTAATCCCAGCCGAAGACCTAATAGACTATTGAGTATTCCCCAGAGGATTTGGAAAAAAAAAAAACCTAACAACAACAAACCATCAAATAACAAGCTTGCACTTGTGTGATTTTCAGCTGTTCCCAAGCATGCTACCAGGCTGCAGGCTCTATCCCAGATCCACATCCAGCAGCAGGTAGGGTATGGTGTCTGGGGCTTGGTGATAGGATGGCTGGGAGGTGGAAGGGAAGAGGCAGTCCCCCTCTCCTCTATATTTATGCAAACCAAAGATAAATCAGGAATATGTGTTTGTCCTTCAGTCCATCTTGGTTTGGCCTCTCTCCCTTTTCCCCAGAGATCCAGGGAGAAATTGTCTTAAAGAATTTTTCACAATTTAGGAGGCATGCTTAGAGTGGTCAAAATCACAATGAGTTAGTAACAGGAATGAAACCAGAACCCCAGTCTCTGGACTCAGTCTACCCTTCCTCCCAGTGACTTGGTGGGGTGGAGGTAGGGAGTAGGAATGAAGGTTAAAAGAATTGTTTAACTCTGTAACCCTCTGAGCATTACTAAGTGGGAGCCCCTGGCATATTCAACCTGTCCTCCCCGATACAGTTACGGCCAAAGTAACTAAAGGCTCCAAGGAATCCCCTCTAACCTATCTCCCTCATCAGCCTGTCAGGACCTTATGTTCGGTATTAGTGATTAATCATCCTCTTGGGTTAAGTATTAGCATAGGCTTTCTAGCCCCTTCCAAAAAACATCCTCCCCACCTCCCCCACTGAGGAGCACATTCTGTTCCCAGCCTCTTGGGCTGAGCAGCAGCACCACAGTGGCATGCGGGAGGAAGCCAAGGGAGCTTGAGCCACCGAAGTTTCTATTATGGAACTCTAGCTGCCTGTCACTCGATAGCTTCCAGCTACATTCTCTCATTTCAGGATCAGTGTGAGGAAGTCACCGAAGCGACTAAGGCACTCCTGGAAGAGTACAACAAGATGGTATCCTTTCACCTTTGTGGGGTTTCCCTGCTGCTCAGTCTGGTGAAGCCTGGTCCCTTGTCTCCTTGTTCTCCCTTCACTAGATCCTGTCCCTGTACCTCCTGCCCCCATCCTGTATCTCCTTGGAAGTGGCTGAGCTCAGTGCCCCTCCTTGGCTTTTCTTGAATGTTGCAAGTCTTTATACTTTGGGATGGTCAGGGAGTTTCAGAGGAGTTGAGAACATAAAAATTAAGCTTTGAACGGTGGGTGGCATTTCAACAGACAGAAATTGGGAAGGACATTCCAGTTTTAGGGATTTTAGTCAATAAAAGTGCCAAACAGGAAAGATGAGGGTATGTTCAGAGAACAGTGAGTAGTCTAGCCTCATTGGAGTGGAGGTCCCTTTTGGAGATAGTGGTAGATGTGGTTGGAAAGATTGGTTAGGGTCAGAACACAGTGGACAAGCCAAATTGGCTGAACTTGATCCTGCAGACAGTGAGGAATCCCTGGAGCTTCTAGAGTAGGGGACTGACTTGGTAAAGGCAACATTTTCAGAAGGTTAATCTGAATAGCTCTGAGCCCCTTCCCAGGCTTATGCCTCCTTTTTTCTTTTTAAACTCTTGCCTTCTGTCTTAGAATCAATACTGTATATTGGTTCCAAGGCATAAGAGTGGTAAGGGCTAGGCAGTGGGGATTAAGTGATTTGCCCAGGGTCACACAGCTAGGTGGCTCAGCCTGTGAGAGCCAGGCATGGAGGTGGGAGGTCCTGGGTTCAAATTTTACCTGATACTCTGTGTGACCCTGCACAAGTTGCTTGACCCCAACTGCCTAGCTTTTACCACTCTTTTGCCTTGGAATCGATACTTAGTATCAATTCTAAGATAGAAGATAATGGTTTAAAAAACAAACAAAAAAATTTCCTGCAAATAGATATGTAAAATGTTCATTGACTATAGCCTGCTTGGGCACCATGGTTATTCTTATCCTTGACCCCTCTTCCAAGACAATTCTCCTCTCCAAGCAATTTGTCCAGTGGGATGAGCTTCTGTCCCATCTGGAGGCGGCAAAACAAGTAAAACCTGCAATGGAGTGAGGGAAGGAATTTGTAGGTTAACTCCCCTCCTAGAACATGTTCACCCCTCAGGGTCCCTCATTCCCTGTATTCCCTGATGTCTGAGTCACCACTCCAGGTGGGTGTGAGCTGCCTGTGCCCCCCAGATTGATATCTTCCCCTTGTACTTGGGATGGGGATTGGCCATGTATTTATTAGAGTTTGGGGGAAGGGGTTTGAGGAAATACTGTTCTCTAGGCAGCCCCAATTTGAAGATGGGGGAAAAGGGAAAAGTCAGGGTGACTTGTAGAGATGCAGGCCTTGGCCCTGGGATCCTTTTTATTCCTGGCTATATCACGATCCTTCTGTTAACTCCCCACTCCGTCATAACCAATACCACACAAGGAAAATGGAACTCTGTTGTCCTTATTACTGTAATAATAAAGAAATGACACATTAAAAAAAACTGTGAATGACTATAATGTTGGTGGGGGGCAGAGATAGAAATAGGATTGAAGAGGTATAGAGTTTGTGCTCAGGTCTACCAATTCAGAGCTATCTCTCGAAATGCTTCAACAATCAACTACAATTATTTATTAATCATCAATTGTGTGCTACATCCACAGACAACCAGCATTCCATTGCATAACAGCTTTTGAGAGGCACAAAGCAAATGTCTATGGGAAGTCCAAGGGATTATTGACCAGAGGATAAGGAAAGCCTCCTAGATAAGAGCATTTGAGTAGGGCTATAAGGGATGTGTAGGAATTCAAGGATATATAAATGGAGGTATTGTATTTCAGACACAGGGAACAGCATGAGTTAAAGGTGCTGAGGTGGAAGAGTGTAAAATTTAAATTAATATCCAATAACTTTCAAGTATTATATTTTATAAGATTTATTAATAATCACTTGAAGTAGAAGAAATAAAAGGACAAAAGTAAAAGCTAGCTTTCCCAGCCTCGATCAGGGGAAAAGAACGAGAGGGCGGAGCTACACAGAATTTATATCCTCTCTACATTAGGATGTAACAGGAGAAGGAACATGGAAAGCTGGGATTTAGAGTCCTGGGGAGCAAATCCTAATTACACAATCCCCCCGTGATTCCATTGGAAAATGAGCATGTAGAAATCTCACAGATTTACATGCCTACATTCCCCAATGAATTGGTACACATAACCAACTTATATATATAAAGATCTTTAACTAGAGGTACATACAATTTTGTACTTTCTAAGGGGAAATTATAGTAATTTGGGGATAAGAGGGAAATAAAAGAGAGAACAAAACCAATGTTAGGTGCATTGACAAAAAAAAGCCAATTAGGGGGCAGTTCCCTTTGGCATAAGAGTATACATTCAAAATAAATGTATTCAACCCCCCACAGTTAAATTTCACCACATCCCAAAGTTCATTCTGTTTTTTTTGGTACAGTGTGTAGTTTCTGCAGGCATCTTCATGGCACTTTCTCCTAGCAGTTCACTTTCTTGATTTGGAGAGGCAGCAAGTTTCTTATCCTAAAATTACTCTCAAATAAGAAAAGTTTTTACAAATCTAGAGTTTTATGATAGTAATATAAGAATCTGATCTGTTAAGTGGGAAGATGGGCAGAGAGGGGTGGTCTGGATCAGAGTCAAAGAGGAGAGGACAATAAGGTAAAGGTCTTGAATGCATGACATTCAAAATATACTTGCTGATGGGTAAGAAGGCCTTGAAGATTTTTGAGCAGAGGAATAACATCTACATAAAATTTTCTGGCAATGATACAAAAGATGGATTAGAATTAGGACAGAGTTGATACTATAAAAGATTTAGATTATTGCCATTCTTTTTTAAAAACTTGTACCTTCTGTCTTAGTATCAGTTCAAAGAAAGAAGAACAGCAAGGGCCAAGTAATAGGTGGTTAGGTGACTTGCCCAGGGTCACACAGCTAAGAAGTATCTGAGTCCAGACTTAAGCCCAGGACCTCCTGACTCCAGGCCTGGCTCTCAATCCATTGTGCTACCTAGCTTCCCCATATTGCCTTAGTCCTGTGTTGGCATAGCTGGAGCACAGGTGCTGGGGCAGCATGGGGAAGCTGCCCCATTCCCCCTTCAGCTGCCCAATGTCAGCACTTCCCCCCCTTTGCTATATGGGTTGATGCTGGGGTCTCACTGGCAGCTTGAAGGGGCAGTTTGGGCATGTGATCTCAAAAAGGTTCACCAACATTGTCCTAATCTAAGCAGATGGTAATGAGGCCCTGTATTAGGGCAGTAGTCATGGGAATAGACAGGTAGGCTTGGAATTCTCTGAAGGCTAAGAATGGGAGGTGGTCAGATTGCTCTGGTGTGAGTAGGGGGCAAGTGAGACCCTGGGTGGTCAGGGGGTGCACTTGGGGGATGAGTCCTATCAGCACTGCAGGCTGAGATGGAGGACGAGTCTGGGAGATTTCATGTGGAGATGCCACTAGCTAGAAATCCTCCTGGGAGGACCAATTATTTGTTTTTGTGCCCTTTAACCTGAATGTCAGAAAAGCAGCTGAATGACATTTATTTAGGGGGAGGAATAATTGAACGGAGAAGCATGTTGCCTCCACTACCATTATCCAATCTAACAAAAACAACAGCTAGTATTTCTAAAGCCTCTGCTGGGTGCCAGAGAACTGTGCTAAGCACTTAGCTACCATTATCTTATTGGATCCTTACAGCCACCCTGGGAGGTAAGTGCTATTGTTATCCCTGTTTTAGATCAGGAAAGGAAAGCAGACAGAAGGTGAAGTGACTAAGGGTCATGCTGCTAGGAAATGTCTGAATGTGGATTTGAACTCTGGTATTTCTGACTCTTCCACCTTGATACAATTTAAAGCTGGCCTGTTAGTGTTCCAGTCAGCAGCCCTGGGTGTATTCCTTGATATCTGGTCACTTTCCTCTATAAGGGGAGGCAAACATTGGCAGAACCAGTACATACTGGTCATCGTCTAGCTCTACCTGGGCCTGGCCTATACTTTCTAATTTGATTCTCACAACCAGCATTCCACTCACAGGGTTCTTATGAGAATCAGGCGAAAAAATGTATGTAAAAAGCTTTGTAAATCTTAAGAGTTATACATAAGGGCCAGCCATCATATGATTATGATAATATTCTTCATATGCCCATTTTACAGATGAGGAAATTGAATATCATAGAAGTGAAGTGACTTGTCCAAGGTCACACAGAGTCTTGACAGAAATGCCTCGACCTCAAGCCTTCTAACTCCTTTTTCCTGCTCTGTACCACCCCTTGACAAGGCCTTGAATGTCTGAGGCACCCATGTGCTGTGAGAGGTCAGAGGAAGTCGAGACCCAGTATCCCCTACTTCCTTGGGGGTCTACATTTGGAGATTGTGGGGGGACAAGGGAACCACCGCTAGTCCCAAACATCTCATCTGTTCAGGGTCTCCAAAGGCCAGGAATGGGGGAGAGGGGGCACTTCATGAATTTAACGGGAGTGGTCATCCTGGAGGGTCTCCTGGGGGCCTCCTGGATGGGTGTGAACGGGAGAGGAAATGGGACATGCCAGGCCATTCACGTGCATGCTGGTGGAATAAAAAGGACAAAAGCAAATGAACAAGAGAGGAGAGAGCACTGCCGTGATGTGCTGCATCCCCCAGTGCCCCAGTCAGACAACACGCCTTTATCGATGTCGGGACTTATTGACAATGTGACTTTATTGACACTGTGACTAAGAAACAAAACGACTCCAACAATCCAGCCACAAAAAGCGATGGCTTCTCTGTGGCTTCACGCTGGGTGCCTAGCAAAGGGCTGGGGCCTGGGGGAGCCATCAAAGGAACATGTACTGCTGGGGCTCAGCCTGGTTAGGGGCTGAAATTGCTTTGGAGATCCCCAGCTGCACCTGCCAGCATGAGGGTGCTCGATGGCCAAGGAGGGGCTTAGACGTCCATGCCAGAGGGGCCTTCTCACCCAGGGCCTTGGAATCTCAAACCAAAATTCATTTTCATTTATTTGAATTTAGGCCAGACCTAGACCCACTTCTGAAACCATAGGGCCAGTCCTGCACCCCAATACACCGTCTCAGGTTTGTGCTTTGGTGATAGATGAGGAGGTGAAAAATTCACCAGCCTTGCCCTCTCCAGCTAGACTGGCCTTCTGAAAATCAAGCCACCTCTCTAACGTGGAGCCTGCAGTATCACCCCACTGCGCCCCTGAGGCTTCAGAACCGTTTGCCCAGTGTTCAAAGCCCTCCCAACAATGGCTCCCAGCCCGCTCCAGCTTCATCTCTCACTGTCCACCTCCGGGTTCTGTGCGCTGGCCACGCTTGATCACTAACCATTCCTTGAACATAGTTCATGGTTTCTCCCTTGGTACGTTCTCTTACTGCATTTTCTATGTCCTAAAGTGTCCTCCCTCCTCATCCGTCTCTGCCTGTTGAACACTATCCAAGCTGGCTACTCCTTCCACTCCTGCTGGTCTCTTATAACACTGTACTGTGCTCAGCTGTGCAATTGTCTTTTCTAAAAATAAGCTCCCTAAGGGCAAGGATTATATTGCTTCATATAATATATCCTTTTTTTTTTTTAACCTGCACTTTTCATTTTGGAACCAAGCCACTGCCTACCCCCTCTGACCAGATCACTGTAGAGTGACTCATCTGCTCCTTACCTTCAGGAAGCTCCCAATCTTAAGTGCTGGGAGATAAAGCCTGCCTTGTCGGGAGGAAGGAGATAATTCAACTCTTGAAGAGCATCTAAATGAAGGGGTGGGGAGAGCAATAAGAAATGACATGAGATGATTATGTTAATTATTAAACTGAGTTGACTAATAATAGTATTTTTTGTTGTTCAGTCATTTCAGTTATATCCAACTCTTTGAGACCCATTTTGGGGGTTTTACTGGAGTGATTAGCCATTTCCTTCTCCAGCTCATTTTACAGATGAGAAAACTGAGGCAAACAGGGTTAAATGACTTGTCTAAGGTCACACAACAAGTGTCTGAGGCTGGATTTGAACTCAGGAAGATGTCTTCCTGACTTCTGGCCTGACACTGATAAAAGCTAACATTTATATGGAGTTTACTATGTGCCAGACACAGTGCTAAGTATTTTACAATTATTATCTCATTTGATCCTCACAACAATCTCGGGAGGTAGATTTTATTTACCATTTTACAGATGAGGAAATAGAGGCAAACAAATTAAGTGACTTGCTCAGGGTCCCACAGCTAGGAAGCATCTGAGGCTGGATTTGAATTCAAGTCTTCCTGACTCTAGACCTGGCACTCTATATTCACTATCCTACTTCTAAGTACCTAGCATGAATATGATGGTAGTAAAGGCAGATAAAAGCAAGCCAAGAGGCTACTAGAATTAATGGAAAAACTTCCTTCCCCAGACAGGGGAAGAGTGATCTGGGTACATCAGGACTAGGCAGGCTGGGACTAGAGTGGAAATATATACTACTATAAAAACTTTTTTATACTAGCAAGACAATAGCAATTCCAACAAAAACAATGAAAACATGGACTAAAATCATAATTTCAATTTAGTGTTGTTGACTAAGCACCTACTATGCACAGTGGGACACCCTGACAACACAAAGACAAAAATAAAATGGGAACTGTCAAGGAAAGTAAATCCTTTGAGGGAGATTTGAGGGGCAGGGCAGCACCCTGCATATTCACAGATTATTGCACCCCGACTAGTTTCAGGGACAGAACATTAAGCACTGGTGGAAAGGGGAAAGGCTCTGGAAAGGTGGTGGCACCTGAACCTTGAAAGAATTTGGGATATTAAGGAGCAGAGATGGAGAGCTTCAAAGCCCAAACCAAGGAGCTCCTTGCTTTCCTTAACTTCCTTGTGTCTTTATTTCTTTGTATCCTTCATCTTTGTCCATTTTCACAGGGTTCTAATTTTTCATTATCTTAGAGACGGTAGAGAGCCATTGAAGCTTTTTGAGCAAGGCAATGAAGTGACCAGCCTGGTGCTTCAGGAAAAATAAACTGGTGACAGTGTGGAAGATGGATTGGAGATGAGAGACACTGGAAACTGAGGCACCTAGGTGGCACAGTGGATGGAATGCTGGGCCTGGAGTCAGGAAGACAAATTCAAGTCTGGTCTTAGACACTGAACAGTCGTGTGACCCTGAGCAAGTCACTTAACCTGAATGTCAGAAATTTGTCTCAATTTGTCTCAATTTCCTCATCTGTAAGCCTCTGCAGTTCTTTGCCAAGAAAACTCCAAATGGGGTCACACTATGACTGAACAATAGGTGAGAAGTGATGACAACTTAATCTTAAGTGATGATCATTTGAATGGAGAGAAGAGAATGGAAGTGAGAGATGTTGTGGAGGTGGCCACTGATTGAGTATAGGGGAAGGAAGGGAAGATGACTCTGATGGATGCAAACCTGCGTCACTAGAAGGATGCTGGTGCCATTAATGGCAATAGGAAAGTCTGGAGGAGGATGGGCTTGGGGGGAAGGCTGGTTCCATTGTCCTGTTGAATTTTAGGGGTCTATGGAACATTCAGGTGTCAATATCCAGCTGGGAGTTGGTGATGCAAGAGAAGAGATAAGGGCGGGATTTATAGATTTTGGAGTAGGTTTGTAGATTTTTTTTTCCCACAGAGAAATAATAATACTTGGGATCAGATCATACTTTCAAGAATGACTAAATGATGAAAAGCATTTATTTAGTACTTTTGTTGTTGCTGAGAGGTGTCAAACTCTTTGTCGGGGTTTTCTTGGCAAAGACAGCTGAGTGGTTTGCCATTTCCTTTTGCAGTTCATTTTGTAGATGAGGAAACTAAGGCAAACAGGGGTAAGTGACTTGCCTAGGGCCACATAGCTTTTAAGTGTCTGAGACCTAATTTGAGCTCAGGAAGATGAGTTTTCTTGACCTCAGGTCAGGCACTCAAACCACTGGACCACAAAGTCGCCTCTGATTAAGTACTACCATGTGCTAAATATAGTGGTGTCACCAGTGGATAAAGTGCCAGGCCTGAAGTCAGGAAGATGTGAGTTCAAATTTGACCTCAGATACTTACTAGTTGTGTGACCCTGGACAAATCACTTAACTTTTGTTTGCCTTAATTCACTGGAGAAGGAAATGGCAAACCATTCTAGTATTTTTGCCAAGAAAACCTGCTGGATGGTATTGGTGTACTGTGGTCAATGGGGTCACAAAGAATGACTAAACAACAAAACATGCTAAATACTATGTTCCAAGAATGAGTGAATGAATGAATGAATGAATGAAAAGCATTTAAGTGCTGTGTCAAGTTCTATGTTCCAAGAATGAATGAAAAGTATTTATTAAGTGCTATGTGCTAAGTCCTGTGTTCCAAGAATGAATGAAGAGCATTTATTAAGTGCTATGTGCAAATCACTATGTTCCAAGAAAGAATGAAAAGCATTTTGGTGCTTCCTACATGTGGAGTACTGTGATCAGTGCTGGGGACACAAATATAAAAATGAGACAGTCCTTGCCCTTAAGTTTCTATTCTAATGGGAAAGAGTGGTAGATAAGAAAGGGAGTTTGGCTTGGAAATCCAAAACACAGTGAGGATACAGTACAATAACATACCTCTCCCAGAGATAGGAGGTAACAGTCATTTGATTACAGTTCTCAGAGAAAGAGGAGCACAAGGCAAGGGGAAGGGCCTGAGGATATTTTAGTATCCAAAGGAAAACTCCCCTTCTGACCCACCCACCTTGAATTTTATCCTTCTGTTCCTTTACAGTTTGATGGGTATGGAGTGAGTAGTTTTAATTTGGCTGAATCGGGGCACTAGAATGAATGCTGGATTTGAGTCAGGAAACCTAGGTACAAATCGTGGCTATCATTTGTTATCTGTGTAACCTTAAGGAAATTAAATTCTCTGGTCTTCAGTTTCCTCTTCAGTAAAGTGTGAGGGTTGAACTCATTGAATTCCAACATCTATTTGGCTATAAATCTTTGATGTGTGAATGTTCTAGGAGAGAAAAAAGTCCTTCACAGTAACCTAAAGTTGGGTACTTCTCCCTTTCTCTACCCAGGCTGGATTTCTCTAGATATAATAGCTAGTAGTCCATAAGGTGGGTTTGAGAATCACTGAAGGCTCCATCCTCCATTCTCAGGATATCTTACTTTGGGTAGAGCCTCCTAGGTTGGACATTGTTTTCAAGGTGTCATCACTTCAAAGACTGGGTATGGTACAAAGAATCTGGGATTGGTGGGGATGGCAATGGTGGTGGTGTGGGGAGTACTGGGTATTGTGGTACAAAGTTATAGGGCTGAGAGGAAGATTAATATCCTTCTAGTGACCAGGTTCATCCCCTCAAAGTTATCCTCGACTCTTCTCCTTCCCTAACTTCCCATATCCAATCAATCCGAGCTCTCTTGAAGCTTGACATACTTTCATTCTTTCTTTGGAAGCTTCACATGTTTCCTTTTTGGCATTGTTATCCTCTTCTGAGTTCTTATTTTGGTCTTCTCTGACACAATTGTCTACAGTCAGAGGCTTGTTTTTTTTTTTTTGGTGGTTGTTCTTTTGCTCACTTTGCTAGTTGTTTATTTTTCCATGACTGTATCTGACTGTTGAAGTTCTTTTTGCCTTGGGTAGAAAATACACTGCTCCAAGCTTGCAGAGTACTCTTCTTTGATACTTGGAGCAGGACCGGCTGCCCTTGTTCTCACTGTGTGTCTGTCAAGGAGGTTGCTCTGCTGGCTTACTGTAGGGAGGTTTGCAGCTACTTTGTCCTGTTACATTCAGCATCCCATGCTACTGGTTCCCCTGTCCATTCCATCAGGAACTGGGCTGCTTCCCTGCCCCTGCCAAGTGGCCTGGGCTGGGCAGGTTTCCTGCTTTAGGTTCTTTGGCCTCAGACAAATAGGCATGAGTGGGTTCCTTCACAGTAGTTCCAGTTCTCTCTCTGTGCTCCCTTGCAGTCCCAAGGCTCACCACCTGAGAGTTTGTAGGTTTCCTGCCTTCTCTACCTGGGTTGGTTGGCTCCAGCTGAATTCTTGTTTTGCAGCTTCTTTACCTTATGGCAGAGTTGTGGGCTGCTCCAAGATCTGCTTGGTTCTGGAAAATGCCATGCTGCCAGGGCTACTCTCTCTTCTTACCCTTTGTTTTGAAGCAATTTATTTTCTTTTTTATTGTGTGGAAGGATTGGGGAGCACAGCATGCTTTACTCCAACATCTTAACTCCCCAGTGCAACCAATCCCAGCTCCAAACACTAGCTGTGACACCCTGAGGTAGGGACTTCCCTTCTCTAACCTTCAGAGCCCTTATCTTTACAGTGGACATAATTGTGGTGTAGATAAAGAGAATCCTTTCCCTTTTTTCTTACTATTTTGATAACTGGATGGTTTTCCTTTGTAACCCTCGTTTTTTTTTTTAATTTTATGCATTTAAAATAACATTTTTCTGAGGTGTCCATGGCTTTTGCCCAAGTTGTTCAGCCTGCCAAATGGGTCCATGACCAAAAAAATATTAAGCATATAGAGCAGTGATGGTGAACCTATGGAGTGCCAAAGATGCACTTGGCTGCCCCCCCCCCCCCATCCCTCCTCCTCAGAATTCATTACTAGAAAGGCAGAGGGGCTCGGGGTAGGGGGAACTGCTCCCTTCTCCCTCTCCACAGTGCCAGACGATACTTTTTCACATCACCTGCCTCTCTGCCAGAGCACTTCCTCCCTCCCCTGTGTGGGGTGAAAGGAGGGGCAGGGTGGGCCCAGCACTCAGTAGGAGGGGGGGTGCCACCTCTAAAATGTTTGCCATCACTGGTATAGAGCTAAGGGTCAACTAGGTGGCTCAGTGGATTGAGAATCAGGCCCAGAGACAGGAGGTCCTCGATTCAAACCCGAACTCAGACACTTCCTAGCTGTGTGACCCTGGGCAAGTCATTTAACCCTCTTTGCCTAGCCCTTACCACTCTTCCGCCTTGGAACCAATATATAGAATTTGATTCTAAGGCAAAAAGTATGGGTTTAAAATAAAAAGAGAGTATAGAGCTCGCCCCAGAGCGGGAGAGACACAAGAGTTCCTCTTTCTGGGCAAATCCCAATGTCTCGAGCTCTATAAAGTATATAAAGGTGCTGAACTGCGCTGGGAGAGGGCGTTCCCCACCCTCCCCGATTTAAAGCAATTCAACACCCATTTTACTAAGCGTTTACCGAGTGCTCAGCACAGATGGCATTAACTAGCCCCACGAACATACAAACAAAAAGCCTATAGTGCCATCTGGTGGTCTCTGAGGCAATGGCATGTTCAATTCTGGGGTGCAGACTGGCGGGCTGTAGGGGTCGCGGCGCCCTCAGTCCGATGGCTGGTACTTTGTCGCCACCTGGTGCATTCGCGGAGGAATTCTCTGATGCTGATGCCGAAAGGGAGGACGCCGGCCGCAGAGGCGGGGGAGGGAGGGCAGAATGGGCTAGGACCCCCCTCCCGCCTCCAAGCTCCTCCCTCGGGTACACGCCACGCCCACGCTCGGACCTCAGTTTGCCCTCCTCAATGCAGAGAAGGTACCTAGAGTGGAGGTGGAGAAGATGAAATTATCTTCCACTTCAGCTCTGTAGCAGCTCCCGAACTTTCCCGACGTGGCTTCCCGCTGGTGGGCGTGGTTCCGCGAAAGCCCCGCCCCAGCTAGCGCGCCGCTGCTCTGCCGTGCGCGCGCCCGCCTCGTCACTCAGCCATCTTGATTTTCCCGTCGTGAGAGGTCCCTGGCGGCGGGAGGAGGCGGAGGTGAGGGCTGGCCGAGGGGTAGGGGGTACCGGAGAGGGCGGGCACTTTTATAGAGCCCTCTTCCCTTCAGCGGGAGGCTAAGAGGTTCCGGCCGAGAACGGCACCTGGCCAGAAGCGCTTAAACATTCCAGGGCGGTGAAAGTGGCCTCAGAATCGGAGACACTTTGAGATCCCCCAGGTGGGCGGGGAGAAAGTACGTTTAGAGATCCCAAGGGCCCCAGCCGGGTGATGGGTTTAAGGTCCTGGCAGCACCCCTCGTACTTTTATGGGTAGCGGTGGTGGAGAAGGGAAGAGCGCGGCTAATCCGCAGATAGGTACGGGGTGGGAGCAGGAGCAGGGGTCGTGAAGTCATGCCTCCCTGCCCCCACCCCGGCAGTCTCGTCTCTTCTGACACGTGGAGGCGTCGACACCCAGGGGACCGGAGATCCTGACTACGGGTTTCTCTGTTGAAGGCTCTTAAGGCGAAATGGCACTTGAGATCGGCCTTAACCGATGGGAAAGACTTAAGACATGGGCAGGGAACGGGTGAAAAGATAAGGTTTGGTGGTAAAGCACCAGCAATAAAGGGGAAACGGCGTGAGCAAAGGCTTGGCTGAGAGTGCGGGATGTACTGAACTTGCTGGGAACCTAGGACCATAGGTTTAGAGATCTGGAAAGGACCCCAGCCACAACTTCATTGTCTAGCACGGTGGTTGGAGCCCTGACTCCCGAGGCAGGAAGTCCTGAGCTCAAATCCTGGCCTCAGACACTTACTTAACTGTGTGACTCTGAGCAGGTCATTTCTCCTTTGCCTTGTATTTCTCATCTGTAAAATGGGGATAATAATAGCACTCACTTTACAGGGTTGTTGTGAAGATGAAATCAAATAAACTAATTTATAAAGCTCCTGGCACATAGTAGGATGCTTAAAAAGTGCTTCATTTCCTTCCCCTTTTACAGATGTAGAAACTGAGGATACATAGAAGGGTTAAGTGACTTTCCTAGGGTCACAGAGATGACAGGTGACATGGCTCTGGTTCTAACCTAGGCCCTCTGAATCCAGATCCAGTTTGTGTTGGATTTGAGGAGGTTGAATGAGGCTAGAAAGTAGGCTTCAGAATGAAGGCCTTAATAGTCAATTGTGTACAGAGATAATTAGTCCTTACTTTTTTTTATAGGTAGAGGCAGAAAGTAAATTGAAAAGGGAGGGAAATTGAGGCAAATTAAGTGGTTCAGTAGATAGAGTGTTACACCTGGGGTCAGGAGAACTTAGGTTCAAATGTGGCCTCAGAGACTTCCTAGCAGTGTAACCCTGGGTAAGTCACTTAACCACAATTGCCTACCCCATACCCTAGAGTGTTACTAAGTTAGAAAGTAAGGGCTTAAAAAAGGGGAGGGGGCGTCAAAATATACATGATAAGTATTTTAGTAGCTTTTACAGAAGCAAAGTCACTTTATTCATTTAGAAATGATTGTTTTGGTAATAGTCCACCTTTCTTATTTTGTTTTTTATATCACCAACATTCCCAGTATTTCCTCTCTCCCTCAAAGAGAGCAGCCTTTTACAACAAAAAAATAAAAAAGGAAGAAAGGCTCACAAACCCAACTCACATGTTAAAAAGAAAATTGACATTGTGTTCAACATTTTACTTCCATCTTTCCTGAGATCTTTGCAAAGGGGAAAGGTACCTTCTTGGATCTTTCTGTGGGGCTAAGCTGGGTCAGTAGCTCATATTTCTATTTGGCTTTCAAGTTTCCAAAAAGTACTATGCTAACTTCAGCCCCATGAGATTGGTTTACAGATGAAGAAACTGAGGCAAAGGCAGATTAAAGTGTCTTCCCCTATGGTCACATACCTAGTGACTTCCTCATAAAATTATGTTGGGGGGCAGCTAGGTGGCACTGTGGATGGAGAGCCAGGCCTGGAGTCAAGAGGATCTGGTTTTAGACACTAGCTGTGTGACCTTGGGCAAGTCACTTAGCCCCAATTGCCTAGTTCTTACTACTTTTCTACCTTGGAACCAATAGTAGTATCAGTTGTAAGACAGAAAGTAAGGGTTTTTAAAAAATAAAGTATTTCCTCTGGTTTTATTTAATAATAACTAACATTTATATATTTTTGTAAGGTTTGTGGAATGTTTTACATATATTATCCTAATTGATCCTTACAGCATCTTCTGAGATAGATGCTGTAATTATCTTTATTTTACAGATGAGGAAACTAAAACCCAGACAGGTTGAATGACTTTACCAGGGTCATATAGTTAAGTTAGCCAGGATTTGAACCCAAGACTCCATGACACCCAAGTTCAATGCTCTTTTGAACCATGGTGTCTCTAAAGTTAGTTTTAAGCACTCCTGCTTGTAATTCTTTAGGCACTGGGGGAATTGTCCATTTCAAGCTCTAGAGAAGGCAGTGTCACCCTTTGTGAGCCCTTCATTTTAAAAAAATTATTTTTATTTTTTCAGCCCTTATCTTTTGTCTTGGAATCAGTATTGTGTATTGGTTCCAAAGCAGAAGAGTGGTAAGAGCTAGGCAATGGGGGTTGTGACTTGCCCTGGGTCATACAGTTAGAAAATATCTGAGGGTAGATTTGAACCCAGGATCTCTTATCTCTGGGCCTGGCTCTCAATCCACTGAGCCACCTAACTGCCCCAAGCCCTGCATCTCAAGATTTTAAGAGCTTTGGCTTAAAGTCAGTTGACTTTTCCTTTAGGAATATATCAGGATTAGGGGAAGACATTGTCCCTTTCCTCAAGGATACCCAGTTCTTGAAGGCTCCTAATTTGAGGGTACTTTATGCCCCCTTTGTGATACAGGGGTACCTTGGGTTTGGATTTTGGGTCCTATGAACTCACTTCTCCCTCTTTAGGCACAGTGAAGATTCCTGGACCAGCTATGGAGAATTACCAGAAGGCAAGTTCTGTAGAGAAACCACTGGCTCCTCCAGTGCCAGGACTGCCTCCAGACACCTTAGAAATGCGAGTCCGGGATGGCAGCAAGATCCGCAACCTCCTGGGCTTTGCATTGGGCCGGCTAGAAAGTGAATCTACTCGGCGAATAGTGTTCACTGGTGCAGGACGTGCCACGGGCAAAGCTGTGACCTGTGCTGAGATTCTGAAGCGCCGGCTGCCTGGCCTGCACCAGCTCACCAAACTGCACTTCCAGCAGACAGAGGATGCCTGGGTCCCTGTTGTGCCTGAGGCTGGTCTGGACCCACTTACTGTACGACGACATGTGCCAGCTGTGTGGCTTCTGCTCAGCAAGGACCCTCTGGATCCTAATGAGGGTGGCTACCAGCCTCCAGGTGCACCTCCTGGTCTGGGACAGCCTTTGCCCCGAACCCCTCCACATACCCCTCAGCCCAAGAGGCGAGGCCCCCGGGCCTCAGGGCATTGGCAAGGAAGTGGAGGTGGGAGCCGAGGAGAGACCTCCAGGAGACCCTGACCCCTGAGTGGAAAGGGGCCAGGAGCAGATTCAGGAACAGACATGTTGGTGACTGCTCTGAGGCTTTCTGTGTTTGCTTGATCAAAGGAATTCTCCACCCTTTCTCCTTCTTCTCCTCCCTGAAAAGTATTACCACTGGTTTTATCAACTGCTCGAAGCTATTAAATCCCTTGGATTGGGAATAGAAGGTTGTTTTCCCCAGGAAAGCAAGTGAAGAATTGGGAATAAAAGTTCTACTTACTCCATTTATGAAACCCTTCTCTGTGCCCAGCTCTGTGTGTATCTGTGTGTACAGCACAAGGTGCTCCCCTTATTCCTTACCCCTTAAGGAGACAAAAGTCACACAGGAAACCCTGTGGAACTGTATGATAAGAGTTAGCTGGGCTAGAACTCTGAATGGTGTCCAGGTGGTTAGAACTTGAAGGAGGAAACAAGACTTGAATTGAACCTTGAAGATAGTAGGAGAGCTTCAGGAGGCATTTTAGGTGGGTCAGAGATGCACAGATAAAAATAAATGGAACCAGAAGGCAGGTGGTGGCTCCATGGATAGAGGTGGGAAATCCTGGGTTCAAATGTGAACTCAGACACTTCCTAGATGTGTGGCCCAAGTGGGACCTGTAGGATCTAGTAGTGGGCTGGGGCTGTCCAGATTAGAAAAGGGTAAGTATGGAGCAAAGGGTATCCTGGGAAATGAGGCAGAAAAGCTAGGAGGAGCCTAGATGGCGGAGGACTTCCAATGCCTCATTAAAGAGTTTGAACTGTAACAGGTAGGCAGCAGGGAATCATTGGAGCCAGATGAACAGATTTGAGAGAAGGAAGCTGGGATGAAGGTTTCTGAGCATTTTGTGAAGCAGGGGTCCAGGGGGAGGCTCTTCCCAGAGTGGGACTGTGGGCTGTAGGGTAGAATGTAAACAGCATCATTCAGAGCCCGAGTTGAGTCCTACTTCTGATGCTTATTACCTGCGTGACTTTGGATGTCTCCTTTAGTTCTCCTGGGCCTCCTCTGTAAACCGTGTAGGCTTGGATAGCCTGGCTTGGGAGGCCCCTTCCAGCCCAGAGTCTCTTCTCGGACTGGCGATTGGGATTTCCAGGTCTGGCCATGAGCCAGGTGCTCTGAACAACCTCTCTAGCGCTGACCCCGGCCCAGGGCTGGCTGCCAAAGCTTGGCTTGCACTTCCTGATTCGGTCACACGGTGGCGGGCCTGTCTCGGTGGCGGGCAGCCTCCACCTAATTACTCGGCTGTTAAGCCCTTTCCTACCATTTGCCCATTCCCCCGGAGTAACCCTGTGGGATTGAGAGGAGGACTGAAAAGACAGCCTTCCTGTGCTCAGAGGCCCTGGGCGAGGGAACCAAGGGTTCTAGGAGCGGTGAGAGAATGGCGTCTAAAGTAACGACCTTGGGAGACGATGGTGCATGTCCCAGAATGACAGCGTAACCTCTGACAAGGGCTGGGACAGCTGAGGTGGGGGTGGGTGGGCAGGTCGCTGCGGTCCTGGAGGGCTTCTTGGAGGAGAGGGGCCTTGATCCGTGCCTCAGCAGAAAGGGAACCTCGGGAGACTCGATTCCTTTCCTGCCCCGTGGCACTCCTGATCTTTCCTCCAGGATCTTTTCTGCCAGGGTCCCACCCACTAGCCTCTCTCCCTTTACTCTCTCCTCCCTCCCCCACTCTGGACCACTTTGAGGAGTGGGGTGGACTGGGCTCCCCGCCAACCTTCCCCATTGCTTTCCGTGGTGCTGAAATCCGAGGCCCATTCAGGGATATTCTTCCCCCAAGCCTTGGGCAGGAAGATGGAATCCAAGTGAGCTTGTTGGGCCCGACAGACCTAGTCCCTGGGACCAAAGAGGGAAAGGAGGCTCGCTCGGGGCCTGGGGGTGGCGCTCAGCCTGAGGAACAGCCCTACCAGTAGGGACCTAATCATTTACATTCCTGGGGATGTGACTGGGCCCAGGAAATTATGCAGATATAAATACATGCAAATCAAGCGCTGCCTTCTCCGTTCCCATGGCAACTGGAGCAGCAAGCAGCTCCTCCCTCCCCCCAACCCCCACCCCAGGGGGAAGCTGCCTTAGAAACTCCCAGCTGAGGTTCTGGGGGGGTTGTGAGACCGAAAACAGCCTCCTGGTCATCTGGCCGGCAGACCTTGGGAGAGCAGCGGTGACCGGCAGGGGCTGGGGCCGAGGGGGCGGAGGGGATGTGTTCTTGCATCGGGCTCTAGCTAATGGGAAGGACGGAAGTCTCCCATCTGTCACTGCCTGCTGGGAAGCCCGACCTCCTCCACAGCTGCCCACATGTTCCAGAATTCCCAGGCCCTCCCACACAATACTGTCTAACTCTTGGCCCTCGTGCTATGGAATTCCTTGGGGGGACACCCACCGGGCCACCAGGCTGCCCACTCCCAATGCTGGTCGGTGTCTCGGCGTTTCTGAGCCCCTCTTTGAAGGAGGCGATTTGGCTAGCTGTCAGGGTCCTGCTGAATTTGAGGAGAGGAAGAAAGCAGAGGGGGACTTTTCCTCCGACAGGCTTCAGCCTGTTCTAGACCTTCAGGATGTGTCTTGGGGAAGGGTGTGGATAAGGGAAGTGCTGGATATCTGTGGGATCCTCAGTGGGTATGGGTGGAATTTCCAGGAATCTCCATTTGTCAGTTAATCAGAAATGGAAATATGAGTTATGAGTTTTAGTAAGAAGAACCCTGCCTTGGAATGATGCCTCCTAGCCAGGCAGTTCCTGGACTCCTCTAAATCACACATCCCAGGCTCATGTGTTCTTACACCATTTCTATCATAATATTCAGCATTGGGAGTGGCTGGGTAGCTCAGTGGATTGAGATCCAGACCCAGAGACAGGAGGTCCTGGGTTCAAATCTAGCCTCAGACACTTCCTAGCTGTGTGACCCTGGGAAAGTCACTTAAACCCCATTGCCTAGCCCTTACCACTCTTTTGCCTTGGAACCAATACATAGTATTGTTTCTAAGATAGCAGGTAAGGGTTTAAAAAAAATATGTATATATATATATATATATATATATATATATATCCAGCATTTATGTAGTGCCTTAAGATGTGCAAAGTGGTTTACAAATATTTTATCCTCACACTCTTGGGAAGTAGTAGATATATTATTAACTTCATTTTGCAGATGAGGAAACTGAAGCAGAGGTTAAGGACTTATCCAGGTTCACCCAGCTATTAAGTGTCTGGGACTGGATTTGAATTTGAGTCTTCCTAACTCCAGGCCTAGCCCTCTATCCAACTGTGCCACCTTATGATCCCTCAGAAAAGCTCTTCTGAATTTCTTCTAAACCTCTCCAATTACTTCTGTCATTTAACTTAATTTATTTATTTTAAACCCTTACCTTCCATCTTAGAATCAATACTAAGTATTGGTTCCAAGGCAGAAGAGTGGTAAGGGCTAGGCAATGGGCGTTAAGTGACTTGCCCAGGGTCACACAGCTGGGAAGTGTCTGAGGTCAGATTCAAACCTACAATCTCCCATATTGATTGAGTCCTGGCTCTCCATCCACTGAGCCACCCAGCTGCCCCCTTCTAAGTCATTTTAAAGGAATTTTTTGGAGTGAAATTGAAATGAATCTTTCTTCCTTTTTCCTTGCCCCAAATGAAGATCTTTCCCCTTTGCTTTTGAGATCTTCCAGGAAGGGAGATGCCACAAGGGTACCCTGTTCTCTTTTCATTGACAAGGAAGTCTATCCTCTTTCTAACCCTGGTTGCTCTGGTTGTAAGTTGTATTTGCACAGACACTGCCATTTTTGTCTTATAGGGAAAAGGTCAAAAGAACACTCTGGACTTCAAGGTGTCCATATGCTCTCTCCCCCATTTGTCATGTGTTATGTCAGCATCAGGAGTGAAAGGTTTGTGTGAGAAGAGCTGTTTTAACAAAATAGGGGGCTGCCTCTCCCCTTTCTCTGTCTGGAGGTCAGAAAAGCAGGCTCTAATCCCTAATTCCCCACCAAATAGTCCTTGGCCAAACCTGACAAGAGACCTGGCTATTTGGAGTTGAGAGAGGGAGCGAGTAAGAAGGTGGTGACACTTCATACATCATCCCACAAAGCTGCCTCCAGATTGTCTAGTCCCTCCCCTTCAGACCTGGGGAAGCCTGGGCTGTGGGGGGTCTGGCCCAGACCCAGGGAGTGGGGGCGTATGTAGCCAGTTAGGGCAGGTCTCCCTCCCATCTTCCTCCTACTCTTCTAACTCCCTCAAGAGAAAAAGCTTGTTCCTGGGAATGGAGATGTTCCCATAATGGAGATATGCTCTATGCCCTTTCCCCATTGGGAAGTCCCTCCAGATGTCTGGCCTTTCAATAACAATCTCTTCTAAGAGTCTTCAGCTGAAGAGGCTAATGTGACTCAATGGGCTCTGGGCTGTTGGGACATCTATGTCCTCTGGCTCTTCCTTATTCAGGTGCATTCTCAGTAAAGAGGAGCGGATAACCAGCTTCCTTGCTCTCTCCTTTCCACCCTATTCTCTAACTCTGTAATCCTCCAATAACCCTTCCCCATTTTCCAACTCTGCCCTCATCAGAAAGCCATAGTCCATGAAAGGGGAGTGGGAAAGAGGAAGAACACAGCCCTATGTCTTGAGCCTCCATCAACTGAATCAGCTTTAGAGCTTCCAGCTCTTCTCACAAGCCTGAGAACCTTGTATTCAGCCTAAGACCTTTCATTCTTTCCCAAGCTTACCTGGTCATTGAACTGAAGCAGCTTTACAAATATTGTCATTTGATTCTCATAACTCTGTGAGCAGATGCTATAACAGAGAATGCCTTGAAAACCCATTAGCTCCTAATAAATTATTGGGGAATTCACCTATTTCTTTCACCAACTTGCCTATTTCCTATCGACCTACGAATAGGGGAAAAGAAAAACTACAAATTATTTTTTTTCTTTAATTTTATTTTTATCATTATACAAAACACTTCCATGTTGGTCATTGTTGTAAGAACAAACTCATACATGACCAAAACACCAAAATAAAACCATAAATATAAACACACAGATGTGAAAGCTGACTCCAACAGTTCTTTCTCTGGAGGTGCAGAGCATTCCCCATCATAAGCCTTTCAGGATTGTCCCAGATCAGTGCATTGCTGAGAGGAGCCACGTTTTCACAGATAATCATCATCCAGTATTGCTGTTACTGTGTACCATGTTCTCCAAGTTCTGCTTATTTTGCTCTGTATCAGATCATTTGGATCTTTCCAGCTTTTTCTGAAGTCATCTTACCATTTCTTATAGTACAATAGTATTCTATCACCAACACGTACCAAAATTTGTTAAGCCAATTGATGGACATTTCCAGTTCTTTGCCACTTAAAAAGAGCTGCTTCAGGGGGGCAGGTGCATGGCTCAGTGGATGGAGAGCCAGGACTCAATCAATATGGGAGAGTGTAGGTTTGAATCTGACCTCAGATACTCCTAAATGTGTGACCCTGGGCAAATCACTTAATCCCCACTGCCTAGCCCTTACCACTCTTCTGCCTTGGAACCAATACTTAGTATTGATTCTAAGATGGAAGGTAAGGGTTAAAAAAAAAGAGCTGGTTTAAATATTTTTGTACAGGTAGGTCCTTTTCCCTTTTTAATACTATCTTTGGGATATAGACCCAGTAGTGGTATTACTGGGTCAAAGGGTATGTACAGTTTTGTAGCCCTTTAGCCATTGTTCCCAATTACCCTTCAGAATGGTTGGATCAGTTCACAACTCCACCACCAATGCATGAGTCTCAAATTTGCCACATCCCCTCCAACATTTATCACTTTCCTTTACTGCCATATTGTCCAATCTGACAGGTATGAGGTAGTACCTCAGGATTCTTTTAATTTGCATTTCTCTAATCAAGAGTGATTTAGAACATTTTTTCATATGATTATTGATGGTCTTTGACTTCTTTATCTGAGAATTTTTTGTTCATATGATTTGATCATTTGTTAATTGGGGAATGACTTGTATTCTTATAAAATTGACTTAGTTCTTTATAAATTTGAGAAATTAGGTCCTTATCAGACATTTGTTATAAAATTTCCCTCCAATTTGTTGTTTCCTTTCTAATCTTGGTTACATTAGTTTCATCTGTACAAAAACTTTTTAATTTAATATCATGAAAATTATTCATTTTATATCTTATAATACTCTCTGTCTCTTGTTTGGTCATAAATTCTTCCCTTCTCCAAAGATCTGCCAGGTAAAATATTTTGTGTTCCCCTAATTTAATTATGGTATCGCTCTTAATATCTAAATCTTATATCCATTTTGACCTTATCTTGGTACAGGGCATGAGATATTGGTCTGTACCTACCTACTTTCTGTCATACTGTTTTCCAATTTTCCCAGCAGTTTTTTTTTTAAATAGCGGGTTCTTATCCCCAAAGCTAGGATCTTTGGGTTTAGCAAATGCTACAGAAGATACAAATTCAACAGATTAAGGTCATTAGAAATAAGAGGTGGGGCATCTAGGTGGCTCAGTAGATAAGAGAGCCAAGTCTGGAGTCAAGTAGATCTGGGATCAAATCTAGACTCAGACACTTCCCAGCTGTGTGACCCTAGGCAAGTCACTTAATCCCAATTGCTTAGCCCTTGTTCTTCTGTCTTAGAGGTGTTGCTAAAACAGAAAGTGTTTCAAAAAAGAAAGAAAGAAATGTGTATAAAGGAAACCTATCCAGTATCACAGTAGGTGATACCTACCTTCCCAAGTTAAATGGAGTATCCATCCTTTTTCTGTTTCTGCTACTCACTTTCAGTCTTTACCACCTCTAGGAATCTAGTCTTTATAGCTTTGCCAGACTTATTCTCATGCATATATCTGGTTATGCTACTCCTTTGCTCAAAAATCTTTTGTGGCCTCCTATTGACATTGTAACACATGTAAAGCATGTTGCAAACCTTAAAATGCCACATAAGTGTCAGCTTATTTATTTTTCTCAGGGAGCATCCAAAAACTGTTATTTCATAGGGCACTCCCAACGTGGAAATGCCCTGTGAAGCAACAGTTCTATAAAGAATCTTAGGAAATTGCCCAGGCAACTGAGAGAGTTAGTGATTTATTTGCTCATGGTACTACAGCTTTTGTGTATTAAAGGCAGGACCTGAACATAAGTCTTCCTGTCTTTAAGACCAGCCTTTGATTCAGGATGACAGGCCACTTCTCATTAGGTGTACCTTCTGTAGGAAATGATGGTCAGGGATGCAAGGATGCAATGTCTTCTGGGTGGAACCAGATGTCAGTGAATACAAGGAGGTGGGAAGAGATCATTTTTTTAAAAACTCATATCTTCCATCATAGAATCAGTACTAAATATCTATTCTAAGGCAGAGAGCAGTAAAGGCTAAGCAGTTGAGTTAAGTGACTTGCCCAACATACAAAGTTAGGAAGTGTCTGAGGTCAAATTTGAACCCAGGTCCCCCTGACTCTACTCCCTGGAGCCACCTGCTAGCCCTAGAGGTCATTTTGTTAAGGATAGAATGGGGGATCCAGGGAGCACAAGAACTGCAAAGAATTTGGTCTAAGGTAGATAAGGATGAGAGATTAGAAGGGATAGCTTTTTAATTCAAATGAGTCATCTCTTTGTTGTTAAGAGGACTGTCAAATCTGAAGTAACTAGGTAAAACCAAGTCATAGAATCTTGGATGCCATCTTGTCCAGCCCAGCCATGGACCTGAATCCCTTTTACCACATCCTTTGCTTGAAGACCCCATTATCTTTGTAAGTAGTCCATTCCACTTTGGGAAAGCTCCAATTGTCAAGAAGATGTCCTCAAATAAATCTAAATCTGCTTCTGTTCACACTGCACTTAATATTTCTAGTTCTGCTCCCAGGGTTTAAGAAAGCCAGTCTTGTCCCTTTTCTAAGCAATGGGACTTTGTATTCTTGAAGTCAGTTATCATAGCCCGCTTTAGTTTTTTCAGTCTAAGCAGTAGCAGCTTCTTCACACAATATTCATAGGGTAGGTGCTCAGCCTTTCACCGTCCTGGTTGCCCTTCTGTGAACACTGCCCAGCCTATCAATGAATGCCTTTTCCTAAGAACGCATTGCCCCAAATCGATCACAATATTCCAAGTGTGGGGTGCCTAAGGTAAAGTACAGAGCGATTATGATCTCCTCAGTCCAGGACAATGCACTTCTCAATGCAGACTAAAATGGAATGAACTTTCTTGGCATAGTGAGCGTAACCCACTTTTGTCCACTAAACCCCCCAGAGCTTTTTCTGACCAAATTCTTTCTAGCTATCCCTTCCCCTTTCATGAAGTCAGTTTTTCTAAACTCAAGTGTAAAACTTTGCATTTGTCCTGATTAAATTTCATCTTATTAGATCCAGCCCAACATTCTAGCCTGTCAAGATATTTTTGGATCCTGACTCAGTACCCTGAAATGTAGTACATCTGGGCTTGGTGGCTTGAGCTTATCAAGCAGAGCAAGGTTCTTTCTTATTATCGCCCTCCTTGTCTTGGATCTTGTTGTGGAAAACAATTTAGGGTACAAGTCAGTAAAACACTTAATCTTGTCCATAGTTGCAAGTCATGGCACGGGGAAACATTGGCTGACCTACCCAGAAGGGAAGTCTGTATGGAACAAGTGGGCCTCTGAATACAATTCATTTCTCACTTGGATTTTTCTTTCATTCCTCATATGCCTGCTGTACACTTGTGCTACACAGCAGGTATGTGGTTATGCTGGGCTCTCAAATGGTCTGCCACTAGTTTGGGGAGCAGTTTGTTGTTTTCTAGGAGAGGGGACAGAGATTTCTTAATCTGGTCTATAGTTGGCTCATGGTCCAAGGCAGGGTGGACTGTGTTTGTCTTCTGGCTAGCCTTGCACAATTACTGGAGTACCGGAAAATGAAAAAAGGAAGGGTTTGCTTATTACTGTTGTCTAAACTGAAAAGGAAGCTCACTCTAAATTGGCCTTCACTTATGTCAAGAAAGGGAAAATATAGGTGTTTCCTTTCCTCTCTGAATCTCAACTATGTATTGTAGGTATTAGCCATTCTTGTCCTTCCTTTCCAGTTCAAAGATTGTTCTTGGCAGAGAAAATAGATGCAACATAAGAATTGTGCAGCTCTACCTTTTCTCCATCACTGTTACCATCCCAGGCCCTTTCAGAAGCAGTCCTATCTGTTCTCTGATGCTCTTTTTCCCCCAGATAATTAAAAAAATCTTCACTTTCTGTCTTAGAACCAATATTGTATATTGGTTCCAAGGCAGAACAGTGGTAAAGGCTAGGCAAGCAGGTTGCGTGACTTACCCAAGGTTATACAACTAGGAAGTGTCAGAGTCCCCATATAATTAAAAAAAAATCCTTATCTTCCATCTTAGAATCAATACTAAGCATTGATTCCAAGGCAGAAGAGTTGTAAGGGCTAGGCAATTGGGGTAAAGTGACTTGGCCAGAGTCATACAGTTAGACAGTGTCCGAGATCATATTTGAACCCAGGATCTCCCATCCCCAGTTCTGACTCTTTCCATTGAGTCATCTAGCTTTCTCCTTCACATAATAATAATAATAAAAAACACTTTTATTTTTCTTTTTACCTTCTTCCCTCTCTTCCCCTTGTCTAGACTCAATCTCCCTTTTCCTTCCCTTCTCTTCCCCTTCCTCCTCCCTCTATTATCTTCCCTTCCCTTATGTTTATTCATCTTCCAATCCCATGTAGGCTAGAAGTGCAACAACCTCTCATGGACTTATTCCCAATCCTGAGCATTACAGAAGCTTTATCGCGCTCTGTTTTTGTGATCTGAGCCAGTTGGCCCCTCTATAGGCAGCCTGCTTGCTGTCTGCTTCTGAAAACTCATCATATTAGTGCAGATACCCTTGGAGACATGGAACTTCAGACCATAATGATCAAGGCATAGGTACTGTGTTTTCTGAACCACCATGATAATAACAGTTAAAAGTGATTTCTCCCTCTTCAGATCTTCAGAGCTCTTTCCCTAGGTCTGTTATGTAGCTCCCTTCTATGTATCATAATTATTGGCACAGACATCCTTACCCCATTTAATTGTGTGCTCCTTGAGAAGAGGGTCTATGTCTACCTTTGCATCCATAGTACCTTCTTAACCAAGCAAGAGTCAAAAGCAATTACAAAAGATAAAACAGACAACTTTGATTACTTGGAACTGAAAAGTTCCTGCTAATGTTTGTAATATTGTGATAAAGTGATTGCATGGGAGAAAAAATTCTTTGATTCAAATTTGTGTCAAATTTCTCTGATAAGGGTTTGGTATCTAAGATATATAAACAATAAACATATATATATATATATGACTAATAACCATTTTCCAACAGATAAATGATTTGAACAAATAGTTCTCCAAAGAACTACAAAGAATTCACAACCACATGAAAGAATGCTTCAGATCCAAAATGAATCAGATAAAAGAAATAGAAATCAAAACAACCCTGAGGTTTCACCTCATGCCCTGCAAATTGGCAAAAATGACAAAAATGGCAACCATCAACGTTGCAGGGCTTATGGAAAGAAAGATAGACACACTAATGCATTGTTGGTTTTACTGTAAAGTGGTACAATAATTTGGAAAGCAATTTGGAATTTTGTAAATAAAGTGACTAAAATGTACATACCCTTTGAATCAGACTCCATTACTAGGCTTAAACCCCAAGGAAATCATTGGTAAGAAGAAAGTCCCCATATATTCTAAAATATTTATAGCAGCATCTTTAATGTATTGCACATTGTAAGTATTTAATAACTGTGAGATGGAATGGAATGGAAAGGGAATGAAGAACTTTAGGGGACCCTTCTTCCTACTCCAAGAATTCTCTGAGACTTGTTTTTATAGACATGAAGCCACGAAAAAATTCAAGTGGGAGGGAACAGTGTGAGGTGGTAGGATCTAGATAGATTGTGGAGACAGAGAACAGCATCAAAGAGGATGATAGATGTAGAGCTAGAAGGGATTTTAGAGATCTTGTTCAACTTCTTCATTTTACAGCTTAATTCATTCAACCAGCAGTGACTGAGCCTGGCACTGTCTTGGGCACTAGAGTTTTATTTATTTATTTAAAATTTATTTTAATTTTATTTGGTCAATTTAGAACATTATTTCTTGGTTACAAGAATCATATTCTTTCCCTCCCTCCCCTCTCCCCACCCTTCCCGTAGCCAACATGCAGTTCCACTGGGTATTACATGTGTCCTTGATCAGAACCTATTTCCACGTTGTTGATGTTTGCACTAGGGTGATCATTTAGAGTCTACATTCCCAGTCATATCCCCATCGAATCATGTAATTAATCAGTTGTTTTTCTTCTGTGTTTCTACTCCCACAGTTCTTTCTCTGAATGTGGATAGTGTTATTTCTCATATATCCCTTCGGGTTATTCAGGATCACTGCATTGCTACTATTGGAGAAGTTCATTACATTCGATTGTACCACAGTGTATAAGGTTCTTCTGGTTTTGCTCCTTTCACTCTGCATCACTTCCTGGAGGTTGTTCCAGTTCACATGGAATTCCTCCAGTATTTCATCACCAACATATACCACAATTTGTTCAGCCATTCCCCAATTGAAGGGCATCCCCTCATTTTCCATTTTTTTGCCACCACAAAGAGCGCAGCTATGAATATTCTTGTACAAGTCTTTTTCCTTATTATCTCTTTGGGGTACAAACCCAGCAGTGGTATGGCTGGATCAAAGTGCAGACAGTCTTTTAGCAGCCTTTGGGCATAGTTCCAAATTGCCACCCAGAATGGTTGGATCAATTCACAACTCCACCAGCAATGCATTAATGTCTGAACTTTGCCATATCCCCTCCAGCATTCATTATTTTCTGTTGCTGTCATGTTAGCAAATCTACTAGGTGTGAGGTGATACCTCAGAGTTGTTTTGATTTGCATCTCTCTGATTATAAGAGATCTAGAACACTGACACTAGAGTTTTAAAGACAAAAAAACAAACAAACCAAAAAACAGACACTGTCCTCAAGTAGCTTTCATTCTGTTGGTGGGTGGAAGTGGGAGTAGGATAGAGAACAATATACATAGCTGAGTAATACTGAATGTATTTACAAAACAAACACAAAGTAATTTTGGAGAGGGCAGAAGAATTTTGAAGTTAAGGATAGGCTTCCTGTAGGAGTTGCTATTTGAATGGGAGCCTTGGAGAAGCTAAGAATTCTTTTTTTAAAATTTTATTTAATTGATTAAGAAAAATTTTCCACGGTTACATTATTCATGTTCTTTCTCTCCCCTCCTCTGACCCCCCCTCCCACAGCCAACATGCAATTCTTCTGGGTTTTACATGTGTCATTGATCAAGACCTATTTCCATATTATTAATATTTGCACTAGAGTGATCATTTAAAGTCAATATCCCCAATTATATTCCCATCGACCCATGTGATTGAACAGTTGTTTTTCTTCTGTGTTTCTACTCCCACAGTTCTTTCTCTGGATGTGGATAGCATTCTTTACTCATAAGTCCCTCTGGATTGTTCTGGATCATTGCATTGCTGCTACTAGAGAAGTCCATTACATTTGATTGTGCCACAGTGTATCAGTCTCTGTGTACAATGTTGTCCTGGTTTCGCTCCTTTCACTCTGCATCAATTTCTGGAGGTCATTCCAGTTCACATGGAATTCCTCCAGTTCATTATTCCTTTGAGCACAATAGAATTCAATCCATCTCTCTAATGCTCAGGATTGAAAAGTTATTTTATTTATTTATTATGTAAAGATGTTTTATTTTCCCAATTACATGTAAAAACAATTTTCAGCATATATTTTCTTAAATTATAAGATTCAAATGGCCTCCCTCCATCCCTTTTCTCATGATGATGGTAAGCAATTTGATATGGTAAGCAATAAGTATTATTGTGCAAAATATATTTCCATATAGGTCATTGTTATATGAAAACATTCATGTAGAACCAAAACTCCAAAGTAAAACTGTAAATAAACTAATGTGAAAGATAGTATCCTTTGATCTTCATCTGACTCCAGCAGTTCTTTCTCTGGAAGTGAAAAGCATTCTTTATCATAAGTCCTTCAGAATTGTCCCAGATCGCTGTATTGCTGAGAGTCGCCAAGTCTTTCACAATTGATCATCGTGCAATATTGCTGTCACTGTGTACACTGTTCTCCAAGTTCTGCTCATTTCATTCTGTATCAGTTCATGTAGACCTTCCCAGCTTTTTCTGAAATCGTTCTGTTCATCATTTCTCATATCACAATAGCATTCCATCACCAATACATACCACAGTTTCTACAGCCATTCCCCAGTTGATTCAGGACAAGGACTGAAAAGTCATAAATTACCTATACTAGAATCTTCCTTGAACACTCACTCACTCACTCACTCACTCACTCACTCACTCACTCACTCACTCACTCACAAGGGTTTTTGCCTTTCCTTCCCTTGTTAAAAGTGTTTTTTGATGAAAACTCCAGATTTGTTACTCTTTTCCTATTATAATAATTGTGTTGATGCCAATGCTCAGGTTCTCAGATGAAACTGGGTGTTTCTGCAGACCAAGCTACTATACTTGCAATTTAGTTCCAGGCCTGCTGGACAACTTGTTTTTTAACTTTAAAAAACCCTTACTGACTTGTGATGATTATCTCCCTCCTCTCTTCCCTTCCACCTCCCAGAGCTGACAAGCAATTCCACTTGTTTGTACTGTACATGTATTATCACTCAAAATCTATTTCCATATTATTATTCATTTTCATAAGGGAGTAATCTTTTAAAACTCAAACCCCAAATCATATAGCCATATAAACAAAGGATAACTAATATGTTTTTCTTTTGTGTTTCTACTCCCACAGTTCTTTCTCCAGATGTGAATAGCATTTTTTCTCATAATTCCCTCAGAGTTGTCCTGGATTATTGCATTGCTTTTAGTGGCAATATCTATTACATTTGATCATCCCACAATGTTTCAGTCTCTGTGTATAATGTTCTCCTGTTTCTACTTATTTCACTCTGCATCAGTTGGTATAGGTCTTTCCAGTTCATAAAGAAATCAAGAAGTTCATCATTACCTATAGCATAATAGTATTCCATCACCATCATATACCACAATTTGTTCAGCCATTCCCCAATTGAAGGGCATCCCCTCATTTTCCAATTTTTTGCCACTTACAAAGAGCACAGCTATGATTATTTTTGTGCAAGTATTTTCCCTTATTATCTCTTTGGGGGTACAAACCTAGTAGAAGTATAGTTGGATTAAAGGGTATATGTGTCCTTTTAAAGCCCTCTGGACATAATTCCAAATTGCCTTCCAGAATGGTTAGATCAATTCTCAACTCTACCAGCAGTGTATTAATGCCCCAATTTTGCCACATCCCCTCCAACATTCATTATTTTCCTTTACTTTCATATTGGCTAATCATCTAGGTGTGAGGTGGTACCTCAGAGTTGTTTTCATTTGTATTTCTCTAATCAGGAGGGATTTTAGAACATTTTTCATGTGATTACTGATAGTTTTGATTTCTTCATCTGAAGATTGACTTTTCATATCCCTTGACTATTTGTCAATTGGGGAATTATTTGATTTCTTTTATATTTGACTTAGTTCTTTGTATATTTGACCTTTGTAAGAGAATTTTGTTATAATTTCCCCCCAGTTTGTTGCTTCCCTTCTAATTTTGGTTGCATTGATTTTATTTGTACAAAACTTTTTTAATTTAATATAATCAAAATTATTCATTTTATATCTTGTGTAATGCTTTCTGTTTCTTGCTTGGTCTTAAATTCTTCCTGTAGATCCGACAGTCATACTATTCCACATTCACAGAATTTATTTATTTAAAATATCACTCTTTATGTTTAAATCATATGCCCATTTTGAACTTGTCTTGGTATAGGGCATGAGATATTGATCTAAACCTAATTTTTATCATACTGTTTTCCAACTTTCCCAGCAATTTTTGTCAAATGGTGGGTTCTTCACTACAAAATGTAAAATGAAGAATTTTTATTTATTAAATGAAAAGGTTTTTGTACAAAAAACCCCCAGTGCAACTAAAATTAGAAAGGAAGCAATAAAACTGGGGGAAAATTTTATAACAAAACTCTTTGACAAGGTTCTAATTTCCCAGATATATAAAGAACTAAGCCAAATGTACAAGAAATCAAGCCATTCCCCAATTGACAAATGGTCAAAGGATATGAATAGGCAGCTTTCAGACAAAGAAATCAAAATTATCAATAATCATATGAAAAAGTGTTTTAAATCTCTCCTAATTAGAGAAATACAAATGAAAACAACTCTGAGGTACCACCTCACACCTAGATGATTGACCAATATGAAAGTAAAGGAAAATAATGAATGTTGGAGGGGATGTGGCAAAATTGGGGCATTAATACATTGCTGGTAGAGTTGTGAAATGATCCAACCATTCTGGAAGGCAATTTGGAATTATGTCCAGAGGATTTTAAAAGAATGCATACCCTTTGATCCAGCCATAACACTACTAGGCTTGTATCCCAAAGAGATAATAAGGAAAATAGAAAATAGAAAAAGAGATAATAAGGGAAAATACTTTTACAAAAATATTCATAGCTGTGCTCTTTGTGGCAAAAATTGAAAAATGAGGGATGTCCCTCAATTGGGGAATGGCTGAACAAATTGTGGTATATGATGGTGATGGAATATTATTGTGCTATAAGGAATGATCAACTGCTTGATTCCATATGAGCTGGAAAGACCTGTGTTTGTCTGGGCAGATAGATTGCCAAATATTTCATACTGTCTAAGAAATTTTCTTCTTTGATTCTCATCCACCCAGGCTTCCACCTTGACTTTCATCTTTGGTCCCTGTGTCTTTGCATCCTGGACAAAAACATGTAGTTATGGTCCCTGGTTTTGTGATCCCAGGATCCCAGATTGGAGGGCAAGGGAAACAAAATCCTTTAACCAAGACCTGGATATGCACTACACTGAGGACTCATACTCAAATTTAGACTCAAAATTAGACTTAGACCCATATATAGATGTAGGTTTAGAGCCAAGCTTCTATAGCACTTCCCTAGACAATGACTACTCTTCCTAGATTTGAGGGTGTCTTGTTGGTCTGGGATTCTTCTACTGTTACTTCAGAGGTTCCATTAATGTATTTCCCATTAATAGTCTTCAAGTAGATATAATGTGCTTATAGCTAAAGCAATTAGTAATAATGGCATCTTAAAAACAGTAGCTATAAAACATTCCCATCCTCAAACCTAGGACTCATCCCACAAATACACACAGTAGCCATATGAAAAGAATATGTACAAACTTTGAGTACCATGTGGGGTATACATGTAGGGAATATATGGCCAAGGTGAATCGCTGCAGGGCTTCAGGGTTAATGTCATTTTTCTCCTTACACTGCTTTAGATCAATCTGTCTTTGTTGGGTGAGTTGCTCTGCTGGGCTCCTAGGGTCTACTTTTTTCTGCAACTTGATTCAACTAGCTCTTCCTTGAATCTACGATTAGCTCTCTTCTCTGCTGCCAGTGCCTCTCTGTGTCTGTGTCTGCTTGAGACCATTTCTTACTTTTACTTTGCCTTGAACTGTTAGACTTATAGATGAGATGTCTTTAATGGGGCAAATAGCTTTGCTTCTGGACACCATAACCCATTAGGATAGGAAGAACAAAAAGCCTCCTTTCTCCCAACTGCCTTCTGATACATGTACATAGGTCTAACTCTACAGAGATAGTCCTGCCTGGATTCTCTCCAGCTTTTCAACTGAGTCTACTGACTGCAGGACTAGTCAGCTTAGCTATCTAGAGGTCTCCAGGAATGTGATCAATTTTCAGCTATCCCAAACTCCCCTTCCAATTCAACAAAATAGTTACTTTCCTTCACACTCCCTTTTCTCTTCCAAATTTTCCTATTAGTTTTGAAGGCATCACTGTCTTCCCAGTCACCTAACTTCCCAACCTCAGCATCATCCTGAATTATCTTGTCACTTCTGCCTTTGTAATGACTCATGGATATGTCTTCTCCTCTTCACCCTTACAGCTATACCCCTAGTTAGACCTCTATTACTACTTGTCTGGAATACTATAATAGCCTTCTTGGTCTACCTGCTTCAAGTCTTCCCCTATTCTAATTCATCTTCCAATCAGCTGTCAAAGTTATCCTTCTAAAATAGATCTGACTATGCTAACTTCCCCCCTCCCTACCTCCATGAATCCCAGTGGTTTCCTTTTACTTCCAGGATCAAATATAAAGTTTTCTGTTTGGCTTTTAAAAATGGAATTTTAAAATTCATCATAGCTCTGGTTATATCTTCCATCTTATTATACCTCACATTACTCCTTTCCACAAACTCTAGAATTTAGATTATTCTGACCTCCTTGTTCAATACTACATGTCATCTTCCATCTCCACTGGCTTTCCCCAGATCTGGAATGCTCTCCCTCTTCACTTTCACTCTTGAGTTTCCCTTACTTTACAACTCAGCTGAAATCTCACCTTCAGAAAAAAAGCCTTTCTCAGTTTCCTGAGGTATGAATGCCTTTCTCTTTCAGTCTAAATTTATCTGCTCTGGAGGTACCTTTTATATATCTACATTTACCTTTTTTAATCTTCCATTAGAATGTAAGCTGCTTCAATCAAAAGTAATGGACTTCTCTACTAGCAGCAAACCCAGGACAATTCTGAGGAACACTATGCACATTCAGAGAAAGAACTGTGGGAGTAGAAACACAGAAGAAAAACATGATTGATCACTTGGGTCGATGGGGATATGATTGGGGATGTAGACTCTAAAGGATCACCCCAGTGCAATACTGTGCATACTAGTAATATGGAAATAGGTCCTGATCAATGACACATGTAAAACCCAGTGGAATTGACATTGCCTACGGGAGGGAGGTGGGAGGAAGAGTGGGAAAGAACATGCTCTATGTAACTATGGAAAAATACTCTAAATTAATTAATTAATTAAGTCAACTTAAAAAAAAAAGAATGTAAGCTGTTTGAGGGCATGGACCGATGGAAGAGTTTTTGCTTGCTTTTTTTTGCCTTTCTTTAGATTTCTAGCCCTTTGCACAGTCCCTGGCACATAGTAGGAGCTTAATAAATACTTGTTGACTAAGAAAAATTTTCAGGTTTTCTAAGGGGACCATAGGGTTTAAACATGTTTTGAAATTAAATAAGTCATTAACATGTTAATATCTCATTACCTCTATTATCTGTCATTTGCCTTTTGTGACTCCATCAACTTAGAGGGATGGGTAAGGAATCATCACCTAGTCAAAGACCAACTACCTCCCTTCACATAGGTTTAGACTTAGATCTTGGCTGAGGCTGAAATTCAGGCTTAGATTTAGGCCTAGACCCAGGCACAGACTCAGTCACAGATCTGGGCTTATGTTCAGGGTTAGGCTCAAATAAAGCCAGGCAGGCTCAGTCTGGCTCAGGGTCAGCCTGAGTGGAAATTTGAACTCAAACTCAATTAAGGGCCCAGGATCAGATGTATAAGCAGATCCAAACTCAGACTCCAATTTAGCCCTTGACAAACCGAGGTTCAGCCTTAGACTGAGAAAACACTCAGCTGATGGCTAGAAGTCAAGCTTGGATTCAGATTGTGGTTCAGGCAGAGCCTCGGGGTTTTATTCAGTCCCAGGTTTTGATTTATGCTAAGGCTTGAACTTAGGCTCAGACTCTGAGCCAGGCACATACATACCCACCACCTCCTGTGGCAGCCTATTCCACTCGGGAATAGCTCTAATTGTTTAAAAATGCTGTTTTATTCCAAACTTAAACACCACTTAAGCAAAATGAACATTTCATATACAAAACAGGACAGAAAAAAGCAGATCACAGATGAAACTGTGAATCTCTATTACATACAGCTAGTTTTTTCTTTTAAGTATATAATAAATTCAACATGTAACTTTCAAAGTTGTCTGTTTCCATCTGGTTTTCTTATGCTTCTCTGTATATTAAAAAAATGCTTCGATGACCTTTTCTTTTCATTTTCTTTTCTTATTTTGGCAGCCCTATCACTAGTCTCTCTTCTTATCTTCCTTTCCCTCAAATGAAAAAATAAAAACAAAAACAAAGCCTTTGTAATAAATATGCACAGTCAAGCAAAAATTCTCTCATTGGGTTGTGTCCATGTCTCTTCCCTATCACTTCTCCGTCAGAAGATGAGAATCACGTTTTGTCATTAATTCTCTGGGATTCAGATTGATCATTGCATTGATCAGAGACCTTAAATTTGCAAAGTAATTTTTCCCATTGGCATTATTGTATATTGTTCTCTCAGTTCTGGGTACTTAACTCTATATCAGTTTGTATAAATCTTCCCCAGGTTCTCTAAAATGGTCCTTCCTGTTGTTTCTTAGAATTCGATAATATTCCATTGCATTCATAAACTATAATTTGTTCAACCATTCCCCAGTTGATGAGCACCCCTTTGGTTTTCAGCTTTGCCTGAAACATACAAAAAAAGTATATAATTACCTTTGGGTCTTTTTCCTCTTTGATCTCTTTGGGATATAGTTGTAATAGTGAGATTGCAGGTCAAAGAAGATGCACAATTTGGTGGCTTTTTTGCACAAAATTCCAAATTGTGTTCCAGAATGGCTGTACCAATTTATAACCTCCACCAACAGTTCATTAATATGTCTGCCTTTCCACAGTGGTCATTTTGTCACAGTTTTCATTTTCCTTTTTTGTCATCTTTACCAATCTGATAGTTATGGGATGGAATCTGAGAGTTACTTTATTTTTTTATACCCTTAGCTTTACATCTTAGAATCAATACTGTGTATTGGTTGTGATTTGCCCAGGGTCACACAGCTAGAAAGTATCTGAGGTCAGATTTGAACCCAGGACCTCCCATCTCTGGGCCTGACTCTCCATCCACTGAGCCACCCAGATGCGGAGGATTGCTTTAATTTGCATTGCTCTAATTATTAAAGATTTGAAGAATTTTTTCATAGTCATTGATGGATAGCCCTCATTGTTAGAATGCTTTTCCTTACATCAAGTCTAAATTTTCTTCTTTGCAATTTATGCCCATTCCTTACGGTTGGAGTCAGTGTCTAGACCTTAAAGGGACTTTTCACAAGAATGAAATGAAGCAGTAACACTGAAAACAATAGACCTTTTTATCAGACACACAAGGGAAGATTCCATGTGACTCCAGGCAAGCTAGTACCTCTCAGTGACCCAGGCAATTCTCTTAAGACTAGAAATGGTAGAGCTAGTGCATTTAGTTAGGAGATTTTCCTGGTAGGAGGTTCCCCAATCTGGTGATATCATTGATCTGATCCAAAGTGCAACAGGGCCCTTCCAATGCCCCATCTTCCAAGCTGCAAGCCTACATGGTAGATGGTGTAGAGTCTCCCAGAAAGGTATGATAACTTGTAATTGAATCCCCCCCCCATTCTTTGGAGCATGTATAAATAGTCTATGATTGGTTTTGGTCATCTAACCACATGGTGAAGAGATGAACTTTTGATTGCTTCCTGAGCTGGAAATGGGATGCATTCAAAAGGCACTAAATGGACAAAGTGAGTTGCTTCTTCTTTTCTGCTTGGCCATGTTCAGTGAGGAGTCAAAGATGATTTTAACTCTTGCTGTGATAATGAGACCTTAGGCCTTTGTCTCCCCTCTGGGCTACTGCCATATTGCTTCTGCCTCCATCATGTCTAGTTTTCCCGCTTTTAAGGAAAGCAACATTGGCAATGATTCCTACTTGTGAGCTTCACAGTGTTGGAATAGTAGTAGACATGTTTAGGAGCTGGATTCTATGCAAGATTTTGAGAGAGGCTGAATGGTGGTAAAACGGCAGCTAATATCCTGAACAAAGACCTTTTTGACCCCTCACATCATGGTGGCAGGTAGGTCTACTCATCATTCATTGGCTATGCCATATTTGGAAGGGATCTTACTGTTTTTCTTCTAATCTTGGCTACATTAGGTGTATTTGTAACAAACGTTTGAGTTTAATATATTCAAAATTGCCTATTATATTTATTTCTTAAGGCAATCAAGGAAAAAGGAAAGAAACTATATGTTATAAAATATTTATGGCAGTCCTTTTTGTAGTGACGAAGAACTAGAAACTGATGGGATGCCCATTACCTGGGGAATGGCTGAATGAGTTGTGGTATATGCTTATAATGGGGTACTATTGTGCCATAAGAAATGACATGCAAGATGATCACAAAAAAAACTGGAAAAATTTATATGAACTGATGCAAAATGAAGCGAGCAGAACCAGGAGAACATTGTTCACAGAAACAACAAAATGTATGATGCTCAACTAGGAATGACAATTATTTTCAACAAAGGCAAGAATCCAGGACAACTCCAAGGGACTTATGATGAAAAAGAATATCCATTGTCATAGGAGCAGACAGAATCTGAATGCAGATTGAAACATACCATACTTTATTTTGTTTCCTCAATGAATTTTTCTCTAGTGTAAGCAATATGTCTTATTTCACAACATGATGAACATGAAAACATATATTATATGATGATATATGTACAACTTATATAATATTACCTGCCTTCTAGGGGAGGGGGAAGAATGGGACAGAGGTGGGGAAAAAGATTGAGACATAGATTTTTGGACATAGCTAATATGAACATTTATTTCTCTCAGATAATCATATTTATTATAATTTATTATATATTTATAACCAATCACATGTATTATATTATTGTTATATTCTATATTATGTTATATATCAAAATAAAAACAAATATCCATGCTTTCAAAAAATTATCCACTTTATATCCCACTATGCTTTCTATCTCTTTTATTTATAAATTCTTTTTCTATATATAAATCTGATAGGTAATATGTCCCCTGTTCTTTTTCTTTTTTAAAAAGAACTTATCTTCCATCTTGGAATTAATACTAATTATTGGTTTCAAGGTGGAAGAGCAGTAAGCCACATTGGCGAAGACATGACACACATGCCCCAGCAGCACAGAGGGGGCTGCTCTGTTTCCCCTCTCCACAGTGCTGGAGGACAATGTTCACATAATCTGTTCAGCAGACCAATGCAAGCTCTTCTTCCCTCCACTATCGGGGGTAATGTGGGGGGCTCACAGGTGGCTTGAAGGTGCAGTTTGGGCACATGATCTCTAAAAGGTTTACCAACACTAGAATAAACAGTGGGGATATATTGTCCAGGGTCACATAGCTAGGGGCCAGATATGAATCCAGGACTTCCCATCTCTTGGCTTAGCTTTCAGTCTACTGCCCACTGTTCCCTGTTCATCTAATTTTCTTATGATATCTCCCTTTATATCCAAGTCATGTATCCATTTTGATCTTCTCTTGATAAATGGGATAAGATATTGGTCTGTATCTCATTTCTACAAAGCAGTAAGTTGGGGAAAATTTTTATAGACAGTTTTTCAGATAGCAGTCGCTTATATAAAATATACAAAAAACTTGATCAGTCTCAATTGATAAATGGTCAAAAGATATGGACAGTTTTTAGATGAAGAAATCAAAGTTATATGAAAAATGCTCTAAATCATTACTGATGAGAGAAATGCAAGTCAAAACAACTCTGAGATATCATCTCACATGATTGGCTAAAATGATAAAAGGACAAAATGACCAATGTCAGAGGGGATGTGGAAAACTGGGAACACCAATAGACTGTTGGTGAAACTATGAACTAATCCAAACATTTTGGAGAACAATCTGAAATAATGCTCTAAGAGTGATTAGACTTTTGACCCAGCAATATCACTATTCAGTTTATTTCCTAAGGTGATCAAGGAAAATGGAAAAGAAATTGTGTGTTCTAAAATATTTATAGCAGCCCTTTTTGTGATAGCAAAGAACTGGAAATTGAAGGGATGTCCATCAAATGGGGAATGGTTAAACAAGTCGTGGCATAGGATTGTGATAGAATACTACTGAGCCATGAGAAATGATGAACAAGTTAATTTTGGAAGAAAATGGAAAGACCGACAGGAAATAAAGACTGAAACAAGCAGGACCAAGAAGACATTATCTACAACAACAGCAATATTGTTTGAAGAATGACTTGTGAATGTCCACTTCAACAGAAGAACTGATAAGTAGAAATAAGACAGAGTTTTATACATACATATATCTTTTTGTCAAATGATGGCTTCTCTAATGGGGAGAGGAAGGAGGGAGTTAATTACATATATGTAACAAACAAATAAACAAAATAATTAATTAAAAATGAAAATGAGTTTGGTTGTTGGAATGTTTTGTGGAAATTGTTTTAGGTTTGAGCCATTTTCTGCAGGGAATGAGGTGGCATAGTGGAGAGTATGCCTTCAGGAGTTGGGGGGAAATGCTTTGTAACATTGCTGAATCTAATCAGTAAATGTCCTTTGTAAAAAACTAACTGATGTTAATTAGTTAAATGAAACTGGGCCACTAACCACCAGTGACTCATATTGGAGCTGTCACTCTAGAATAGCACTTCAGGGAATTAGAGAGAATCACCCTCAAATTTTCAGGGTTCACCCTAAAACCCTAGCAGAAAGCTATAGCCTTATACAAGGGGACCCATTTCATCATTGTGAGTTGGGATAAGGAAACCCAAAGTAAAGGCTACAAAAGGGGGGAAGGGAGTGGTCATTGGACTTAATTGGAGCCAATTAACCCAATGGAACGTGGAAGGGAGGAAGGGACAACAAGGCAAGGGAAGGAGGGCAGCATCCCCCCTCCCCACCCCAATACCGCTATGTGGACTGACACCTCCAGATAGGCTAGGGTTGATATAACTAGGAATGTTGTCAGGAAGCCTTGGGCTCCATGGACTTCAGGCTGTGTCAGGAAGAGGAAATTCACTGTGGTCTCTCAAGTGGCTGCTCCCCAGATTTGGCACCTCATTCCAAGCGCTCCTGGCTCCTTGTGAGTCAATCTTTATTCTGTGCATTAGGGCAGCTCTGGGAACCTAAAAAACCCAAGTGTTTTGTAGTGGGGGCATTCTTGCTCAGTAAAGGTCTGATTGGTTTCTTTACCTCTAATGTCCCAGACAGGGAAATGTTCATTCATTAGAAAACCACAAATTCTTAGCCTGAAAGGTTCTGGGCACATAAGATTCTCTGTAAGAGGCTGGTGTGTATATGTGGGAGAATTCCAGAGAAGAGGCAAAACCAAAGAGAAGGGGTACAGCGAGGCAGGAGGAAGGGGCGTGGGGCCATAGATATTTTATATGACAGAAAGATTAGGATCTCAAAACCATAGGTTGTTTTCAGACCATTTCACTCAGCTCTGCTCTCTGAGACCAGAGTAGAACTGGTTTATTCTATCATCCATGTAATGGTCCTTCAGATACTTGAAGATAGCATCAAATACTTGAACACAGTCCTTCAAGCACTTGAAGAAGTCTGTCTTCAAGCCGAACATCTTCATTTTCTCCAAATGATCCTCATACAGCATGAAATCAAGGCCCTTCGCCATCCTGACTGCCTTCTGGTGAACTCTATTCAGCTTATCAGTTTTCTTCCTATAAAATGCAGCTCCCCAAAATGGAATGCACTCCTCTAATATGTGTTCTGGCCCGGGCAAAGGACGGTGGGACTATGACCTCCCTAGCCCTGGACAATGGGCCTCTCAGCGTGCATGAAGAAGGAATTAACTAGCTTTCTTGGCTGCCATATCATGCTGTTGATTCATAGTGAGCTTACAGCCCACTGAAAGCCCCAGAGCTTTTTCAGACAAACATCTGTCCAACCACACCTTCCCTATTTTATACTTGTGAAGCTGATTTTTTTTAACCCAAGTGTAAGATTTTGTATTTTGTCATGATTGCATTTCAGCCTGTTAGATTCAGCCCAATATTCTAGGCAACAGAGACTTTTCTGGAGCTTGTCTCTGACATTAGTGTGTTACCTATTGTCCTGTTCCATCTGCAATTTTAATAAGCATGTTATCTATTCCTTTAATTAACACACTGTTAATGATGGCAAAATGACTAAAGGCATTCTTCAATGCAGAAAATTAGCCTCAGAGGTATGAAAACATAGGTTCAAGGAGCAAGTCATTTATTGGCTTATGTATTTATTTTTAAAAATTCTTACCTTCTGTCTTAGAATCAATACTGTGTATCAGTTCCAAGGCAGAAGAGCCATAAGGGCTAGACAATTAGGGTCAAGTGACTTGCCCAGGGTCACACAGCTAGGAAGTGTCTAAGGACAAATATGAACTCAGAGAGATGAGTATTCCTGACTCCAGGCAAGCACTCCATCCACTGTGACACCCAGCTCCCCATGAGCAAGTCATTTAGAGAGTTCTGAGAGATAAGGTAGGGAGAGAAGATACTGATATCTGTACTGATAGCCCCCAGGACTGAGCACATATCCCTGATGCACTTTACTAGAGACCTCCTAACGTGGAACCATGAATGATCATGATTGGAAGGGGTTAAGAGGGTGGGGTATTCAGCATTCAATCATTTCTAATTTCCACTTAATTATACTATCACCTAGGCTACATCAATAACATGAAAGATGTCAGCTGGTTTGCTAAGCAATCTGAGTAAATTATTTTTATAGCATTCCTCTGTGTTATCGGTTGAGGGGTACAGTCAAAAAAAGAAATGAAGTTTGTCTGGTCATAATCTGTTCCTTAAAAGGAAAATAAATGTTAATTGACTTGTTTTGTTTGCTTGTTTTTATATCACATCACATATCTGTTGTTTCCAGATATACCCACCCCTCAAAATGAGGACTTGCTTGTGACAAAGAAAAACAATTAAGTTAAATTAGCAGCCAGAAGGGATCACATGTGACAGCAGCTGAAATACTGGCAACTAGAGTCACCCACTTCTTGACTGGAAGGAGGCAGGTAACTCTTCATCTTTTCTTGGGGCCAGGATGGATCATCACATTTTTTTGGACTGATTTTAATATTCTTTTCACTTCCATCATTGCCATCTTCACCCACAGCCCCCAGGGCTTTTCATGGACTGGATCTAATCTCCAGAGTGCCATGGGCAAGGTCTAGCCTCATTCAAGACTCCAGGGATTTTGGACAGGCAACAAACGGTCAGTCAAGAAAATAACAAACAGAAGACAGCTGTTTATCACTCAGCCATGGCCATGCTTTGCACTTGATAGCTGCTCTGCCACCCCCAGGCCTGGTGTTTATTTTTATACCCATTTTTTAGGCACACAGATATATTACCCAACACACATGTCTAAATAGAGATAATTGGGAAAGTGATACACTAACTTTTAACAAATCACCTGATTAACATTCTAATCTTGTATTGTGATTACAGATTTTTGACAGAATAAAGGTTTCACGCAAGATAAATGATTTTGTCACAGGTGGCTTAATTTTATCTTTAACCTGTGAGGAGTCAAAGCTTGCAAACAATTAAGGAAATTTACTTATTACTTTTAATAAAAAGAAATAATCAATCAGAAATTCTTAAAGACAATTAAACAATCATAACATTGAGGTTGAGAGGTACTGAGAACACAATTCAGATTTAACATTAGACTGATTATTTTTCAGGGTTTACTAGGGAGTTTCTCAAGGGGAAGAATCAAGTCACTGAGGCATGATGAAGTTTGGTGTACCTGCACATTTTGTATGGGCCTTTATGACTGATTTGTATGCTGGCTTCATGAGAATAAGTTTCTGTGAGTGGCAAAGTTCTGGGCTGGGCTTGTAGCTATGACTTTACTGGGAATTATGTACCAAAGTAAAAGTTAACCCATGGTAGTATTTTGGGATTGGGTTTGAGAGTCTGATCTTTTGATGATGTTTTGGAGAAATAGAGTACAGGTATTTTGCTCTTGCATTAGTCCTTCTGAGATTGGGAAGGGGGAATAGCAATCATGCCAATTCCCAAGGTAAGGGATGTTAATGAGAGAGGTCATGCAAAGGGGACTGAGTGGGCAGTCACATCTTGCCAAGGAGCCACTCTGTGACCTCTTTAGCTACCATGAGTGACCTTATCAAGACATTGTGGCCTGATGGCTCCCAGCACCAGGGCAAACCCTAAAAGGGTCATTTCCTCTCTTTGACTCCTTATTTTCACTTTAAATTGCCCCAGAAAAATCTAATATAGTGATTGTATAACTCATGTCTGAGTTTCCCAAATGTGGGTAAAAGGGGTCACATCCAAATACTCAGAATATTGCATACATATCAGGTGTGGGACCATCTCAATTTTATGCCAGAGAAAACACAGTCAACATATATAAAACCCAAGAGACTCACAGGAGAACATAACAGAAATAGAGACATATAAAAAAAACATTCAGATAGCTCATCAATTCCCCTCTGAAGAGAATTCCCCCAGGGGTTGCTATTGGGACATCCCTTTGACATTCAGGGAAGTCTCTTTTCCCCAGAGTCCTACAGAAAGTCTTACCAGATGCAGAATACCACATTGTGGTTTATGTTCTTCCTAGAAGATAAGTTTTCTTTGAAGGGAGGGCTGAATTCCTTGCCACCCACCCTGTGACTTACTCAATTTGTTCTACAGATAGAGAATTGTACAATAATGAAATGGGCTCTTCATGAAATGGGCTCTTCCTTTTCTCAAAGAGTGTCCCATGGCAGGAAAGCTCTCACTAAGAGGCCCAGTTCTCAAACTCTCAAACCTGGGTGCTCCCAAATTTGGGATTACCTTTGAGGTGTGACTCAGGAAATTTTCCTTTTTGGACTTGAAGGTTAGACTCTGGAATAATTATGCCTAAGGAATTTAAAAAGCCACCCCCAATGGGGTTCACGAATATTGTCCATAAGCTCCCCTCTTTGGCATGGATGACTGTCTTTTTCATGTGTTTCTACAGGAAAGCTATCATACTCCAAATGTTGCTGTTTGTTGAGCTGGAAAAGCCCCTTTCTTTTCAGGTCACAGGAAAGCATATGAGCATGTCTGTCTCTGCTATGTGCCGTCTTCTTCTTCTTCTTCTTCTTCTTCTTCTTCTTCTTCTTCTTCTTCTTCTTCTTCTTCTTCTTCTTCTTCTTCTTCTTCTTCTTCTTCTTCTTCTTCTTCTTCTTCTTCTTCTTCTTCTTCTTCTTCTTCTTCTTCTTCTTCTTCCTTTTCTTCTTCTTCTTCTTCTTCTTCCTTTTCTTCTTCTTCTTCTTCTTCTTCTTCTTCTTCTTCTTCTTCTTCTTCTTCTTCTTCTTCTTCTTCTTCTCCTTCTCCTTCTCCTCCTCCTCCTCCTTCTCCTTCTCCTCCTCCTCCTCCTCCTTTTTCTCCCTTACTTTCTGTCTTAGAATCAATACTGTGTATTGATTCCAAGATAAAAGAGTGGTTAGGGGGTTATGTCTAGGTAATGGGGGTTCAGTGACTTGCCCAGGGACATACAGATAGGAAGTGTCTTAGGTCAGCTTTGAACCCAAGACCTCCCATCTCTAGGACTGGCTCTCAATCCACAGAGTCACCCAGCTGCCCCCTTTTTTCTTTTCTGCCATATACTTCTGATGAAAGTTACCACCATTCATTCCTGGAGGGAGGAAACTATTGTGAGTACAGTCTTCCCCCCACTTCCCCTACCTCTTTCTTTAGTACATGTCTGTTATCTTATACTCTGGTATATATACTTTTTTTTCCTTTTTTTTTAAGCACCTCAACTTTCCATCTTAGAATCAATACTGTGTAGTTGGATCCAAGACAAAAGAGCAGTAAGGACTAGGCAATGGGACTTAAGTGACTTATCCAGGGTCACACAGCTAGGAAGTGTCTGAGGTTATATTAGATCCCAGGACCTCTAGTCTCTAGGACTGGATCTCAATCCACTGAGTCGACCAGCTGCCCCACACTTTTTCTTTTTAACCTTTATAGAGCATGCAGGTTTTATTGTCTTGTTCACAACACATGGCAGTTCTTTTTTGTAGGATAGGCTGGTTTCTTACTTTCTTTTTTATTCATAGTTATTTTATTTTCCCAAGTACACATAATAACAATTTTCAACATACATTTTCTGAAATTATAAGATCCAAATTGTCTTCCTCCCTCCTTTTCCTCCCTGCTCTCAGAGACCTTAAGCAATTTGATTTGGGTTATGCACAACATACTTTCATATTGGTCATTGTTGTAAGAGAATACTCATGAACCCAAACCCTTCTCACATATAAATCAAGACTTTCTCTGGAGGTGGATGTCCCAAGTTCTGGTTTATCTTCTTCAAGTGAAAGGAGAGGTTCAAGAGAAAGAGAGAACTAATACTTTAGGTCATTTTTATAGACCAAGGAAAGGAGGCTTTGGATGAATGTTTCTCTTCATTTTACAGATGAAGAAACTGAGGCCCAAACTTCCTAGGGGTAATGTCAGAGCTAGGATTTGGATCCCTTTTCTTGAATCCCCATCCAATGGTTCCTCCCTCCTCCCCTCCAATACTGGTGCTTGATTTAGACTGAAACTCAAACTCGGGCTCCAATTTAGGATAAGACTCAAACTCATGCCCAGGCTCAGGCTCAGGCTCAGTCCAGACTTGGGGTCTGGCTCATGCCCAGGGATCAGGGGCCTCAGGAAAAGAACCTGTCCAGCTGGTTTGTCTCCTTGCCAGGTGGTCCCAGCAGAACAAACCTCATAACTGGGAGTGTATGTGTGTGGGAGGGGAACAAAAAAGGGGGAGCGTGTTATGAAGCAGTCTGGCGGAGTCCCTTCAACTTCTGCCATTAAGTTCTTCCTTATGGTTAATGTCCATCCTTGCTACTCTCCACTTCTTTGTCTAGTGTTAGTGAAAAATGCCTTGGAAGGGAGTCTCCTCACTTCCTGTCTCAAGGGAGGGAAATGGATTGAGTGACCTAGTAGATCAGCCCTCAAATTCCAAGGTCTATTTTCTTGCTGGGGTGGTGGTAAGTCAGGGAAGAATTCCAGTGATTGATGGTATCTTTCAGGATCAGGCATTGTAGAGCAAAGGACTGATGGAGGAGGGAAAGCTTTCCCAAGTTAGGAATTGTACTAGGGGAGCTTTGAGGGTGCTGGGGCAGGAGGCAGTCTGGGGCTTCTCTGTGTCAGCCCAACTGTTTTTAGGAGTAGTGTCTGGAAATCGGAAAAACCCCCAAGATGCTGGATCGAACACCCCTTCCATGAAGCCCTCCTAGCCTGGGAGCAGAGGATGAGTTGAGAGTAGTTCTGCCTGGACCCTGGAAGGTTGGGGGAGGGGAGCTTCTAAGGTGCAGACAAACAGGATTACTTGATGTTGCTTGTATAGGACATTTCATCTGTCTGGAGTGTCCTCCCTCCTTAGAGTCTCCAGCTTCCTTCAAAGCTCAGCTCTAATGCTACCTAACCCTAACCCTAGCCCTAACCCTATCCTAAATCTCTGATGCTTCTAATTGCCAGTGAATGACCTTCCCTTCCTCAAATAGTTTATTTATTTTTAACCCTTATCTGTCTTAGAATGAACACTAAATATCCATTCTAAGGCAGAAGAGTAGACAATGGGAGTTAATTAAGTGACTTGTCCAGGGTCAAACAGCTAGGAAGTGTCTGAGGTCACATTTGAACCCAGATCCTCCTGGACTCCAGATCTGCCACTCTATCCAGTGAGCTTTTTCTTTATTATTATTATTTTTTAATTGTAAACCTTTACCTTCCATCTTAGAGTCAATACTGTAAAATGGTTCCAAGACAGAAGAGTGGTAAGGGCTAGGCAATGAAAGTTAAGTGACTTGCTCAGGGTCACACAGCTTCCCCCCTTTCAAATTACTTTATATGTGTTCTGTATTGCCTTATCTGTGTTTAGATTGCTTCCCCTCTTCTTTTTTCTCCCTGACAAGATCCTTGAATGAGTTCATTGTTTGCATCCCCAATGCCTAGCACATAAAAAAAAAATAGAAATCTCATAGGTGTAGGGAGTCACCAGGTGAGAATATTCTTTACAAATCAGCAACGTTCTGCAATTTATAGTCTCAGGGAGTTGTCTGGGACACCCAAGGTGGGATTTGTGTGTATCAAGAGGAAGGATTTGAACTCAGGTGTTTCTGACTCTGAGATCAACCCTCTCTCCACCCCTCCCCTCCCCTGCCCCAAGAAGCTGGCACACAGTAAGCACTTAATAAATGCTTGAAGAATGCTGGGATTAGGAGAGCAAAGGGAAATTGAGGGAGGAATCTTTCCTTTCCTTTCCTTCCCAGCCCTCCCACGGTGACAAGACTCAAGTCTCACCGGGGACTCTCCCTCCTCATCCTTAGATCCCAGGAGTCCCTATTGTCTGGTTCCTTCCCCCAACCCGGGTCCCCAATCAGCTCTGCCTCTAGCCCCTCCCCCTCAATCCCAGCTGCCCCAGGAAGGGGCCATAGAAATGGAAATTCCTCCCTTCAGGATTGTGATTAATATACTCTCCCAGCCCCAGCCTTATCTCCTGCCTTTTGTGGTTTTGATTTTTAATTAAAAACTTCCCTGGACTCCAGAGAATGGATTCCTCCCCCTTCCCCTTTCCTCCCCCAGTCTTCCCTGCAGTTAGGGACCCCCTCCCCATCCCCCAAACCTTGCTTGGCTGGGCCCCAGGGGCTGTGTAGAGACAGAGACCCGGAGCCTGAAACAAGGAGAGTGGGACCTGGTTGGTGAAAAGGAGGGGAACTAAACTGGCATTTCAAGGAGGTACCTTCCTCTCTCCCAGGGAGCTTGAGTACATGATGTTCATTCCCCCATTCTGGAATGACCAGCTGTTTGTCACCGCAGCCCCCCCCCCCCCCCCCCCATCACACACATACACACTATTGTATGCTTTGAGGAAGCTAATTTCCCAGCCTCCATCGCTATCCCAGTTCTAGTGTCTCCTCTTAGGAAGACTTTCCTACTTTCTAATCTCTAGATTTTTCCTGCTTTCTAGACTGAGACATAATTAAAAATGATTTAACAGCAACAGCAAAATCTTGAGGCCAAGCTCACACCACAACAGAAGGGATTGAGGTTAGATTTGGGGAATAAATTCCTGATCCTTCATTGGGGGGTGTTGCAGAGAAATGAGGGATGAAGTTGGAAGTGGTTTGCTTCTCTGAGGATCTCTAAGCACAAGAGGGATGGTTTGGGGGAAGAAGGGAGAAGAATCAGGGGACACTGGGGGGGTGATAGAAAGGGGGTGTCTGGAGAGGCAAGCAGACTTGGACTGACGAGGGACTTGAGTGCGGGGTATACAGATCTGTCAGCAATGGGGAGGATGGGAGGGAGAGGAAAACCAGGAGCCAGTCCCTTGAGGACAGGGGGAGTGAGGGGGGCCGGCCAGGAGCCAGGGTTATGGTTTCTAATGTCTCAGTCCTGGTTTCAATTATACCCCCCCTAGTTTCTCCCTGGATCCCCCCCCCCCATCTGGCCCTTCCCCCATCTCAGGCAGATGGAGGCTCTTTCTCTCTCCAGTGCTTTGAGATCCCCAGAATGAGGAGGCTCCCTCTGTCTCTTGCAGTTTCCTGCTCACCTCTCTTTCGTATTATAAATACTTCCTACAACCTAACCTTTATCTTTTCTACTGTAGCACATAGAAGTTGGGCTAAGGTGGGGGGTGAAATTGGAAGAAGATGGAGAATGATGGGAAGGAAAAAGGGGTTTGAGGAAAGGGGTGGGGTATGGAGCTGTTGTGCAATGAAAAACTAATTTGGCTACTAATATAGTTGACTTCCCAGGGCCCTACATAAACCTTGTCAGCTGGTGTGTGTGTGTTGGTGGGGGGATGGAGCTCATTAGGAATCTGGGGAAATTTCAGGAGTTTTGTAGGGGTGTAGAAATTCTTCCAGAAAAGAGTCCAGGACATACTGAAAGTCCTTGGCCCAGGCCTGACCCTTTCTCCCATCTAGAAGGTGCCCAGGCTACCAGAACATTGTCCCTAATACTCTTCACCTGCCTACCCTAGGCATATGGCCCCAGGAACTCTCTAATCTCTTGGGTGGGTATGTTGAGAGTCAGGGAAGAGTGTTAGCCTACTGCTTGGTTTCTCCCAAAGCCCCCAACCCTAGTTCTTTTAGGAGGAAAGAACTGCAGAACTTCAGAGTTAGTACAATTGATTTTTAGACTTCTTTGTCTAGCAACAGGGTAAGGTGATGTCTTCCATCTTCTTTCATGAATGCAGCAAGAAGGGATAACTGTGGTTATCCCTTCCCTAAGAATGGAGACTAGGGTATCCCTTTTCCTTTCTCTAGGTTGGGAGGGGGCGAGTAGAGAAGACTTCTAATCCAGGAGAGACCCCTTTTTGTGGGAGGGGCTATTTGGCCAGCAAGTCCTCCTTCATCTTTTTTTTTTTTTGGTAGAGTGATATTGGGTAATAGATGAAGAGCTGGGAAAGACCATATGAAAGGCTCTGCAGATTGGGGGAACGAACAGCATTGGAGAGAGGTTCCATGCCTTAAGAATGAGGTGGGTCTGGGATGAGTAGAAGATGGGTAGGGAGTTGGGAAGATATTAGTTGTGTCACTTGAGGTCAACTCGGCTTTCCCTGAAAGTAATGTCTGAGCTGAGTAACTGGGTTGAGGTGGACCCCAACATACTCTACCCTTATATAGTAGTGGTAGTCAATGACTATTGTCTTTGTGCATTATCATCTATTGATGCACCCTCATGTGGCTTTGGAGTCCAAAGACTGAGGCACAGAGTTTGTGGCACATGGGGCCTGGGACGCCAGTTGTTACGGGAGGTGCGGTTGTGGCCTGGTGTCGGCATGCACGCGCAGCAGCAAGACGTTGAGGTCGTTCATCTTCGAAGGTGGTGGCGGCATGGTTAATGTGGGTTCGCCAGCTGCTTCTGGCAGAGGCAGCGAGTTCTAGTTGCTTTGGTGTGATGCCAGCCCACTTCAAGTTGGACTTCAGCTGATCCTTGAATCTTTTCTTTGGTTGGCCTTGTTTCCTGAGTCCAGCTGACAGTTCACCATAGAATACCTGTCTTGGTATTCGCTGTGGGTCCATGCGGATGACGTGTCCAGACCATCGTAGCTGGGCTTTGAGGACCAGGACTTCGATGCTGGTGGAGTTGGCTCTGTCGAGGACTTCCTGGTTGGTGATTCGGTCCTGCCATCGGATCCTCATGATTGACCGGAGAGAGCGTTGGTGGAATTGCTCCAGCTGTTTCCTGTGCTTCCGGTACAGTGTCCATGTCTCACAACCGTACAGGAGCGAGCTGAGGACCACTGAGTTATACACTTTGAGCTTCGTCGCAGTGCTTACACCTCTGTGTTGGAGGACTTTGCAGCGCAGCCACCCAAGTGCCTGGATGGCCTTTTGGATCCTGGCATTAATCTCGTGGTCTAGGGACCCGTCGTTGGCGACGGTGCTGCCCAGGTACTTGAAAGTGTTGACGTTAGAAAGCTGCGTGCCGTTGATTGTAATGCATGGCTGGTTCGTTGGTCTCCCTGGTGCAGGTTGGAACAGCACCTCTGTTTTGCTGAGGCTGATAGTCAGGCCAACCAGTTTTGTTGCTGTAGAGAGCCTGTCCACAATGGTTTGGAGATGATTTTCTTGGTGGGCCATGAGAGCACAGTCATCTGCAAAGAGAGCTTCCAGGATGAGTCTCTCTGTTGTCTTTGTTTTTGCAGTCAGGCGGTGAAGGTCAAATAGTGAGCCATCCAGTTGGTATTTGATGTAGATGCCCAGGTCTAGATCCATCACAGCATGTCATAATACTTGGGTGAAAAATAGGTTGAATAGTACCGGAGCGAGGACACAGCCTTGTTTCACGCCATTGGAGATGTTGAAGCGATCGGAAGTCTCTCCACCAGATAGGACTTCCCCTGTCATGTCGACATGAAAGAGCTGGATCAGTTTGACAAATTTTGCTGGGCAGCCGAGCTTGCTAAGGATCACCCACAATCAACCCTACCCATAGCTCAGCAATCAATCAATCAATCAATGAATTGAGAGTTTATTAATTACCTACTATATTCCAAAAAAAGGAAACATGACTTCAAGGACTTTACATTCTTTTTTTTTTTAACCCTTACCTTCTGTCTTGGAATCAATACTGTGAATTGGTTCCAAGGCAGAAGAGTGTAAGGGCTAGGCAATGGGGGCCAAATGACTTGCCCAGGGTCACACAGCTAGGAAGTGTCTAAGGTCAGATTTGAAGCCAGGGTCTTCTATAGCTAGGTCTGGATCTCAATCCATTGAGCCACGTAGCTGCAACCCCCCCCCCCCCACTGCTTTTAAGAACTTTTTCTATTTCATGTTGCCTTTCTGTAAGCTCCTTGAGGGCAGGAATGGTCAGTCTTTTTCTTATTTGTATCCCTGGTGTTTAGCACAGTAGCTGCACACATAAGAGGCATTTAATAAATGTTTATTGAATTGAATTGGTTTATATGTTTTTTAGTTTTGTGGAAATGGGTTTTCTCTCCTTTTTAAAAAATAAATAATAACTTTGGTGGGGGGGAGGAAGGGATATATATTGAGAAATGCAAGTGATTTTAAAATGAAAAAATGTCAATAAAAACTAAAAATCAGAATAAAGGTAAGGTCATTTTGGGAAGGTGCCAGTAAAAACTGGGGGCAGGAGTGGGGGTGTGGACAGGAAAGACCTCATGTAGAAGGTGTTTCTTGAGCTATGCTTTGAATGAAAATAGAATTTCTAAAAGGCAGAAGGGAGAAGAGAGGAGATCCCAGGCATGGGAGATAGCTTGTACAAAGACCTGGGCAAGAGAGATAGAGTTTTGTGTGTGAATAACAATAACCCCAGTTGGGCTGGACCAAAGAGTTCATAGAAAGGAATAATGTATAATAAGGTTGGAACAAGATTACAAAGAGATTTATAAGCCAAACCGAAAAGTCTGTATTGGATTTTAGAGATAATAGGGAACCACTGGAGTTTATCGAGAAAGAGAATGACTTGGTCAGAGCAGTATTTTAGGCATATCAAGTTGGCAGCTGTGAGGAGGATGGAATGGAGAAGGGGAAGACTTGAGGCAGAGAAACTAATTAGGAAACTGTTGCAACAATTCAAGCTAGTCCAGGCAAGAGGTGATGAGGGTCTAAACCAAACCATGTGAGTAGAGAAAAGGTGACAGATGTGGGATGTTTTAGAGGCTGAACTGACAAGACTTGGCAACCAAATGGAAATGTGGGGTGAGTGAGAGTGAGGAGTGGAGGATGAGCCTGAGGTTTGGAATTAGTATGACTGGAAGGATTGTTGGGCCCTCAACAGATATAGGGAAGTTGGGGTAGCTCAGTAGCACAGTGGATAGAGCACCACACCTGGAGATAAGAGGTCCTGGGTTCAAATTCCTAGCTTTGTGACCCAGGGCAAGTCACTTAACTCCAATTGCCTAGCACTTACCACTCTTCTTTCTTGGAACTTAGTATCAATTTTATGACAGAAGGTAAGGGTTTAAAAGATGGGGGTGGGGGAGGTGGGGGGAAACCTGGCCTCAGATACTTCCTAGCTGTGTGATCCTGGGCAAGTCACTGAACCCTGTTTGCCTCAGTTTCTGCATCTATAAAATGAGCTGGAGATGGAAATGACAAACCATTCCAGTCAGTTTCTTTGCCAAGAAAACCCCAAATGGGCTCACAAAGAGTTGGACACAACTGAACAACAAAACAAGATGATTATATGCATGTGAGCTGATGAGGTCACTAAGAGAATATAGAGAGAAAAAAACAAGAGGTCCTGGGACAGCCTTTTGGCACATTCACAATTAGGAACCAAAACAGAAATGAAGATTCATTAAAAGGCATGGTGTGGCAGCTGACACATAAAAAGGATAGGATGAATGCTTGTTGATAGGCAGGCAGGTAGGAGTGGCAGCTTGGTGGTGGGTGGATAGAGAGATCCCTGGGCCTAGAGTCAAGTTCAAATACACCTTTGGATATTTACTGGCTGTGTGATCCTGGGCAAGTCCCTTAACTCCTGTTTACTTCAGTTTCCTCAACTGTCAAATGAGGGTAATAACAGCACTTATCTTGCAGAGTTGTTATGAGACTTAAGTAAAGTAAACAGTGTAAAGCATTTAGCACTGTGTGAAATGACCACAGTGCCTGACAAGTCATAGGTGCTATATAGATGCTTGTTAACCCTTCCCTTCTCCCTAAGAGAAGAACCAAGAGAGTGGAGAGAATATCCAAGCTGAGAAAAATGGTCACCAGAGTCAGGTGTTGTAGAGAGTTCAAGAGAAAATGCCATTGGATTTGGCAATTAAGAAGAAATCATTGGTAATTGGAAAAAGTAGCTTTAGCTAATTGCTAAAAGTGGAAGACAACTTCTAGAAGGATCATAGGGTCACGGGATCCTAGCTCTAAACTCAGAAGGGAACTCAGAGATGCTTTAGTTCATTGTCCTCTGAGAAGGAAATGATAAGAGAGGAAGTGTTTATTTCCCAGCAGAAGAGTAGTGAGGGCTAGGCATTTGGGGTTAAGTGATTTGTCCAGGGTCACACAGCTTAGAAATGTTTAAAGCCAGAGTTGAATCCAGACCTTCCCTGGCTTCAAACCTGGCTCTCTATCCACTGAGCTACCTAGCTGCCCCAATTCTCTCTTGATATTGTCATTTGTCCTTTGTTTTGAAGGGGATTGACTCTCTGGGACTGACTATGAAAGGACAGAATGTCTTGAACAGAACACATGGGTCATGTGAGGATGTTTTAAGGATGGGAAATATCTGGACATGTTTCCAGGCAGCAGAGAGGAAGTCACTAGCAAATGAAGACTGAAAGATTAGAGCTAGGGGAGGGATGATTTGGGAGGCAATCTGCTGGAGGAAACTTGAGAGGAATAGGATCACAGGCACAAGGAGAGGGACTGGGCTTGGTGAGAAGAAGGGCCACCTCTGCTGTAGCAGGCACAGCCATCACACCCCAGTATAGCAATCTCAGCAGATAGGCTAGACCAGGTTGAGAGTAAGTGACAGATCTCAAACTCCTCAGTGAATCAGGGGAATGTATACTCCAAGCTTGTGAAGACCTCCTCCAGTAGGACGAGTGGATCAGAACAATTTGTTTCAGTGGCTGCAGCAGGCACTGTGGAACACTTCCACCTTGTTTAGATATCAGAGAAGCCAAGGTCATTCATTGCATCTGAAGCCATCATCAGTTGTTCTGACTTTAGTCTTGCCATTGGATTTTGATGATTCTGGAAGAGAGAGTGAGATTGGGGACTTTGTACAACTCTACCTCATTTCAATTCTTGCTTGACTCAACATCACCCATGATGTCATTGGTTCTTTTTAAAACAAAGACATGATGGCTGTGCCTGCTACAGCAGAGGTGGCCCTTCTTCTCACCAAGCCCAGTCCCTCTCCTTGTGCCTGTGATCCTATTCCTCTCAAGTTTCCTCCAGCAGATTGCCTCCCAAATCATCCCTCCCCTAGTTCTAATCTTTCAGTCTTCATTTGCTAGTGACTTCCTCTCTGCTGCCTGGAAACATGTCCACATATTTCCCATCTTTAAAACATCCTCACATGACCCATGTGTTCTGCTCAAGACATTCTATCCTTTTATAGTCAATCCCAGAGAGTCAATTCCCTTCAAAACAAAGGACAAACAATAATATCAAGAGAGAATGGGGGCAGCTAGGTAGCTCAGTGGATAGAGCTAGGCCTGGAGATGGCATGGTCTTGGATTCAAACCTGACCCCAGATATTTCCTACCTGTGTGACCCTGGACAAATCACTTAGCCCCAACTGCCTAGCCCTCACCACTCTTCTGCTGGATCAATGCTTTATAATACTTATTAACCTTTCAAAGCTTGGAATCAATGATTTCGAATGATTCTAAGGCAGAAGATAAGAGTAAAATGGAAAGAGAGAGTGAGAATGGGAGGGAATGATATCAAAGGGCTTTGAGATATAGAAAAGAGGAGAACAGAGAATTTCTAGCAAATAGCACCCCCCCCCTCCCCTTACATAGAGACCCTCTGTTGAGAAAGTAGAATGAAGTTCCGAATAAAACAGTGGCTTCTGGAAATGAGAGAACCATTTAGGGAGAAATAAAAAGACCAGTCTGTGGAAGTGAGGACTTTGTTAATTTTAGATAACAAATCTGTAGTAGACTTTGTTAATTTGACTGTTTGTCTTCTTTTATTGTGGTTAATTAGGCCAAAGTCAAGAGATAGAGGAGGAAAATGGGAAGAGGAAGGAGTAAGAGGAAGAGAAAAGGGCAAGAGTAGTGACAGTGTCTTCTTTGGGTCTCCAAAGCTTTCCAAAGTTGTCTTCATTTGTTGCCTTTCTTTTCTCATTACCACTCATCCCATAAACCTTGGCAATCTGGCCTCTACTGGAAAGGCCATCTAGGCTTACCAGTGATCTCTTAATGGTCAATGCAAGTTATCTCCTCTCAGCCTTCATTCTCCTTGATCTTTGTTGGTAGTGGTTGGCTGATTGTGTCCTTTGTTTCAAAGCTGACCATTGGCATAATGGGTGCTGGTTTCAACTGGAGCATCAGTTGGATTTAAGTGAGGCCCTTGTAAAAAGTTGTCAGCTTCCCTAGAGAATGCTATCCCCATGCCTCTCAGTTCTATGGCCTAAACCCTCAGGGAGGAAGAAGAGGTGGGCCTTGGAAAAGAGAGAAAGAGCAAGAAAACCAATCAACAACCATTTATCAAAACATATGTAAGCAGATACAAAATATATTCCAAGTAAATAATTTCTGAGAACTGAGTACTGAGGGGCAGGAGAGTTGGGGGAGAACTCTTGTCTTCTCTTGGAAGACCCTAAGTTGGTCTTTTCTGAGAACCTCTGCCCCTTCCCATTGCCTTTTACAGTGTCACATCTACACTGTCCTCTCTTCACTCCCAAGGATTTTTGTCCTAGTTGAAAAAATTTCTACTTACATTAGTGATTCAGAACCACATCCCTTCTGTCTTGATGTATGACCTATGACTATATCCTAATTGGTGCCCCTGATTCTACACTGGAAGAGTCTCCCCTCCTACATGCTGATGCAGAGATGCTGAACATTTGGCACTGAGTATAGGGTGCCTCAGTTATCTCTCCCTTCACAGGAGTCTTGTCTCCCCACCCAGATTGTGGTCTGCCTGAGGGCAGGGACAGTAGTTGCTTCTCAGCCTCTCCCACATCATGGCCCACACAGGTCTTGGAACACTACTGGAGGTCCCAAAACAAAACAACTGCAAAAGCATAGTGAGGAAAGTGTAGAACTGTAGAATGAGCTGGCCTAGAGCCAGGAGCTATGGGTTCAAGTCCCAGTTCATTTACCTTCTCCCATCATCATCTTCTTCTGTAAAATGACAGGGTAGAAACAGATGATTTCTCAGTCCCCCCCCACCCCCCAGCTCTTGTGTTCTATAATTCTTGGGAAGGAGAGGAGAGGATGGGGCAGAAGGAAAAGAAAAAAATGAGAACATATGAATAAATAAAACATTTATTAAGCTCACACTATTGGGAGAAGGTAGAGAACTTGTTAACAGAGAGCACATGGGGCTTCCTTCTAAGCAGTAAATCCCAGGTCCAAGCTTGTGTTCTTGCACTTTGGTTTTTTCCATCTGTTAAATGGGGGATTCGATTATATGATCTCTAAAGTTCCTTCCACTTCTGACATTCTCTAAATTTGATTTGAGTAACGTAGGAGAGAGACTCCAAGTTGACCTTGGAGTTGGGAAGACCGACTTGGGTTCATTTCTCCCCTTTAACACATACTAGTTTGTGGGTGTATGGGGTGCTCAGGGAGGGGTAGTATCTCTGGTATGGAGGGCTTGTTGTGCCCTCCTAGGGCAGCTCTCCAGCCTCTGACCCCCACCTGACACCCAGCTCTCACTTGTGGCTCCTAGTAGCTGCTAGCATGTGGCAGCGGCCACACCCCGGGCAATGGCTTCAACAGGCTGGCTAAACTTTGTGAGGGTAGCCATCCGGTCTTCGAACCTTGGTGAACCAGAGCTTTGCTCACCCAGCATATGAAGACTGCTTTGGCTGAACAGACGGAAGAAACCAATAAGAAGGTTCAACGGCTGAGATGGCGATGCAGCAAAGCACTGTGGAGTGCTTAGGGCATGTTGGAGCACAAAAGACAACACGGCCATCCAGTGCAGCTGAGGAAGTCTCCAGGTGTAACAATTTTTCATGCCACTGGACCCAGGCTTCCAAACGCCGAGAGAGTGGGACTGTCTCTGTGCAACGACTTTTCCACTTAAATCTCCTTCACGAACAAGTGTCTTTGTGCACACTCATCTACATCACAGATGAAAGCACACAAAGACAATCATCATCCTCAGTTACCAAGAGATTACTACTACTAGTTTGTGTGACTATGGCCAAGTCACTTATCTCCTCAACATTCCAGACAACTCTAAGACTTTGAGTTATAAGGGAGCTTTTCGTATTGGTGGAAGGAGTTTTCTATACTCCATGCTCCCTACACTGGATGAAATCTGCTAGATTCAGTCAGTCAATACACATTTATTAAGCACCTACTGTGTGCCAGCCAGAGGGCTAAGCCCAGAGATGGAGGTGAGGTGGAGGGAGGCAAAAGACAGGTCCTGCTTTCAAGGAGTTCACATACTAACAAGGGAGACAGCATGCAAACATTACCTACAAACAAAATATGAACAGGCTAAATTTGAGTTAATCAACAGAAGGAAGGCACTAGAACTAAGGAGGTGGGGAAAGACTTTTTGTAGAAGGTGGAATTTTAGTTGGATTTGATTATTTTTTAAAGTCTCTAGATCTTCAACATCTGCCCAGGTTCAACTATCCCTCCCTTTCTTTGTCCTTCTTTCTCTGCTTCTTCCAGCCTCATTCCCTTCCCTCCCTCCTTCCCTCCCCTCGCCACCCTTCCCTCCCCTCTCCCCCTCCCCAGCTCTTTCTTTTGGTTGGGTGGGTGGTTCAGAATGCCTGCTCTGTATTCTCCTCAGCCCCGTTCCCCCTCCCCTGTCTCGATGACGGTGATGAGGCTGCTCCCAGGAGAATCCCTGCTAGGCGATGGGGAAGGAGCGCTGGGCCAATTGTTCACGCGCTAATCTGCTCCTGGATCTCCAGACAACCTCAGCTTTCTTTGTCCCGGCGGAGGCTGCCTCCCGATCCCGGACTCCCCACTCGCCCCCCTCCCCATCACAACCCCCCTCTGCCTCCCTGGAGGAGGTTTCACCATGGGACTGGTTTTGGAAGCATGGGAGCAGTTTCTGGTGAAGGGCGAGGGAAGGTCGCAGCTACAATTCCCCGGAAAACTTGAGTGCTGGCCCTGAAGAAATGTGGTGGGGAAGAGGGGGGAAGCCTTCCTCCCCATCCCTCCCACCCCAAGCTCTCTAGGCCTCCATCCTGGAGGTAGGTCACTTTCTTTGTTAAAGACTCCTGGAGTCACAGAGGAACATGGAGATCTTACAGTCCTGTCCCTTTTCTTGACAGAGGAGGAAACTAAGGCTCAGGGGGTGGTAAAGAGAAGGCCAAAGAGCTAGTGGCAGTCCCAGGCCTAGATTCCAGGCTCTCTGTCTCCAGGCCTCTTTAATCCCAACCCATGATACCTCTTCCATTCTAGAACCATTGAATTGCTCCTTCTGGGTTCTAGATCTTCTCATGGAAATACAGAATGAGAACCCTGGGGACTCAAGTCAATTTGGCTTCAGTCTCTCTCTCCCACACATTATAGGGAAAGGAGAGCAAGAAGCAGCAGAAGGAATGGAGATTTAGACATGAGAGAAGACTTCCTCTTAATACAGAGAAGGAGGGGACAATCCTCCAGACTTCTATGAGGATCCTAGGGCAAAGAGTTGGGAGAAAGGAGCCTAAATGCAGACCTTCATCCAGCAGATGAGGAAATGAAGATAATATAGATAAAGGGAGATGCCCCCTTTCTACAGGAAATCTTTCTTGACTTTCCTAGTTAATAGCATCAACTTTCTCCTCAAATTGTCTTGTTTATTTATATATTTATTTCTTTGTATTACCCCCCCCTCAAATAAAATATAAATTCCTTGAGGGCAAGGATGCTTGTTCATGCCTTTTTTCTCTTCTTCTTCTTCTTCTTCTTCTTCTTCTTCTTCTTCTTCTTCTTCTTCTTCTTCTTCTTCTTCTTCTTCTTCTTCTTCCTTCTTCCTTCTTCCTTCTTCCTTCTTCCTTCTTCCTTCTTCCTTCTTCCTTCTCCCTTCTTCCTTCTTCCTTCTCTTCCTCCTCCTCCTCCTCCTTCTTCTCCTCCTTCTCCTCCTCCTCCTCCTCTTCTTCTCCTCCTCTTCTTCTCCTTCTCCTCCTCCTCTTCTTCTCCTCCTCTTCTTCTTCTCCTCTTCTTCTTCTCCTTCTCCTCCTCCTCCTCTTCTTCTTCTTCCTCTTCTTCCTCTTCCTCTTCTTCTTCCTCTTCTTTCTTCTTCTTCTTCCTCTTCTTTCTTCTTCTTTCTTCTTTTTCTTTCTTCTTTCTTCTTCTTCTTCCCCTTACCTTCCCTCTTAGAATTCATAGGGTATATTGGTTCCAAGGCAGAAGAGCATCAAGGACTAGGCCAATGATGGTGAACCTTTTAGAGACCTTGTGCTGTGCCCTGCCCCCCTTACAACCTTCCCCCCCCCCCCCCCCGAGGGAGGGAAGAAGTGCTCCTATTGGACTGTTGGGCAGAGGGGCAGGTGATGTGAAAAAATGTCATTAGCTGTGGTGGAGAGGAGGAGGGGAGCAGCTCCAGACACTCTACCTCTCTAGTAACAATTTGGGGTGTGGGGTGTGGCTTATGCTGACAGAGAGTGCTCTGTGTACCATCTTTGGCACCTGTGTTATAGGTTAACCATCATGGTGCTAGGCAATGGGAGTTAAATGACTTGCCCAGGATCACACAGCTAGGAAGTATCTGAGAGCAGATTTGACTTCAGGACCTCCTATCTCTTAGCCTGGCTCTCAATCCACTGAGCCACCTACTTCCCTCTGTTGTTCATTTCTTTGTGTTTCAGGTATCTAATACAGTATCTAGTATAGATATCTTGCACATAGTATCCCCACCTTTTTTAAAACCCAAATTTTTTCATCTTAGACTTGTACTGATACTAAGTATCAGTTTCAAGGCAAAGAGTAGCAAAGGCTAGGCAATTGGGGTTAAGTAACTTGCTCAGGGTCACACAGTTAGGAAGTATCTGAACTCAGGATTTCCTGTCTACAAACCTGGCTGTTGATCCACTGAGCCACCTAGCTGTGCCTAGGCCTTTAATAAATATGTATCAAATGAAACTGAATTGAATTATCTGTGGTTACATAGGTAGTAAGATCTGAATCCATAATCTAACTTTCAGTCCTATTTCTAATTTCACAAATTCCATCCCAGCCACTAGCTACTTGTAAGACCTTGGGCCAAGCCACTGAAGTACCCTTCAGTCCTTGGTTTCCTTGTCTCATCCTGTCTTTTAGAAATACTTCACATCTATATAATTATGAGGCTTACAAAATGCTTACATACATTACTTCATTTGATTTTCATCATGCTCTTGTTCAAGTATCACCCATTTTAATCAGATGATGAAACTGGCATGATTATGGAATTCATTTGCAATCTAATCCAATCCAATAGGCTTTTATTATTAAATATCTATATGCAAAGCATAGTGCTGAGCACCATGGATAAAAAGATAAAACAAAAAAATGGTCTCTGTCTTCAAAAAGTTTTCATTCTCTAGGATGAATATATAAGATTATTTGAAGAGGGAGAGAGTACTGTCAACTCATTGCATCAGAGAAGGCTTCTTGTAGGAGGTGGTACACAAGCTGCACCTTGAAGGAAGCCAGAGATTCTCACAGGTTGAGATGTGCAGGAATTTGTTCTAGGCATGGGGGCAGCCTTTGCAAAAACAGAGATGGAAAATAGATTGCCAAGTTCAGGGAAAAGCAAGCAGACCAGTTTGGCTGGAACACAGCGTGAGTTAAGGATAATAATGTGAAGTAAACCTGGAAAGTTAGGCTGGAGCCAGCTTGTAAAGGACTTTAACTGCCAATCTGAGCTCTCTTCTCCAAGAGTGTTTCCTCATCTGGAAAACGAGGGAGGTGGAAGAGGTGATCTCCAAGGTCCATCCCTGTTGTCCAGTCCAAGAAGGTTGATGCAGGGTCATGTTCATTAAATTATTTCAAGGTGAGACCAGAGCTCACCACAGGGCTCTTATGAGCCATATCTGGATCTGAAGGGAAGCTCAGAGGGGAAGGGGAATGAGCCATCAGAACAGAGTCTGGGGGAGATATTAATGGCATACACACACAACCCTGTGTGGTCAGTGAGTAATCTCTGACCCTACTTAGTGAATGAGTTCATTACGCATGGCAGTGTACTCTCAGCCATGTCTATTTCTTTTTTTTTCAGTGCTTGAGACCCTGCTACCCCTCTACCATCTCAAAATCCTTCTCCTCTGACCAGTCCAGTGATCACAGGGTTAACCATACCTTTTTGAAGCATCACAGTTTAATAGGATTTGGAAGGGACCTTGAGATCACCTCATCCAACCCTCTTATTTTACAGAAGAAGAAGCTGAGGCCCAGAGTAGCTCTATTCTGGGTTCAGCTTTGCTACTTATTACCTTTATGACCTTGGGCAAGTAACCTAAATTCTCTGGACTTCATATATAAAAAGGGGTTGGAACATGATCTCTAAGGCCCTTTATAGTTCTAGGATCTTAATTGTCACCATAGCCTTGGGATAGCGATTCCCCTGGTTCCTGAATTCAGCTTCTCCACTCTCTGGCCTCATATCCCTTGGCCTTCTCTCTTCACCCTCACTGTTCCAGTTGAAGCTGTTTGTTACAATCAACTTTAATGTACTGAGTAGAAACTGTGGTCTTGGGCAAGTAACTTTTGTTCCTCTGAGCCTCAGTTGCCTCATCTAGAAAACCGGAGGATTAGATTAGATGATTTCTCAGATCCCTTCCAACTTGAAGATCATGAGTCCAAAGTTCCTGATCCCCAGCTCTAGGGTGGGGTTGGGGGAGGGGTGGGGAGGGAAGGTATGGGGGAGGGTCAAGGCTTGGCCAGAGAACATGGAAAATGTGATTAATAATTAAAACAACATCCAGGGGGAAAAATCAGGAAAACAACAACAAGGAGATGGGATCCTTGTCTGGAGAGGAGAGTGTGTGCCCAGAGCCAGGGTTTCTCTGGCCCTTTCTGGGAATCGGCCACACCAGTGGGTATTTTTAGCCAAAAGCAAAAAACAAAAACCCCAAAAAACAAAAAAAAAACCCAAAAAACAAAACCACTCCCCCAACCCCAAATAATCATTTATGGAAAAAAGAAAAAAATTCCCCAACCATATTTATTTCCCCTAAGTAGAAAGGGTGGAGGAAAGAAGGGAGGGTGATCCTTTAACTGCCCCCCAACAACTCAGTAGCCTGTAGGGAGTGGAGAGTAGATGGGTTAAGGGTGGGGGTAGGGAAGGATTAGGTTCAAATTGAAATGTTTTGTTCATTAAAAGAAAAAACACGGGAAAGAAATTTCCCTTCTCCCTGGGCCAGGGACAGTTTCAATTCAGTGCATTGAAGTTGGTTGTAAAAAACAGCTTCAACTGGGGCAGTGAGAGTGAAGAGAGAAGGCCAAGGGATATGGGGCCAGAGAGTAGAGAAGCTGGATTCAGGAACCCGGGGAATGGCTATCCTCAAAGGCTCCGCTTTCCCTTACCTCAAGAGAAGAGCCCAGGCTTTGGAGTCTCGAGGACTTGGGTTCTTTTCCTCACTGTTACTGCCTGTATGATCTTGGGAAATTCAGTCTCCCTGGGCATAAATTTCCACTTCTGTAAAGTAAAGGGCTTGGACTAGTGGCTTCTCTAAAACCCTGATCCTATGTCCAAGTTCCTTCTAGCAACAAGGCTTTTGATCCCCGTTCTTCTGTTCCCCAAATAAGAAGCATCCTGTTAGCCAACTGACTTTGTAAGGTAAGGTCCCCTTGGACCCCTGAATTCCAAAGGACCCAGTCTATGATCGGGTTGATGGCAACATATCCCTGAGAGCTCTGGGAGTTAGCAACTGGCTCTCAGGGAAGAGAAGGGAAATGATTTCTGTTTACCCCCAGAATTCCCCTCTTGAATGAATTGTGTCACCCAGACCCCATGGCCCTGAGTGGTTTTGATGGAGGCACAGAGGAATGTGAAATACCACTAGGATGCCAGTGGAAATCTAATGCCTGGGTCTTGATCCTCCCAAATCCACAACCACAGGCACCTTCATAGGTTTCTTTTCCCCCTAATCTTTCTTTGTACCCCACCCCCACCCCAGCACAGTACCCCATACCCCAGAGCCTCTTAAATGTTTATGGGATTGCATTTGATTTTGTCTTGGGCCTTTGGCAAGTAGAGGGGGTGGGGGCAGAGGTTGGATGGCATGGAGAAGACTAGGTGGGGAGGTGTAAAATATTCAGGTGGTCTTGGTCAGAAAGTGCTCTGGGTAAAGGGACCTGGAGTAGAAAGGAAAATATTCTAGGGTGCCGGAGAAGGGAGCCAGCATTTTGGAGAAAGGTTGCCCTGCTACTGGGGGCAGGGGGTTGGAAAGCTTGAGAAAGAAGTCCTGGTTGGAGTTAGGGGTCAAAGCTGGGGACAGGGGGACCCTGGACAGAGGAGAGTCCCAAAGGGGTGGGACATCCACTTCTGGCTTGGGCTCTGGGGCTGAGCCGGATCGAGTTTCTCGGCGCCTGGAGGCTCGAAGAGGCCATCCTGTTCCCTGATGGAGTCCAAGCCGCCCCAGGCCCTGGCACTGAAAGAGGCCGTTTATGTAACTAGCTGAGCTCCAGGCGCCTGCCCGCCGGCCTGGACCCTGCCGTGAATGTGTGTGACTGCTGGTGTGTGAATGTATGAATGTGTGTGAGGGAGATCGCCTCCGGCTGCAACATATGTGGTATGTCTATGTGAATGTGAGAGGGGCATTTTGTGGGTGCTTTGCTGCTATTCTCCTTAACGTTCTCCTCCTGAGAGGTTCATCTTCTGACCTCTTTGTGTTCACCCTGTTGCTGTCAAGTTTCTCAGCTGGGCTTTTAACTTGTGTGTGTTGCAAATTTCTTCTCTCTCTATTTGAGTATCTGTGTGCGTGTTTCCCTTGTGTATGTGTATGTGAGTCTGGAAACACGTTTCATTATTACACTATGAGAAATCAAGGCTCCACTCCTGACCAAGACCCCACCAGCACCAGATGTCAAAGTTTGAATTGGAGGAGAGAGGATTGTGACTGGTATATCCATCTTCCCTCTTCCCCCTTCTACCAAAGAGAAGATTGCCCTCTGAAAGTTTCTGGGAAGGGGCAGCTAGCTAGGTAGCACAGTTGGATAGTGCCAGGCCTACAGTCAGGAGGACCTGGGTTCAAAATTGGCCTCAGGAGCTTTCTAGTTGTGTGACTCTGGGCAAGTGACTTAACTCTGGTTGTCTAGCCCTTGCCATTCTTCTGTCTTAGAATGGATACTAAGGGTTTAAATTAAAAAAGAAATGAAAAGAAAGCTCCTGGGGATAAGGATCACTGTACCATCAAAGGCAGAACAGGAGGGAAATAGCTGATATTTTAGCTGGAGAGGCTGAGATTAGATTTCATGACAGTGAGAAAGGATGGAAGAACAAGCCTAACAAGGGAGGCTAGCAAATCTGATGAAATATGACAGTGAGGAATCTTAGAAATAATTTAGCTCAGCTCAGCACAGCACTTTACAGCTGAGGAAAAAGACCTAGAATGGTGAGATGACTTGGTCAAGGTCACACTGTGTCATCAACAGAGCCTGGCTGTTTCTCTTTATCAGGGGTCTCTCTAGAAAGGAAAGAGGCTCCTGGGGGTGACCTGAGAAAGGACCTATGTTCCCCAAAGGCAGAGGCCTGGATGTGGTATACTTTATAATATATACCTCTGAGGGGTCAGGGTCTTTACCTCTTTTATCCTCTTCGATCTCTTTCCCCACTTGGTCAGGCACAGTGTCAGGGAAATTGCTGTATTTTCATCCAAGAATATACCTTGCTAGCCCTAGGCCCAGGGGGTGGGTTGGCAGACCTGCCAGAGTAGGGGAAAGGAGATGGGTCCCCTTCACCCCTCTGGCCAGATTTCCTGTGCTTGGTTCACCTGGACGGTGGGGAAAGGTTGCAATGGTAGCAGTGTGCTGAGGCAGTCCTCATGGCAGTTTCAGCCAGAGGATTCAAGGTTGTCTATTAATACCTCTCCTTGCACTCTTTAATTCATAAGGTTTAAAGCTCACCCAGAGAAATTAAATGTAAAATAATTCCTTCTGAAACCTGCAGGGCTTCTCTTCCCACCAAAGACCTGACTGGTCCCCCCAGACACACAGACACACAGACACAGACACACACACACACACACATAAGCACAAGAGCTTAGTCACTCTGAACGTCTATTCTGACTTGGGCAATTTGGAGGACTCAGAGGAAATAGTGTCCTTGTTCATGTCCTTGGAAGGAATGGAGAGGGAGACATAACCCAGTCCTTGGGGAGCTGGGGTCCCAAGGGGAAGAGAAAGCTCCGAGTTTGGGGAAGCTTGTCTGTCGAAGGGAGGAGACACAGCCTAGTCTTTGAACAGCAACCAGGCCAAAAAGCACAAAAAGCAGCGGATTGAGTGCAGGGTCGATTAGGTCCCTGGCTCTATTTCTGGCTTTGTGTCTGCTTATTTGATTTCTGTTTCTAGGACATCTTTACCTCCCCCCCACCATTTGCCCCGTGGAGCTCCCGAGATAGAACCCTTCAAAAGAACCTCTCCAGTTCGGGCGGTCCCCACTCCCCTCCCCTCCCGCTCTCCTTCCTTCCGCCCAACCAGCCCTCCCCAACCCCAGCCTTGGCTGGACGCTGAGCCATCTTAGGCCAGCAGGTGTCGCTGTGGCCCGGAGAATGGCCGTCCAGGACCCAGCTGGAGAAGGAGGGAGGGAATAGGGACGCGGACTGAAGGTCTGGCTCCGCCTTTCTGTTTGGGCTAGGTTGGGCTGGGCCGGACCGAACCGGGACTGGACAGTTGGGATTTCTTCCCCCAACCTCCTAGCCTAGACAATCCCCCGAGCCGGGGATTGGGACGGGACTACTTTGATGCTCCCAGGTCTACTCGCTTCTGCCCCTTTCCGGGGTGGGGGTATGGGGGGGGTGGGGGTATTGGGACTAGAGACCCGCCTTCGAGTGTGCGTGTGCCTGTGCGTGTGTGTGTGTGTGTTTGTGTGTATTTGTGTGTGTGGGTACTGGCAGCCAGAAAACCCAGGGTGGGGTACAGGGAGAAGACAGGGGGCGATAGGGAGAGGAGATGGGGGAAAGGACAGATGGAAAAGGGGACATGGGACCCCCCTCGTGTTAATTGGACTTCGTTCGGGTGGATTATCTTCGGGCCGTGAAGGACACCAGAGGGACTGACTCGGAGACGCTTCCTCCAGCTCCCACACCCGCCCAGGGATTCATACGAACAGACATAGGGACACCGAGACACTCCCAGTGGTACAAAGAGACAGCTACTGACCCCGCCCCCAATAGCCGATATCAATTCATTCTACCACACAGCCACACGGGTAGACACAGAGGGACGTGGACAGAAAGACACAGTCACAGACACACATTTATACGCAGCAGCCCTTTCCCTTTCCCTCATAGGCTTATATGGACACACTGACAACACTGTACATCCTCTTGGTTCGGTCTCTATGGTAACCCCCCCTCCTCTGCCACGCAGACCCGGGCACAGAGGAATAGAGGATAGAAGAATGGCTGGACAGGTAGGGGGTAGGTCTTGGGAAGGACACCTGGACATAAGGTGGCCGTACTTCCAGGGAGCTACCACCAGTGGTTTTCCTCATATTATTGGGAAATGAAAAGGTGTGATTGATTATCTGGTACAGAACTGGAGGTGGAAGTAGAGCCATTTTCTCCTACCCCACCTTCTCCCCCAGGGTCCTTCTGATCTTTTGAAAGTAAAAAGACTCCTAGGTCATCAGAGTTAGACCCAAATTTGATGACTTTATTAGGCAGACCACAAAGTAGATAGGTACTCCACCCATGGGGACTACAGGGTGGACTGCACCTCAAAGGTACTTAGAGCTCCTCAAGAAAGAAAGGAGAAGGAATGAGGACACTAGGCATATATGGCACTGATCCCAGAGAGGTTTCTATCCATTCTGATTTTTTTTTGTCCTAGTCTTCTACTAGGTTGCAAACTCCATAAAGGCAGGGATCAATGTTTCCTGTACATTTACCTCTCTCCCAGTGCTCAAGGTAGTGTCTTGCACATAGAAAGGGTTGAATATATAACGTTTTGTTAATTGCACACAGTTTTCTCCTCTGTGGATTTCTCTCCCACTTCCATAGGAATATTCATGGATGCTCCTTCTGGCCAATACATGTATACTGATCTATGCTTCTTGGAATGTCTTACAAATCAATGTGTGTTCATAAATCTGCAACTGTGGTTCCTTTATCCCTAAGGACACCCTAAAGTTAACCCACATATGAACACCCATGACACAAAGCTATTACACATAAATACATGAAAAGTTTGGGGATGTCTGCCTTGGTCTGCTGTCTGAGAAACACACCCAAGACCCCTAAAAATTAGTGCTGCCTGACAGAGACTATGTATACATATATAACACTCAAATAACAGATTCAAATAATGCACTGAGACACACATGCACACGATCACAGGAACACACTCAGACACATATATACTCCCCCCTCCCTTGGAATCTCTCAGAAGCTGTGTGTGGGGCCAGCTCTAGTGCAAATTCCTGCCCCTCAGACCCTTTCATGTCCACCCGCCCCCCTTCCTCCCACATTTCCTGTGCTGAGAAACCCTTCTCTGGAATGTCTGGGAGCAGCATCCCCCATACTCTCTCTTTTTTCTTCCTCCCTCTCCCCCACTGGTCTTTTCTTTCTACCCTTATCTTGTTCACCCCTTATCTTAGAATAAGATACTTGGGTTCTATTCCTAGCCCTGCCACTGAAACTGTGGGTCACTTTGACCAAATCAGTTAGTCAATCATCTGGCATTTGTCATGGAACTTTAGGTTCTCTTCTCTCTGCTTAAGATCTAGTAGGAGACACTATACATAGGAGACAATTAGAGAAAAATGACGAGTTCTATCTGGTAATAGTAATAATGATAATAATAGCTAACATTTATATAGAACCTACCACATGCCAGCCAATGTGATGAGTGCTTTATAATTATGTCATTTGATCTTCACAACAATCCTGGGAGGTAGGTCCCATTATTATACCTATTTTACTGATAAGGAAACTAAGGCAAACAGAGGCAAGCCATTTTCCAAGGTCACATAGCTAGTAAGTTGTCTAAGGCAAGATTTGTTACCTAGTGGCTGCTTCTAACTCTAAGCTTAACAGTTAGTTCAAAGAGTTGAGGTAGTCTGGGAAAGCTTCATGGAGTAAGTAGGATGGGCTAATCCTTGAAGGATGGCTAGGATTTGAATAGGCAAGAAAAAAGGACCTATAGAAAGGAATAAGCTTGGAGTCTCTGGATACATTTCAGAGCCTGGTCCAGTGAAAGGTTTGTGTTGGATGATAGTGGTTAAGACATACTTGGAACATTCACAGAGAGCCTTTAATGCTGGGCTAAGGAGTTTAGACATAAATAGAAATAAAGCTTTAAAAAAACCCCAACCAACCTTTACCTATCTTAGTATCAATTCTAAGACAGAAGAGTAGCAATAGGTAGGCAATGGGGATTAAGTGACTTTCCCAGGGTCACATAGCTAGGAAGTATCAGAGGACAGAGTTGAATTCAGCTTCTGTTGACTCCAGGTCTCTCGTTCTATTTACTGTGCTACCTAGCTGCTCCAAGCATATATAAAATGAAGAATGAATGGGAACTTTTGAGCATAGAATTTCTAAAATTGTGGGAATCCCTGAAATTAGTCCATCAGTTTCAATTTATAGATGAGATGAACTTGCTCAAAGTTACTAAAACAAATGGGACCAGACAGAACTCAGGTCTTTTGACTCAGTGCTATTCTCTTTCTGTAGCACTCTTCCCCAACAAAGTAGTGGTTAGGTTAGGTTAGTTTAATTAAACAAGTGTTGATTAAGTGCAGATTGTGCTTGATTAAGGGTGTTTGTTGACTAAGAGACATTTCAACAGTCTATCTGGACATCCAATTTCCTCATCTGCAGAAGGGGCCAATTACTTTTCCCACCTTCCCAACACTGAAATTAGTAGGGAAAAGGGACTCAAGAGAATCAAGAGCTCATTCAAACTACTTTGGCTTTTAATGCTTTCTTTTCCTCTTTCTTTGCTGCCCACATTCTTGTCAAACCCAGGGCTTTTCCAAAATTTTGTCACCATACTTGGAGACATAACTGGTCTGGAAGTGAGTGGTGCTGGAAATTTTTGCAGGGGAGAGGATACAAGTTAGCTAGATGTCTGGAACCTGATAGCTGAATATCACCTGTCAAAATACTGCTGACCTCTGGGCTTCATGTCCTGACCATTCCTCAGTATTGTAGTTAGGGGAATATCAAGAAAGTTTTTTTCCCTTAGACTAGGCTAGGACTCCCCTAAGAAGGTTAGGACTGATTCTCGATCTCCCTCTCTCTCCTTCCCTCCCTCCTCTCTCTTTGTCTCTGTGTGTGTGTGTGTCTCTCTCTCTTCCTATCTCTCTCTTCCTCCCCCCCCTCTGTCTCTGTCTCTCTCTGTTACTCTCTGTCTCTGTCTCTCTCTGTCACTCACTCTGTCTCTCTGTCTCTGTCTGTCTCTGTCTCTCTGTCTCTCTGTCTCTGTCTCTGTCTCTGTCTCTCTCTGTCTCTCTCTGTCTCTGTCTCTCTCTCTGTCTCTCTCTCTCTCTCTCTCTCTCTCTCTGTCTGTCTCTCTGTCTCTCTGTCTCTCTGTCTCTCTGTCTCTCTCTCTGTCTCTCTGTCTCTGTCTGTCTGTCTGTCTGTCTGCCTGTCTGTCTGTCTCTCTCTCTCTCCTAGAGGTGATGAAAGAAACCATTGTGAAGGAACCATCAACTTTATGGGATCCTCCAACAAGAGAGAGGTCAGAAGACCAAAATTTGACAACCCTCAACCCTTCTTTCCCATCAATTCAAAATTTAGTCCTTTTTTCCAATCTGATTTAGTTTTGTAACAGTGGTCTAGAGTCCTGAGAGGTTAAAAGTGAGGGATAGGTTCTTTCTACCCAGGATATTCAGTACAGATTCTTAGAGATACTGTATTCTCAACTAAGTGGATACTCCTACTCCCCCATTCCCCAAAGGTTCAGTTAAAAATTTGTTTGAAGTTTCACATAATGTGCACAACTCTTGCCCAAGTCCTCAAGGAAAGTCTCTACCAGGTGCCCCATCTAACGTGCTGGAGGCTTTTCTCTAGATCTCTTAAAATGGTAAAGGCAACAATGTAAATCAGATGCTACCCATGGGTATGTGATCAGCTCACTTCTTTTCCTGATGATATATTTCTTTGGTAAAATATGATTTTAGACTATTTCTCTGGTGCAATTTTTTGGGATAATATTCTATAAGCTCTTCACACCCACTATGCATTTTCCTATTGCTCTCTGGTTAACGCTGCATAGGATATAGAAGGAGAAATCAAGGATAGGAGCTGAGACAAAGCTTTGGCTGAAGGTCACTGCTTTCAGCAGGATGGGAGTCAAGTCTGGCACATGGAACACAGAGAAAGTTAAAAACAGCCTCATGTCCTGGAACTTTGTTCCCAGAAATACGGGTGAGGACATGGAGTCCCCATCCTTGCTCCAACTCCTTCCAGACCACTGGGGAAGGAGGAGGAGCAACTCATTGGATGAGGGTGGGAAACCCCAAAGTTCTCTGAGCCTGCCTCTTTCCCATCCTCACTTGGCAGGTAAGTATATAATTGTGAGGGGGGAGGGAGAAAGGGGAGATTAGAGGTTGATATGGGTGTAATGTGGGTATGGACATTGGGTAAGGCTGAATATGGAGTTGAGGGAAGAGGATGGAAAGATTAGAAAACAATGGATGGGGAGATGGAAAAATTGAAATCTGGAGGACTGAGCCTTGCAAAGATGGGTACATGAAAGGAAACAGCAATGAGGGGCAAGAAGAGAATATGAAGAATAGGGACCAGGGTCAGGACAAGTAAGAGTTTCCTCTACTAAAACCTAGATCCTGTGCCTTATCATTTAGTAAAGGTGACCTGAGTTCTGAAAGGTTTAGCCAGAAAAGTATAGCCTCTTGAAGAACCTAAAGGTTGCACTAATGGTCTGGGTGTCTTTTATCTAGGTACTAATCTAACTGAATTTGCCCAGGTTGTCAAAATGGGATAAAATTTTCAGTCATAGCAAATTAGGGAGACAGACCAGCTAATAAATTGTGGAAGGGTTGGTTGCCTTCTGTATAAGTGAAAGGAATAGTCACTGGAGAGGAAATTACAGGTCCTGAAAGTACTGGAATGAGGTAAAGTTTTAAAATCTCTACCCAGTGTTATTACCCACAGATAGGGACAAACCTTCTTTGAAATGCATGTAACTTGATTTATCAGGCAAAAAATCTCTGGCATTAAAATTTGTATTTAAAAAACTTATTAAAAAACATATGCTGGGGCAGTTAGGTAGCACAGTGGACAGTGTCAGGCCTTCAGTTGGGAGGACCTGGGTTCAATTATGACCTCAGATACTTCCTAGCTGAGTGACCCTGGGCAAGTCACTTAACCCAGATTGCCTAGTCCTTGCTGCTCTTCTGTCTTAGAATTAATATTAAGACAATAAGGAAAGGGTTAAAAACAAAACAAAACTTATGCTGTGTGCCTCATTGTATCCGAAGAGATTTCTTACTTTGCCAGAGTTCTGTCACTGGGGAAGACACATGAAGTATGTAGGAGATGGAGACAGGGAAGTGGGAGAGGGGAAAATGGGAGTTAAGGGGAGATACAGGGGATGGAGACGAGAGCACAAAGTGATGAAAGAAATAAAGGAGCAATGGGTGCAGATTCTTCTCTCGAAGGTTCTCTTTTGACGTGGAGGAAGAAGAAGGAAGGGAGAACAGAAGAGGGGCTGGAAGCTTGAGTTTGCTTTTTTCGTCTTCAGCCTTCCCCAGCTTCAATCTCATCTAAAAAGATCCCCCCCTCCCCTTCTGGCATTGATATGTAAATGATTGGTCTCCAGCTTTGAGTCCGCCGCTTGGCAGCCGCGTTTGAATAAAAATGGAAGCTATCTAGAAGCTCTGTCCCGGCTGGGGAGGGATGCTGGCCCGATCTCGCACAATGCTCCCTAATATTCCCTGGTCTACGTCCCATTCCAGGTCCGTGGACCTAGCCAATCCCCGCTCCGAGTCCTTATCTCCAGACAGTCCTGTGAGCCCGTAGCAAACGGTGTGAAAACCTCATTTCCTTTTTTCCAGATTCTGTCCAGAGGCTCAGCCCCACGGCTAGAAGGGAGGGCCGGGGAACGCGAGAGAAGGGAAAGAAGCCTGAACCAAAGTGCGAGCACGTGGTCCAGGTGTCCCGACGTCGCACCAGCCTGGGGCATGGAGGGGGCGCCTGGGAGCGCAGCATTATGAGACAGCTGGAAAGGCTGGAAGGAGCCTCTGCGATCTTCTGCTTCAAGTGCCTCGTTTTACGCAGGAGGCAACTAAGGCCCCGAGAGAGATGGAGATTTGCTCCTGTTGGTATCTATGTATGGGTGTGTGACATGGAAGTTCCTATTAGAAGGGGACTTGTAAATGTGACACGTGTGTGTTGTGTGTGTATGTGTAGGGGAGGGTGCTGTGTGTGTGCATAGGAAGGAGTCTTATGTCAGATTCAGGGAGTATGAGCAGAAGTTTATGTGCCCTATGCAAGGTTTGAAATTTGATTGGCCTTTATTTTAGTTTCCCTCCCCATCCCCATCACTAAAGCAGATGCAACCTGACAAATAACTTTTCATAGTGTTATTTTATAGAATTAAAAATGTGCTTTTATTGGAAAAATATTAAAAAGTGAGACCCTTTTCCATCTTTCTATGTGTTGTGTCCTAGGTGTCTGCCTGTGTTGCCTAGTCCTGAGTGGATACCAGTGAGAGATTTTTTAAGAAGGTGCCCATGTCTGTGTGTGTGTGTGTGTGTGAGAGAGAGAGAGAGAGAGAGAGAGAGAGAGAGAGAGAGAGACAGAGACAGAGACAGAGACAGAGACAGAGAAAGAGAGAGATATAAGTGTGTACGAGGTACGAGACAGCAATGGAAGTCTAAGAAGGATGAGGAATAGAGAGGAGAATATGTTGTGAGAGTAAGCCAGGAAGCCGGTGCTTGCACATAGTAGGTGCTTAATACAAGTATTGAGTGTGTACTAGAGACAGGGAACACGAGTGCTGACAGTGAGAGAGAACAGAAGAGAGAAAGCCAGAGAGAGTGTGTGTGCGAGAGCCAGGGAGCCTGTATGAGTGTATGAGAGAGCGCGCCAGGGAGAGCATGTGTGAGTGTGTGTCGGAGAGAGCCAGGGAGCGTGTGTGAGAGTGTGTGTGTATGTGTGTGTATGAGAGAGACAGCGCGAGAGCACTACAAGGGGCCAGGGAGTGTATGTGTGCGTGTGTGTGTGTTAGAGAGAGCAAGGAAACGGGACAGAGAAATCACGAGCCAGTCTGGGAGTGCGCGGTTGTGCGTGACCGTGGGTGCCCGCGCGTGGGTGCGCGGGTGCTCGGGGCCTGAGCCCCAGCAGCCACGGCTGCGGCGGCGGCGACGGCGGTCCCGGAGCCGCATTTCTGGAAACACTTGCAGGGGGGGCCCGGCGCGCGGCCGGCTGAGCTAATAGCTGGCGCGCGGGCCCTGGCGGAGCGGGCGGGCGGGCGGCGAGCGCTCCCTGGTCACATGGGCGAGGGGAGGGAGGGGGGCCGGGCGGGGGGAGTTTAAAGAAGCTTAAAACCCGAGGAGCCGGTGCAGAGCGGGAGGGAGGGCGGCGGCAGTGCTGGCAGCAGCGGCAGCAGCCCCTGTGGCGGCGCGCGAGGAGCCGGGCTCCGGGGAACGGGATCCAGGGAGGAGCGCGCTCGGGAGCGGGCGGCGAGGGCAGCCCCAGTGCCCGGCGCTGGGGCGGAGAGCAGCCAAGGGAGGCGGCGGCTGCAGCGGCGGCAGCGACGCAGAGCTCCGAGCGCGGTGAGTGCCGGACTGTGTGGCCCCCGCCCGGTCCGGGCCCCTGGCTTGGGGGTGGGTGGGATTCGCAGGCGGCCGGGCGGCTGGCGGCCAGACTGGCTGACGGCTGGCAGCCCTTCTCTATAGAGCTGGTTGGGTGCGGCCCGGGGCTCTGGGGGCCGTCGGGCACGCGTGGGGTCCCCGCCCCCCGAGGGGGGGCTCTGAGCCCCTCAGCCAGGCGAGTGCGGGAGGGGCGAGGAAAGTTCAAGGGAAACTTTGCCCGAAAACTCCGACGGGGGCCGAGTTGACTGGGTAGGGGGGCTCAGAAGGAGAAACCCCTCTTGTGTCCCCCAAACCATGGCCCCCGGAGCTGGAGCGGGAGCGAAAGGGAGGGGAAGAACGAGCGAGCTAGAGAGCTAGCCAGGGTGTGGTGGCCGGGCCGAGCAGCGCCGGACAATTGGCTTGGGGGTGTGGGGAGGGGGGAACACGGGGATGGGACGGGACCAGCGATCAGAGCTGTCCTCCCATCCTCCCTTCCCCCCCTTTACTTTCCCCCGCCTTCCCCCCTCCCCATTCAGGCGCTAGACTTGTAGGATACCCACGGGTACCTCCCCTCCCCTCTGCTTTCCCTCTCCCAACCCCTCGCCTTCTCTTCTCCCTCCTCTGTTCCCCACCCCAACCCCCCTTCCAGTTAGCTGTGCCCTAAGATTTGGGAAAATCCCTGAGGATGGAGGAGGGAATGTGTGTTGGGGGGGGGCAAGAAGTGAAGCGGCCGGAGGGTCGTTGTGACCCCAGCCCTGGGCTGGGGGAGGGGCAGGGGGCGGGTTAGGGGCCAGGGGGAGGGCTTCCTCCCCCTCGGGAAAATTTAAATCTGGACATCAAAGTCCCTGGGGGGTGAAAGGGGTCTCAGAATGGTTTTGTGCATGTCTATGTCTATATCTCCTTGTGTGTATTTCTGTGCGTGAGTGTGTGTGTGTGTGTGTGTGTGTGGCAGAGGGGAGGTCAGAGGACGGACAGCTCTCTCTGTGTCTCGCTCCTCTCAAGCTCCTTCAGTCTCTCCCCCCAGTAGCTCCGGGCGGGCTGTTTCACGCCTTGTTGAAGATTCAGGATTTCTTTCTCTTTCTGTTTCCGTCTCTGTCTCGGTCTCTTTCTCTCCCATTTTATAAGAGAGTGGTGTCTGTGTGAGGGGGGGATGGGGTTTAATGTGCAACAAACCCCTCCCTCCTTGCAGATCCTATAGTTTATTCTTGGGGAAGGCCAAGGTAGGGGATGAGAAATTCAGGAATCTTCTGCTTTTCTATATCCAGAATTGTGGATGGGAAATGATTACCCTGCCTTGGTTCCCCCAACCCCCACACCCCATGTCTAGGGCTCCAGGCAGTGGTGGAACTTCCTCCACCTACCATGAAATTGGGGAGGGGGAGTCATTTTATCAGGACTGGATGAAAGCGCTCATACTTGGAAACACTCAGACATTAGAGCTTGGATGCTGGAGCTGACACTTGAATACATTCATAGATTTGGACACTAGAGCTTACACACAGTTGGACACTTAAGATACTCACTTTTCTGCTATTGAGATTCAGGACCCAGTCCCCTCCAGGGGGCGTGGTAGGGTGGGAGTGGGAATAGGGGCATTTATGGAAAACCCCATTACCACTTTCCTTCCAATTTGGGAATTCCGTTTTCAGCAATTTTTCCTCATTTGGCATCCAAGCTTATCCATGGAAGAGAACACGGAAGGATCTGTGACCTTTTTGCTTTTTCCCTTTGGAGAAACTTTTGGGCTTCTGGGAAGCCAGTATTCAGATCTGTACATACATGTATGATTTTCTCCCAGTTCTTGACTCCTTTCTCATTTGGGGAGGGTATCAGATTGAGAATGGGGAAATGGTGATATGGCCTGGGAAGTTTTAACACATTTGAGTCTTGGGAGGAGTGACCTCATATATAGCACAAACTTCTGTTACTCAGAGTTCCTTTTCCAAAAAACATTTCTCATAATGGAGGTGGGAAGGAGCTTGGGATGGACTCAGAGAGAGGTGTTGGGGGGAATTGAAACCAGAGGATTTAAGCTTATTTGGGAAATACAATCAGATTTCCTATAAGCTTGTCAAGAGCAATTTGGTCTGTGGGCTGCTGTACTCTTGACTAGAAGCCAGGATTCCTGGGTCCCAACTCTCTCAGGAGAGGAGGCATTTTAGGATATCTTTAACCCCAACTTTTCTTCTGCTTCTGGAAATGGTCTTGAAAGGAAAATGTGCTCATCCTTCATACTACCTCTCCAGGGACAGACTTCCTCCCTACACCTTTCTTAGGTTCTGGTCAGTGTGTCAATTCCCATTGCCCAGCATTTCTTTTTAAAGGCAAATCTCAATCTCTCTGCAAAAGGAAAAACTTTTGTCAGTCTCTACCACTGGAATCCTATAAATACTTAAAGAATATCCCCATCCCCCAATTGTGAGGACCCTGGTATGTGGGTTGGTAATACGGTTTGGGGCTCTAGGGGATCATAGATTGGTGGACTGAGCTGTGGATTGAATCTGAGTTGACTAGTGTGATTTCGTTGTTCTCACTGTGAAACTGCTGTTTTCTATGTGATAATTCTGTTATTGAATTAAAGCATTGGTTTCCTTGATATAATGAATATTCACTGGCCAGAGGGTGAAATTTGGTCTCTTTGCCCATGGGACCTTTCTTCTTGCCATTTCCACTTATCCATCCCTTCTTAGGATCTGGGGCTAGGGGCTGAAAAGGGGCAAGAAACTCAGGTATCTGCCCATCTCCCAGTCCATCACCCCTGTTATGTGGTCCCATTCTCCCCCCACCCCCCCCATTGAGAGTTGAAGTGTAAATGAATCAGAAACATATGGATCATATTTTCTTTGAAATGCAGATGGGGCTTGGGGGGGATGGGGATGGACCATGTGTGCCTGGTTGGGGGGAATCCTGGAGGAGAGGGGGCTAACATTGCCCCCTCCAGCTGAAGGGCCTGGAGGGGGAGGGGGAAACTGAATGAATTTCACCTTTTCTAACTCTTAGGTTTCTTTGCCTTTGACCTTTCTGGTTTCTGTGTCCCACTCTGTGTTTGTATGTATGTGTGTGGTTTGGGTGAGTGGGTGTGTGAGCTGTGTAAATATTATACTTATGACCCTAGTGCACACTCCTCAATCCCCTAACCTCCCACTTTCCAGTGGGTAGGGTTTGGGCCTCTTTTAGGTGGAGGGGAGTGTGGAAGAGAATGTATTAGAGATATGGACAGAGCAGGTCAGCTCACTTGCTTGAGTCTAGATGTCAGGAATCAGGGACACCATGAAGCCTTAGAACCCAGGGTTAGTTCTAGAGTGACCATGACTTCAGAGAGGGGCTAGTTTTCAAGGGATGGGCCATTATTAAGGGGATGCTGAAGCCAGCCCAGAGGTGGTCCTGAGGTGGAGAATGTTATGTTTCTGGATTCAGTCTTGTCTAGCAAATTTTCAAAACTTGTGGGGTAAGGGACAACTCAGGCATTCCCTCTTCCTGTCCTCCCCCCCTCACCCACTTCCACTTCAGAGACAAAATACAGATTAAGGACACGATTTGAGATGGAGCTCCTTTTCCTCCTACAAAGAGTGTCTGGTGTTGTTGAAGATAAGGGGGACATTCTAGTAATATGAAATGGAGCTCTGGAGTATGAGAACATAGAACTGAACTTTGAGGAGAGAATACATGTGTGTGTGCACACACACATGTGTGTATGTATATAGGTATGTGCAGGATGCTATATGGAGGCCATACTCTGGGGATAAATGGGATATATCAAGATTTGACAGCTAGAGGAGGTATTTTATGAGCTGTCTTACATGTGGCTGGATGGGTAAAAGATAAGAAATGGCTATTATATAATTGTTTTGAACCCATGTGGGGTAAAGATGAAGAAATATGAGGACAGTGACTAATTTTGCCAGGAGTTAGAGTTTTCCCAAAGTGAGGAACAGAGAGAAATGTCAGAGGCCAGACCCCATGAATTCTCCCAGCTCTGCATTAATAAGCTTGTTGGGGCTCTTGGCTGGTGGCTTTGAACCTAGGTTTGTTTGCATGGTGTGTATTTGTGGGGTTGAATTTGAGGAGGGCTGAGAGGGGGAGCATGCTTTCTTCTGCTCATTCTAGCCTCAGGTAACCTTAGAAAGAAAGAAATGGCTAGATCTGGGTAAAGACCCACTTGGGTGGTGGGAGAGCTCCACTCTCAGAAACTCAGAAAGATATTAGGTAGGATGAAACAGTTAAGTGGCTCAGGAAAGAGGAAAGAGCACTAGACCTGGACATGGGAGGTCTTGGGTTCAAATTTGGCCTCAGACACTTCCTAGCTGTATGAACCTGGACGAGTCACTTAATACCTATTATCTATACCTAACCTAACTGCTGTTCTGCCTTGGAATTGATACAAATTTTAAGACAGAAAGTAAAGTGGTGTTTTTTTTTAAACATAAAGAGAATGGTGCCTTGGAAAATCAGGGTAGTTCAAGAGAAAGAATGCTAGTTCTTGAATCAGAGGCTCTGGATCTGTATCCTGACTGAGCCATTTACTACCCCTGTGGCTTTGGTTATGCCATTCCGGTTTTTCTGGACCTTAGTTTTCCTAGGCTGAAGAGGATTAGACTAGGTAGCCTCTGAGATTTCTTCTTACTTATTCTAAATCTATGATCCTTCAGACTATTTTATATGGGGAAGGCTCCAAATTTCCATTGTGGAGCAATGGAAATGATGGTGTAGATAGAACACAACATTTGGATAGCAAAACCTGGATTGAATTTCATTTTTGCTACTTGCTAGCTATATAACATCTCAGATTCTTAGTTTGATCATCTGTAAAATGGGGATAACAGTCATACTATCTCCCTCACAAGCTATTGTAAGGATCAAGTGATTGATGCCAATCACAAAGTGCTATATAATTATACATTTTTTGTTATTACTTTTATGGAAAATTAATTCTTATTTTTCTGATGAAGTAATGTAAAAATGGCCTTGTGACAAGTTCCTTATCTTGCTATTCTTCTTCCTTTTTTTTTTTTAACCCATACCTTCCGTCTTAGAATCAATACTGTATATTGGTTCCAAGGTAGAAGAGCAGTAAAGGCTAGGTAATGGTAATTAAGTGACTTGCCCAGGGTCACACAACTAGGAGGTATCTGATACCAGATTTGAACCCAGGACCTCCCATCTCTACACCTGGCTTTCAATCCACTGAACCACCTTTTTGCTCCCTATTATTCTTTTATATTTAATGTTTTGAAGCCTAATTCATGGATAAATAAAATAGCTGCTTCTTTGTAACTGAAAAGAAATATTGAGCTGTGAAATTATTTTCTGTAGGCTTACCCAAAGCATCTTCAGGACAAGTTTAAGTTAAGACTGGATCTTGGGATAATGTGTACCTCATTCTTTTCCCAGGTTATTTTAATTTCTTTGGCTAAGTCTCTACATTTTTGTTCCATGTAAGTTGGACTCTATGTATATTTGATATGGGGACATCTATCAAAGACATTCTTAAATTTTTATGAGTCAGTATCCTGTCTGGGCATTTTTGGCAGTAGTATTATTGTTATCAGTCATTATCATCATCATTACTTGTAGAGAAATTAGGAGGTCTGGGGAAAGGACTCAGTTTCTGAGATTGCCCTATCCTAGATTGATGAGGTTGGAGGCTAGGGTTTTTAGTGATAAGGTGGAGAATACAAGGATGGGAGAATGTAAAGAACCCTAGCCCTGGCCAGACCTTATTCATTCTGAAGGAAGCAACCACCATCAGGACCGGTCCTATTTCTTAGAGGCTATTCAAAGATCAAAGATCACCTATCCCATTCCCTTCATACTCTTTTTTTTTTTCTATTTCTGGGTCTCATTCAGAATCTCAGTGAGGTTCTCTGTACTTCCCTTTTTGTCCCAGTGTCTGTCTCTGGTTCTTTCTGGAATTTAGTCTGTGTGGTCTCCTCTGTCTCTCTTTTCCTACCTTATGTGTCTGTATTTTTCTTTATGTTCTTGTGAAGCTCCAAGGTCCTCGAGGCCTCTCTATATCTATACATATATCCATATATATCTATATATCTTAGATATAATATATTAGCTTTATCTATTTGTGTCCATTTCTTAGTCTCTGTTTTTCCATCTCTTTGTTGCTCTCCATCTATATCAATTATTGTGTGTGTATGGCTATGATAAGTATTTAAATAGTGCCTATTATGTGCCAGATACTATGCTAAGCCTTTTATAAATATTATCTCTTTTGATAAGTATAATTTGTATTATGCCTAAGTTGGTCTATTATTCTTTGCCTGTGTTTATCTATGGGTTTGTCTGTGTGTCTGTGGCTGTGTGTGTATCTGGCTCTGTGACTCTGTGTGTGTGTGTGTGTGTGTGTATGTATGTATATGTATATATATATATATATATATTACTCTTTGTCAGTATCTGTATGTCTCTGTGTTTGACTGTATTTGTTTTTCTCTTTTTGCCTTTGTGTCTGTGTCTGTTTCTATTTATCGGCTTGTTTCTGTGTCCATGTTCATTCCTCTGACTGTGTTAGTTTTTGTGACTATATCAGTATCTGCCTCTGTGCGTGTGTATGTGTGTATCTTTCTGTGTCTATCTTGGTGTTTGTCTCTTCATCTCTTTCTGTCTGTGATCTTATCTTTGACTGTTTCTGTGTTTTTCTCAGCAACAGTGGCTATGTGTATCTCCATCTGACTCTGTGTGTCTGTGTACCTTTTTTTTTATCACTATCTTTGTGGTTGTTTCTTTCTCTTTTTAATGTCTATTTCTTACTTATGTCTCTGTATGTACATGTTTCCATCTGACTTTGTCCTTTTGTCTGGGTCTGGATCTCTAGGGCTATCTCTCTCTGTGTCTCTGTCTGCACCTATCTCTGTCTCTGTGTCACTGTGTCTGAGCTACCTGACTTGTCAGTTGCTTGGTTTTTCTGTTTGTCTATGTCTGCATCTGTGTATCCTTTTGACTTTGTCTGTGGGTTCTCTGTGTCTCTATTTCTCTCAGTTTGTGTATAGAGCAGTATCTGTTTGTAGTTCTCTCTGTGGCTCTCTCTGGCTGTCTTCTCTATATATGTGTCTGCCTGGGCATCTGTGTCTGTCTGTGTCTTTATCTGGTTCTATCTGGGTGATAATGGGCCTATTTCTATTTGTGAGTGGCTGAGTATCTGCTTCTCTCTGTGGGCCTATGTCTATGGAAGTGTATCTGGACATTTCTACATGTCCAGATCTCTGGCTTTGCATGTTTTGATTGCCCTTTGTCTGTCTTTCTGTCTGTCCATAGCTGGTTCTGACTCTGCTGGTGTCCCTATTTGTGTCTTACATACCTGTCTTTTTTCTGTGGTTGTTTGGGTTTTTGTGTCTGTGTCTGTGTTTCTGTCTATGTCTCAGTCTGTCTAGTTCTTTTTCTGTCTCTGTGTCTGTGTTTGTCTAAGACTCCATTTTTCTCTGTACCTGTCTCTTGTGTGTTTGTGAGTACATATATGTGTGTAGCCATATCTAGCTCTATGACCCAGTCTATCTTTCTCTGCGCCTGTCTGTGTCCGTGTCATTTTCTCTGCATTTCCTCCTCTCTGTCTATTTGTTTTGTGTGCATTTCTTTGCACCTATACCTGGCTCTGACCATCTGCACCTTTGGTTTGTCTGCTTCTATTTGTCTGAGTCCATGTCTGTCCCTCTGTCTGTGCTTTTTTCCTCTGTGTCCAGTTATATATGTAGAACTATGTCCTTTTCTCAGTTTTTGTGTCTGTTTCTCTGCTGCCATGGCTGTGTTTTTCCATCTCCGTCTGTGTCTCATTCATATGTCTATGTCTATTTCTGTTCACCTTTTGCGTCTGTTTGCATCTCACTTATAGGTCTGTATTCTCTGTATTCATCTCTCCCTGGACCTTTCTAGGAGCCAGCTGAATGTGACCCATGTCTCTATTTCCCTATAGTTTTCTTTCCCACCATCTCTTAGAAGCTCCCCATTGGTCTGCTGCTCTGTGTATATGCATCTTGGTTATTAATATCTGCTGAGAGAGATGGTTTTTTGAATCCTAAAATATCCCTGTTTGGCCTGGCCCCCTAGGGCCATGAGGCTGCCTAAGTGCCCTGGCCCTAGAGTCTTATCTTTGATAGGAAGAGAGTATACTCTCACAAGAGAGCCATTGGCTGTTCAGAGTGTCCACTCCCACCTTTCCAATCTCCTTTCCCCAGTATCTCACTTTCATGTATAACTAACTGTTCGACTGCCATCTGAGGCCCCTGTCTTAGGTTTCCACAGATATTCCTATTACTGCTCACATCCTTTTTGCCTATACCCTCTTCTGTCTTGACTCCCTTATGGCTCCTGCCTCTTGTCTCCCTGGGGTAATACTGCCCATTTCCTTGTTCACCCTAGTCCCAGCAGATTGCTCAAGCCAGAGTCTGAGCTACAGTGGGACATATTCATGCAGTCTTCTTTCCTTCATCTTCTCTACTAACCCATGTCTCTGACCTTATGCCTGACTTGACTCCACTCCTCTCCCAGTCCCTGACTCCAGGAAACCTTCTTTGTTTGACCCCAGTATCACCTGATCACTCAGTCAGATGCGAAGCATCTCTTCAGAAACTTTCAAACTGTGTCTGGATTGTATTCTTTTGTCCATCCCTTGGGGTAGGGGAGGACTGCATGCCTTGAAAAGTAACATATACAGAACTCCACTCCCAATGGGCTGAGAGGGTTATGGGGCCACCCAGCCTGGAGGAATGAGGCTGAATTGGGTGACCCACAGAAAGAAAAAATGAGATCTCAATAGGGACCACAGATCATCACTCTGGGACATTGAAGGAATAATAATTTCCAACAATAATGACAATTTGTATTTATATAAGGCTTTAAGTTTTGATAGGTTTTTTCTTTGGCAATAGCAGATATGTGATAATGACAATATTATGTTTGTGCTACAGATGAAGAAACTGAGACTTGGAGAGATTAACTACCTTGTCCAGGTTCACATAGCTAGTGAGTGTCAGAATTCTAACCCAAGCTCCCTGATCACACATTAAGAAGAGCTTGCCCTCTCTGGGCTCTGTCTATCAAATTGTGGGTGGGGTATGGTGCAGGAAAAAGATGGGAATGGGGAGAATGGGAGAGATGACCTAGTCTAGAAACAGAGTTGCCCCAAAGGACAAAGGAAAAGTTGGTGAGTATTGAGAGTAGGGGGTTGGGATTGAGGAGAGATGTGGGCCCAGGAGTTTGGGAAAAGACTTACTGGCAATGCTTCCCTGGCTCTGACGTCAATGGTTTTCCAAATAATGGAATCAATATTGGGGAGGGGAGGTGAGGGGGGGCAAGCCGCCAGCCAGGCCACAGCGATTAGAAACAGATCAGGCTGCGGCCCCCACAGCTGATTCTGATAGATTCTCATTGGACTGGGGAAGCAGTGGCAATGGTGAAGGATAAGGGGGTTGGAACTGTGGGGGGCTATTGTGGGGGATGGGGGAAATCCCACATTTTACTTGCAAAATGGGGGGGGGATGAGGGCTGATGGGGGAGGTGGTATCCAGGGAAGGGGCCCAAAGCATGGAGGGATATCTCTGATTGGATCCGTTAGCCTTCTCTATGTGTTCCTCTCTGCGTGTGTATAGTCCTCTGTTTCTGAGTATGTAGCATCCTTCTGGGGACTTTGGTAGAAATAAAGAGAATGGGAGATGATTGGTCCACTGTCTAGGAGGGGACATGACTTCCTCTCCTGGAGCTTTCCCATCTAATAGCAGAGAAATGACCATCATCCTTATCTGGGTAAGGGAGAGAGAGTTTTCTCCCTTGGGAAATTTTAGATTGAGTGGAAAGAAGGGAACTGAGAGATAAGATCTTGGCAACATGGATAGAATGCCATTGTGGCACAGGGGAAAGAGCACTGAACTTGTAGTAACAGAACCAGAGTTAAAATCCTGATTCTGCTGTTTACTCTGTGACTTGAGGCAAGTCACCAAACCTCTCTGGGCCTCCGTTTTTCAATTGTAAAGGGAAGTAGTTGGATGATTTACAAACTTCATTCCAGATCCATTCTGTGATCTTAAGTAAAAGGTACAGAATAGAGATGTGATCAGAGGGAAATGAGGTTGGTATAGGAAATCTGCATGGAGAAGAAGATTTTGAGGTCCTGTTTTTTCTCATCTGAATTCTTCTTTTCAGGAGTTCTTTTCCTTTTATCCTTGGGCCTATGGTATTGCTGCTGGGAGCTGGGGAAGGACAGAATTGAGTAGACCTCAAAATGGAAGGGGATTATCTTGGAGCTTCAGATCTAATATCATCAGTGTGCTGGGTATCTTTAAGTCACTTGCTGTCCTTCTCTGTGGATTAGTTTACTTCTCTGTGCAGGGGAATTTAAAGATGGAATATAGGGAGTATCTATGTGAGAATGGAAAGACTTCTTTGGGATGAGGTGGTGAGTTACTAGAGTATTTGCTAAAGATATCTTTAAAGCTCCAAGATCTTTAGGGTTGATGAAAATCATTTAGGACCTCAGGGTGTGTGTGTGTGTGTGTGTGTGTGTGTGTGTGTGTGTGTGTGTGAGAGAGAGAGAGAGAGAGAGAGAGAGAGAGAGAGAGAGAGAATGTGCTGAAAATCAATTTTCTGTTTCATTTTACTTAGAGACCAGAGTTTGAATCCTACTTCCAACACTTACCTGCTCTTTTGCTTTTTTGAAGTGAGGCTGTGTTTTGGAATTATTTTAAAATGGGCAACTAAGAGTATACAGCTGGAAGAACATGTCATTAGTTTTAGGAGTAGGCAAAAGAGACCTAGGGTAGAAACTGGGCCAGAGGAGGAGGGTCTGGGACCTGGCTGGAGTGGTCCTGGTTTCTCAGAGTTGGAAAAAATAGTCAGTCTCCTGTAGTTCTTCTTCCTAAGAGAGCTTAGCCTTGTTAGCTAGAGATAAATGGCCAATACGGTGTGAATTACTCCTCAGGCTCTCCAGGGAATCCCTAGACTCTTCATCTCCCTCCATTTAACAAGAGAAGGAGTGGAAGGGTAAGACAGTAAGTAGGATGGTCAGCTTGACTTCTAAAGGGCCTTTTCTTTTACTCCTTTGAGCAGTGTGACTGAGGAGATATGGCAGATGAGGTACTCTCCTTGGATTCAAGATCCTTGTTATTGAGATCCCTAGCTCCTCCTCTCCTAATTCAACCATCCAATCTCCATTTTAGCCAGGATGGTCAGTGGTTACAGAGCTGCCAGCTAGTGGTTATAATTTAACCTGGGGCCTGATCTCCAGAGTGTAGACTTCAAAGTTCTTAGGACTGAAGTTATCAGGATGGACAAGGGTGGTTCTACCCCCTCCATCCCCTCCCCCCAACAGGTAGGGCTAAATTTAGAAGAATGAGGTGGTCATGTCTCTCCCCATAGGCTCCCATAGGGTCTCCCAAGGACAGAGTCCATGTTTATATCAGGGTGGGGTGGAGTGGGAATCATGATCTAGGGTGCCTGGGATCCAGAGCCATATCTCTTCTCTAAAACTTATAGGGTTGGTAGTAGGTGTCAGGAGAGAGGTTTGTTAGGGGCATTTGGCAGAGGCTCATTTGGGAGTTTGGGGCATCCATGGGGGTATAGGGGGGCATGGTTAGGCAGTGGCTGACAGCAAACAGGAAGGAGGGCTGTGGAAGCTGCCTGTAATTATGGAACATTTATTATTAATCAGATGAAATTGCTGGAAGCAGCTGGTGTAATGTGCATACTGATAGAGGCTCCTGTGGGCTCTAGGCCCTAGCCCCTCTCCTCATACTCTTTCCCTTCCTCATCCTCCTCTCTTTAGCTATATTCTATTCCCCTTCTTCATCCTCTTCTCCCTAATTCTCCCCCCCCCCCCCCCAGAACACTGCTGAACCTGTCTTTTGTCCTTTTTTTACTGCAATTATGGAGTCAGGCCTATATATGTCAGATGTGTATGTCTCTACCTGACTGTATAGATCTTCATTTCCATGTATCTCTTCAAGGCCATGCCCCCTTCCAAATGTGCCTTATTATTTGTATGTCAATGTTAATGTGGATTGTTGTCATTTGCATCTTCCTCTGTCTCTGAGTTTATCTCTCTGTGTGGGTCTCTCTCTGAGTCTTACCCTCTAGCCCTTATGACAGACTCACAGCTGAGGCAGGCACTCCTATCCTTTCTCCAGTTCTCAGGGTCACATCTGGATTTGAGCTGTAGCCAGGGCTTTGGCAACTCAGTCTGTGCTGGAATGTATCCAGGACAAATGGACCATGATGGACTGACTGACTGACAGACTGAAGGGGAGACCCAGCCTGAGTCGGGGAGACAGCCTTTCTCTTTTAATGGAAAGGTGGAGAGATGGCTCTCACCCTCAGGGAGACTTGAGGCTAATGAGTGATATACAGCTTCTGCTCTGGGGGGTGCCCTGGTCTGAGGGAGTTGGTAAATGTGGCATGAGACACCAGGCTCTGGGGAAGAACTGAGATAACTGCACGAGTGTTGACTCACGCTCAGTGTTCATGAAATCAATATGCCCAGACTTAGAGAACCTAAATTTACCCAATAGCTGTGTTCCTGAAAAGTGTGTGTCCCTGGAATCCAGTGGTTGGTGTCCTCATGGGAGCTACTATTTAAAGGTGAGGTGTCATTTAGTGGGAGCCCAACTGCCCTCCCTCGTCCTTCAGAGGAATCAGTTTCTATTGGTCCACCAGGTTTTGCTCAGGATTGGAACATGCACTATTCATTTCCTTGGTCAACTAATGTGTGTTTTGAAAGTTACCAAGCACCCAGTTTGGGATAAACTATAAGATAGTCCTAGAAGAAATTCATAAGCCCCAGCTCTGCCCTGATGCTAGAAGCTATAACAGAGAATAGTGGAAAGAGCCCTGGGTTTGGAAGTTCCTGACTTCTCTTTCTGCTATTAACTAGGGGTGGGGATTTGGGCATGTTGCTTTACCTGTCTGGGTCTCAGTTTTCTTTACCTGTCTGGGTCTCAGTTTTCTCCTCTGCAAAATGGGGATAAAAAGCTTATATCCCTGTCCTCCTGTGGTTGTTAAGATCGAATGAGGGGGAGGATGTCCAAAAGGCCTTTCCAGCTGTAAAGCTCTACAAGAGTACAAGAGATATTGTAGTATTTAAAATACTCCAAGGTGAGTGGTTTCTATATCTGAAGGTGTAGAAACCTTATAATAACACTGGAAAGTACTAAACCCACTCCTGATTGGCCCAGAGCCACAGAGGAGGAAGAGGAGGAGGAGGAGAAGGAGGAAGAGGAGAAGGAGGAGGAAGAGGAGAAGGAGGAGGAAGAGGAGAAGGAGAAAGAAGAAGAGGAGGAGGAGGAGGAAGAAGAGAAGGAGGAGTGAGCTGAGGCTGGGACTGTAGGGGATGACCTTCTCTAGGCCAATCCCTGATTCTTATTCACTGGCTGCTCCTTCTCCCACCTCTGCAGGGAAGGGAGGGGAAGGAGTCCTTTTGTTAAATCTGCCAAACAATCACTTAGACCTAGAAATCAATCCAAAGGAGTGTAGCAGGACCTGGGAAGTGTGAATGAGCAGCTCTTGGCTAATCAGGTAATGGAGGCCAGACTCTCCATCCCCCCCTTTCCTCAAAGAGGGGGGAAATCAGCAAATATCTACAGGGGCTCCGAGCCCCTCTTCATCCTACTTTCTTATCCCCCCTCCTCTCTCTGATGTTCTCCATCTCCTATTATTTCCTTGTCTTTTCCATATATCCTGTCTTTAGGCACTAGGTCTAACAGAATTTTCTTCCCTCTTCCTTGTGCAAATACCTCCTGTTTCCCCGCCCCCCCCCCAGGATGTAGCTGCCTCCCCCAGACCCCATCATTAGTGAATTTCTACAGTTGAGAATTCACCTTCTGCCAGGCTTGCTGCTAGATTTGAAGGCAGTAAAAATTTGAAGGTGATGGGGGTTCAATTAAGTCTAGAACTTCCTGAAAGAACCACATTCCCCAGTGATCTTAGAAGATCTTAGAAGGAGGGGACTCCAGGGGCAAGGGATGGTGTAGTCACTCCTACTTCAGACAGGCTGAAGCAGTCTGAGGAGTTGCCTGCTTGTCTCTCCATTTCAGGTGTCTTGGCAAGGGTAGGGGACAGTGACAGACAGCCCCCATAGGTCTGCTCCATATTTCAGGCTCTGACATCTGCCACTGGGATAGATGGGTCCTCCCTGCCGTTCCAGTTATGTCATTGTTCCCATCACTTTGCAAATGAAATTGAGACACCCCCCTCCCCCCCCCACACACAGAAGTAAATGAAAGACCAAGATATTGGAAGGACAGGGAGACCAACAGAGCAACCGAGAGCTGCACAGACAGACAGAGAAATCAACTAGAAAGCTCTCAACAGAGGCAGGCAGAAATTCCATCCCTTTCCATGAAAGTAGTAAAACAGAACACTGTTCCTTGACCTTTTCTGGCTTGTCCAACTGACTTTCCTTCACCCCCCCAACCCCCCCCCCCCAGGTCTTGCATGGCTTCCTCTTCCAGGCAGTCTTTCCATACTGATCCCTCTCCACCCCTTTCCCTCATTCCAATTCCCACTCTCTACTGTGCTGTATTAATGCTGTCCATATTCTGATTGCCAACATGGACCAAGCTTTCCTCAAGGGCACAGTCTTCCAAGGACTCTTCAGATGTGTATCTTATATGTGTGATCTGGTATTGGGGAAAGGTTGGACAGATTTCATCCCCTCTGCACATCTGAATAGCTGGGAGAAGCTGAGGTATGGATAGACATAGCAATAATGTGAGTTCGGAAATCTACCTTATAGTCCCTGTTCTGCCCCAGGCCTCAGTTTGCCTCCTTGAACAACAAAGAAGGGTTAGATTTCCTTAGCTGGATGAATGAATTATAAAATGATTATAATGTCTTGAAGAGGTGTGCCACCTGATGCTAGCCCTCTGCTTATCTAACTTAGAGTCTTCAAACCTGGGCTTGAGTTCTAGATTAGCTACTTACTGGCTAAGTGACCATGCACAAAATTCCTTCCTCTCTCCAAGCCTCAGTTTCTTCATATCTGAAATGGGAATGACAATATTCATATTACTTACTTGAAAGGACCACCATGAGGAAAGAGCTCTGTGTAAGCTCTAGTTGCTGTGATAACCTGTGTCCTCTGCACTTTCAGAATCTGTCATCGTTTTTCTTCGGCCTTGAGGATCCCGGAGGTGAGAAGAGAGAAGTTTGGAGCTGAGAGGTGCAGGGATCCCCAGGAAGTTGATGACCCTTCGTGCATTGGCAGTGGCAGAGAGGTAGGGGGAGCACCTGGCCTGGGGATCAGGGTGGGCACCCACAGCAGGGTAGGGATACATAAAGCTGAGGAACAAAGCATCTTTTCTCAGGGACATATAGCTCCTTTTGTGGAGTAGAGAGAGGTGGGCTGCTTGGATGTCTGTATTCTCTGCAGTGGGGTTGGGGTGTTTGAGGTTTGCTTCCTAATGAGGCAGGATGGTATCATGGCTGTGGAGGTGGAAGACCTGTTCAGGTTCTGACTCTGCTTTTTACTAGTTGGGTAGGTCACCTTGGGTAAAACATTTAGATTCTGAACTTCCATTTCCTTATCAGTAAAATGAGAGTTGAACACATATACTATGTATCTCACAGGATCAAATGAGAAAATGTACATAATGTACTTACTTTGTAACCTTAAAACACTAGAAATGTTTCAGCTATGATTATCCTCTCAACAACCCTGGGAAATTGGTGTCTTTTTTTTTAAGCCCTTACCTTCCCTCTTGGAATCAATACTGTGTATTAATGGGGGTTAAGTGACTTGCCTAGGGTCACACAGCTGGGAAGTGTCTGAGACCAGATTCATACCTAGGACCCTCCATCTCTAGGCCTGGCTCTCAATTCATTGAGTTACCCAGCTGCCTCCTGGGAAATTGATGTCTTGATTACCCTCCTTTTACAGAGAGGGAAACTAAGGCATACAAGTGCCTTGTCCAGGGTCAAACAGCTTTTGAAACTCTTTGAGTTCAGATTTGAACTTAGGTCTGCTAGTCTCCTGGTCCAGAACTCTTTGCAACTGCGCCATCTAGCTGCCTGTATGGTATTTGTTGGTTAAGTGACTTTAGTGTCCTGTGATCATATAGTTAGTAGGTATCAGAAAGGTTTGGGAGGTATGGACACTTGTTGGGAATGTTTTGGGGTTGGTGGGGCTGAGGCAGTAGCTGGATGTCATGTTTTGGATAAATGAATGACTTATGTCAATGAAACTTAGAAAGGCTTCCTGGAGGAAGGGGAAGGCAGATAGATGTCCGGAGACAGAGATAGACAGACAGACAGACAGACAGACAGACAGACAGGCAGAGACAGAGACAGACAGACAGAGAGAGACAGAGAGAGAGAGAGAGAGAGAGAGAGAGAGAGAGAGAGAGAGAGAGGGAGAGAGAATGAGAATGTGTGTTGGGGGGGTTGGGGCGAGGGGAGGTTGACCTATAACACCTCTTTGACCAGCTGTAATCATGTTTGACTTCCTGGAGGAAGAAGAATAATAGTAGCTCTCTCTGACAAATGAGCCCCATCTCTGTTTCCCCCTCCCTTTCCCCTTACCCTCCAGTAATCACCTAGGAAGGGGTGGGACTTGCTCTCTTGATTGACACATGCCCCCTCCCTGGTCCTGGGAGGCTGTGGGAGCTTGGCTTCTTTCAGAGTCCTGAGCTGATGGAGCGGAACGGCCTATTGTCCAGGGAATCCAGTCTCCACTTGGGCTTTTTTTCTTGGCTCCCACAAAGGCCTGGGGGCCAGGCCAGGGGCCAGGTCCAGTGCTTTTCATCTCAAATCCCAAACAGACTTGGCATTTTCTTTTACTCAGAGGGTGGGGGTTGGATGGGGTAAGCTGCAGGGTCTCCCACCCTTTAGTGGAAGGGTTAGCTGTCAGGGATGGGGGCGGAGGGGGGAGTGATGGTAGTCCTCCTCCTCAGCCTGTGAGGCCTCAGGGCTGAAGGTGCCTGGGAGAATGAAAACAGTGAAGGCTTTTGGGGTGGGGGAGGCAGTGTTATTGAGCCTGGAAGGGAAGAGACCTCTGAGGGGCACTTAAGGGGGCCAGAATCAGCAGGGCTCATAGATGGCAAGTTATAGAACCTAGAAGACTGAAAGGGACAATGTTGTTGTCCAGAAATCTTTGAACATTCACTGGAGGTTTTGGCAAGAGCCTCTCCCCACCCCCAAAACAAAACTAGAGGGAGCTAACTGGTATTGTAGAGAGCCCAACAGAGCTCAGATACCCAACAGGTACTCGAGAGAGCTTAGGTATCTGATGGCAGGCTGGGGACCCCCTGGCCCCAAGCTACAGGGCTTAAGATGACTTCAGATTTCCCAGAGGGTCAGCAGGTGGTCCCCACTGTTCCCTAGGGATAGAGCAGGCATCATAGGAAGAGAGCAATACTATGAACTAGCCGGCATTTGGGGCATTCTTTTTGCATTTTAATTAGGAAAAATCTCTCCTCTTCCTTCCCTCCTCCACCCCATTTCTATACCCATCACTTCCTTTGTTCTTCTCCTTTATGAAAGTCACTGTCCGAACTGGTTTGAAAAATGGTGGGATAATGGATAATGTGTATGGCTCTGCCATGTTGAATTTAGGAGGGCTTCCTGGTGGAGGATGCTTCTGGGGATTTTTGTTGTTGTTTAAGTAAAAGAACTAAAAGGTTGGTCAAGCAGAATGTGAGAATCCATTGTGGATTTGGGCAGAGGGTTCTGGGGTCGGAGGAAGGACTAGGTTGGGGTAGAGACCCAAAGTTATAATTCCACATGATGGATAGTTAGAATAACCCTTGAGCTAACTAATCCCCTGCTCAGTCCCCTGTTTGGTCAATGCCTTTTGGACTGGGCACTGTCTCAGACCTGGGTTGTCAGAGTGGCATGGAAGGGAAGGGGGGCATTCCTTGTCTTCTCCAAATGCATTAGCTGAAATAACCAGGGAAAGAAGGACAGATAGAGAGACAGATGGAAGGGACATGGAGAGACATGGGAGACATGGGAGGAAGATTTACAAGGAGTGAATTTGAGCATCATATTTTTCTTCTGCCTGGACACTTTAATGCTACAAAATAGCATAAATGACAGGATATTGAGCTCAGAAGTGTGAGGTATAGAAGCTGAGAGTGACAGAGAGGGGAACCTGGGGATAGAGGAGCCAGGAACCGAGGAGGAGATAAGGGAAGGAGGAAGACAAGTTAGGGCTGTGTGGATCCCTAGGTCTGAAGGGGAAGGTAGGGCCCCTACCCTGGGGGTATTCTCACTGAGACAGACTTACTGATGGAAGGGGAGAGGACATATAAGACAGCTGAGGAATGACCCTAAAACAAATACATGGACATAAAAGAATAAATATTTACATTGTGTGTGGGGGGGAGAGGGAAGTGCATTTGTGGGTTAGTGGGTGGGAGGGGTGAAGAATGGGAAAGGAGGGGAAGTTATAGGAGTTAACTGTTTAGCCTGGATAGTAGATCTCGGCCTCTCTAATTCAGTAAGGCTAGATGGTGAATGGAAGTTAGATGACATGTGGACCTGGGCTGGAGAGTAATGGATGTGGGTGGGTTTGTGAGATGGCCAGGGCTTTGAAGTGGATGGGAAGCTAACCCTATAAAGAAGGAGGAAGCCTGTGTGAGGCTCTTATCCCCTTCTCCCACTCCTGGCTCCATCTCCCCCCTCCCCCATGAGGATTCTCTGTTGTCAGAGGGAAGATTGGGGGATTGGGAGGTGGCCTAGAGGAGAGTAGAAGCTGAGGTGGCAGCAAAGAGACTGAGCTTCACAGTAATAAAAGAGTGAAGAATAGGAGAGAGCCAGAGAACCCAGCTGTAGGGATGGCATGAAGGCAGGGAGATGGGAGAGCTTGGCTGACTTAAAGCATGCCCACTCCTTAGCCTTCCCAGGAGTCCATGAACTTCAAACTGGACCATGCAATGGGGGTGGGGGAAGCAGAGAAACCTCTGTCCGGGAGCAGGAGACTTGGCTACAGCCCACTACCTCCCCCGCTTTTTTTTTTAATCTTTTTAATTTAACAAAGTGGATGAAAAACTGGTTTTGGAAATAAAAGATTTCTTGTCTCTGCTTCTGGCTTTCTCACTGAACCTTTCTCTGCCTTTCCTTGGGTCTCTGGGTCTGGGACTCTCCCTAAATCTTTCTGTTCCTTCCTTTCCCTGATTCTCTGTCCCCCCTCCCTGGCATCCTCTGTGTCTCTGTTGCTCTTTGTGTCTTTCTCTCTCTGAGTGTCTCTGTCCTCTGTCTCAGTCTCCTTGCATCTCTCCGTCGCTCCCCCTGTGTCTCTGTTGCTCTTTCCCTTGCCTATGTACTCCCCTAGTCATTCCCCCCCCCAAACTCCTGCACTAAATGGGTCTATTTAAAACGCCTGTCGTGGCTGCCAAGTCAGAAAAGCGTCTCCTGATAGAGAGCATTAAACCTTCAGCGGGAGCGGGAGCAGGATTGATCGGAGCCGCAAATGGGAGCGTCTTAACCCCATTAATCAGGCAGGGCTTAACTCTCCCCCCCTCTACCAGCCCCTTCTCAGAACTAAAAGCCCCTGAAATATTTATCACCCCCCCTCGTTCCTTTCCCCCTTCAGCCCCTTCCCCTTCAGCCCCCCTCGCCCCCCAAGGAAAGGGGAAGGGGGAGGAGGTAGGGTGGAAGGGGGGGGTGGCTGGGCCCCTTTGCTACTCCACTGTTGGTCTTTGCCCATGTGTGTACCCTTGTGTGTTTGCACACATGTGTGAGTGCACATGTGTAAGTGTCTCTGACTTCCCACGCCCTCTGTGCCGGCCCACTTGGGCAGCGATGATAGAAACCAGGCCTGCCTCTTGTCCCCTTCCTACTTCCCCACCCCGCAAATCCCTGCTGCTCCAGACAGCTTGAAAAAAACTATGTAGAATGGAGTGGAAAGAGCCTGGACCCAGAGCCAGGAGACATGGGTTCTAGTCTTCGCCTGGCCACAAATTGGCTGTGTGACCTTGAACAAATGACTTTTTCTCTCTGGACCTCAGTTTCCTTCTCTGTAGAAAGAGAAGGTTGGACAATTTTATCCTCAAAGTTCTTTAAAGCTATGATGCTCTTCAATTCTGTGATTTGAGTTCAACTGGGGTAACGTGTGGTAGGGGGGTCAATACTGCTGTTTCCTTCCCCCATTGTATCCCTCAAACCCCCCCCCCCTTCCTCAGGCCTTAGCCCCCTACTCTATAATGGGAGAGCTCACTTGTTATGAGCCAGGGGCTCCAATGTGCCAATTGTCTTCCCACTTCTCCGAGCAGGAATGTGATCAGGGAAAGGGACCAGGTCGAGCAAAGATTCTGATTCTCAGTGGGGTGGGTGGCTGGCCCTCAGTGGGGGGACAGCAACAGAAGAAGTAGGGGGAGGCACACAACCATTTTTCACCTCCCTGGATAAGATTCTTAGTTTGCTCTAGAGTTGTTGTTGCGTGGCACCTCATTTTTTCCTCATCCTACCTCTTCAATCCCAGGGTGGTAGAAGATCTAGAGGGTCTCCCTAAGCCTCCTTCTCCCCCCTCCCCCACCATCCTTTTTCTCCCCCTCCCCCCCAGCATCAAGTGCCACATCTCCTCCTGACTCAGACAATTAGATTCAAATGATGACCTCACTGCACAGCGTCTCTCCCCAGCCCGCTCCTCCGTCTCTTTCCTCCTCTCTGTCTCTCTCCTTCCCTATCTCTCTGTGCCTCTCCCTGTCTCTCTCTCTCTCTGTCTCCCTGTTCCTCTCCCCCTCCCCTCCCCCCTTCCCCAAGTATCAGAGGGGGCAGATACACTGGGGAGGCCAGGCCGACAGACGGGGGAATCTGCTCAGGGACCCAGGTCAGTGGCTTAAGCAGGGGGATGAGGAATGGTGGTCTGGGGATGTGAGGATTGGGGGTGGGGAAAGGCCTCAGCCTCTGGGGCCTGAATTTCTGCTTTCATGATGGGGGGGGGCTGCTTTGGAGCTACTGATCTAGGACCTGTCAGACCCACGTGTGTCTGTCGGGTCTCCCCCCAAGGGGCCCCCTCCATTCCATTCACTACCTCCCCTGCTACTTCTCCTCCCACTCCTCTCCACTCTCTTCTCAGCTCTCAGACCAGCTTCTTTGCCTTCATCTTCTTTCTATTCTGTTCTTTTCTCTGCCCACCTCCTTCCTTCTAAGGTCCTTCTCTCTTTCTTGCTGTGAGCTGTGTCTGCCTGTGTCTCTCTGGGTGACTTTGAAGCTTCTTCTTTATTGAGTGTTCCCATCCCTCTGTTGGGGGAGCACCCAAGGTTCTGATCATTCCCTGGACCCATTGGTTCCCTACTGATGGGGTGTGTCTATTTCCCTGAAGAGAGGGGCTTTTCTTTCTCTCCATTGAGAAACAGAGGTTGGGGGGAAGAGTATAGATTAAAGTCTCAGAGAAGAGGGGAAGCCTCAGTCAGGTGGGTTTCTGTGCCTCTATGATTGGGGTGGGTGTCTCTGCCCCTCTCTGAGGTCACCTAACTCTGGTATGAGAAGGGGGGGTATCTCTCCTCCTTTGAAGGAAATGTATTTTTGTGAAGAGAAGGGGGTATATCTCTGTTTGGGGGGTCCAGGAGTTGTAGGTCCTTTGGGGGAATGAAGGGCAAGGGAGAGGCTAGTTGGGGGCTGGGGGAAGCAAAGTTTCAGGCCTAGAGAGTGATATTCTGAAAACTGTCTCTGTCAGGGTTTTTCCTTGGTCCTTGATGCCTGGTGTCTATTGGATCTTGCTTCCTAGTTTTCCTTGGCCTCTATTGCCTAGTTTCCTTTAGATCTCTGATGACTAGTTTCTTTTTGGTCCCCAGTGCCTGTTTTTTACTGGACAATGACAGCTAGAGTCAGCTCCCAGGGCAGGTAAATTCAGCCCTGTGAACATCAAGGAATTCCCACACCGAGCATTGACTTTGACACCTGGAAAGAGAAAGTGATTCTGTATATGGTAACTGTTGTTGATTGTTCTTTGAGTTTTTAGAATGTTCCTTCTGTACCCCAAGCCAGGATCTCAATCCTGTCTAAATGGAGACACACATCCCTAGATTCCCAAGAGAGGAGGGAAATGCAGATGATTAGGACTTCTATCTCTTACTGATAAGTCACTCCTGGAGGGCTTCCTGGAGGAGCTGACCCCAAACTGACTCTGGGAGAACCCTTCCAGGTGCTCTAGGGTTATCATCTTTTCCCTCTCTTTCCAACCATTTACTCACTAATTCTTCATTAGCCAGCAAGTTAATTAGAAGAAGCAGAAGTATTTTCCTCCCTCCCCACCACCCCCAGCTTGTCTCTGGGCTTCCCGCCTAAATGGGCTCTGCCCAGCAGCTCCTTGGGGCCCCTGAGGCTCAGGCTGACGTTGGTGGGAGCCTCTCCCCACATCGGCTTTTCTCTGACAGGCGATGACAATGCTTTGGCATCACATCAGCTCTTCCTTCCAGGAGCAGGGCAGGCTCTGAGGCTTGTCTTCCCCCTTCTTCCCCTCCTCCTCCTCATCCTCCTCCTCCTCTCTTCCTTTTTCCTTCTCACCCCCTCCTTAGTTTTCTGTTACCTTTTCATTAGTATCCTACTCTTCCCCTTTGCCCCTCCTCCTCCTGTCTTCTTTCCCTCCTCCTCTTTCTCCCTTTCCTGCCTTCTAATTCTTCTACCCTCGCTTCCATTCTTTTCTTCCTTCCTTCTCTCTGTTTACTTCTTTCTCCTCTATTCTTTCCCCCTCCATGTTCTTTCCCATCCCTTCCCTCCCCCCCTGACTATTCTATTCTTTCTGGGCATCCTTCTGGAGACCATGGGCACAGAGAGGTTCAGCAACCATCCTGAGGTCACACGGCAGGCAGAGCTGGGAGCAGCTCACTGATCACCTTGTCGTCTCTGGGGTATCATGAGTGAGTTTTTTTTTGTGTGTGGGGGGAGGGGTATCATGAGTGAGATTCTACTGGAAGAGGTATGGAAGACTGTAGCCCCTCCTATTTCTGACTGTGTATGTATGTGGTGGGGGGTTGTTGGAGAGTGTGTGGATTCGGTTAGTGAAGGGGGTTAGGAGGAGATGATTTTGTCATTTTGCAGCTCCTGCTGCTCTCAGATCCTAGAGCCTGGAGCAGTCAGCATCATCTCCCAGTTTCCCTCACAGCGAGAATCTTCCCCTCACCCCACCATGTTCTCAGTGGTTCCCTCCTGTTATTGCTCGGATCTCAGTGACAAGCATCTCGGTGGGAGATACTCTTACCACAGACCAGCTGGGGAGGTCCCCCAACCCCCTTCTCTGCTGAGACTGTGTGCATGGGGGTGGCTAGCACAGCTCCGGCTGGCAAATAAGGTTTTGTTTGCCCATATTCCCTCTGCTGCAGTTCACGGTGGCAGAGCCCCTTGGCCAAGGGCTGGAGAGCAGGAAGAAGATGGAGGACTTGGGAGGTGGAATAGGAACTGCCTGTTGAGTTTTGAAGATGGTTGTTGTTTTTTAAACTTCATCTCCTCTATCTGTGCTCCACCCCTTAGTGACTCTGGTACCATGCCTCCTTCCCTGCCACACCCCCTCTCCAGCCCCTGTCTGATGTGCCAGGACCAAGGGGCCTCCAGTGCTTCTCAATGTTTTACCCCCCATATTCTACCCCACCCCCTGTCTTCTTGCTGTCACGAACCAGGAGCTAAACACACATGGACTTAAAGACACCCACTGCATGAACAAGCCTCCTTGCCAGGGGCATCTCTTTTCTCTCGTTGACCCCTTCCAAGTCAGAAGACTCATTTTGAGGTTCCATGCCCTCAAATACCATCCCTCCTCATCATGTCTATCCCCCCCCCCAGAAGAACTCTCTGGCTTAAATTTAGACATTCTTTTGGCAACAAAGGTCCCCTCTAACCATCATTGTGATGCCCCTTCCCTTCAGATTGGGGAATCCCATTGCTTTGCATCTTTTCCCTATAGCTGAGGGAGGACTCAATAGCTCTTCCATTTGTTATCTGTGTGACTTTGGGCAAGTGATGTAACCTCTGAGCCTCAGTTTATTCATCTGTGAAAGGGCTGGACTAGATAGCTTCTGAGGGCCTTTTCAATCCTAAATTTGTACTCTCTGACATGGTAGGAGGAGGAGAGGGTGTCTGGAGGGGTGGTGGCATGGGTTTGATTAATGAGGCAGTGATAAATTTCTTTTTATCTATCTCCTCAGTCCCTGAGGCACTGGAAGAAGCCAAGATGACCTGCGTTTGTATACGTAGGAGACTATATAAGAGATTATGTGATGGTGTGAGAGATGTATATCTTTGTGGAACTGCCTTCGTTTGTGCTTGTCTGTCTGTAGCTCTGTCAGGCTATTACTTTGGGACTGTTCTATGTGTGCACTTGGGCCAGCTTGTGCATTTGTGTGAATGTGGTGTTTACCCAACAGGAACAGATTGCTCCATCTTCCCTGCTGTTTTTAAAGGGAGAATGGAGGAGAATAAGGGACAATTCTTCTTAGCCCAGCTCCAGCTTTCACTGGAAATATATATATATATATACACACTGATATTCATGCATATTAATGGATGGGCATCTGGACATGTGATCCATTCTGACCCAATATGCCCACTCCTTGCACTCTTTTTACAAGATCACTCCATCTCCTGGGCTTTCTAGTCTTGTCACTCATTGCAGAAAGTTCTTCTTTGTGTCTAACTCTGAAGGGGTCAGTAAAAAGATGAGGAAGAGAGGACAGCTAGGTGGATCAATGGATTGAAAGCCAGGCCTAGAGACAGGATGGGTGGTCCTGGGTTCAAATTTGGCCATTGACACTTCCTAGCTTTGTGCCCCTGGGCAAGTCATTTTTCCCTGAATGCTTAGTCGTTATAGCTTCCCCCCCCCCCCCTTGGAACCAATACACATTATTGATTCTAAGATGGAAGGTAAGAGTTTACAAAATAAAAAAGATGAGAAAGGGCCCTGATAATATAGTGATTGGTTGTTCTTGTTAAGAGGGAGTCATGTGGAAACATCAGGGCTCTGCTGGGTCTCTGGGGTGGGAGAAGTGGGTATGCTGCCCCTGTGGGGAGGAGGGGGTGGATAGGACTTGCTACATTTGCTGCACATAATTTCTATTCCTTGGTCCAGGGAGGACAGCTGAGATGTTGTTGCCACAGACCTATCTATAGGAAGCTCCTCTCCCTGAGCCTCTGTGAGTCCAGGCCACAGGGACCCCAGGAGGGCTGGGGGAAGCAGGTGCAAGTCTGCCTTATGGGTATATGATTAGACACGATGCTCTGGGATGAGGAGGCCAAAGTGCCCTTGAAAGAGGATGAGGGGTTGGGTCCCTAGTGGTCAGGGTGGACCAACCTTGATACTTGGGCAGGTATAGGGGCAGGGCATGTGTACACATGTACAAATACGCATGCGACCGTACTTATAGAAGATCTATGTGCAAGCTTCAAGGCGCTGGATCTTCCAGCACAGGAAATGGGCAGTAAAATCTGTGGTACAGGCACACATTAGCAAGAAATTTTGACCCACGTCTCCCATCCCCTTCCATGTGAATGCTCATATGTGGCTCACATACATACCCTGACTGCCATATCTCTTTCTCCTCCATGCTTGGCAATGTGAGCTCCCACCCTCACCCCTCCAACACATACAGAGAACACGCCCGCACACACGTGCACTGGGGCATGCACGCACTGATCTCATGCTCCCATAGTGAAAGGAGACTTGGGGGGGGACTGTTGAGCCCTCAGAGCCCCAGCTACTGCCAAAATCCAGAGGAATCTTGTCCCCCCCAACTCCTCCTCCTCCCTGCTGCAGCCGGAGGTCATAGCAGCAGGTGCTGATATCTCCCCCCACCGGCCTCTTTTTCCACAGCTTCATCCAAAGACCTTCGGCCTGGGACCTGCTTTTCCCCTCCCCTCCCTTTCTCCCTTGTTCCCTAACCCAGGAACCCCATCCATCCTCTTCTTTCACATTCTCTACCCTTTCCCTTCTCCATTCTTTTCCTATTTTTTTTTCTGGTTTCCCTCTTATTCCTCTCTTGTTTAGCTTTAGGGGAAATGAAAAGCTGGAGCTAGGGACACTGCCCCAGGACCTGGCCTGAAGGCTAGAGGAAAGTCTAATGAATTCCTTTAGCCTGAATGTGTGTGAGAGATGGAATAAAGAACCCTTCTGGGGGTACTAGAAGAGCAATGCCTTAATCTAAAGGAAAAAAACTCTCTTGGTGGATTTTAAGGGGTGCTGACTAGGCTGATGGGAATGAGACTTTTGGACATGGGATCTCCTCTGCATTCGGCACCTCAGACTAGGTGCTGGCTCACCCTATCAAAGCATTTCAGGGGAGACTGGAAGGGGAGAGGCTGAAAATCCAGAAAGACTCAGCAGGTTAGGGTTCCAAAGTGGCTCCAGTGGGGTCCCAGAGATACGGAGAGAGACAGAGACCAAGATAGGGACTGGGAGGCAGAGAGATGAAGAAAGGAAGTTATACACACAGAGAGGGAAAGACACACACACACACACACACACACACACACACACACACACACACACACATCTACATTCACAGGGAAAAAGACAGAGACCTGGATAGGAATTGGACCACTGACCCGTGTCCGCCCCCCTCTCCCCTGTGGGGGGCCGGGCTGGGGCCAGCTGCCAGCCAGGCCAAGTCTCCTTCCCCTTAGCTGGACCCCTCCCCTCCGCTCCCCCCCCCCCCCCCCACTGACCTGCTTTGCTCCCCTCCCCCCACCGCCCACGCTGTCCAGAGCCAGTGGGCGGGATCTGGGGGGCCTCCCTGGGCCCCCCTCTCCCTCCTCCTGATCCCATCCTTGTCCTCCTGCTGCCTTCCCACCTCCCTGCCTTCCTTCCTTCATTCCTTCCTTCCAGCTGTCTCCACCTCTGTTTCTCTTTCTTACTTTCTCTCTTTTTCTACCCCTATCTCAGACTCTCTCTGTCTCCATCTTGAAGCGCTTGCTGTTTTTCCCTGGCCCTGTGCTTCTCCCTCTCTGGGTCCCTGTCTCTTTTGTCTCTTCTATCCTACCACTTCTATTTTTGTTCTCTTCGTCTCTGCCTTTCTAGTTCTCTATTTTGCTTCATGCCTGTTTTCCTGCCGGAGACAAGCTGTGCTGAGTTCTACGTTCTGTTGTCTGGTTATGTTTGTCTTGAATGTTATCTCCGAGGCCAGAGGCCATGCATAGGCCACCATCAGACACGGGGCAATTTCTCACAAACAAAGGGAGTCTTTCCTAGAAGCCTGTCCCAGCCTTTCTGCCCTTTTCCAGCCTGGGAAGGATTGAGGAAGGGGATAGGACAAGGCCCTGGAGAGGTCATTTGTGCATCCTCTTGGCCCTGGGAGCAGGCATTTCGTCAATCAGTTCCTTGGCACTGAATAATGGGTGATCATAATGGTGGCTCCCTCCTTCCCTTCCCTTCCCCCACCCCCACCCAAGCCACAGGATGTAAGTCTTTAGTGTATCTTAACCACTTTTAGTATGTAGGATCGCTTTAGCTTCAATATTGCTGAATAAACATGGACCTTCTCTCCCTCCAAGGCAGCTGCAGTCACTCCCTAAAGAGAGTGGTCAGAGTGACTGTGAGGCAAGGGCCCAGCTACCTGAAGCAGGCAGGAGACTTGCTCTCCTCCAGTGGGCAGGCTTCCTGGAGGAGGTGATATTTCCTGAGATTCCAGAATGGAGTCAGGAAGAGAGAAGGGTTTGTCCTGAGGTATGACGAGGTATTTGTGTTCAAGGTTTCCAAATGATACCTTCCTGTAACCTCTGTGATTTAATTTAATCACTGAGCAACAACCAAAAAAGTTTAAGAGGATTTATTAGGGATCTAAGGAGAACAGGGCTAGGACTAGCAGAGATTCAACTTTAGATAAGACTCAGTTCCTCCCTTCACAGGGTTTAAAGTCTGGTGGGCTGGCAGGATGAGAAAGAAGAGGTAAACACAGATAACAACAGTGTACATTACATAACTTGTGAGGAATGATGGGTGATCGTTCTGTGTTAGGGGAAACGAAACACTATGGAGGAGTAGACATTAAAACAGCCTTTAAAGATGGGTAGAAATTTACTAGCAGAAATGCTTCTTAGCAGAGAGGTCTGGTCAAATAAAGGTATTGAGACCCAGGATCAATAGGTATGTTAAGAGGGTAAATGTCAAAGGTTAGACAAAATAAAATGGAGAGAACATGTTGTAATGGTTTGGAAGGGATATAGGTTCAAATACTAGCTCTGTTATTTGCAACCTGAATCACCTTGGTTATTGCAACCTGTGTCATCCTGTATCACCTTAGCTTCTCTGGACCTCTATTTCCTCATTTCTAAAATGAGAATGTTGGACAAGATGACCTCTTTGGCTTCTTCTAACTCTAAATCTATATGATTTGAAACCACAGCCTCTCTAAGTCCCAGTTTTTTTCATCTGCAAAATGATGGGGTTAGAGGTATCTTTCAGATCCAAAACTATACTCCTATGATCCTAAATTCCAGTGTACCATGGCAGGTGAAATTTTTTGGTACGGAAAAAAAGGTTCGTTTCTAGAGAGTCTCTCATGGTGACTCTCTGAATATTGTACATTAGCTAGTTGTCTACCTTGCCTACTCCTGGTCCTGGCTCTGTTTCTCTGCAGGGCAAAAGCAGATGACTCAGAAGGTGAGGGGAAGTGAGGATTCAAGAGTAGAAAGCCTGGCAGAAAAATAGATGAAAGTGCATAGCAGGAGATTGACAGAAAGAGATAGAAAGGTGGGAAGAGAAATGGAGAGAGATTTCTAGGGGGCAGTAGGTCAGAAAGAGAGGGGGAAATAGACAAGAGAGAAGCTGTGATTCTCAAGGTATGTTCTCAAGCCCTTTGTCCAGGTCAGAGAGAATATAATTCTGATGACATCCAGAGGTAAATACATACATGCACAGGGAAAAACACACACATAGATATTTTCAGAAGCACACTCAGGCCCTCAACCCCTTTCCCTAATCAAAGGAAGTAAAACTCCCTGCCTTTCTGTGTTACTGGTCTCCCATCTTCAAACTGCTGCTCTGGGTAGAATGATTGCAGCCCCAGGCAAGGGACAGTGGGAGCCAAGAGACATTAGACACACTTTCACCATCTGTCAAAGCCCTTGCCTCCTGTGAACAAGCCTGAAATGCTGGCAGCCAATAGCTTCATTGTAGTCTTTTGGGAAAGGGACAACTTTCTGCTCCTTGTCTCCCTAACACTTTCTCTCTCTCTCTCTCTCTCTCTCTCTCTCTCTCTCTCTCTCTCTCTCTCTCTCTCTCTCTCTCTCTCTCACACACACACACACACACACATACTCACAAAGGCTTTTCAAAATCTTCTTCCTCTAGGAAGTCTCTCCAGACTGACCCCTGTGCTTGTTCCTTGACCCTGAGCACCATAATGCCATTGACTTTTATTACTATGTCTATTGTGCCTGTCCCTCCATGTGTTCTGTTTCTCTTCTGAGAAACATGGTTCTGGCACCTAGGGGTCCTGTGTCACTTCTCAGCTTAGCCTGCCTATAGTCTCTTCTTCCTTTCTCCCTCTACCTCTGGAGAGGGGAATAGGGCCCACCCTGGGCAGCGTCAACTCTGCTTTGCTGTGCAGTGACAGGGACAGCTGTGCTGCCCCTCTCTCCATCTGTCTCTCTGCCCATCTGTCTGACAGTCAGGCTGAAGTAAGTTTGTGAAGAGGGAGGGAGGGAGGGAGAGAGAGAGACAGAGAGAGAGAGAGACAGAGAGAGACACACACACATACACACAGAGACAGAGAGAGAAGGAGAGAGAGGAGGGGGAAAGGGAGAGAGAAGGAGGTCTTTCTGTATCTGTGTTAGCATCAACATGTAGAGTCTATATGAAGGTTCTGACCACAATTTTACTTCTGATATTTCATACTAACAGACACTTTTCCCATCAGTAACCATCAGGGCTCATTTCTACCTTACTGGTGCCCCTCCCTTGGTTAGAAGTGGACACACTCCATCCTGGGATGGGCCAGAGAAGGAGATAGCATGATCTAGTGGAAAGAATATTGTTAGGAGAATTAGAGGACTGGCTTTCAAATCTCTTCGTCGCTACTTGTAACTATAGGCAAGTCACAAACTTTTTGGGTTTCCTCATCTTTAAAATGAGAGGGTTGGACTAGATCATCTCTCAGGTCTAATTGCTCTGAACTAGGCTACCCCCCCTTCTGGGGCCCAAGAAGGCCATTTGGTGGGGTCAAGCCTGGAGAGAAGAAATAGGTTTTCAATTCTTTGCTTCTGGGTGTGCTTTATCTGGGTGGCCAAGCCCAGCCCTGTTTAGTGGAGAATCTTCTCTCCTTATCATAGAGTGGGTGGGGTATGGGTTTGGAAAATTCCTGGAAAAATACTCTTCGATGGTCAGCCTTTGGATTGAGTAGGAGGGGTCTGTGGACCTGGCCAGCAGCAGAAAGGGCAGGATCTGGATTCAGATTCTGTGCTCACTGAGAACCTTTGGTTTTAAGGACAAGTGGAATAGAGTGAAACTAGGTAGAGGGGGACTCTGGAAGGAAGATTTGATAGAAAGAGGTTCAGGCTAAATGACCTGCTTAGGATCATACAACCTGTTTTCGTCATAGGTGGTATCTGAACCCAGGTCTTCCTAGCTAGGTTGTAAGGTGCATAGAGTGCTGGACTAGGATTCAAGAAGACCTAAGTTCAAACCCAACCTTAGACAATTAGTAGGTGCATGATCCTGGGCAAACTAATTTACCCTCTGTTTCCTTATCTAGAAACTGGAGATAATAATAGTACTTACCTCCCAGGGTTGTTATGAGGATCAAATGAGAAAATATATGTAAAGTGCTTCGCAAATCTTAAAATCCCATCTAAATGTTAGTTATTTTTATTAATTATTGTCATCTCAGAGGTTGACTCTCTAGTCACTATGCTGCTGCCACAAAGACAAAATAAAAGTAATCTGTGCCTTCAAGAGCTTACAAAATGCACATATAGATATATATAGATATGTACCAAATAGATACCAAGTGCCTTGGGGATGGTGAGAGATGTAAGTAGGGAACCTAGGAGAGACCTTATCCAGAAGAGGCCTTGGGTCAGCCTGAGTCTTGAAGGAAATGAGGGATTCTAAGAGATGAAAGTAAGAGGGCAGAACCTTTCAGTTATATGAGAATCAGCAGTGCAGTCAAGGAGCCTGGACCATAGGGCTCATGGGTAATAAAGCTGAAAGGTAGGATAAGGCCAGCTTATGAAGAACTGTCAATGACAAATAAAGGAGTTAATAGTGAGTTAATAGTTAATTGTTTCTAGAGTGGAGGAGAGGAGCCTAGAGGCTTTTTGGAGGTTGAAGCTTGGTGTGGGTTTGGTGTCTGTTTCTGGGTGGAGGAAGTTCCCTAATGGGCAGTAGTAGCCAGGGTAGAGTGCAAAAAGATGGGGTAAAGGCTAGCAACCTCTTCTTATTCCTGGAGTGCACTGGAACCCTTGCCCTATCATCTTCCTCTTCTCCTTGAATAACTTTGTTTACTGCTCCTTCCCCTAACTCCTATTCTTTTGACATCTGGAAAAAAGTGTCAGTTTTGTTGTGTCTTCCCCTCCTTTCTAGACCAGATGAAACTTCACCTTCTACCACAACAAATGGTAGGATTATTGGCTCCCCCACAGCCAATTTTGACCATCTTCTACAGCTGCCAACCTGGGTGGAGCAATATGACTTCCTGTGAACCTCTTAGAATGTGGTACACCATAAGATTTGAAGCCTCAGTTTCCCTGAGATTTCTACCATGCAGCATTTCTATTTTTAGCTACCTGAGTTTAGAAATAGCACCTAGGGCAGGGGAATTCAGCCTGGAGATAGATTTAAAGGAGGTAGTAGGGATTGACTGTTTAGTTTCAGTTCCCTTGTGATTACTTTCTGGGTAGCTGGAAGAACCTTGAAAGGCCACTGGGCCCATCCTCCTGCCTCCTGGTAGGACTGTACCGTGAGCATCCCTTGGGAAGGAAAATACAAGGCAAGGAGCAGGGCCCCACAGAAGGTGTCCCTTCCTCCTCCTTCTTTCCCTTCCTCCTATTAGCCCTGGCTCTGGGCTGGAGCAGCCATCGATATTCCCTCTGCTCCCTCCTGAGGAGGGAGGGAGTAGTCTGGGCTCCTGGAATATGACAGCTTCAGCCTGAGTTTGAGATGGATTGCATGGGGGAGGGAGCCAGGGCATTGCATCATTCCCCTCTTTTCCGTGGGGCAGAGAGGGGGGTGGGGTGGATAATGCACATGGTGGTGGTAATGTGCATTGAGGTTACATTGGAAAAAGGGGGAATCTCTCTCCCCTCCACATTCCCTCACCCCATCTCTTACTACCATATTATGGACAAGGAAGGAGATTTGACTCCCTTTTGGGTATGAGCAGGAAAGAAGAGTTGTGGTCCTCACTGCACCAACTGGCCTCTGCAGTGTAACCAGGTATGACTATTTATTAGGTAGGGATCCTTGTGTTCATCTTTTGGGCTATATATATGTGTCTTCATCTGTATGTTTCTTCATGTGTACATTTGTCCCCTCTCTGCTTCCCTCATTCAGAATGGAGGAAGAAGTGGAGATGGGAAAGTTGACACCAAAGTCTTCTTCTTACCCTGGGTGTCAATTACACAAATCTGGACAGTGATGTTCCTGCATCGGGAAGGAGCTGAGCTGTCCCTCAGGGCACAGCCCCAGGACTTCTGAGTTTCTTTCTGGGCTAACCTCAGATTCTTCCTCAGCGTATCTACTCTCAGTTCTCTCTATTCCTGAGAATTCTCCACTTCCCCATGGAATCTCAGCCTCCCCAGACTGCAGCCAAACTAAAGGGGGAAGGTGCTTTAGAGACACCTCCAGAAGTATTGTAGGGCCATGGAAAGACCATGGGCTCACAAGCCTTGGAACTGGAGGGGACCATAGCTAGAGATGAAGGCCAGAGATGGTATGACTTGCCCTAGAATGGGAAGCCTGAGGCTGGAACCTGCACATCTGACCCACAATTCAGGATTCTTTTATCCCACCAGATTTGCCTTTTAGAGATGAAGGAGAGTCTTTTCCTTATTTGCTTTCTGAACTTGGCCTTGGAGAACATCTTCTCTTTTAGGACTTGGCAGTGGCTATTGGATAGTCAAGAGGTTTGGATTAAGTACTAATTTGGATGATCCCCCATTTGTAACATCCAGCCGATCTCTCTAGCCCCCTATAGATTACTCCCCTTCTCAAACTGTGCTTCAGCCAGATTGGCCTTCTTGCTGTTCCTCACACTGGACCTCTCTGTACCTCTTTCCATATGGCTAGAATACACTCTTCACCCCTGCCTCTGCTCCTCATTTTCTTCAAATCTCATCTTCAATTCCACTTCTTCCATGAAGCCTTCTTTGATTCTTCCCAATTTCTATAGCCTCCCTCCCTCTTTTTTTTTTTAATCTTCCATCTTAAAATCAATTCTGTGTTTTGGTTCCAAGGCAGAAGAGTGGTAAGGGCTAGGCAATGGGGGTTAAGACTTGCCCACGGTCACACACAGCTGGGAAGTGTCCAAGGTCAGATTTGAATCCAGGACCTCTGTGCCTGGCTTTCAATCAGCTGAGCCACCTAGCTGCCTCCCCCCCCCTCCCATTACCTTGTATTTACTTTGTAGAGATTTCTTTTTATAACTACTGTTTGTCTTGTAGAATGTAAATGCTTGGAGGACAGGGATCTTTTAATTTCTCTATCTCCAGGGCCATATAGTAGGTCTTTAATAAATGCTTATTGATTGATTGATTATCTACTGTATCATTAGCTCTTTTGGAGTATTTTTTCTTTTGCTTATTTGTTGTCTGGGGAGCTACTAGGTTTTTGTAATTTTGTATTCTCTCTTGTTTTGGTTCATTCCCTATGTGGTTAATTTTCTGCTATTCTTGGATCATCTGCAGTTTTCTCCTACTTGGACTTGCTTAATTGTTGGGCCTTAGTCCCAAGTTTCCTGTCCAGTCTGTAATGATTGATCAGGTCCACCATCCTGCCCAAAGGGCTTGAGTTTCAATGATGCTGGTGCTGGGGTGGGGGTAGATGAAAGATATAGGAGGGGTTGGGGGGGACATGCCAAGGGCAAAGCTTGAAAGGAAGTACTTGAGATGGACCTCATCTCACTGACAATGCTGAGGGAAGTAGAGACAGTGTCTAACTCTGGGGCTGGTGGAAAAGGGACACAGCTATTGGGAGAGAAAGGAGGATGCAGAGACAGGCAGGGACAAACCTAGGCAGATAGAAGAGAAGTAGAAACAAGAAAAATTCAGAGGCTCCCAGACAGGGACTATGACAGCCATGAACAGACAGCAAAATGGGATGGGGCCTGGCTTTGGAAAGCTAGAAATCCTGTGCATGGGTCCCCTTTTTAAGGCTAGGAATAGCTGAAATTAGGGGTAATGGGACATGGAAGGGAGAGTGAAGAAATTAGTTTTGGGGGTGGGCAGATCGCTAAAGGGATGATCTGTGTTCAGTAGCTGGGGGAGGACAGCCCCTTCCTCCAAGCCTTGCCCCAGTCCTTACTTAGCCTTTCTATTTTTCATTCAAACAGCAGATAAGAGACAGTCTGATATAGTAGCAGAAAAACTGCTCCCTGGCCAACTTCCCTTTCTGTAAACTGTGGGGGTTGGACCAGATGACTCTCAACAGTGTCTTCTGAATATCCCACCATTGGTCCTCTTATCTGGTTTCCCTTTCCTGGAAGTTCCCACAACCCTGGGCAGGAGATTGAACTGAGTATTTGTGGAGCAGAGATGAGGATGAGAACTAGCCTGAAGTTTTTGTGGGGTTATCACTCCACCCCCCTTGGGTGGGGAAGAAGTGACCAAGGTGAATAAAGGAGAAGAGGCTGAACTTTGATTTAATTTTCACCTGCTCCAATTCCCTTGTCCTGAGAGGCCAGGGAATGAATCAGAGAACTGAGTCAGCCCATGAAACAAGTGACTTGCCTTCCTGCTCCCCCTCCCCTGCCTTCATCTCCATCTCTGTTTTTGTAGAACGTCTTCCTCCTCTCTGGCTTTCTCTCCTACTTTATCTCTCCATGTATATCTCCTTTTGGAATTTGTTGATTTTTCTTTCTGGGTTTCCTTGCCTCCTTGGGATCTCTTAGTCTTTCTATCTCCTTTCACTCCCTCTCTGTATCTTCCTCTCTCCTTCTTAGAGCCTGTCTCTTTCTATTTGTTTGACTATTCTTCATCTTTACTTCTCTCTCTTAGCAGGCAGGTTCTGTCTCTCTTTCCCTTCTCAGGATCTCTGTCTCAGTCTCTCCCTTTGGTTGGTCCTTATCTTGGTCTCTCTCTGCCTCTGTCTTTATCTGTCTGTCTGTCTTTCTCCCCTAGCCCTTTGGGCAGGTGATTCTTTGACCCATCAAAGATAAACAGTCTCCCTCCATATTCCCTCTTCCTTCTATTTCCCCGAGACTGGAAGTTCTCTTGGCTGTCTGACCTCTATTCCTCATGCTATAGCACTACTGTTCCTAATGCTTAGGCTTCTTGGATAAGAGTACTAGGGAGTTTGTTTTAAGTCCTCTTTCTTTACCAGGATCTCAAAACCCTTGATTAATCTGAGTGAAGCCCTCCCTTTCCTAACCTACTGCCCTGAATTGGGGCAGAGAATTGGGGAGAGAGAGAGAGAGAGAGAGAGAGAGAGAGAGAGAGAGAGAGAGAGAGAGAGAGAGAGAGAGAGAGAGAGAGAGATAGTGGTAGTGGTGGTGGTGGTGAGTTATGCAGAAGATTTCATCTGCCTCATTGCCCAGCTAGAGAAACCTGAGTCTGGGAGGTATGGTGAGATTGGAGTAGACAGAGATCCCATGTTGGCCACCTATTCCCAGGCTTGGCAGAAGGCCTCTGTTTTTGGAAGGGGGAATTGCAGTTTTTGAAATGAGTTGGGGGGGGCAGAGATGTCATTCCTAGTATTTCTGCATATCTGTCTCTGCCTATGCTTGTAGTTCCCCATTTCCCCATCCCCAAGCTGGGGGCGGGGGAGGGTGCCCGTTACAGTAACTCATCAGGGTGATGGAGGCGACTTTGATGGAAGCGCCACCCCTTCCCAAGCCCCCCTTAACTTGTGTGTGCGTGCATGAATGTGTGCCAGGGCTACACTAATGGATGGTCTGACTGATCCTGATGGAGGGAGGGAGGAAGGGAAGGAGGGGATACTTCTCCCCTCCCCGAGGTTTTTAATGGGGCTGTCAGAGAGAGACAGACAAATAGAGAGAGAGAGAGAGAGAGAGAGAGAGAGAGAGAGAGAGAGAGAGAGAGAGAGAGAGAAATGGAGGATGGGAAGAGAGAGAGACAGAGAAAGATGAAGTGAGAGACAGATACATAGAGGAGAAGCTGGATGAGCAATGGGGGTGGGGTAGGGGAGGCTTCTATGTCCAGACAGGGCTTCCTTCCATCCTTCCTCTCTCCATCCCTCCCAATGAAATATCAGCTCAGCTCCTCAGATCTACCCTGAGGGTATTGTAGCTGCATTCCCCCTCCCCACTCAGTGACCCCCACAGAGAATTTCAGACAGCGACGCTGTCCCCCCTCAGCCTTCTCCTCCTCAGGCCCCACCACCCCAGCTCTGTGGCTACCCCCTCCCACCCTTTTGGGCTGTATGCCAGGCTGGGGAACATGCCAAGTGGCTGGCACTGGGACAGATCATCTCTCTGGCAGTGGGAATGGCAGTGGAGTGGGGGACGAAGGGGGAAGGGCCCAAGACGAAATTCCCCTTCTCAGAGATCCCCTCATCAACCCCCTGAATCTTGTTGGGGTCTTGGTAGCTTTGCATAGGCAGAACCTGGCTGGACTAAGTTGAGTGAGAGAAGATGAAAATGAAGAGGATGGAACATATGTCTCTTTGTGAATCTCTGACTCCCTTCTCTTCCAATCTCAATATCCTTCTTAGTCTTCTTCCTGAATATGGGCCTTTCTCTCTTGATGAGTATGTTTCTTAAGGGAGAATAGGAAATCAACTTGTTCAGATTATTCTCTTCTTTCTCCCCACTGTCAAAAACAGAGAGGTAGCCTTCATATCACAGGCAAGGGGAGAACATTTTAACTGTGTCTGTGAGACCACTCTTTCCTCTCATGGCAAAAAGCCAAACCTGTATGAATAAATAGGGCTGGGCCTTGTGGGGGGGGAGCAGGGATACTGGTGGTGAGGGGAGGTGTCATAGTCTTCCCAGACTTTATATCCAGAGCCCTTGGTCACAGAGCATGCCCCCCCCTCAAAATAGTTGCCAATGCATGTCCAGATTGGGATGGGTATGGGTTTAATTGGAATCTCTTAGGCTGTGCTCCTGCTCCCAGGAAAGTTGTATTCTTGGCTCTGAGTTTCAGTCCTACCTTTCCTACTTCCTTTGGGCTCTATTTCTTGGACTTTGAAATGAAGGAGCAATCCACAGACGATGGGGTCTCCCAACAACCTCCTGCCCATATTGCTATTTTGATTCCTTTGCTCAGTCTGGTCTCCTCCTCCTTCCCATCCTCCCTCCCCCTTTAATTCCTCTCCCATTCCTTTTGGGCTCCTCTGGGATTAACCCTGTCACTCTCCTCCAAATCTGAAGTTTTCCTTCCTCACAGATTCATGACCCTGGATTTATTTATTCTAGAAAGTTCTTTTATATTGATCCTGCCCCACTTATGTCACTCCATTGATCTGGGTCCCAAAAATACTAAAGGAGGGAAAGAAAGAATTTTATTAAAGCACTGACAATGTGTCAGGTTCTAGTAAAATGCTAAGTGCTTTACAAATAGGATCTCGTTTGGTCTTCACAACAATCCTGTGAGGTCGGTGCTATTAGTATTCCCATTTTACAGTTGAGGAAGCAGACAAGTTAAATGACTTGCCCAGGGACACACAGCTATTAAGTGTCTGAGACAGGATTTTAACTTCCTAGCATCATTCCATCTACTTCACCTTCTAGTTTCCTTAGGGACTCAGCTGAGACCAGAGTAATTTGGGATTTTGATTGGTGTGACCTTTTCTGAGTTACCTCAATCTGGAAATTCTACAAAGTTAGGTTCTTTCCCTTCAGAATGGAGATTTCCTGAGACTGAGGTAGGAAAGGTCTCCTGGGATTTTGAGAGGTATAGACATGATAGCGGATAACGTTGGAGGCAGGGGGATGCTGTAATGACCTGATAGCCAGTATTCTCAGAAGGTGGGACAGGTGACTGATATTTTCTGATATATTTTGGTGCCAGAGATAAGTTGCTATTCCTGCTTCCTTGAACCAAGCTCAGTCAACAAGGACCCTCCCCCTTCTCCTTCCTCTTCAGCTCCCCATTCAGTGCCATTAGCATGCAGACCCCACCTCAGCCCTATCATTCCTGGAACAGATGGCTTTGCTTGGCTGAATGCCCTAGACTTGGGAGATGGCTCTGGGCTTGGGAGATGGCCCGGAGGGGGAGGTGATCTGTGCCCCCCATCCAACACGGGTGGGGGAGGGTTTGAAGGGGTGGTGGGGTAGAAGCATCACCAGATGGCCCTGGCCACAGGAACTTGGCTAAGGAAGACTCCCAGTTAGCCAGATTCATGGGGAAGTATAGTAGTATAGATAATCAAAACTGGAATAATCCATTCAGGAACTGTATCTTTTAAATAATACGTGCACCTTTACTGAGACAGAGACTGAAATAAGGAGATGGCTGTGGAGACACAGATTGATGGCTGAAAGTAAATGTAGATTCCCAAGGGGAACACTTAGAACAGAAGAGTAGCTGAGGGCCAAGGAATAGCAGAATCAGGAGGAGGAGTTGAAGGTATTCAAGGAGAATAGCAGGCCCGGAAAAATCCTTAGGTTGGAGTAAGAAAGAGCTAAGACCAGAGGAGCATCTGATCCCATGTTGCCTCCCTTAGGAGGTAGGCTAACGGATTGTATTGGGACAGAGTGGAGAAAGGAGAGCACAGAGAAGCCTCTAAATGGAACTCTTCTGGAGGATCTTTCAGGGACAGAACTTGAGCCTGGAGCATGGCCAGGAAGGAAAAGATGGGGAGAAACAGAGAGAAACTATGAGAGAAAATCTGAGGGAGCATGGTGACCCAGAGAGGACACAAAATGGAGAGTTAGAATGCATCAGGGTTCTAGTTCCAATTGTCAAGAACTAACTACATGATTTTGGGAAAGTAATTTTCCTTCATTAGTCCTGAGGTCTATCATTTGTGAAGTGATGAGGTTGAAGTAAACTGACTTTAGGCCTTAGCCCATTTCTAAAGACCTTTCCAACTTTGATTCTAGTTTATACTGGGGTGGGGGGAGTGGAGAGAGAGAGAGGGAGGGGGAGAGAGAGAGAGAGAGAGAGAGAGAGAGAGAGAGAGAGAGAGAGAGAGAGAGAGAGAGAGAGAGAGAGAAAGACAGAGAAAGAGACAGACAGAGAAAGAGACAGAGACAGAGAAACAGAGACAGAGAGACAGAGACAGACAGAGAGAGACAGACAGAGAGAGAGACAGAGAGAGAGAAAGAGAGAGAGACACAGAAAGAGACAGAAAGAGAGACAGAGAGAGAGAGAAAGAGAGAGACAGAGGCAGAGACAGAGACAGAGACAGAGAGAAAGAGAGACAGAGAGAGAGAGAAAGAGACAGAGACAGAGAGAGACACAGAGACAGAAAGAGAGACACACACAGAGACAGAAAGACAGAGACAGAGAGAAAGAGAGAGAGAGAGAGAGATGAGAAGAGAGAGAGATGAGAAGAGAGAGAGGGAAGAGGGAGAAAAGGCTGAGGAGAGAGGGGAGAGAGACCCAGAGAGAGGGAAAGATTAGAGAATAAGAGGCTAAGATAGAGACATATCATCACCTTGAGCCCATGGCCTGTCTGGGATCATCTTACCATATTTCCCACCTCCCCAAATTCCCCCTCAGGGGTTGCTGTGATCAGGCTGACAGGGTGTTTAAAAGAGATTAAAGGTATTTTTCTTGACAGGTTAGAATGAGTGATTGGGAAGAGGGTGGTGGAGGGGGTAACTAAGGCTGAGGGAAAGGAACCTAGGAAAAAGTAAGGAAATACAGAAGCGCCGGAATTAGTTGGTATTAAGCCTCTTGGCTCATTACTTCTTTAAATCTTTTCCCACCTTGAAACCCCCTCCCCCCCATCTCCACACTTCTCTGTCTGTCTTCCAATTTCTGATAGCTCCAGCTCCATCTTTTTGTCTCTCAGTGCCCTGGACATTCAGTACCTCACTCCCCGAGGATAGGGCTGTATCTTCATACTCAGCAGATACTTTTCAAGGAGGAGACTTACCATGTTCCTACCTTTCTCTCTGTTCATAGTGCCCATACATTGGCTTCATAGATAGGGTAGAGAAAGCAGAGGGACCATGAATTTGTTGCTATAAGGGAGCAAGTAGAGAGATAGGGAAGCATAGTTAGATTGAAGAAGCAGGCATAGAATACTGCTGACCCTTGGGCCTTCACTCTTTCTCCCTCTCTCTAGCCCTGTGGATTAGGAGTTTTTTTGGTTTGTTTTAGGTGGTGAGGGTTGGTTGTTGCCCTTGTCACTCTTAGCTAGAGAGAAGCTTAGGCCTAAGGTCTGGATCTGAAACTCAATTGGAACATTGAAATAGGCTGCTTGGGGACCCCTCCACCCAGTTCAGAGGACACCCTTTCTCCAGCATCTTTGATTTTTGGAGACAGTCAGAGCTATTGCAGCTAAGAATAGCAACAGATTTGTCTAAACAAACATGGCCATCTCCAAGTGATATCATGGCTGTGGGGGGGCAGTCTGGTGATAGGGGGGGGTGTTGGTCAATTTGGCCAATAGTCCCTTCCTTACTGTACTCCCCCTATCCATGTTTTCCCTCAAGCTTAGTCTTCCTGATGAGATAGTGAGGTTGGGAAAGGAGCCTGGCTGGATGGGGATCAGACAGGGGATGGATCTGGGCTGATGGAGTGGGGTTATTTTTCCATCCTTGGGCCCAGCCAGATTATCCTGTCCCACCATTTCCAGCATAGCCCTTGTCAGATCTTTGTACCTCTATGAAAGGAAAGCAAGGAGATCTAATTTGAAACTGGGATAGGAATCAGGAGCCTTGAGAGGATGACAAGTGATGGAGCTGGAGTGAGAGAAAGGTGGATCCTGGGGAAAAATGGGATTGTACCATATAAAGACCAAGATGGGATACAGTTGAGGCTAGCGAGAGCCAGAGAATGTTTGAAGGACAGAGAAATTCATGAAGAGATCTAGGAGTTTTGGAGGTTTGTGCTTGTGAAGAGCCAGAAGAAGAGTTTGGGATCCTGGAGGACTCTCTGGTGGCATTGTAGTCTTGATGCAGAGAGTATAAGGAGGCCATGGAAGCTTTGAGGAGGGGAAAGACTGGCTTTAGAGGGGTGTAGTTATCTGCTTGGGGCTAGGGCCAAGGCTAGCACATGGATCTCTTCAGCTGCAGCTTGTAAAAGTTTCCCTCGTAGGACACGGCACGCTCCGGCCAGGAGGAGTGTGTGTGTGTGTGTGTGTGTGTGTGTGTGAGAGAGAGAGAGAGAGAGAGAGAGAGAGAGAGAGAGAGAGAGAGAGAGAGAGAGAGAGAGAGAGAGAGAGAAAGATGGGGACTATTTTGATGGGGAGGGGGGAGGACTCAGACAGAAGGAAGAAAAAGCAACTCCACAACTTGTGTGTGTGTGTGTGTGTGTGTGTGTGTGTGTGTGTGTGTGTGAGTGTGTGTGAATCTGCATATATCTGTGTTTGAATGCCAGGTTGTGGCCTGGCTGGATAGGTGGGGCCAGGATAGTGATTCAAGTGAGGATTAGCTATGGTCTTCCTTTATTATTATTCTTTTCTTAAATTGCATGTATGGGGTTATGTTTTATGTATGTCTGTGTTGTAAATTTATTGAGGAGTTACTGCATTAAATGAATAATGAAAGCAAAAAAACAAACAAACAAAAAAACCAGGGTATCAACCAAACCAAGAAGGGACAGGCAGAAAATGAGTTTTCTGTGGGTCAGCTGGGACTATTTCATGACATTGAGCAGGGCCTCACTAATGACACAACAGAGTTATGACCACAGTTGGACAAACTGAGGCTAGATGCCCCCCATAGTAGTCTAGTCTTGAATGTCCTACCAGGTGTGGGTGTGCAGGGTTCTGCTGGTATATGAAAAGACTCAAGGCTTACCTCACAATTGCTCAGAATTGGCAATCAGCTAATTGAAGTAGGTCTGCCTGAAAATGTATATTATATATTTCCTTGTGTTTTCCTGAAGGAGTGATTGGTGCTGATGGGGTAAGTGATGGGGATGATGGGGCTGGGGGTCCGGATTAGCATCATTGGGAATTACTGTTGGAGTTGGATGGGTTGGAATCTGTGAGGGAAGTATTATTGGGGATAGTTGGGTTGTGGATGTGGGAAACTGATTAGGGGACTGGAGTAGGGAGTCTTCATTAGTTCTCTGGGACTGATGTTCCCTTCTTCTTGATTCCTCCCCCCCCAACTATTCCCTGTCTCCTGCCAGATGGCCACTCCCGTTTTGTGGGCCTGCTTCGTGGTTCTTGCTGCAGGAGTCGTTGTCTATGCCCAGAGACACAGCCAGCAAGGTGAGTGACCCTCAGATCCCCAGAGCCCCACACCCAGCCACAGTAATACATACTGAAATGCTGAACCTACATACTGATGAAAACACACCCATAACAACGTGTACATATAATCGAACATGCAGAACACACTATGTCTTTCTTCAGGCACATCCCTAGCTTTTCATGGATAGATGTTGGGACAGCTTTGCTTTGGCTTGGGGAGGTTGAGGGGTGCCTTCTGAGCCTGAACTGGGAACTAGGAAAAGAGCTGGAATAACTGAGGTCAGACTGTGAGAAGGACTTGGCCCTGATTTCTTCAATCCTGTGCTCTAGGGTAGGGACTGGGAGACAGAAACATTTCAAGAGATTGGTCTGGATAATCGAGACTCCTAATTTCATATCACCCAGCCAGGAATCATTGCTTAAATATGTACCCAACTCAATCCTAGGCACTCTGGGAGTATATCAAAGAAACAGAAGACATAGTCTTTACCCTTAGGGACCTTAATACATGGAAGAGGCATGGCCTTCAGCCTCTTTCACAGAATCTATATTCTTAATTTTGGGAATAGCTGGTGTCTCGTTGCCATGGTGACACTGGCTTCACCTGTCATCATAGTGAGTAGATAAACAAACAGATGAATAAAAGCCACTTGATTCTGCTGTCCTTGAGGCTTCCTCCTCTCTTCCCAGCTCCTCTAACTCTCCCTACCCTTCTGGCTGTGGCCCGAAAATATGCTTCTCCTCACCAATACCTCATGTTCTCCTAACACCTGTTCCCAGTTCTTCCCTTTTGTGCCCTCCTTGGATGTGTTCTAAGTGCTAATTTACAACTCCCCCTCTTTCCTTCACCCCCTTTCCCCTTCTACTCCCCCAGCTGCTACAGAGAGAACAAAAAGAAAAAGAAAACATTACAGCAGGAAGTGATGAGGCTACATCCTAAAAAGGCCTCCCTGATAGTGAGGATCAGGACAGGTGACATGTTTTCTTTCTATTGCCAGGGTTCTTTTTACCCTTCTTCAACTAGTTTGCCTTCTCATGCTCATCACCCCCACTGCCTGGCTTCCTTTATGCTTGATACCTAGTTTTCTTTCTCATAGACAAACTCCCCATCTTTCTGCCTAAAGCCTTTCCCCCTTCTAACTTCCCTATTACTATAGAGGGCATCATCATCTTCCCAGTCCTCCAGGCTCACAATTTAAGCTTCAAATCCTCCGCACCCCACCATGCCCCTATCCAAGCATCTCTCTAATATGCCCCTTTCCTCTGACATCGCCACCGACTTGGTGCAGGCCCTCATCACCTTATTGCAGTAGCTTGCTTCTGGGTCTGCCTGCCTTAAGTCTCTTCCCACTCCAGTCTATCCTCCATTCAGTCACTAAAGGGATTTTCCTAAATCACAGGCCAGACTATGTCAGCCCCCCACTCAACAAATTCCAGTGGCTACTTATCACTTCCAGGATTAAATGCAAAATTCACTGGTGTTCAAAGCCCTTCACAACCTAGCTCTCCCGCCACCTTTCTAGTCTTCTTACATCTTATTTCTCCCCACAATCTTTTTGATCCCTCCACACTTGCCTCCTTGCTCTTCCTCACAAGAGATACTTCCTATCTTGACACCCAGCAGAGAGGAAGCTGTTTGAGAATTCATCTTAGAGGATCCTAGAATCTCTGCTTCTTATCAGGTTATGGATAAATTATGGGCAAACTCACCCTCTAAGATTAGATGTGCAACTGTTTCCCGAGCGGTCAGGGGAGCTCTGGGAAAGCTCCTAAACCAGAAGGAGAGACCAGAGAGGGAAGGCCCTGGGCCAGGAATGTGCTGGCCTCAGGGAAAAGACAGAGGCCTCCTGGCCCATGGAGTCTCCAAGGGAAAATTATCTCCTCTGTTAGACCCAGCTACTCTATTTATTTTTTCTGTCTCTGTTCCAGAATTTCACAGCCTACAGAGACTGAGTCTGGACACGATGCACTATCCATTAGACAATATTACCCTTTACATAGGGGTCTGAGTTCTAAATCCTTGTGGAGGAAGGGGGGAACTTGCCAAGGGGAAAGGTTTAAAGTTTTATTAAAGTTTGAGGGCTCAAGCAGTGTAATATAGGGAAATTCCTCTTTATTTTAAATGTGAGGAAACTGAGGCCCCAGAATATGAAAGTGGCTTTCTAAGGAGTTTCATGCCAAAGCCAGAACTAGAAACTAGGTTTATCCTGACTTCACTTTTACCCAGTTTTCTTTCCACAATACCAGTCTTACACCATTCTTTACTTCCTGCCCCAGATAACAGTGATCCTTTGAGATGAAAAGGTAGAAGTTGGTCTTATCTTGGGCTCCTGGAAGAGGTGTTTGGAGGATCTCTTCGTCCTCAGGGAGGTTCCTGCCACAGTGACTGCTGTGTAGGGAACATGAGTGTTAATTAGATTTTTCAGGCTGAGCAGCACTGGCTTCATTTTCTGCTCAGTAAACGTGTTCCTGCGATCCCTCTGCCTGAAGAGGTTTGGTGATTGAAGCTGCATCTGGCCATGGCTCCTTACACCCCACAAATTGCCCCTCTGGCAGAGAGTGTCCCCATGGGGCAACAGAAAGGAAAAATTATCGCCTGGAAAAAGAAGTAGAAATTTGGGGAGGGATTAGAATACCTGAAAGGCCTTACATGCTTTGACATGTGAAGTAGGTAAGGCAAGAGAACCGACATTTATTAATTGCTTTCTATGTGCCAGACACCGTGCTAAGTGTTAGGGATGTAAATAGAAGCAAAAGAAAGTTTCTGCTCTCAAGGAGCTTACCTTCAAATAATTGAAGACAGCCCATAAAAGGGAACTAAAGAGGTGGGAGTGTCGCCAAGCATGATGACAAAGACCAGAGAGTCAACTGAGATTGGGACAAAGTGTTGCCAGCCTGAACCCATTCCCAGAGAAGTTTCAGGGGAGATGCCAACTGAGGTACAGTAGTAAAGTTCAGAAAGTCAGAAACCAAGCCAGAAGGGAAATGAATAACCCCCTCACCAATGGGAGAAGAGGGCCATCTCAGCAGAAGGATATTCTAGGGGGGAGGAAGCCCTAGGTATTGAGGGAACTTCCAAGGTGTGAGATAGGAAGAAGAGGAAATGTTTGGTCATAGGTGAGCAGAACTAGGACTGTTCTGGTGGATGTTCCCAGGATATAGACCAAATCTTAGAATGAGGAAGACCTCTACCAACAATTAAGACCGACCCAAAGCAGGACAGTAAAAAAGCCAAGTGTAACACTCTACCTTAGGAGGTAGGGACTGTTCTCCCCCAGGCACATGATCATGGATGGAGAGCTAGAAGGGACTTCAGAGCTACCTCTTCATTTTGCAGATGAGGAATTTGAGACCCAGGGAAGTTAAGCAGATTGTGCAAAGTTAAACAAGTAGTATATGGTATTTGAACCCAGGTCCTCTGACTCCAGAGCCATGTCTCTTTTCTCTCTTATATAGAGAGAACCACTATCTTCCCAGTCCCCCAGGCTCACAACCTAGGTGTTATCTTACATTCCTCATTATCTCTTCCTGCTGTCCATATCCAGTGAAAGTCTATAAATTTTTGCAACACTTCTTCAATACATCTCCTTCTTTCCTCTCACACTGCCACCACCTTAGTGCAGGCCCTCATGGTACTACCATGGTACTCTTCCCATCTGGACTATTGTGATAGGTTGCTGGTGGGTCTGCCTGCCTCAAGTCTCTTTCTACTCTAATTCATCCTCCATTCAGCCACCCAAGTCCGACCATGTCATCCTTCCCTCCCACTAACTATGGCATGTTTGTACATATTTGTTTGCATGTTGCCTTCTCTGTTAGACTATAAGCTCCTTGAGGGCAGGGACTGTCTTTTATCTGACTTTGTATCCCCACTGCTTAGCACAAAGTAGGCCCTTAATAAATGTTTATTGATTAACTCCACTGTATTAAAGGCTGGTAACCACTTGATGGGAATGCATTAGAGCAGGGGTTCTGAACCTCTAGCAATCTAGTGAAGCCTATGGACTCCTTTTCAGAACAATTGTTTTAAACACATAAAATATCTGGAGGACCTGGGTTCAAATATGGATTCAGATATTTCCTAGCTGAGTGATCCTGGACAAGTCATTTAACCCTAGTTGCCTAGCCTTTACCACTCTTCTGCCTTAGAACCAATACCTAGTATTGATTTTAAGATGGAAGGTAAGAGCTTGAAGAAAAAAAAAGAATGGAGTGAATTAATGGTGAAATAAAGTTAGACAGTCCTAGTGAGGCAGCTAGTTTGGTGACATAATAGATAGAACCCTGGATTTGCTGTCCCATAGACTGTCATTGATGTTTTACTAGCCTAGTGACACTGTCATAGAATGTCTCTTTGACTCAGTTTCCTCTTCAATAAAATGGAAATAGCTGTAGCGCTTACCTCATGGGGTTGTTGTGAGATTCAGAAGAGATAATGTATACCAAGTACTTTGCAAACCTTAAAATGCTATGTAAATGTTAGTTATTATGAAGTCTGATATTAGTGGGGAAGACTAAATGGTCTCCTAAGGTTCCTTCCTGGTCTAAATCTTCAGAGCTTTCCAAGATTATGTGATTATACAGTCTCAGCTTTGATGCCAGAATTTAGAGAAGGAAGGAACCTTAGAGATCATGTTATCCAGTCTCCCTCACTTTATAGGTGAGGCGCAAAGGGTAAATAGCAGAGTCAGGATTCAAATTCAAGTTGTTAGTCTTAAAATCCAGGGTCCTTTCCACTGTGTCTCTAGATCCTGCCATCTCAGGTGTTGTCCCTGAACAGGGAGAAGGGAGAGGGGACATTTTCTGGAGAAGAAAGACTTAGGAATGGTTATAAATCCAGGTGAAACGGAACAGACACCCCGCCCCTCCCATCCTAGAGGCAAGACCGATGGAGTTGAGATGGTCCCAAGATGGAATATGGATATACCACGCTGGGAAGACTTCCTTTAGGAGGGGTCCTGAGTGGAGCCCCAGCCTGTGTAAAGCAGGTGGAAGGAGAGGAGGACAACTGCTTAGCTTCCTGGAGCTTTTCTTTCCCTCCTTCCTTCCCCAGGGACCTCACTATGCCCTCACTCTGCCCTTTTTGCTTCCCTTCCTTGCTGCCTGATGGTGCTCAGCACTGATGCCATGAGTCACTGACCCTGAAGTAATGGGCTTTCCTTTCTCCAGCTTCTGGCCCTGCTACCCCAGTGGCATCCTCAGGGATGCTTTCTGGACTAAAGCAGGTGCAGGGAGGAGTGGGTAAGAGACAGCTCTGAAAAACTAAGAGCCTGGGACAAAAGAGAGGCAGAGGAAGGGTTGAATGTGGGTGGAAGGGGAAAAGCAGAAATAGAAGAGACAAGCATAATGGTGTCCTGGAAGAGGCATGAAATTTGGAGGCATTTCCCAAAGAGGGAAATGCAAAGACAACCTTAGCTTTTCATCTGTGAAATGAAGGGTTTTGAGTAGATGAACTCCAAGGCTACCTTATGACTCAGACTTCGATTCTGACTTTGTCCTTGGCTCTCTGTGACCTTGAGCAAGTCACTTAACTTTTCCAAATCTTTGTCTCCTCCTGTATAAAAGGAAGGGGTTGAATTAGATGATCTCTACATTTCATATTCTTAATCCTATGAGCCTATGAATTGAGAGAGCCTTGTAGAAGGAAGATGGAGGAAGGGGAGATAAACAGAGAGCAAGGTCACAGGCAAGAGCTTTCAGGAATCAGGGAGAGTTGGGGAGAAGAGAAAGAGAAAAAGGCACAGAAAGAGATTAAGAGGGAGATTTAGAGGGATGTCTCCTTCTGCCCTCTGCTAGTAGGGCAGAGGCCTGGTTCTCTCTTCTGTACTTCCTTCTTCTGGGCTCCAGCTGATTTGCCAAAAATATACTGATTCTGGGTTGAATGGTAGCCATGTAAATAAATGTATTTGTGGTTGTGTTGGTCTGAGTAGAGATATGACTGTGACTGTAAGCATATATATTTCTGAGGGGGGGGTCGGGCAGGAGAGTGTGTGAACCTGAGTCTCTTGGGCTTTGTGCTTGCAATTCTTTGTATCTGAGGGCAAGGACCACTTGTCCTTGTGTCTGGGAGCTTCCTCTAGGCTGTCACTCCCTTCTTATTAGGGAGGATCTACTTCCTGGGTTGTGGTCAGTCCCCCCCCCCCTTAGATCAGGGTCTTTCTCAGAGGTTGTGCTTGGGAACCCCCTAGATGAGGGGCTTCTCTTAACTATTGCCCCAGTTCCTTTTTCCCATAGCATGGAGCCCTGAGGAGGGGGTGGCAGGTGGTGCTGAGAGTCAGATGAGATGGATGGGCTGTTGCTGAGATGTGATGACGGCCAGTGGCTGGGGAGGCCCACAGAGGCCTCAACTCATTTCCTTAGGCAGCCCAGGGGATGGATCAGAAATCCAGCTTGAACCTTGGGCCTCCTAACCCTCAGCTCCTCTACCATGCTTTAGACTCTTCGGCCTGCCTGCCTAACCTCCTCCCCTGTATCTTGGGCTCAGTTACAAAGGCATTCCTCCCCCACCTCCTTTTTAAGATTCTGGAACCCATCATAGTTTTCCTCACCCTCTTCTTCACCTGACTTGGGGTATTGAATTGAGGGGATGGGTAGCTGTAGTCAGAAGAGTTAGAACCAATGAGGGCTGATCTCTCCATCTCTTCTCCAGGCATATGGGAAGCCTTGGGGCTGAAAGGCATCTATCTACCTTAGAGTTCTATCCTCATTTAACAGATGAGGAATCTGAGGTCTAAGGGAGTGCAGAGACTGGTTAAGGTGTCAGTAAATAGAGTTAGAGTCAGAACCAGAACCTAGGTCCAGGTTTCCAGTCTGGTGCTCTTTCTGGGAAAAATGCCAAAGTGTCAAAAGGATCAAAGGCAAATGGAATTCTCTAGAATTTCATCTCCCTGCAACCAGTCCCCTTCCATAAACCACATAGTTGGGAGAGTCTCTCTCTGGGGCTGAACTTCTCTGAAGTCTGGACAACTGACTATGGTAATCTGTTTCCCCTCCTCTCTCTACCAGTGTGAGGTATAGCTTGTCACCACTTGCATATTTTAAAGGATGCTTGTTTCCCTGCATAGTTCAAGAGGGGGGGGGGGTGCTTAGGGAAAAGGGGATGGAGGCAGGGCTGGAAATAGGACAGAGTGGTAGGGTGATTCAGATTGGGCTGTTCTTTGGTAGGTTTATCCTGGCAGGTGGCACTGGGTAGCTACAGGTTAGATCTCCTTAAGTCTGGTCTCCAGAGCTAGAGAAGCCATAGTTCCCGACTATAGAATGGGACAAAAGATATTCTTTGAAAAACAACAGGATGTAGTCACCAGGGAGATCTCTCCTTGAAGCAACCTCTTCTCTTGAAGTTCTCCTTTAGACTGGGTCTACTCAAAGACTCACCATGTCTTCCCTAAACAGAAGACAAAGAGAAGTACTTCTTAAACAGGAAAAGCAAAAAAAGAGTGGTCTCCTCCTCAGGTACACTGAAAATAGCCCTCCCTCCCTTCCTTCTCCCTCCTTTCATAGCCCCAACACATACATAGATCCATACCTAGGAACAGAGTGTTCAGTCCAGCTCCGCTCTAGATATGTTCTGCCCTACCTGATGGCTTGGAATGTGAGTTCCCGTATTCAAGTCACTGTTGGTCCTAAGTGAGTAGAACTAGGCAATGAGCCCATGTTGAGCTAGTCTTCAGGGTTAGGCTCAGTTGAATTCTCCCAGTAGTGTGACTGCTGTCACTGTGTGAATATTTTAACTCTTAGTGTGGCTGTGACTCCAGCTTTGGGAGGTTGTGTATGTGACTTCATGTTTAATTGTGTGTGCCAACCATTGTTTCAGATGAAATTGTGGATGGTGTCTGCTCAGCCCCTTTCTCTCCTTGTTCCCTTTGTTTATATGACCCCATCTTCTGTCTCTCTCTCCCCCTCCCCAGATAGCAATCTTTTTTTTTTAAACCCTTACCTTCCATCTTGGAGTCAATACTGTGTATTGGCTCCAAGGCAGAAGAGTGGTAACAGCTAGGCAATGGGGGTCAAGTGACTTGCTCAGGGTCACACAGCTGGGAAGTATCTGAGGTTATATTAGATCCCAGGACCTCTAGTCTCTAGGACTGGATCTCAATCCACTGAGCTACTGAGCTGCCCCTGATATCAATCTTTTCACAACTGATTCCTTCAAAGGCTTTGTCATAGTGTCACAGCTTTCTAATCCTCTGTGCCCTCAGCCTCTCTGTCTCCCCTACCAATGTCAGTTTGACTGACTCCCTATCCTGAACCTACTCAGCCATTCTCCCGATCTGTCCCCCCTACCTCACTTAGCCCCTCACCAATGCCAATTTCACCAATTCCCTACTGTTTCACCCCTCCTTGTTTTCCTGCCATGCCCTCAGCGTCATTGTCCCCTAACGGCATTTTCACAGACTCCCTCCTATATCTCCAGACCTCTTATCATCCCACCCCATATTCTCTCATCTTTAACTCCACAATGCCTCTCTCTCTCTCTCTCTCTCTCTCACACACACACACACACACACACACACACACACACACACACACACAGATACGGTGCCTTTTCCCTGTATTGATTTAACTTATAAAATGGACAAAAGTTTTCAAGAGCTAAAGGAGATATGAGAACAGGACAAGGTGGGTGAAAGTATTGAGGAGATGAAAGAAAGTATCAAGGTGACTCAATGGATTGAGAGCCAGACCTAGAAACTGGAGGTCCTGGGTTCAAAGTCCTCAGTTACTTCTTAGCTATGTAACCCTGGGCAAATTACTTAATCTCCATTGCCTAGCCCTTTCTGCTTTTCTTCTTGGCACAGATACAAAGTATTTCTTCTAAGTCAAAAGGTAAGGGTTTAAAAAAGAAGATATCTATCCTTCCCAAATATAATTTAGATACTACTTTTTCTTTCCTCTTGTATCATTTTCATTCTCATGGCTATTGTGTAGCCTCCCTGCCATTGTGGTATCAATATTCCTTGTTAAAGTTACTCTTTTGTTGTTGTGTTATTGTGCCATCACCATCCATGCCTCAGTGTTGTCCTGGCATTGTTGGACTGTGTTGTTTTCATATTATGGCATTATTTCATTGTGATTTTTTTAAATGACTTACTGACTCAGTGGTCTCACTAGGCGGTCAGTTCTTACGTCTCCTTCTCATGCAGCTGGATGGACCGGAGATGCTGCCTGGGCCTCAGGAGGTCTCTGGGGGTGGGGGTGGGGGAAGAAAAAAGGAGGGTCCTTTGGAAAGTTTTCTTAAAGTTCCACATTCTAGAAACAGGATTCTAGGGAATTGGAGTTGGGTTCCTTGCCCAGCCCTGATGGAGGGTGAGAATCCAAGGGGGTGGGACAACATTCAGAGTCAGGAAGGGAGAAGCAGAGATCTTTGCTTCTAGTCATTGGATCTCTGAGGAAGAGAGGAGAGATGGTGGGGGCCAAGGAGAGTTTCACATCTGTGTTTAAGGCTGGCTTCCTGGGGTCTATTCCACTGTATCTGTTCTGTTTCTGCCATTCATCTGTCTTGTCTGCCTCCCAGGAAAAGGGATCAAAGGGGGATGGGAGACATGGAATGGTTGGATCTTGGGTGTAAAGACTGACAGGCAGGTGGGGGAGACTCCTCTTTCCCACTGGCCATACCTTCTCCCCTCTTCCCAAACTCTTTCTGTCCCTGGCTATATAGACAGGAATTCAATCTCACAAAATCACAGAATGTAGTGCTAGAAGAGATTTGAAAGGGAATCTAGTTAACTCCTAACTTTAACAGATGGGAATGGTGAAACTCAGAGTTATAAAGTGGTTTTTCCCAGGTTACACAAGAAAGTATCATAGATAGGATTTATAAGGTGTTCTCACTCCCAATTCCATTGCTGTTTCCTACCCTACCTTGCTAGCAGTCAAATGAAAGTGTCCAATTCATCCAAGGACTCGAGGGGAGAGGAGGAGAAAAGAACAAACATTTGTTAAATGCCTACTATGTGCTAGACACTGTGCTAATCACTTTATAAATTTTATTGCATTTGATCCTCACAACTCTCAGCTAGGTATTATCCCTATTTTATAGTTCAGGAAACTGAGGCAGAGATTAAGCAGTTTGTCCAAGGTCACATAGCTAGTGGGTGTCTGAAGTCTTTGTTTGAATTCTGGTCTTCCTGGCTCTGAGTTCAGTGCTCTCTATCCACTATGCTTCATAGAGTCAGACCAATCAGTGATGGGGTCAGGGGTAACCTCCAACCTCCAGAGACTCCCAGCTCCCCACATTGAGATTTTGAGGATGTTACAGGGGAATTTGTTGGAATTTAGTAAGTCAAAATTTCTTCAAAAGTTGGATGTGAGTGTCTTCTCTAAGGTCTGGATATGGGAACCGTATCCCCAACCCTGCCCTATCTCCTTTGACTTAGAAATGTTATTGATAGGAACTAAGGGGGAAGTGGGTGGTGAATGGGGAGGGGGCCCATTTAAAATGTTATTTTGTTGTGGGGCAGTTGGGTAGTTCAGTGGATAGAGAGCCAGGCCTTGGTTCAAATATGGCCTCAGTTATTTCCTAGCTATGTGCTCTAGGACAAGTCACTTAACCCCCCTTGCCTAGCCCTTACCCCTCTTCTGCCTTGGAACCAATACTTAGTATGGATTTTAAGAGAACATTTTAAAAAAATATTGTTTTATTGTTCAGTCATTTCAGTTATTTGACTGTGACTCCATTTGGGGTTTTCTTGGCAAAGATACTGCAGTAGTTTTTCATTTCCTTCTCCAGATCATTTTACAAATGAGAGATGGAGGCAAACAGGATTAAGTGACTTGCCCAGGGTCACACAACTAGAAGTATGAGGCCAAATTTGAACTTGGGTCTTCCTGGCTCCAGGCCTGGTTCTGTATCTTCTGTGCTACTATCTGCCCCCCATTAATATGACCCAAGTCCAGATACTAAGTCCTGTGATGACTGAGGGGGTGGGGCTCCCAGCCCTCCACTCCTCCAAAGGATTGGAGGCCCTTCGTTAACAAGTGTAATTAAGACTCTTTGAGGATAGACTAGGCCTGGCCTTAATTGGCTTGTTAACAGGAACCGCACCCCCCCCCCCCCAGCAGGTCTGTTCTCCTGACAGGGAAATAATGAGCAGGAGCCTTAATAAGAAACCTTCAGAGGCTCAGGCTTTAGGTACAGGCCCACCTAATCACTCGACAGCTATTGATTGGAGTCCTTTTGTCTATTTATCCATCTGTCTCTTTAAAGGAGATGTCCATCTGTCTGTCACCCCATCCTTTTGACTATTCTACTGAGGAGTAGAATGGGGCAGAGAGTGAGGCACCCATCCATTCCTCTATTTGTCTGTCCTGCTTATTGGGAACTAATCAGTGGGTGCATCTGGGAGTGAGTGAAACTTTTGGTGGATCGATGTTCTTGTTATCTTCCCTGATCAAATTGCTCCCTTGCTTTTTTTCCCCCTATCCCCTGTGTTCACTCTTCCCTGCTGAAGACATATATAACCCTGGAAGGGAGGAGCAGTTGGGAGTTCAGGCCTCTTCTCTGGAGAGAATGTTTCAGCTAAATATAATTACAGCCACCCCCATCTGTCCTGCTGTCCACTTTGAGGCCAGAAAATCTTTCTCAGTCTAACTTCCACTATTCCTGCTGTGACCTGAGGTTATTTCCTTGGAAAGGGGGTGCATATAGGCATCCTTGTGCAGGTGGGGGGAAATGGCTGCTCTTTGTGAGGGCTAATGCCATCGAATACACGTGCATGTGAGGAGGTGTCGCCCATGAACACGAGGGAATTCAATACATGAAGAACTTCACTGGATGCTGGACAGTACGTTGAGCAGAGTTGCATGTGTCAGGGTTCTTTGATATTGGCTTGAAGGTGACTGGAGGGAAGGATGTTGGTTTCATCGCTAGCTTTCCCCTCCCACCCCACCAACCCCTATTCCCAGAGAGAGCAAGAGCTAGCTTTAGGGCAGGGTCATAGAGGCAGAGGAGAGCTAAATGAACAGATTGATGTCTCTGTCCATTTATCATTATTCCCCCCTACCCTATCCTGACCCTTTCCAGTGGGTAGAGCATTGGATCTTGGTTGCTATGGGGAGAGATGGAATAAAAAGAAGGTAGTACCCTTACCTTCTTCTAGTCCCACCATACCAATCTAACTTCTCCCCCCTCCTCTCTATAAGCCCTTGTTGCAGTCACAAACTACACCTCTCAGTAGTCCCTGAATTGTCCAGCTTTGCTCCTGCCTCCATCTATGCTCCTACTCTGCATCCCCACCCTCGTCTGTGACAATCCACCTCCCAGACATCTTTGAATCCCACCTGTTCAAATCCTACCCCCTCCGGAGGGGCTGTCTCTGGCCACATGCTGATCTGCTCCATTTCTGATTTCCTTCTGCTTGGAATCCTATCCACATACTTCTCTTTGAGCACATACTCTCCTGTATTCTTTTGGATCTCCTGCACATGAGTCTTATCTCCCTAACCAGGTTCTGAGCTCTCCAAAGGCATATCCCTGGTCTTTTTCTTCTCTGGCATCAATCCCCACAGTGCAGCCAGCATGGGGTTAGGCACACAAGGTGGCTTAGTAGACACTTAATGACTTTCATTCCATTCTTCTAATTCAGGGAGAACCATTTGGAAGCTTGTGGTGTGGTGATAGAAAGTTCCTTTGGGCTGAGGGAATTTAGAGTCATTCACTAAATATCTATTGTTGAAGCATAAGATCAAAGGGGGAACTATGGAACTGCAGAGAGGTTAGGCCTTGGAATCAGGGAGGTGTCTCTGACACATGCTAGTTATGTGCCCATGTGTGAGTCACCTAATCTCTTAGTGACCCCAGGGAAATCTCTAAGACAAGAACGCTCAACTTCGGGTTAAGAATTCTTAAGAATATTTTAATAATTATTTTTAACATAATTAGTTTCATTTATAATCCTATATATTTTATTTTAGTCATTTAAAACCATTATTCTGAAAAGGGGTCCATAGGCCTCACTAGATTGCCAGAAGGGTCCAAGAAACAAAAGTGGTTAAGAATCCCTCCTCTAAGAATATATATAATAGGTGAGTTGCAGATTTGCAACAGTGCAAGGAGTTTCCACTCCAGGAATTTCTCCCACCAATGAAATCACAGGTCCAATTCATCCCTCTCTCCCTCCTAATATGCCAAGCATGGTGTTGGTCCATGAAGATACAAATATGAAAAAAAAATTCTCTGTCCTCAAAGAGCCTAAATTCTAGTAAAGGGTTGAGATAGATGCATAAATTGTGATAGAGTAGATTAGAATAAAAGATCAGGGGCTTAGGAGAGGTCTCATAGTGGAAGATTTTGAGGAGAGAGAACTCTCCAGGGGAGGTAATTCAGAGAAATCAGGGAAATCTTCCTGGAGAAAGTAGCACCTAAACTGGACTTTGTAAAGGAAAGATTTGCATAGATAAGCTAGGAATCTATACCTGGCATGGAAACTACCTGCCCAAAGCTTGTCTATGCCTCTCTGTTTTTAGCTGAGCTTGTTCCTCAACCATCTTAAACATAGGAAGGTCTTTCCTAGGTCTGATGTCACAGGGGAAAAGAGACAAGGGCAAGTGAAAGGAATGATGTGCTCTGGTGGACCATGCCCTGTCCTGGAGCTTTGGAAGAATCCTTTAAGGGGAGGTCATCACTGTGACCTTGGATGGATAACAGGAGACCTCCCCATTCCTTTTCTCAACTATGTGCCTCTCCCTTTTACCCTCTTTCCATACTCCCATATCTTTCTCACTCTCTAACCGTTTTCTCTTTGTCTGTTTCCTCCTACCTCCCTCTCCGTTTCTCTGTATCTCTCTACACATTTCTCTAGCCCCCCTTTCCCCCCATCTCTGTCTCATGCATACTCTATTTCTCTCTCTCTCTCTCTCTGACAGGTGCTCCCTTGTTCTTCAGCTCAGTCACGCCTTGGTTGCTCAGGGCTGGGGGGAGGAGGAGGGTGTTGGTTTTGGCTCTGACAGGCCCCCTCCCCTGGGGCAGGTGAGCTGACAGGCCTGAGTGCCTTCTCTCCCCTCCTCAAGCCTTCCTGGCCAGGGTTCGATTCCCGACACCAGGTGACAGCTGCACAGTGATCTGTCTCCAGGCTCCAACTGTTCTGCCCATAGTTCCTGCCCATGCCGCTGTTGTCTAGACCCTGCTCTGTGTTCAGGATTGTGGGGGTTGGGTAGAATATGGAAGACTAATTTGCAGGCCAAAAAGAATGGAATGTGAGGGCAAAACAATGAGGATACTGAGGGCACAAGGGATATTGGGGACCTGGGGATACAGATAACAGGGAATTACCTATTGGACATTGAGTCAGAATTAAAGCTTGTCTGGGGTTTCCTGGGTCTGAGGCCCAGAGAGGAATAAAACTTGAGAGAGCATGTAAGTGAGAGAATGTGTGTGTGTGTGTGTGTGTGTGTGTGTGTGTGTATGTGTAAGTGTAAGTGTGTGTGAGTGTGTGAGTGATGAAGGTGTCCGAGTCCAAGAGTGTATATCATTAACTCTTGCTTAGTAATCTGTGAATTATCTGGGACTTCAGCATCATTCTGTCTTTATAGACATCTTCCTGAAATAATATCAAGTAAGAAATCCCAAAATAAAAGGAAGTGACTCCATTGATTTTGGTGTCAGGGTCAGGATCAGTCAATGTGAGAGCCCCTGTCAAGTTTGGAGTAGAGACCCTATCTGGGATCAGGACTAGGGACAGCATCTGGTTTGGGATCATTTGTCGGGGTCAATCCGTGAAGGAAGAACTTGAGTTGCTATTTCTAGTCTACATTATATAGTCTAGTTTGTATTTCTAGTCTCAGACACCAGATTCCCTGAGCTACTAGAGCTGGGGGAGGAGGGCTGTTTTTAAGTGAAGAAACTGAGCTATTAGCGTGATTAGTGATTGTTCCTGAAAGACCAAAGTATACATAATCACAAAGCCTTTCACATACAACAAACATCTAGACTTTCATAGATTTGGGTTTGGGCAGTGGAAATAATCAAAGATGGGAGTGGGGCCCAATTCCTGGGCGCTAAAACTACCTTGGATAAGGCTGGGATGTCTGGGATGACCTGTCATCTTTTCTTTCCAGATACTCATGTGCTGTACGAACGCCTGGGCTCAGACGTGACCCTTCCCTGTGGGACAGCAGCCTGGGACACAGCGGTCACCTGGAGGGTCAATGGGACAGACCTGGAGGCTGCTCACCTTAATGGCTCCCAGCTGGTCCTTGAGGGCCTGGACCTTAGCCACAGTGGTCACTATGCCTGCTACCAGGGCTCCTCCTGGCACCTGCATTACCAGGCCCTGCTGCACGTGGGCAGTGAGTACATGACCCCTGACCAGATCCAAGTGAACAGGATCATGTAACTGAGACTGAGCTTGTTAGCTGGCTAGTGGGTGGTGACTTTGATCCTTGACTCTTGACTGTGTTACACCTGGGCAATGACTTTGATTCTCATATGTAAAGTGCGTGAGTTGGAGTAGGTCATCTAAAGTCTACGCCAGAATCTCTAATCCTAAAATCTTTGCCTCAGCTCTGGTTGTTTCTTCATTCAGTTCTTATCTCCTGCAAGAGCCGTCACCACAGGGAACCAGTAATCCAAAAACATCTGGTGACTGGTGCAGGATGGGATATTTTAGGGACAATCGTCAATTTTCCCCTTGAGTCGGTAAGACAGTCAGTTCCTCCTAAGTTAGCATTCTCTGCCCTCATATCACTGTGAATCGACTGTGACACTATCGGGCAGGATCCCTCTAGATTCTCTCAAGGAGTAGGGACAATAGAATCTTGTGTGAAGGTCTGAGGGAGGTGGCGGAAGGGGTGTCAGAGATTTCAGGCAGAAATCCTGGCAGGGGCTTCCATAAACAGTAATTAAGGTGAAATGCAGGTAATCTGAGAATTATCCCCCTGGGCTGAGAGTGTGGGAGTGGCAGCTGTCCTGGTGTGGGTGTGAATGCAGGAGGGGTGGGTTGTCTGGTCTTTGTGTGAATGTGGCAGGGATTGTGTGGCTGTGTGTGATCCTGTCTGGGTTGTGCGTCCGTGGCAGCGATTGTGAGCGTGTATGTTATATGCCTTTATCCTAGGGAGCTCTGGGAGGAGGTTTAGAGGTGGGAGACAAGACTTTGAAGCCAGCAGGACCAATGACCACACAGATACACTGATAGAGGCTGAACTAATGAGACTGGGGCTGCTCAGGTCTAATCAGACAAGGGCATTGGAGCAGAAATGAATGTAATTGCCTGTAGTTTAATGTAATTCAGAGTCGAGCTTCCCCCACCCCCTTTTATAACTGGCTGTAGCTTCTGGGGGAGGAATATGGTTCTGCATCCTTTCCTTGCTGCCCCATCCCAGTTTGTGGGTGTGGATACTCTCTCTCTGCACATACTTGCCTAAAAGTCATTGACCCCAGCCCAGAGTTCTTCCCTTCTCCCCAAGTGGAGGATTTTTTTAAGCCTTACTTTTTATTTTAGTATCAATTGTAAGACAGAAAAGCAAGGGCTGGACAATGGGGATTTTGTGATTTGCTCAGGGACACACAGATAGGAAATGTCTGAAGTCACATTTGAACCCAGGTTTCTTCAAGTCCAGGTGGAGCACTCTATCCACTCATCCACTTAGCTGCCCCTGAGAATGGACACTTTTATTACCAGAGTCTGGCACTGAGGCAGTTGTAAGAGGTGGAATAAAGACTGGGCAACCAAGCAAGTGGTCCAAGAAGCTAGTGGGGTAGAGTGAAGACTGAGGAGAATTCTAAGATGCCTTGGTGGTGAGTGAATGCCTTAGAAACTATTGGATTGAGGAAAGAAGAGAGTTTGAATAAGAGAAAATGGAAAAATTAGCACTTTTGCCCTTTGATGTTCTTTCTGACTCTTTCTCCTTTCTGTATCCCTCTGTTTCTCTCTCTCTCACACACACACAACTGAGAAGATGGAGCTTCTCTTCTGGAGGAGACAGGATGTGTGAGCTGGACCATTAGATAGTCCTAGCCCACAACTGAGAGGCTGTGTGGCCTAGAGGATAAAACTGGGAATAGGAAAACTTTGGTTCAAGTCTCACCTCTGATAAATACTGACCAGAAAACTGGATGCAACTCTCTATGCTTGGCATGGTAACTGATACATTTGTTGTTCAGGTGGGTTTATATGGATTTATGGGATTATATGGAGCTACATAGATTGTAGCACCTCAATACTGTCCATGGACTTTCTGGAGTGCTTGTCATTTCCTTCTCTAGTGGGTTAAGGGACTTGCCCTGAATAACACAGTTTGTGTCTGAGGATGGATTTGAACTGAGGTCTTCCTGACTTCAGGCCCAGTGTTTCATCCACTGAGCTACCTAGCTACTTCTGCCTGGCACAATCACTTAATAAATGCTTATCATCCGATCAGTCCTATCCCAGGCAATTTGATAGGATTGTAAATTGCAGAAAATGTGCTCATTTCCATTGGTAGAAGGCTTTTTTTGGTTGGGTTGTTTGTTTCACTAGGAATGTCCTATATCATTAGATTATGAACCTCTTGAAGGCAGGACTGCCTTGCTTTGCTCTGCATCCTCAGCCCTTGGCACAGTGCCTGGCAACAAGGTAGGTAGTTAATAAATATTCATTGACTCACTACACCAGTGAAATCACAGGTCCAGCTCAAATATCCTCACTTCCCTGTAAATTAAAAAACCCTCCATTGTCACAAAGGTCTCTGAGTACCTTGTACCAAGGGGACAACATGAAAAAAAAATGTTGCCAGGCTGACATACTCCTGGAGACAAGGATATTATTTTTTAAAAATTATATTTGGGGCAGGGGAACACTGTGATTTCTTCCTATAAGGGAAGTCCCAATGCAGAAGCTCCCTTCACAATTGCAGTTTGTCCCTCACCTGCAACTTATAGCAGCCTTGAGAATTGCCTGGGCTTATTCCTGAGCATCTTCTCTATGGAAGACTTGGTGTTAGGTAGGATACAGAGACAAGAAACACAGCCCCTGCCCTCATCAAGTCGTAGTCTAGTTAGACATAAAATACACACAGGAAACGGAGAAAGACGCTTGGTGATCAGAAGTCAGAGTGGGGGCAGCACAGTGGGTAGAGCTCCAGGCCTGGAGTTGGGAGGTCCTGGGTTCAGTTTTGGCCTCCGACACTTCCTGGTGGTGCAACCCTGGACGTCACTTAACCCCTATCGCCTAGCCCTTACTGCTCTTCTGTCTTAGAAGTGATACCTAGAAGGTAAGGGCTTTAGAAAAGTCAGAGTGGGTGGCATAGATTCCAGTTCTGTAATGGATAGGGTAGGGAGGTCTCTGTAGTTAGGGAGACTTTTTTGGAGGTTGGACCTGCACTGGAATGAGAGAGGAGTAAGACTGAAACAAGCTGGGAGGAGTGTGTGTGTGTGGGGGGTACGGATGAGAAATGTACCCAGGATAAGGGTGGGGAGGGAAAGGAATCCAGCATACTGAGGAATCCAGTTTACCAGCAATGGGAGATAAGGCTGCCAAGGTAGGTTCGGACCATTTCATGGAGCTCTCGAATGCCAAGTGAAAGCGTTTAGTTTTGCTGGTTAGACCCTAGGGAGTTAGCCCATGTTTCTGAGCAGGGACCTTAAAGCTGTCAGAGAATGACAGGAGAAGGCTTATTGATCTGGCAGTCATGGTGAGTAGGACCCTTGCATTCTCTGTACGGAGAATCTCAGCCAAGGAAATAATTCTGCTGATGCAGGTTGGCATCTTCTCTTCAACCTATGGCCTTTGAGAGGTGCCCAGGCACCAAGAGGGTGAGTTGCCCAGGGTCACACAGTCAGTATGTTTGAGTTCAAAATTTGAACTCGGGGGGTTCCTGACTCCAAAGGCTGCCTCTGTATTGTGCTAGAGATAGAGAGCATCGTCTATAACTTGGATTTTTGCAAATCATTGTTTATTGAGTTGTACAGCTCTGAACATCTCTGGGCAGAGGCTGGATGGGGCATGTTGTTCCTGTGGATGTTGTAGAAAAGATTCCTATGGGTTGGACTAGAAGACCTCTTGGGGCAGCTAGATGGCTCAGCAGATAGAGCACTGACTGGGGTTCAAATCCAGCCTCTGACACTTATTAGCTGTGTGACCTTGGGCAAGTCATTAACCTCTGTTTGCTTAGGAGGCAGCTAATGACTCAGTGCATAGATACTGGGCTTGGATTCTAGAAGACCTGGGTTCAAACTAGCCTCAGATGTTTACTAGTCATGTGGCCCTAGGCAAGTCATTTAACCCCTGTTTGTCTTAATCTACTGGAGAAGGAAATGGCAAACCAGTCCAGTATCTTTGCCAAGAAAACTCATAGTGAGTATGGTCCATAGACTCACAAAGAGTCACACAACTGAACTACTTATTGGTTTCAAGGCAGAAAAGGGTACGGAGCAATGGAGGGTGAGTGACTCCACACAACTAGGACAAACTCTGAGATCAGATTTGAACCCAGGACCTCCCAACTCCAGGCTTGGCTCTCAATCCACTGAGCCACCTGCCCACCCCTGAGAATATTATTTTGAAGGAAGGTACGTATAATAGGCAAGATCTTGAGCATCTGTGTAGAGTTTGAAGAGACAGACGAGCACAGAGATGCAGACACAGGTCCTAGTGAACACAAGTACACTTGCTGAGGGGCCATGGAGCCATGGAGTGAACAACTGGGTAGGGACAGTTAGGGAAGACATCTAGGAAGAAGTGACGGCCACCCAGAGAAGCCAAAGGGAAAGAGTTCCAGGTTAGGGAGAGGCACGAATGGGAGGCACGCGGCGGGTGGAGAACGGAAGAGCCCTGGCCAAGGCGGAGGGGAGGCAGTGGGAGATAAGGCTGCAGAGATAGTTTGGGGCCAGTTTGTGGAAGGCCTGGAATGCCAGGCTGAGGACTTTGGCCTTGATCCCAGGGCCAGCTCTTTGAGCCAGGGAGCGTAGAGTAGAAGCTTGTTTGGGGAAGCCGGACCTCGGGGGCTGGGGGGACGAGGTGGGCTGTGTTTAGCAGGCAGAATCGCTCTGGGCCAGCCTGGAAATTGGGTGTTTGGAGAGCCTGAGTGGCTATGTATGGGCTTTCCCTCACATACACCCGGCCCCCCCAACCCCTGCCCCATTAGGACGTTCGTGCTGTGGGCTCCCATCCCTGGCCTGCTGGCGAGATGAAAGGAAAAAGCATGCGGTTTGGTGGGAAAGGGCATGGAAAAACAACTGAATTAGGAGCAAAACAAACAAACCCCTCCAGGGAGCTACACACACACACACACACACACACACACACACACACACACACACTCACACGAGTGTGTGCTCACCCTCACTCAGAGGTGGGCACCCAGGTAGTCAAACCCCCTACCCATGGGGTCCCTCTCCAGACAGGGGCACACGCATCCCCCCTCACAGACCCGTGTAAGAACACGGGAGTGCGCTCACATGCACACACACTCATGCATCTTCCCAGACAAGCTCTTCCTGTACCGATAGACACACTCATTAACACATCTATTTATGGTTGTCGCACCAGCACACAGGCGTACACCATCGCATATACACCGCTGCGCACAAACCTTCCACACTGACACTCTCCAACTCTCACGCTTGCCTTCTCTCCCTCATCACTCCCCCCTATCCCCCCGCCTGGGAGGGGGGCCTCTACTCCTCAGCTGGACTCCAGCTGCACAGAGTGGCTCTTTTTCTTCCTTTTTTTTTGTTTTTCTTTCCTTCTTTCCCTCTGAGAAACCTGGTCCCTGTCAGAGAGGAAACCCAAGCCCTGTTCCCAGCCCTGGGGCCCCAGGGCCAGACAGCTCTGCTGGCCATCCCCCTCCTCCCCTGGAGCAGGCCCATCCTTTCTCCCGACTACCCTCTGCTCAGCCTGCTCTTGCCCCCAAATCAGAGACACATGGTCCCTAGCCTCAAGCCCCGTCTGAGAAGGAAGGTGTGACCCCAGCCCTCTGGGCAGGCCTGGTCTGGGGGGCCTCTGGGTGTTTTGGGTCCCTCGGAGCTAAGCTGCACTTCCTGATTGGTGAGTTTCCCCAGCCCATGTAATGTTGGCCTCGAGTCCTGGGTCAGCCTGGGTCAGAAGAGAACAGATTAGTCTTGTTCTGCTTGACTCCACAGGGCAGAAGGAAAGAGAAATGGGCAGAGATTTCAGAGAAACAGAATTAAGCTTGATATAAAGAAAAACTTCCTAACAGTTAGAGCTGTCCCAAAGTGGAATGAGCTGCATCATGGGGTGAGTGAGGGGCACCGGGACGGGCTCCCTTCCACTGATGGGAAGATTTTAGGCAGAGGGTAGGGTAGAGAGGGGAAAGATCAGACTAAACCGCCTCCAAAGTGGAGTAAAAAAGAACCCTTGTCTGCTGAGGAGTGGAGAGGTATCAGGAGCTCTTCAGAGGGTCCAAGCTTGCCTTAGTCTGAAAACTCAGCCTATCCCAGCCCCCTTCCTATTTGACAGATGGGGGAGGGAGGGATCCCCATGTCTTGAGGTTGTGGGTGCTGGTCTGGAGACTCAGGGCAGGTTCAGTTTCTTTCTCTGTTTCCCCTGGTCCTAGGCTAAATCTTGGCTGAAGCATGCAGAAGGGACTCTAGAGAGTGAGCATATGTGTGTGGGGCTGGGTGGGGTCATATTTATTTAATCCCAGATGAGTGTTTGGAGCCACCTTTCTGTTATCTGCTATGTTAAATATGTGTGTGAGTGTGTGGTGGGGAAGGAGAACAGGGCAGAAGGGAGTTAAGAACTCCCTCTGGGTGTCTTTCCCTAGAACTTTAACCTCAGTCCAGATTTAACTTCTAGTCCCCAAAGCATGTGTTCTGAGAGGCTTATTAGCATCCTGACCTCAGACCTATCATTCTGATTACAATCCTCTCTGAAAACTCTGTCCTTCCTCCCATGTCCAGATACCAGTGGATTTTGATTCTCCATGTTTTTAAACTTTTATTATTTTTAAAAAATCCTTCCTGTTGAATGATCAGTTCTAAGACAGAAGAGTAGTAAGGATTAGGCAATGGGAATTAGGTGACTTGTCCAAGGTAACACAGCTAGGAAGTGACTAAAGCCAGATTTGAACCCAGGAGTTCCAAACTCCAGACCTAGCATTCTATCCACTGAGCCACTTGGCTCTCCTTCTCTATGTTTTGTTTTGATTTTAAAATAATTATTCTTATCCTCAACCTTGCTCTTCTTTCTCTGGGTGTAGACTAGAGAACCAGCCATACTTTCTGGTTCTTCATGCTCCCCTCTCACATAGCTTGTCGACAGGTAGAAAAACAGATCTGGGAAAAAATTAGTTTCAGATCTCAGAGCATCTATAGTGGTGAAGACAGACACCGATCTGGGAAGAGAACTGGGGAATCTGGGAGCCCAGATGGCTTAGGAGGCTAAGGAAGAAGAGAGAGTTTCTGGGTCCCCCTCTGCTTTGAATATCCCAAACCTTGGGAAGCTTCCGTCTGAGCTGGGGTCCCAGTCCCACATTGGGGTGCAGGAGCCCTGTCTATGCTAACTGCCTCCAATGGCAGTATAGTGTGGCTAGTGGCTTTCACTTGGATACAGGGAGACCTGTAATGGACCTGGAGGCAGGGAGATCCAGGTGCCCCTTTGACTATTACCATCTGAGTGGCCAAGTTATTAATTCTCTGATCTGAACCACTCCATGTCCATGAAATGTGGATAATCACCCTTGGACCTGCCTCATAGGAAGTGATATGTGGAAAGCACTTTGGAGACCTCAAGGTTCCAAATGCCAGTTATTCTAGTTATGAGATAGACACAGCCCTGCCCTTGGAGAATCCCTGGCCTGAGAGGGGCCCCCAAGTCCTCTTCTGACATGGAGACGTTAAGTGGAACAAAGCAGTTCCTAGGTAGAGCTAGGGGAGAGGTCCAAGACTCCCCCATCTTGAGCCTTCCCTGTTCTACGTTCCTTCTGCATTATTATTATTGCTGCTGTTGTCGCCGCCTTGGTGGAACCTCCCGTCTCCCTGCCTCCCTCCCTCCCTCCCAACCTCTGCCGGGATGTACAAAGCTAGGCTCCTCATCCCAACCTCCCCGGAAGGAATTTCCTCTCTGACTGGGGCCCCTGCCAGTGCTGGCCACTTTGTCCTCTCCCCCTAGGCCCTCGCATGTGGAATCACTCCCTCTGCCCCACCCAAAGTTCTTATAACCATACTTCCTGTGTCCTCCTCCCTCCCCTTCTTCCTCACCCCTGGTCTTCTTGACCCCATCCCAATGTCCCCCCCCCCAAAGTCTTCTTGAGATTCTTCATAATTGAGTCTTTCTCTCTCTAACCAAGGGAATGTCATCTTAGTGCATGAAATCCAAATTCAGACAGGACCTTCTTAGCTTTCCACTGAAGTCTCTGAGGGCTTCCTGGAGGAGGTGAGAATTGAACTCTCTCCTGAATCTAACAGCAGTGTTGAACTGCTGTCCTGTGAGTCACCTCTTCTCTGTTTCATAGGGTCATAGACTTAGAGCTGGAAGAAATCTTAGGGATCATTTAGTTTAGTTCTTTTATTTAACACCAAAGAAAACTGAGGCTCAGAGATGAAATATGCCTCCGGCCACAACTGGGTTTCAAACCCAGATATTCTGCCTCTACCTCCATCCAGGATACCTGAGGCTGGCTCAGGAGATTGTCTTGGGTTCCTCCCTCTTCCCTGCTCATGCCTCATTTTACTGGGTGGTCTGTGAAGTGGCTAGGGGCATGGAGTCTGGGAGAAAAGGGAAATACTCCTGGTCCTGGTGGCTTTTCCCCTCTCCAAATAAAGGACCCAGGTGAGCAGTGGGTGGGAAAGCCCACAGCACTTTTCTTGGAGAGCTGGATGTATGACAGGGGTTCAGGAGCATGAGACAAGGAGTTGCCTGTAGTCGCTGGAGGAACATCTTTGGTGTTTGGGTGACTGTGAACTGCCCATGCTGAATCCCCTCCCCCAGTGCCTGGGTGTCCAGGGCCCAAGCTGCCAACATTCCCCCCCCCCATCCTACCTCCGCCCCTTGCATCCCTGCCATGGGTAACTTGACCCCTGGCATATGGCTTGGCATTCCTTCATCCACATGAAAGGGAAAACTCCCAGCCTCACCAACTTGCTCTCATCTCTGATATGACACCCCTCCCCCCTGCAATGCCCTCAGAATCTCAGGGCCTGGAGTGACCTCCGTGGGTCATCCTTTTCTGCCCACCATCCCCAGGAAAGTAGCCCAGGTAGTTACCCAGAGAGGGTGACTTTCCCTTAGGGGATCCAGGAAGCCTCCCTCTCCCCCAGATCTTGGTCCCTGGGAAAACCTTGATCTCTGCTTTGTGTTTCTCCTGCTGCAGGGCCAGACATGAGGCCAGGAGGGGGTCACCCCCTCTCTCCAGCCCTACACCGCATGTCCAGGCAGACAGATCCCCCAGATCTCTTCAGACACTCGTGTGCACAGACACCTAGACCTACTTCCCATGGAGTGACACATGTTTAGACATCTGGATGTGTGTGCACACACTCTGCCTTTGCTCTGAGTGTTATTTCTACTCAACTCCTTTGTCTAGGTGGTAGGGGTGGTGGGGGTTGTAGCACCCCTGGAGACATGGAGCCTCAGGCTGGAGATTTCTCTCCTCAGTCAGACAGAGATCAGGGACCCCAAATCCAGGCACCCCAAATAACCTGGTCTCCATGAACCTGTGTCCCCTGTCTGGAGTGTGTGGAGGGGAAGCAAAGACCCAGGGAAAGAAAAATCTTGAGGGGGGGTGCTAAAGAAAGATCTGGAGGGGACAAGAGGACAGGAAGGGAGGAGCCAAAATTAGATAGCAGGAAATGATTCCTCCAAGATGTGTGGTGTCAGGGAGGGAGAGAATGGGGAGTGCAATCAGGGAGGCAAGAGTGTCCTTCCCCAGGACTCTCAAAGTCAGACTGGGGGAGCTGGACAGAATTAACTCCATCTGTCAGCAATCATTCCCCCTCCCTCCTTCACTAATCCCTCAATTCTCTGATTCTCCAGTTCACACCCTCAGCTCCTAGATTATTTGTGAGGTATATCACCCTGCCAGGGGGCCCTCTCAGGTCATCTGATCTAGCCTCTTGCAACCACGTGTCTGTCTTTCCTCTTCTGGAGTCTCCTTACTCGGTTACTTCTTTCAGGGGGCTGGTGTCCCTTGGCTCTCTCTCATGCCCCCCTCCACATCTTGCCCTCTGTGGTCGAAGGAAGTAAGTCTCCTTCCTAGCACCTACCTCCCAGGATTGTTGTGAGGATAAAATTGCTTTGCTGAACACTCCCAGCAGCAAGCCCAGAAACAAGAGAACCCTGGGTTGGGGTTCTAGTCCTCTCTTTGTCAATAACTCCCTGTAGGGCATTGGACAAGTCACTCTCCCCTCTAGGTCTCAAAGGGATTTGTGGAGACGGTATCTTAGTTCCCTTCCAACTCTGACAATCCAAGATTCTCTAAAGCAGCAGGATCCCGAGCACCCTGATAGGTAGTTAAGAGGAGAGCAGATCTTCCTGGCATTCTTCATGTCATACTTTGGAGGTGGCTATGTTTCCCACGGGTGGGCAGACCGTGCTACATATACAGAAACACGCTCACCCCGCCTACCTATAAATGTACATACACAGTCCGCTATGCAGTGCAAGGTAGGTATGCATGCACATGTTTGCATGGATAGGGGATCTCCAGTTTGTTCTTAAAGGGTTCCCCCTGTATATTACATGTATACATTGGTAAACACATATAATGAGAGAGGAGGAGTGGATAGAAAACAGGTCTCAGAATTTAGGGAGCCCTGGGTTCAAATGCTGACCCCTGGGCATGTTACTAAACTTCCACCTTTCCCAGGTAGCTCTAGAAGTCAGAACAGGTGCCTATATATCTGCATTGGTAGGAGTTCCTCATGACAGGAGAGGAGGCACATAAGTGTTTACATTATATGTAGACACAGCCACATGCTTATAATGCTCAAACATATACTGTTACCCACGGGACTACTTAAATATGTACATATCCACAGTGCCTGTTACCTGGGACTCGGAGTACCTGGGAGCAACATCCCTGTACATTGGAGGAAGAACACCGATACAAGTTTCCAGTCTGGGATATTTCCTGAGGAATCTGGGGGATAAGGGGAGGATGTGATCTGTCCTGTTTCCTTTATTCTGAATTTTCCCAGGAGTGAGGATCCTCCCTTCAACCATAAATCCCTACCAGACCCCCCCTTCCCAGAGCCCCAACATGTGGTGGGGTTGGGTAATGTTTATGATGGAGCCAAAAAGAGGAGTCTGAGGGGGCAGGGAGCCATTTCTTCTCTTTTAGGAAGCCCTTCCTGTCTGCCCCTACCCCCAATACCTCAATCTCAAGACTCCATCCTATGATCAGCTCCCCAGCCCCTAAATCTTCCAATGAACAGTATGGGGGGATATGTCCACTTCTGCAGGAAGCCTTCCCTTCCTGCTCCTATTCTGTCTTCACCCATTCCTTCTCACTTCACTCCTCCAAATGGGGATGGTAGGAAGTTTTCTAGAACCATTCTTGAGCTATCATTTCATTTTTGGAGGTCTTCCCCCTGCCTTCTTGTGAGGTATTCTTAAAACGCCTTTCCCAGGGTGCATCCTTCCTCCTCCCAGCCTCTCCTCCCTCCAACCCTGTCCCCTTGATTAGGAAGTCCCATTTGCCATCCACTCTATATCCTTTTTGCTATAGGGTTAGGATGACTGAAAAGAATGGATAGAAGATCTTTCAGGATGCTGCTTCCTCCCCACATATTCCTTTTCTCTGGCTCCTGGTGGGGAGGGGGACCTGGGCTGAGAGGACTTTCCTTACAAACCTTTTCCACACAGCCCTATCTTTCCTTTGCTCTGGAAAATGTGGCCAGGCTGCTGACAGACAGCACATGTGGCCGGAGGTTTGTAACCGATTCCTGGCCCCAGGGGCTGGGGTGGGGGAGGTGGGAAAGGATGGGGGCCAGGGACAGGGGAGGAGAAAAGCCCCCTAAACTCCACAAATTAGGGGCATATATATATATATATACTGTTCCCCTTCACACACCCCATTATTTCTTCCTATTGTGGTCAGGTTAGGAAGAAAGAGGAATGAAGGTTGGTGGTTAGACACTGAGAAGAACTTTGAGATGGGGGAGGGAAGGGTGATGGTGATCCAGAGAGTTTTGGGGGCCCCATCTCCTCTTCCCTGTCCCCTTTTTGGGGCTACCCTGTTAGGACCTTGAGAACTCATATTTGTAATAACCTTTCCAAATGGGCAGCTGACCACTGGGACAACTGTTGGGTAAAAAGCCTGGGAGAGTGAGTGAGTGAGTGAGTGAGTGTGTGTGTGTGTATGTGTGTATGTGTATGTGTGTGAGTGCGAGGAATAGTAGGGAATGCCTTTCCCTCTGAATCTCCATAGCACCAAGCATAGCTTATGTGCAGCAGATACTTAGTACATGTTTGCTGAATGAATAAGTGAATAACTATACAGAATACAGGTGAACTCACTGAGCATATTGGAGACATAAATACTTATCACTATATATCACATTGTATCCAATATGAGACATCTCATATATAACACTATATGTTATATCCATGAGACATAGCTCACACATAAAATGTTACATATGTGTGTGACTATCTATATTATATATACATGTGTATTTATATAATATATATCAATTTATAGTGTATGCCTATATAAATATATAGTGTATAGGTAAGTCTGTAGTAGGTACCTACACATAATATATATATATAAATCAAAGTACCTATAGTGTGTATATAAATCCATAGCATATGCCTATATAAATCTATGTATATTTATAAATCCATAGCATATGCCTATATAAATCTATAGTGTATGTAAATGTATAGTATATATATATATATATATATATATATATATATATATATATATATATATATATATATATATATATATATAAAATCACAAGTTCATAATCTTTAAGTTAAGAACTCCTAGACCAGAGGAACTTAAAGGTACCTTTCAGCTCCAACAGTCTATAACTTGAAGTGGGGGTTCTTGGTTACTCCCTGTAGACCCACAGGGAACGAGGGGCCAAGAGCTAGAGTGGGAGTGACTAGGGGCCAATGCTGCTCCTCTCTTAGTGTAAAAAGGTGATGGGATGGGGAGGGATGAGGCTCATTTAGGGAGGAGGATTAACAAGTTTTTCCCCAGCAGCTACTCTGCTTCTCTCTGCCCTTTGGGGTTTCCCAAGAGAACCCCCCCCAAACCTCTTTAGATTGATACACTTGGGTCCCATTACTTCTTCTGTCCCAGCTCATATTCCAACAACTTCATTGACGATCTCCATTCTCCTTTCTATCTTGGACAGTGACCCTGACTTGCACGTGATTCCTGTTTCTAGTGATCAGAACCTATTCTTGTAGACTTCCTGGAGTCTATTCTCTGCCCCTGTTCTCAACCTCCTCTCTCCCCTGGGGCATAGTCATGGTGGGCCACAGGCTTTGGGAGATCTGGGACAGACCATAAGTCCTATAGCTAGGCCAGATGTTTGCTCCCTGTCCAGGAATCAAAGGCCAGGGGTCACTGGCTCCCTGGGAGGTGGCTAATGAGGTAACAAGGGGGCCTGTGTTCCCAGGGGAGGCAGGAGTTAAGTTTATTAGCCCCTGGAATCCAATTAGTCTTGAAGGGTATGAATCTTTTGGAAGGGGCGGAGAGGGGGAGAGGGGTGTGGCTGAACTGGGTGCCACAGGCAGGCAGCTGTTTACAACTGGTCAGACTTTCTGCTGCCCTGCAGCCCTTGGGACTCCTTGGTCTGGTGCAGCAAACTTAATCATCTATAGGAGGGATTATTGGTTAGATAGCAGAAGGTGTCCCCTGAAGGTGACTGAGGCTTATCTAAAAGAGCAAGTTAGGTCAGGACATTGGCAAAGAAAACCCAGGGAAGGGTAAATGGAGGGTGGATGGACTGATCTCTGGTGGCCTCTGAGATATGGCCAAGAGAGCTCTTGTGGATTGCCTCTTCTGATGGTGTCATCACCACCGTTATCTGTCTTCTCCCAGGTGGTTAATCTAGGATGTTTAAAAAAATAAACAAACCAGAAATTGGGGGAAAGCTAGGAGTTGAAGGTAGAGGATTATGGACTGAAGGTTGGAAGATCAGGGAGCAGTGAATGAGTGGGTGAGAGTGTGTGTGTGTGTTGCTATTAAAAGTTCTCTCTTTCTCTCCCTCCCCCCACCCTCTGTTGCCATTTATTTTTCTTTCTCTTCCTCTCATTCACTCTCTCCCCATTTCTTTCTTTCTCTCTCTCCCTCCCTCTGTCTCCATTTATTTCTCTCTTTATTTCTCTCTCTCTTCCTCTTTCTCTTCCTCTCTCCCTTATTCTCTCTCTATATATTTCTCTTTCTCTCTCTTCTCTCCCTTATTCTCTCTCCCCTATGTTTATTTCTCTCTCTTCCTCTCTCCCCTATTCTCTCTCTCTATTTCTCTTCCTCTCTCTTCTCTCCTTTATTTTCTCTCCCCTCCATTTATTTCTCTCTCCTTTATTCACACACTCTCTCTCATTTCTCCTCCTCCTTTCTCCTTCTATGACTGACTGACTCTCCCTTCCCCCTCTCTTCCCTGGCTCCCCCACTCTCCACCCCCTCCTCCTCCTCTTGGCTCCCCAGTGTGTACAAGTGTGTTTCTGCCTATCTCTATCCTTTGGCCTGAGTCTCTCTTCATCACTCTCTTATTGCTTCTTCCTGTCCTTGTCTTCACATATGTCTACCCTTGTTTCTCTCCGTTGTGTCTCTGCTCTGGGTGCCTGTCATTTCTGAGTCCTGGATGGGTATCTGTCTCTGTTTATCTCTTTCTCCATCTCTTTTTCTTTCATGAGCTTGCTTTCCCCGAGGTGGGATGTGCCAGGTGGGGAAGGAGCCAGGAGACTGATTCCTGTACTTGCTTCCCCTCTCCCTCTGCCTCTGCCTCTGCCTCTGTCTCTGAGATCTCCTTTACCTCCCTCTCTGAATCTTACCTGTCCTTCAAGGCCTGGCTCAGATTCTAGTGCCTTCAGGAAGCCTTCCGTGACTGTTGCAGCCATATGGCTCTCTCCTTTCTCTGGCCCCTCGAGCACTTAGCATCTGAGCCACACACTCTCTGTCCTTGATCACATACTGTCCTGTTTTATTCTCTAATGGCTTCCTGCACCTGAATCTCCTTCTCTTCAATCAGACTGTGAGTTCCCCAGAGGGAGGGATGGAGGCTGCTCCCTCCTTTTCCCTCTGAGTAGAGCCCAGCCCAAGGGCTTCAGTAGAAATCCCTTAGTAGGAAACCGAGGCCCATAATGGGGAAAAACTTGCCAGCAGTCGCTCTGGTTGGAGGGGAAGCTGCTGGATTTTGGACATGCAAGATTAGCCTGTGGATGGAATATCTGTGGGGAGCCCTTGAGCCAGGAGGAGGGGGTGGTAGTCAGTGCTAGGGGCAATATATTGGGGAATCATTCTACTGACTGTGGAGGGAGGGGTGGTATTACAGTAGGCTTGAGCCCTAGGAAACATTCCTAGTTATAGCAAGCAGAAAAGAGCCAAAGTGAACGCTAGTAGGGTTTGGGGGGGGGGTGTTTGTGTTTGTGAGAGAAATATCATGGGCTCAGAAAACGTGAGCCTTTTTTGGGAGACCAAAGCAGCTTCAGCCATCAGGGTTCTTGCCTGGACCTGCCTCCCCCAGGAAGCCCTCCTGGGTTGTTTCCAAAGCTCTCTCCTGGCTTAAGGCCCCAATCCCAGCCCCTGATGATTGATGAACTGGTAGGGGGAGTGGAAGGGCCAGGGTATCCACCCCCACCCCCCCCAGGGACCCACCCCAACCCCTCAGCAGCTGCCGCCGTTGTTTCATTTAGCAGGTGAACAGAGAGGAGCTTCCCCTGTGTCGGTTTGTTGTTTTTCTTTAATTAAACATCTGGAGTTTCTGGCCAGGGTCTGGGATGCTTCACGGACCCTTTGCTGACAGGTTCCCCCTCCCCTTGTACTCCCCTCCTATAGCCAGGGGCTCCCTCTCCTCCCTCTCTGCCCTGGGGGAGCCCTTGGTCTGAGAGGGACCATCCAACTCCTGCTCTCGGGGAGTCCCTGATTTTGGGGGGCTGGGAAACTCAGGCCCCCCTTCCAGTAGCCTGTGCTCTGGAATGGAGAGAGGTACTGCTCCTTCTCTGGAAGAGCCCCAGGTCTGGGGTTGGGGAGGTGGGAGAGATACGGTTTCCCTGCCCTTAAGGAGCCCTCAGTTGGAGTGGGGAGGGGTCTGGGCTGGGGGACAGACTGCACGTATATGGAATCCCAGCCTTCTCCGGGGCGAGCTGAGGGGGATGGAGATGGAGCTGCCGAGGCTCGGCAGAGGTCACCTTCTCCAGCATTTCCTGTGAGGGAGGGCAGCGTGGTGCTGTGCCAATACCGCCGAGTTGGAGGCAGGACCTATGTTCTAATCTCGGCTTGGCTGCTAACTACCTGGGTGACCTTGGCAAGTTCTGCTCGCTCCGGGCCTCAGTTTCCTAATGAGGGGTTTGCTCTGGATGATTTCTCAGATTCCTTCTGCCTTGAAATTCCACCATCTTGTGCCTGGGGGTGAGGAGTTGGGAACGGAGTGGGGGGAAAGGGGCCGTGCTCTCATCCCCATTCCTCTCTTTCTGTCCCTCCGTCTGTCTTTCGGGCTGACTCGTCACTGTCTCCTCCCCCGCAGCTGGGGGCTTGGCTGAACTCCAGTAACCCCATTAAGGAGGCCTCTGGCCTCTTCCCTCCCCCCTCTCCCCAATCGATACAGCCGGTTCCCTTTCCGGCTTTACCCATGCAGAGGGGAGCTGTCTCAGGGGAGAGAGGGTTTGTATGGAACTACAGCCATGGGCACAACCCGTTGGCCACAGGCTGGGCACCCCTATGACCTGGGGACTCGGATGCCCCTACAAGAAAAGTTCCCATTCCCCCTTCCAGCATGGAACAATTACGCATCCAGAGAGCCGAACGCTGAAGTAAATGCATGTCGGGATTAGCGTGCATCTTGCAATCTGTGTAGCTGGAGGGATAGTTATGGGATCCCAGATCCAGAGCTGAAAAGGCCAACCACCTTATTCTCTAGATGAGCAGATGGAGGCTCGGAGAGCTCTGATTGGCCCAAGGTCACAAAATTAGTAAATTTCAGCCCAGAATTTGAATCCAAGCCTTCCTGATTTCAGATCCAACACTTTCATATCCAGTGTTCCAGTGCATTATGGCTTGTCCACATTATAAGGGTATTGGCTTAGGAGTGAGTTACCATGGACAACTGCCTTAATATGGGGATGGGGAGGGAGAGGGAGAAGCAGACCTAAGGACCTCCCCAGGGCGTCTGCCTAGATCATATGGGCCATTGCACGACTCTTAGACAGGGGAAAGGAAGTTACTTCTCCTTCCTTTTAGAAACTAGCACTTGAGGTGCTAGTTCTCTCAGCACTCTCTTAATGGATATTTGAAGACCAGAAGACTCTTATTTGGGTAGGGACTTGGGGACAGTCCTGGAGGAGAGAGCTCCTTTCTCTCGTTGCTGACCATGAATCAGACAGACAATCTCCAATCAGTTCTCTCTCCTGCTTTCTTCAGTTGCTGCTGATTCAAGATTCAAGACCGGAAGAGAGAGGGAGTCCCATCCCTCTCCTTTCACCTCATTTCCACTTTTGCTCTGGGTCCCTAGTTTCCCTCTTTCACTTCCTTTGTCTTTATGATAATGACAGCTGGCTTTTATATAGTGCTTTATATAATTAGCTCATCTGATTCTTAATTGCCTTTTGAGGTAGGTATTATAGTATCATAATCCCCATTTTAAAGATGAGGAAAATGAGGCTTAGAGAAATTAAATTCCTTGCCTGGGGTTGTGCAACTGGTAAGAGAGACAGCATTCAAACTCCGGGTTCTCTAAGCAGTCTCTACCCATCTTTCTTTTCCTCTCCCTCTTTCTCTTCTTTTCTTTTCCCTCTATTTTTGATAGAAAGCACACTAATAGAGGATAAGGGAAATGAGGCTAGAGAAAGGCATGGAACAAGATCTGGGGTTCTTGGTGGGCTTCAAACTTGTTTTGAGCCAACGTTGTAGCCAAAATATTGCAGTCAAAACAGCTCATTCTGTCTTAGGTTGTAGTAATAGACCCATCATGCTTAGAATAAGATCAGACATCTGGGATGTTGTGCTCAGTTCTAGAAGCCATGTTTTAGGAAGGATGTTGGCAAATTGGACTAGCAGAGGAGAGCAGCCAGGGTGCTGAGAGGAATGGTTGGGGGAATCTCAGTCAGGCTGGGCAGGACACGGTGTGGCAGTAAGCTTTAAGTATTTGAAGGACTATTATATGAACAAGAGTTTAGATGTGTTCTTTTGGCTCTAGAGGGCAGAACTAGGAGCAGTGAGTGGAATTACAGAGAGGCATGCTTCATGTTTATGGGAGTAACTATTCTTTACCTATCTGAGTTATCCCAAAGTGTAATGATAGGCTGCCTAGAGTGGGAGGGAGAGTGTACCACTGGCAAGTGAAAACAGGTATTGGGCTCCTATGTGTGACCTTGGGTGAGCCCTTTAATCTCTGGAACTCAGCTCCCTCCTTGGTAAAATCAGGAAATTGGACTCAATGTCCTCTGAGCTCTCTTCCAACAAAGTCTGGATGCCGATCTGTAATATTGTGATCCAGTGTATAGCACAGTGCTTAGCATGTATTTAGAGCTTCAGAAATGTTTTTTCATTCACTTATTGTCACTAGAGGTCTTCAAGCGCAAGGTGGATCCACTTGTTCAGGATTTGGTCAAGGAAACTCCTTGTTGGTTGAAATGGCCTCTGTGATAGTCACTTCTAGTTCTGAACTTCTGTGATTTTGAGGCTTGCACTGGAAGTTAGGGGACCTAGGGTCTAATGCATGGTTCTGTCACTTAATATCTGGGTGACCTTACTTGGCCTCAGTTTCCTCATCTGTAAAATGGGGATGATAATAGTACCTGCCTTGCTTATCTCATAGGGTTGCTGTTAGGCTCAAAGGAGATAATATATATGATTGTGCTTTGTAAAGTAAAAACCCCCAAACTGCAGTACAGCTGCAGGACCATGGCCATTTATTTCTGGCTTTACTCTCCCACTGATGGCAAGGGGAGATTATCAACAATACAGCAGGTAGCAACGGTGGTCACTCTGAATTCAGAATGGAATTGAGGACGGGAAGCCATGTATAAGTGGGAGCTTCGGAGGCCAAAGAGATGATGGATGAATGGGGTCGTCTTTGGGGCTCCTCAGCTTCTTCCCCCTCTTCTCCAACCCCCACCTTATTGCGGGTCCAGACACTGCTGCCACCTTGTGGCCACTAGAGTATGGCCACTGTAGTGAGATGGGTGCTGGGTGGTGGGGGGAGAGCGTTAAACCTTTATAGAAAAGGAGAGTGCCAGCAAACTGCTAGGCATCCTCAGCCCAGGGACCAGAAGAGCAGGGGATAGTGAGATGATCCTGAAGGTGCTAAATCAAAGCCTGCCCCCCATCCCCTTTTCCCTCTCTTTCCCCCAGTGCCACCCCGAGAGCCTGTCCTCAACTGTCGCTCCAACAGCTACCCCAAGGGATTCTACTGCAGCTGGCACTTGCCTACACCCACATACATACCCAACACCTTCAATGTGACAGTTCTGTAAGTGACTCTTGCCTCTATTCCTGCTGTGAGTCTGAGGAGGGCAAGCATGGGGTTGATGGGGTGGGGGCTGGTCTGGAGTTCATCTGGGAAGGCTTCCTGGAGGAGAAAGTCTAGTTTCTGCCTGAAAAGAAGGGAGGGATGAGGTCGGAGGGTTCCTGAGTAAGAGATAACCTCTTTGTCCTCCTCGGTCTCTTTCGCCTCCCTTCTTCCCTCTACCCCTTCTCTGTGGGTAGACATGGCTCCAAACTGTTAGGCTGTGAGAAGGACCCAGCCCCCAAGAACCGGTGCCACATCCGATACACACATCTCTTCTCTACGGTGAAATACAAGGTCACACTGACGGTCACCAATGCCCTGGGGCACAACTCCACAGCCATCACCTTCGATGAGTTCACCATAGGTAAGGTGTGGGCACCAGGAATTCATCTACCACCAGTCTTTAAGAGCATAGAGTGACAAGGGCAGCTAAATCAACTGGGAGATGGGAAGTCCTGGGTTCAAATCTGGTCTCAGATACATCTTAGCTGCATGACCCTGAGCAAGTCACTTATACCCCATTACTGTTCTTCTGCCTTGGAACTTGATACTTAAGACAGAAGGTAAAAAAGACTATAGAGTGACTGTAGTCAGAGTAGGATCGATTAATACTGGCTTCTTGGGGGAGGGAAGTCTTGAACTGGATTCAGACGGTGAATAGACTGTTTAACAGGATAGAAAAATGTGTCAGTTTGAGCTGAGGCATAAGCACATGCCTTACCGTGGACACACGTGCATTCAGTGGTTAGCTGCCACTGGTGGTGATGCTGGTGGCTTCTTTAGCTCCCTCCAGTTTGGGCTGTCCCTTCCTTGATTTCCCAGAGGCAGGTAATTAACTGCCCATTATCTCCTTTAGCTGGGGAAATCATTACCTCCATCATTAACAGCCTACTGCTCCAACACACTCAATAAACACCGGTGCCCTCTAGAGCAGCCGCCCCTGCTGCTGCTGCTGCTGCTGCTTTGACTTGGACCACCAGGTTTCCCTGGTGGGAAAACAGAGAGAACCTGTTTGAGTGCCTTTTCTGAAAGTAACTGTTCAACCAAGGCTGGAAATCAGGCTATCCGGGTCCTGTCCTAAAGTGTTCCCCAATCAGTCATATAAAGAATGCTGCCCTCCGGAGAAGCTCCCAGCATCCACCTTTAGGGGGTCCTCACAGTGAGGGTCACAGTCTGGCCTCCAAGGCTTCTAGCCTTCCAGCATCCCCCTCACTTTGGGGATTCTCTGAACTCTCAGGACCTTGGCTCTGTCCTCCTAGGAGCCACCCAAGATTATGCCCCTGCCTTGCCCCTATTTTTTCAGCCTCACTTGGCTCCACCAGAGCCCCAAGAATTTTCTCAGGCCTGCCTCCCCTCCCAGACCTGAGGGTCTCCCCAGAGCAGTGTGTCAGAGGTCTCCTGGCAAAGGATGCTGGGATATACCTGGGGGTGGGGGGATGATGAGCTCTGCCTCCATTTACCTTCCTGAGGTTTCCCGTGGGAACCAGACTTGCCACAGATGGCAGCCGTGTCTGAAGCCATGTCCTTGAAGGTAGGAGTCATGCCTTTCCTCAGATGACCCCTTAGGGGTGTCTCGGGTATGGGGGTGAACAGTTCTGGAGCTCTCATTTATTGGGATGTTGTCCCATGCCCCCTACTTGGCTGACTTGGAGGACCTGCTGATATATCCTTTCCGTGTGGGCAGGGGAATGAATGAATGGACCCTGAGATCCCTGAACCTGACTGCATTCTGGGTGGGAAGAAGAGTGGAGGTGCTGGATGAAGGCAGAGCTGAGGGCTATTATGCAGAACAGCTGCAGCCCCCGCCCCCAACCCCAGCCCCTTCCACCCAACTTAATGGCTTCCTTAAGTTTCGGGTGATGAATGAGGTGTCAGAGCAAGAGACAGGGCTGGGATAGGCGCCTCTCCTACCCCTCCCTGGCCTCCTCACTCCAGACCTCCTCTGTCTCCCCCGGGCTCCCCTCCCCCATCCTGTCCTGTCCCTCCCAGATCCCCCTGTGGTCCCCTCCCACCCTGACCCTAAAGTACCCCTCCGCCTCCTTCTGTCCTGTCTCTTGGTCCCCTAGGTCTTCCCCTCCCATCCTTACCCTATCCCTCCAACCCTTTATCCCACTTTCCTTTATCCATCCTCAGACCTGTGTCTTCCAGCCTTCTCCATTCTTCCTAGTCTGTCCTAGGCCCTTCACTTTTCCCCTCCTCTCCTCTCTGCAGACCCCACTAGGCTCGCTTTATCGGCCCCTCTTTTCTCTCAGCCATTTTTTACCACTTCTCGTCTAGCCTGGCCCGTCCTCTGCTCTGCAGACCCGCTCTTTTTCTGCCTTCCTCCGTCTTGGTCCTTTCCTCTCCTCCCAAATGTGCGCTCAGCTTCTTCGCAGCCGGTCCCCATCTCCCGTAGAGCAGAGATCCCTCTGCGCTGGCCTTGAACGCTCCAACCCTGGCCTGGGTCCGTAACTAGAACCCCAGGGGAAGGCAGAGTAGAGCCCCGGCCTCCGTGCGTCCCAGGCCGGAGGGACGGGGCTGTGAAGTGGAGAAGGGCCCTGGAGGGAAGAGGGCGCCCTTTCCCTCTCCCCCAGGGGCAAAGGTGGGGGGGAGGCGCCCCTGCTTCCCGACAGCTTCGGGAGTCTCTCAGTGGCAGGGCAGCGAGGCAGAGCCCGGCATGAGCCGCAGGGCTGAGCCGCCTTAATGAAGTGGGTCCTGGTGGGGACACCGAGAACGGGGATGATGGCTCTGGGGACGAGGCTGGCGACGAGGTTGCTGACGCTGTGGGTGGTGCTTTTTCCAATCAGTGAAGCCCGACCCTCCGGAGAATGTTGTGGCCCGGCCTGTACCGAGCAGCCCTCGACGCCTGGAGGTGACCTGGCAGACCCCCTCCTCCTGGCCCGATCCCGAGTCGTTCCCTCTCAAGTTCTTCCTTCGATACCGGCCGCTGATCCTGGACCAGTGGCAGCACGTGAGTGTGTCGCTGCCTTTGGAGCGGGGAGCGTGGGGAGGGCTCCTCTGCCAGACCCCAAATACCGCAGGGCCCTCTCCGGCCCCCCTTGCCATCTCCGGGCTCTGCTCTTCTCTCTCCTTTCCTTCTAGGTAGCATATAGGGGTGGCGAGGAGGCGGGGCGCTTCCTTTGGAAGAAAGGGAAATTGAGGTACTGGGGGGGACTCGGATGCCTGACACCCACTGCTTAACTCGTTTCTCGCTCCCTCTCAGACCGAACATTTTGTGGAAGAAGAGAAGGGAATTGGGAACAGATTAACCTCCTTTCTCTCCAATCTTTGCTTTCCTCTTTAAAAAAACAATTGGAACGGAGGCGTTAAGTTGATTCTTTCTTGTGGTCATCATGGAGGGGGGCAGCAAAGTATGTTGGGAAGCGCCCTGGGACGGGGAGCCAGGACACCTGGGTTCTAATCCTGGCCTTACCAGGAACTCATGGTGTGATCCTCAACCATGCATTTCCCTTCCGTGGGCCTCTGTTTCCTCATCTGTAAAATGAAGAAGTTGAACTCCATGATCTCTGAGGTTCCTTCCAGCTCAGACATTTATGACTCCAATATAATCAACACATATTCAGAGAGCGCTTCCTGTGTGCCTAGCCCTGGGCCCAGCTGGGCTGCGAGGGAGACAGGAGAAGGAGTCGCCACGGCCTTCAAGAGGTCACTGTCTGGTGGGGGGGTGACTTACCAGATGTAACCACTGGATGGGTGAGAGTAGGTCCCCCGGGCCACCGGAGGGGATGAGCCCCGAGCTAGACCCTGAAAAGTTGGCAGGATTCTGATCAGGAGGAGAGGTGGGGACGGCCGGGGCCGGGTCCTAGGCGGGGGCAGCTCAGTGAGCCAAGGAAAGAGTGGCGTGAGTGCGTGGTGCTGGGGATGGCCAGAGTGGGGGGTTCAAATGTGTGGTGGGGCGGGAAGAAACGTGTGGGGGGAAGGCAGGACAGCTGTGCTCCGAATTTCCTGGCTACCACCCGGGCCGCTGGGACGTGCGCTCAGCCGTGCCTTGCTGTGTCCAGGCTGAACGCACCGCCCTCCCTTTCCCCCCAACCCAGGGAATATGGCCTGCAATTCACATCATTTCGGGGCAAATGCACATCTGTATTTCTTTCGACATCATATCCAGTCCTGTGGAAACAGAGAACAGAGAAAACCCACACACATACACATACACACACACACATGCGCATGACACAAGAGAGAAGAAAGACGTTCTTCCCTAATCCCCTATTCCTGGGAAAAGGAGAATCGTTTTTCCATATTTTTGTCATGGGAAGCACTCACTCAGATGGAAAGGAATTTAAGGCTTGGAGCGCCGGCTCCGTCACACCCTGAGGTCCTGAGTGCAAGTCTTGCGGGCATTTCTGGAGCACCCCCTTTCCCTTTTCAGTCCACCCCCATCCCTCATAGAACCCTCCGTCTGAGGGGGAAACGGCCCTTCGTTTGAAGAGTCGCTGGTCTGAGTGTTTGGAGGACCCCCGCTCCGAAGCGGATATAAGCTCATGCTGGTATTCCAGATGGCCTCGCCTGAAGCGAGGGCTAAGGCTGGCTGGGAATCTTGAAGGGACGAGGAAGCTCCTGGCCCACGTGGCAGACATGACCTCGCCCTGTTCCTTCCTGGCTTACCCTTCAGTGACCCCCACTTTGAGAGAAAGACAGCCTTAGGGACACTCCTGAAACGTAATGGGGCCAAGTTTGGACACCTTCACAGTGTGTGTAAAGGGGTTTGCCCCCTGGACAGGGCTGCGGTGACTTTGTAAAGTTCTGGGAAAAGAGTTTCTAGTTGGATCTGGATGGTGCCTCCAGAGAGGTAGAGGAAGAGGGGAAGGGGAGCCTATGAGGAGGTGGGGGAGGGGGTCTCGAGGGGGTGGAGAGAAAGAAATAATGGCTCTTGGTTTTCCCTGCGGAGGACCCAGGACATAGTTTCAAGGAGAACAGAGTTGTTGGGGGCAAAAGAGGAGCTGAATGGAGGATCCCCATGGGTGCACCAGGATGCACGTGCACAGAGGATGTGTGTATGGGTGCAAGGTCCCAGCACAGGGAGAACGCTGGGGAGGACCACGCAGGGCGGGTGTGGTCAGTGTGTGAGTTACACTCGAGGCGCGAAGGAGGACGTCAGAGCGTGTGTTATAGAGATGCGTCAGTGTCTCCTGGAAGGGGCCTGGCTCATGGCGGGCCTATGGCCATTCAAGTTAGTTCAACCACAGTTATTTAGTAAGCGACGACTATGTCCCAAGCATTGTGCCAGACTCGGGCTCTACAAACCCCAATATGAGCCCTCGAGGGGCTCATCAAACAATAATGCACAAATAAGTGAATATGAAATAAAAGGCAACGTGGGGCTAAGGCGCCGGAGAGGGCCTCTGGTGGGAGGCAGGCAGCTGAGCCTCCAAGGGGAGGAGGCTTTTTAGGAGGCCAGGCGAGGTGGGGAAACATGCCAGAGATGGGAAACAGCTTGTACAAAGATAAGGAGATGGGAGCTTGAATGTCATGGCCTGAGAGAATGGAGAAGAGAAGCACGGCCAGAATGTGAGGGATAATAGGTGTGAAAGCAGCCTGGAAAGGAAGACGAGAGGCAACTTGAGGAAGAGCTTCCAACGCCCGGGCAGAGGTATTTGGATCCTAGAGAACATAGGGAATGGCTGAAATTTCTTGATCAAGAGTAACGTGGTCAAATCTATGTCTTAGGCATGTCAGACAGACAGCTGGGTGAAGGATGGAGAGACTGGAGCCAGGGAAAGCAGCGAAGAGGCTGTTGCAGTATTCTGGGTGTACGTGGGAAGGGCTAGGAGAACGACTGTGTGAGTGGGAGAAAGGGGTGCAGATAAGAGACAGGGCCCGAACTGTCAGGGTCGTTAGATGCAGTGAGAGTGTGCCGGACCTGTAGTCAAGAAGAATCATCTTCTCGAGTTCAAATCTGGCTGTATGACCCTGGGTGAGTCACTTTACACGATTTGCCTCCATTTCTTCATTTGTAAAATGAGCTGGAGAAGAAAAATGGCAAATCACTCCAGTATCTCTGCCAAGAAAACCTCCCAAGTGGGATCACACAGTCAGACACAACTGAAAAATGACTAAACAACAAATATAATCTGACCTGTCATCAGGAGGCTTTGGTTATCCATCAGTATCCATCCGTGGGGATGACCTGCTCTGAGATAACTCGCGTTATTTTCTGGTCCCCTTTGAGGCTATGGCACAAGCTTATGAGATGACCAGAGGATCTGTGGGACAGTCTCTGGCTGGAGTCGGGGGTCAGGGTCCAGTCTGTGTCCAGAGTTGGGCCCCAGCTCGAATCAATAATGTTTGTGGCCAGGGTGAGGGCTCTGTCCGCAGTCAGTGGCCAGGATTAGAGGTTGGGCTGTGACGGGTCATTCTGGCATCACAGTTAGTGGGTCAGTTGGGCTCAACCGAGGGTCTGGTTCTGGTCTGAGTGCAGGGATGCTGGATGCAGGATGACCCAGCAGAGGGTCACGTTAACATCCGCCGGAGCCCGGCTGCAGTTGATCTGATCATGTGTCTGAATTTCATCCAGTCCAGCGTCCTTATTTGATAGATGAAGAAACCATGGCTTAGAGAGGCTGCTCTGGCAGGGACTTCGTCGTGGTGGGCTGACACGAGAGGAACGGGATGTTAAAGTCGATTCAATAAGCACTGATTGAATTAAACACCTACTCTGTGCCAGGCGTCACGCGGATGTTGGGGATACAGTCTAAAACCGAATAATCCCTTGCCCCGAAGGGGCTTACATTCTGTTTGCTAGAAACACCACGAACCCCAATAATACAAAATAATTCAAACTAATTTGGGGGATCAACCTCCTCCCTCATAATCGTGCCCCTGGCTCCCTGGGGTTCCTCCCCAAAGGCCAATTTTGACAAGCTTGGGGGACCTTGGGTGTTCGGACCTGGGCCCTGGTGCCAGCCCCCCTTTGGCTGGGGCCTGGGCTCTGTCTCCCGCCGGCTATCCCCCTTGCTCCTCTGGCTTTTAAGTATGTAACTCGATCCTGGGGCCCTCCTCAGTCCCCCCACCCCCAGGTTTACGGCCAGTCTGGCGAACTCACTCAGATGTTCCCCTAATGGAGTCCTCGCCTGGCAGGCCGCCGTCCCCTAATGCATCGCTAATAATCTGGTTCTGGTTTCATGAGCCCCCCCCTCACCTCCCCACCCGTTAACGAGCTACAGACGGGGCGGCCACCGAGTGCAAGCACACGGAACGGACACGCACACTCGCTGGTGCACATGCTGTGCACACACACTAACCAGGAGTGCTCTGGCTTGCATGTGTACATATGTAGAACACGTACCTGTGTTCATGGAGTGTTCTCCCCAAGCCGTGTGCAAGCCCAGGGAAGACCCCCCCAGGTATGTGCACACGCATGTTCCTAGTGCTTTCTGCACACACATGGAACATGGCATGGTATGTGGCTAACACTGTAGGACGTGTGCGACTTCTGTGTGTGGATTTCCACGTATGGACACATGCATGCATGCATGGCCCAGAGTGATTTGATTGATTTGACAGAAGGGTCTCTCCAAAGGGACGAGTGTTCCATCGTCTCCCAGGACAGAGAAGGTGGACTCGAGACGCCAGATCGGTGCTGTCCCACGTGGAGTCTCCAGAGGAATAGAACTCTGCGCCTACAAGGGACCCCGAGCAGGACGGCACCTCTCCAGATAGAATCTCTTGGGCTGGCCTCCCATAGCTCCTTTCCCCACATTGGAGCTGTCTGTTTCCTTTGTCTCCCTTCAGTCTATGCACCCCCAGCCCCTCTTTCTGACCCCCTTTCTCAAGGAGCCTAGGAAGAGAAGGAGCTCAGAGACGAGAGGCTCATTGGGGCAGGAACAGCAGCCCATGCTCCCCTGCAGAATCCAGTTCTCTCCCAGGTTGAATTCTCTGCCCCATAGTTTTCATCTCTGTCCCCAGGAGAGCTCTCGTAGGACCAGAAGGAGGGAAGAAGGGAAGGGAAAGAGGAAAGGAAGAAGGAAGGAAGCCTTTACTGAGTGCCTTTTGCTGCGCTAAGTGCTTTACAGATATTGCCTCCTTTGATCTTCACAACAACCCTGGGAGGAAGGTGCTTTGATCATCTTCTTCCATTTGAGGAAAATAAGGCAGATAGAAGTTAAATGACTTCCCTAAGGTCACACTGTTATAAAGTGTCTGAAGCTGGATTTGAACTTGCGTCTTCCCCCCTCCTCTGGACCACCTAGCTACCTCCAGAGACGGGAGAACGTATGTCTATGCTCCCTTGCTCCCCTGGGTTGGTTACTGGTCCATTTCTGGTTGGTGTCATCAGATTTGGAGGGAAAGGGGATGAGATTAGTTTGGGCCACATTGAACTTGCTTAAGGGTTATTGCTGGACACGTAAGAGCAAGAATGATAGAAGGAGAAGAAATGAGGTACCTCTGGAGTAAATAAGACCTTATCTAGAGCCATACTCTGCCATCTGTGGATTTCCTGGGAAAAGTGGGAAAGTATCAAGATGAGAGTGAAGGTAAACAGGAAGGGTGCATGAAGCAGAGGAAGACAGTCAGTAGGGCAGATTCAGCCCTGCTCTTGGATTGTGGGAGGGGGTGGGCACCGAGCCACAGTTCTCTTTCCCATCTTCTGATCCCCTCCACTCAGGGTCAGTGCCTGTTCCTAATTCTGGGGCTCTCCAGAATGGTGATGGCCCATTGCTACTGCAGAGGCAGCGCCAACAGTTCTGAGACGCTCCAGTGGGGAAAGATGAGCCTTTGAGGGAAGGGCACTTCATGCAAGCTGTAAAGAAAGCCCTAGATGGAGGGAGAGAGGAGGGTCTCCCAGCCCAGCCCTCACGGCTGTATGACCTTTGCCCAGTAGACGAACCATTCTGAGCCCCAGTGATGCTCTTGTTCCAAGTGCAAGGAGCCAGGAGTAATTTGGTCAGAGAAACGGAATATGAGCAGGAGGCTAGAGTCCCTTTATTTGGTTTTTCTGGCCCCCCTTTTCTTCTTCCCTTCAGCCAGGAGGACAGAAGGCTGGTCACTCTCTCTCCTCGTAGAGATGTGCAGGGGTCTCTGAGCTTGGGGAAGAACTTCCAGGGTCTCCCCTTCAGGGACTGGGTCAGAGGATTGTAGCACCTGTTTTGAAAGCCTATCACCCTGTTTACAGGATCATTGAACTTTGGAGCTGAAAGAAACCTTAGATATCTAATCTAATCCCCTCATGTTCCCGAGGTCATGTAAGTCTGCAGCCAGAGTGAAGGTCACCCATGAGGGGGAGAGAATGCAGTCTGGGTTCTTACAGGTCTCAGGGAAGGGACCTCAGCTTTCCTCTCAGAGCCAGCGCACAGTGGGGAGTTTAAAAAGAAAGGCACGGTTCTGGGCAGATTTGGAGGGGAAGGGGATGAGATTAGTTTGGGGCACATCGAACTTGCTGAAGGGTTTTTGCTGGACATGTAAGTGTAGGAGTGATAGAAGGAGAGAACAAGTGAGTTACCTCTTTTTTCTGCTTTATTTTTTTTTTTACCAATTACATGTAATGACAAATTTCCGCATAAGTTTTCTGAAGTTATAAGATCCACATTGTCTCCCTCCTTCCCTCCCCTCCCTTGTCCCAGAGTGACAAGCAATGCGATCTGGGCTATACGTGTATTTTCACGCAAAACTTATTTCCATAGTATTTATTTTTATAAGTGAATAATCTTATAAAACTGAAGCCCCCGAACATAAACCCAAATAAACAAGTGAAATATCGTACGCTTTCCTCTGCATTCCGGCTCCAGGTGAGTTACCTCTTGAGTAAACGACTCTTCTGGTGCCAGAGAGGGAGAGCCCTCTTCTGCCATTTTGGGGATTTTGTAAAGCAGATGGCAAAACGCACCCCTGGGATCCTCACCTGAGGTTGGGGGGATATTGTTGGGAACGTCGTACCGTGGACTCTACTCAGAAGTGGGTCAGACCAGAGCCCAATTCCAGGTTCCCCATCTCTGTGAGATCAGGGCGACTCCAAATGGAGAGCTGGGTTTCCTTGTCTTTTCTGTGGTACACTGGCTGAGGAGAGACTCCGATCCTGCCCACTTGAACTCGGGGCTAGGACTAGCTCCCATGAACCAATAAACGTGGCCCTTGTGGGCTCCCCAAAGGGGAGAGATCCCCAAATTCCTGCCAAAAAGAGACAGAAGGGTGTTGCTATATCATTTGGACTCCTTGGACCAGACACTGATCTCCCCCAACCCTACAAACACACGGATAACGAATGGGCACGCTAAGGCAGCTCCCCTCAAACTCACCTAATCACACCTAGGTTGAATAAAGTTGCATGGGGAACAGTTGAGGAAACTGAGGCTCTTTAGCCTGAAGGAGAGAAGCCTCGGGGAGGGGCCTAATAATGACATTCCACGGCCACCATTTGAAAGAACAAATTCCCTTTTCTTTCTTTTTTCTTTTTTTCCTTTTTTGCTTGGCTCAAAAATGCCAAATTATCAACAATGAGTGAAAACGACAGAGGCCCATTTCAGCTCAATATAAGGATCAGAGTGAAATAATAATCTCCCTGTCCCGGAGCAGCTCAAACCGTTCAGTTGAACTGTATAAGCCCTGGGTGCTAGCCAGACCAAGATAGGAGTGAAACAGCCCTGCCTTCAAGGAGCCGATGTTCTGAGGCGGCTCAGTGGGGAGAGCCCCGGTCAGGAGGACCCCAGCACGTGGCTCCACCCTGTTTGCCTCAGATTCCTCCTCTGTTAAAGGGGCCGGAGAAGGAAATGACAAACCACTCCAGTGTCTCGGCCAAGAAAACCCCAAATGGGGTCATGGAGAGCTGGACGCACTGAACAACTTAACACCCTTTGGGATCGGATCCCTGCAGCCTCTGCAGCCACCCCTTTCTTGTTTTGGAGCCTTTACCTTCTTCCGTCTTAGCACTGATATTCCGTTTTGGTTCCCAGGCAGATGAGGGCTAAGGGCCAGGCGATTGGGGTTAAATGACTTGCCCAGGGTCTCCTGGCCATCTTCACAGCCTGGTACCCCTCCCCCTGATCCAGGCTCCAGGGCCATTGGTCTTGTTCCAGCCTCCGACTCTAGCGATTTCCCTGGCTATTTCCCTTGCCCAGAAGAGTGGCCCTCCCAAGCTCTGCCTCTTGGTTTTCCTGGTTTCCTTCAAGATTCAGCTCACATCGCAGCACCTTTTACAAGGCGTTTCTGAGGCTGCCTTCCGTCTGCTCTGTAGACAGCCTCTTCCACCTTTGGGGAAGCTTCTCGGGGGCAGAGACTGCTCTGTGTCTTCAGTGTTCAGCCCAGGGCCCGCCGCACAGCCGTTCAGTCACGTCCCGCCCTTGGTGGCCCTGGAGACGACCAGCGGGTCAAGGCTGTCCATGGGCTTTTCCTGGCAAAGATACTGGAGTGGTTGGCTCTTTCCTTCTCCAATGGATTAAGGCAAACAGTAAAACTTGCCCAGGGTCACACAGCTAGTAAGGGGTCAAATTTGAACTCAGATCTTCTGGACTCCAGGCCCAGCGCTCTACGGCTGGCACATAGTAGGTGCGTAAGAAATGGTCGTCGATATTGATGATTGTCAGGGAAGGGGTCCAGTAACAACAGAGAATTCCTCCTGAGCCCGGAACATTAGCCTGTCCTGCCAAGAATCTTGCCTGATTTCTCTTGGGGGGCTGCCCAAGTTCAGTCAGGAAGTCAGTTAACAAGCATTTCTTAGGCTGCATCAGGAGCCGTGCTGTGATGGAGATAGGACTCCCAGAGTGCCAGGCATTGGGTCAAGGTAGGGCAGAGGCAAGACTCCCGGGCATCTCTTCTCTCCCTCCTCCCTTTGCCTGTCCCCCCGAATATCGCAGTAAGCTCAGTCCCAGGCCAGGACAGTCCAAGCTGCAGCCAGGGGAAGGGGAGGGAAGGCAGTGGTGAGCCAAGTGCAGGGACTTGGGCCCAGCTTCCTCTGTCCCTCCTCGTTTATGAGCCCCTTTATAGGCGTCCCATGGGCAGGTTAATGAGGAAGCAAGTGGCGCTGAGATGAAGCAGAAAGAGGCCTGGAACGAGGGGGGGCTGGGCAGCCAGGGTGGTGCAGCGGGGTTAGTGGGTGGTGGTAGCCCAGCCTCCCCCGGCCCCCCCAAGCAGCCAGATTCTGCTCCCGCCGAAGGCTCCCTTGTAAATGGCCCCCCTCAGCGGCGCTAATGGCTGTAAAGGTCTGTAATGAGAGACGATGGGGGCTTTGGGTGGCCAGAGAGGAAACCCTGGTAAGGGCCGGCGTCCGGCCGGGCACGGCAGGCCATAAAATTAACAGGCTGTAAAAAGGGAAAGGGCATGGAGACAGAGGGAGGCAGCTGGTGGCAGGGAGCGGAGTGGATGGAGACTATGGAGGTCTCCTAAGAGGATGACCTGGAAGAGCTGCGACGGCCGGCTTTAGATCCTGGTGTGGTGGTCTGGGGGGCTGCCTAGAACAGGGTTCTGAGCTGTGCCCCTTCAGTAGGGGGAGGACGTCTGTATGAGAGCACACACTCATCTATTCTCTTTTGTGATTCAAGTCAGCTGGGGCTTTGGGGGTCACATTATCTTTGGGATTGGGGGAGGAACATCACTTTACTAGGGATGGTTCTTTTCCCCTTCAGTGAAGCCAGGATAAAAAGATTGGGGGGATATGTACAGTCAGGGGTTGGGATTGAGGGTTTGTTGTTGGGAAATGGGGAGGGGACCAGCTGGGGCCTCTGGTATGGAAGGAGGTCGGTGAGGGGTGGAGGTGGGGTCCAGGGGCTGGAGGAAGACAGTATGAAAATTAGGAAGGGTTATTGGGAAACAGCAAGGAGATCCATGGCTGGGGACAGGAGCCAGAGAAACCTTTTTTTTTTTTAAATCTAGGAAATCAGAGACCAGGTCAAGGAGAATGTGACCACATGTGCCCAATTTGGACTCAGGCAGACCTGGGTTAGAATCCCACCTCACACATATACTAGCTATATGGCCCCAGGCAGCTCGTCTGTAAAATGAGGTTGTTGGACTTGACCACCTCTTAGGTTCTTCCTGCTTCTAAATCTAAGATGCTGTGACTAGAGAATACTCTGACCTCAAAACACGCTTCCCTTCAGTTCACTGCCCTCTTGGCCTTCCTCTTTCCTCATCCCCATAAGTGTACTTGTCTTAATTCTTTCCCAATAGGATGTAAGCTCCTTGAGAGCAGGGACTGTTTCCTTTGTGAGTCTGTGTCCTCAGGGCACAGAACAAGACCTGCATGCTGGGCTGAACTTCTCTATGCTTTCCTCAGGTTGAGCTATCTGATGGCACTACACATACCATCACCGATGCATATGCTGGGAAGGAGTACATCATTCAGGTAGCTGCCAAGGACAATGAAATTGGGACGTGGAGTGACTGGAGTGTGGCTGCCCACGCCACACCGTGGACCGAGGAGCCCAGATACCTTACAACAGAGGCTCAGGCTCCAGGTTAGAATCCTGGGGTCATTCTCCATCCCCCACCTCCCCCAGTGCCCTTTGTACTCATGCTGGGACTTTCTCACATCTCGGTATCTGTCCTACCTCCTTTTGTCCATCTGTCAGCTTGCCTACGTAACAGCAAAATCTCTTCCACTCTCTTCTGCTCCAAATACCCCCATCTCCATCTGTCCCACTATACCCTTTCTTTCATGATTCTCGTAGACACTTAGCATTCTATTATCTCTTTGTCTATCTTTTTCTCTTCTCTCTCTCTACCTTCCTTCCTTCCTTCCTTCCTTCCTTCCTTCCTTCCTTCCTTCCTTCCTTCCTTCCTTCCTTCCTTCCTTCCTTCCTTCCTTCCTTCCTTCCTTCCTTCCTTCCTTCCTTCCTCCCTTTCTCTCTCTCTCTCTCTCTCTCTCTCTCTCTCTCTCTCTCTCTCTCTCTCTCTCTCTCTCTCTCCCCCCATCTGTCTGTCCATCCATCTTGTCTATCTACCTATCTATATATTTACCTACTACCTACAGGGCAGTATAAATTGCTCATGAAATGATAATTATTGGGTTTGAGGTCCAGTTCTACCACTTAGCATCTGGACAACCCTGATCAAATCACTTAACATTTCTAAGCCTCTGTTTCTTACCTGTAAAATGGGGATAATACACCACTTACTCAGTAAGCTGAGTTTTCATGAAGAAAATGCTTTGTAGATTTTAAAGCACAATATATTCTTGTTCTCTCTCTCTCCCTCCCCCCCCCGCTCTTTCTCTCTCTCTCTCTCTTCCCCCTCTCTGTCTCTCTTTCTCTCTCTCTCCCCCCCTCTCTCTTTCTCTCTCTCCCTCTCTGTCTCTGTCTCTCTCCCTCAGTCCCCTTTTCCCCCACTTCTTCCCTCCTCTATCTCTGTATTCCCGTGTACGCATCTCTGTTTAAAAAACAGACAACTCTATTTCCTCCTGATAGTCTCCATTTCATTCAACACCCTTTTGTCAGAGAATTGCCCTTCCTCCTCCCTCCCCATGGCCACCATCTGTATTTGGGAGGGAGGTATATTCCCCTGCTCTCCAAGGTTCCCAGATTGGCCAGAGTGGAGAATGGGGGAGAATAGGGCTTTGACCATGGAAATGGCTAGCTTTTCTTGCGTCCTTCCCACCCTGGTTAGGGTGAAGAGCTCATGGGAACTCTTCCTCCACCCCCAGCCCTATATAAGCCCCAGCCCCTCTGAGTTTTTTCCCTTCCCCCCAGAGACCACCACCACCACGACCACATCCTTCGTCCCCCCTCCCACCACGAAGATCTGTGATTCTGGAGAGGTTGGGGATGGTGTGGGATCCTCAACCAGCCTCCTGCTGACTGTGACCGTGACTGTGACAGTGACCACCATAGCAGCCAGTGGCTTCTTTATTTAGTGAGTTCGGGCTGGTGAAGAGCACTGGGGTGGGGGGTCACGGAGGGGGCTGGAGGGAGATAAGTAAGAGAGGGCCAGCAGGGCGTGTAGAGGCAGGCCATGGGGGATGCAGGCAGAATGGTAGGGGAGGATCCTGGGAGAGAGAGGAGTTAGGACCAGGGTCCAGGTCAGGACATGGGGAGACCGGAGGACTTGGAGCTTATTTCCATGCTTTGCATAATGAAATGTATTACACGCACGCAGGCCACATGCAAATAAGCTCCATTCTTTTTAATTAACAGCTGGGGCTCTTTGCAGAGAAGCCAAAGGAACAGCCCTGGGTGGGGAGTGGGGGGAGGAGGTGGCTTTGGGGAAGAGAAATGTGCCTGTATCATGGGGAAGGGGGGAATCTGGGCCCAGAGCCTGAAGTTTAGCTCCCAGAAAAAGGACCATAGGTCCTTGGGGCAGGGGCAGGGCAGGGCAGGGTGAAAGTTGGGATCTGAGAAACTGGTCTAAGTCATGCCAACCATCTCCCTTCTCTTCTTTTTCCCAGAGTCCCTTTTTGCATTCCTGTGGAAGAAAATGCTGAGAACAGAAATGAACAACAACAAAAGGCTCACAAAAAAAATCACACACACACACACACACACACACACAAAACAGGAAAAAAAAACCAAAACAAAAAAAAAGATACCGTTGGGATTCTCGTTTTTCTATTTTGCACACAGTCAGGAGGACGTTTCACGTTGTCTCCAACTCACTTTATAGAGACAACCTTGGCCCCTGACTCCCCTCTTCCAGCCTCCTGTCCCCAGTCTATACCCTCCCTCTCAGCTACCTGACACCTTTCTCCCCTGGCCCTGCAGCCTGCAGCTCCCCTGGCTCTCTGGTTTTCTGTCTCCTCTCCAGCCCTCAGGTCCCACCCCTGAGCTCCTGGTCCCTTGCTCCCTGTCCTCCCAGCCTCCACTCCTCTCAGTCTCCAGCCTTCCCCTTTTCCCTGGTGGAGGCCCCCATATCCTGGACAGGGGACAAGCTACTTAAGAGGAGACCTCCAGCCCCTCCCCTGTAGGCAAGAGAGAGAACCATACAGCTAACCCACCCACCAAAGACATACCCCTTCTCCTTCATCCGGGTCACCTCCCCCAGGCCCCTTCTCTTGGGGGGGCCCCAGAGGACTTGGGTAGGGGGTGAGGGGGCCTCACACACCCCCTAATGCCAGCAACTTTCCCCATACCTCTGGCCCAAGTGCCCCCCTCTGGCTCCAGTTCCTTCTGCTGTATCCTCCAGAGCCTTTGCCTCGGCTGGCCTGGAAGTTCCCAAGGACTCACCCATTCCCCCTTCACTCACAGATTCCCATTCCACATGCTTTTTGGTCTCCCCAGGCCCCAGGGCTTCCCAACTCCTGTTTTGTATGGACTTCCCTCACCTTGGCCCTCCCCAAAGTATTTAATGCCCCATTCATCCTAGTCAAACCCAGTGGTAACTTGCTGTATTTGAATTTTTTATAGATGTATATATACAGGGGAGGGGTGGGTGGGAAGGGAAGAAGGGTTCTCATTAAACATCGCCATTTCATGAGCCACTGAGAGCAGACCAGTTATTGGGGGGACAGCTAGAGACAGATTTTATCTCAAGAAATGGTTTTTAGGGAGGAAACAAAGGGTTGGTTCTTCTCCGTGGCGTTTCTCTGGATAGATAGCTGCAAACGATGCTTTCCCTCTGAGACTGGTGATGAGACTGCTCCTAGTTAACCTCTATATCAGTGACTGCCTGCAAGAGGGTCACAAATTCAAACTCAGTATGTATTAAGTCTGTGTGAAGCACTCTCTGGGCCCTGGGAATACAATGATTAAAAATATGGCACTGTCTAGCCTCAAGAAGCTTACGACATTCAGCTGGAGTGAGAGGGCACAGCACAGAGAAACCGAGTCCAGGTGATGGGTGTCAGAGACGGAGGAGAGATCCCCGACAAATGCTCTAGGAAGATCTGGTGGAGACAACACACACCTGGAGGTGGGCGTCGGCTTCCTAGAGGAGCTGACATCCGAGCTGGACCACAAAGGAAGAAGATTCTAAATGACTAAGACCAAGGAGGGATGCTTTCCAGGCAGAGCCAGTAGGGATACACTGAAGCAGGAGAGATGCCTTTTCTGGGGAATTCAGCAAACACACATTTGGGCTAGAGCTGAGATAGCAAGAGGGAGTAAAAGTTCCTCTGGTTACATGGGAAATAAGTCTGCAGTGGTAGGTGGGAACGAGTCTGTAGAGGACCTTTTTGTCTCTGGGGGGGCAATGGGGAACCCCTAAAGCTTTTTGAGCAAAGGATGGACATGGACAATTGACATTGGGCCTTGAGAAGATTATTTTTGCAGCTAGGTATGTGAAGAATGGGTTAGAGATAGATGGCAGAGACTAGGGACGGGGAGGCCAGTTATTTTAATAGTCAAGACCAGAGGTTGCAAGAAACCTGAACAAGGATAAGGGCCATGTGAGTGGAGGGACAGAATCTGTTGGGAGAAATGTGGACAGACCTTGGCAACTGCATGGCTATAGGAGGTGAGGGAGAGAGGAGTCAAAGAGGATCCCAGATTTTCTAACCTGGGTGAGGAGATAATTAATGATGCCCTCAACAAAAATAAGGAAGGAAGGAATTTTAGAAAGTTTTGGACATGTCAAATTTGAGTGCCTTCAGGATACCAAGATGGAAATTTCCAGCAGGCAGTTGGTGATAGAGGACTAAAATTATGACAAGAGATAAGGGTTGCATATATAGATTTGATAGTCCTCTCTGTAGAATTAATTGATCCCATGGGAGCTGAAGGAATCATCAAGGGAGAGAGGAGAGAAAAAAAAAAGACCTAAAAGAGCACCTAGAGTAGCTAGGGGGTGTAGGAAGACCCAAGTTCAAATCTAGCCTCATACTCTGTGTGACCCTGAGTACATCACTTAACCCTTCTGCCTCAGTTTCCCCATTTGTAAAATGAACTAGAGAAGGAGTGGCAAACCACTACAGTATCTGCCAAGAAAACTCCAATTAGGATTGAGAAGAGTTGGACACAACTGAACAATAAAGCCTTGAGGGACGCCTGTATTTAGGGGGTGGCAAGGGACTCAAAAGTGAGGGGGAAGTGCCTTGTTAAATTGCTTCACCTTAAATTTAAGACCAAAGGAAGGAAAGCAGGGACAGACACCTTCAAGGCTTTTTTTCAGAGAGAGAACTACTAAGGGGATGTAGGAAGCTGTGGGAAGAGCTGTCCCTAACCTGAGGAGACAATGGCAGATTTTGTCAGTCAACAAGGCTGTATTAAGTTCAGCTTACTATGTGCCGGACACTTTACACAAAGAAAGGCAACGAAAGATGGCCCGGAGTGTGGCGGGAAATGAACACAAACTTCTCTTGGAGGAGGAGGGGGGCCTCGTTAGGGTCCGGTTCCTGGACTTCCCACTTTAGCACTGTCCCGGAGCGGAGCAGACAGATGGGGGAGAGGAGGAGATTTCCGCTCCAAGTGGAAGCTGGATGACCAAGTGGTTGGCAATTAGAGGGCGAGGATGGTCCTCTGGAATAGATCAGAGGTGTCAAACGTGTCACCCACAACACACCCCAGGGTGGCCCAAAGCAGACTGGGAAGTATTTAACAAATAAATAAAATACAATGAAACACAGAGAGCATTTGAAAACGAAGTTAATATGTAGCCTGCAGGGATTACTGGCCTCCCTTTCTATTTTGAGTGAGGCACTACTGGACTCGATAGACCCTGAGATCCCTTCCAGCTCCGAGAGCCCCCGTAATCCAGGACAAGGCCTTGGATGGGCTGGGGAGGGGCAGCACACACACACTGTTCTCTAGAGAAATTGGCTTCATGCATTGCTGCGGCCAGAACGCTAATAAAATCCTGGGTATTGTCATGAATCTATAAAAATGACTTACATTTATATAGTGCTCTAAGATTTACAAAGCCCTTCACAAACATGATCTCATTTGAATGTCAAAACAAACTCACGAAGGAGGTAGTACAGTCATTATTATCTCAGAGGTTATGGGTTCAAATTCTACATCTGATGCTTGTGAGTTTGGGAAAGCTTTAAAAACCTGTCTGGGTCTTTCTTTTCTCCCCTCTAACATGCGAGTTGGACGGCCTGAGGTCCCCGTACAGCTCTAAATTTATGATCCTAGGATCCGTTTAGCAGATAAAGGAACCAAGACTCAAGAGGGGAGACGTGGTTTTTCTAAGGTCCTCCAAGAGCCTGGCTGAAGTGTTCTCACTCATTCCTTTCATGGAGGAGCACTGGTCAGCCCAAGTTATTCCAGAGATGCCTCGGGGGCTCAGGCCTGGCCTAAATTGTAGGGGAGGGCAGGGAGAGAAGCAAAAGGCACCAGCCAGCCTCACCAACGGAGAATTTATAGCCTCGTTGGAGAAATAGACACACACACAAAGAAGTCCCAGAATAAGGCCAAGATAAGTGTGTGATGGAGGCCAAGAGCATGGGGCTAGTCCTTTGAGGTCTGGAGGAGATCAGAGAAGAGGGGAAGTTTCCAAGAGGATGCACTGGACTTGAGCTCTGCCTAAAGGAGGGGATTTGATCTGGATGGGTTGGGTTTGGGGACGGGGCCAGAGAACGAAGCCAAGGCACTGAGGCCAAAAAGCTTGTTTCAAAGGGGAAAAGCAACGTATATGTTCTGTTTGGAGACAGTGAAGAGTCTAGTCTGGCTAAGGGATCGGGTACGAGTGGGTAAGTAGATTGAGGGAAGGCTGGAAAGGTAGGTGGGTACCATTTTGTTGAGGTACCCTGATCAGTCCATGGAACTGGACTTTGGTCGGAAGGCATTGGGAGCCATTGAAGGTCTTTGAGCAGGGGGGTGACATCACAGTGACGCTTTATGAAGACCAGCAGCTATTTACTGAGACTGGTTAGAAGTCGGTAGAGTTAAGCTGAGAAAGAAATGAGGGCCTGCACTGGAGTAGGAGTAGTAAAGAACAAAGGAGGCAGATCTTGGGAGGAGACTTGGTACCTGATTAGACTGAGGGAGAAAGAGAGGGGGAAGTTTAAGATGAGGTAACAGTGACATGGTTAGGGGAGTTGGCCAATAATGGAGCAGACTTTCCAGGGCTCTGGCCTGATTGTATTTTAACTATCGCCTAAGGAAAATACACCTGATTCAAGGGCAGATTAAACCTGCTGATAGTTTAGGGTGTGGGGCGGGAGGGGGAATTCTAAGGGATTTGGACCCCTTGACTTTTGGAAGACTATTCACCCCAGGCCTGGGTATTCCATAACCAATCGGTTTGGCGATCCACAGTCTCCTTGACTCCTTTTTTTTTAAAACCCTTACTTTTTGGGTCTTAGAATCAATATCATATGTATATATATATCGATATATAAGATATATAAGACTATTTGTCTTAGAATCGATTTTAGGATGGGTTCCAAGGCATAAGAGAGGCACGGGTTAGGCAATGAGGGGTAAGTGACTTGCTCAGGGTCACTCACCCAGGGTCAGATTTGAACCTATGACCTACTGCCTGTGGGCCTGGCTCCCTCACCACTGAGCCACCCAGCCGCCCCTCCCCTCCTGTTGAGTCAAAGGAAAAGTGAGGAGCTTTGAGAAGACTGGATCAGGGCCAGATGGCAAGGAGAACCCCCCAACAGCAAGGTGAGTGGGGAGCACTGGGGAGCACAGACCCATGAAGGGCCTGCCTAGGGTGGGGGCCGCACAGACAGTCCAGGCCAGCGGATCATCACCAAACTACTCTTGGGCTTCTCCCGTGCGCTCCCAACGGCTTTGGGCCAGCCCTACTTGAATACTGAGGCTGTTTGAATGCAGAAGAGACACTGAGACACATAGTGCCTGCGTATCCAGAATGAATGAACAAGCAATAATTAAGTGCCCACCATATGCCAAATGGGGGCTACTCGGGGGCGAGTGGACATGGAGACTCAAACACTTAACGAGCTGAGTGACCCTGGGCATGTCATTTAACCCTATTTGCCTCCTTTCCCTCCTCTACAAAATGATCCGGGGAAGGGAATGGCAAAGCACTCCAAGATCTACGCCAAGAAAACCCCCAAAGGGGCAGAGTCAGATAAGACTGAACTAGGATGCAGCCAAGAGGATGCTAAGGGCTGGGAACAGCAATACAAAGCTCACACAGGCCCTTCTCTCAAGGGCTCTCTGTTCTGATGGGGGGGGAGGCGGCCAAGGACCACTCGGGGCCAGGAAAGTCCAAGGGTTTTCGATGGACCCTCCCCATCGAGGAACAGTGGCAGGATGGCTTTGACCATAGGTCAATGGCTCCAGAACGGGGGGTTGTTAAGGGAAAAGAGTGCTTGCTAGACCAAGGCTGTAAGCGAGGCTATAAAGATGGCTGTAAAGTAGGGGATGAAGTGAAAAATGATGGATGCAGTTTTCTGGAAAACGTGTTCTGGGAAAGGCAGTCACCGATCTGAACAGCCTGGTGGCCTCAGGGCAGACACCTGCACTCACACGGAGGAACATAAACTTGTGCTCAGCTGAGCAAACACGGACAAAGTCACCCAATGGAGCGGCCTGGGTCTACTACAAATTTCGATCATGTCATCCTGCCTGAGCCCTCACTATGAAACCCCAAACCTTTTCAGCTTTGCCTAATGGACTCTCCCCCTTCCCCCCAATGGCTCTTCCAAACTTCCCTTCTTTCAGACAGTCACTAAGAATTTACTAAAGTACCTACTATGTGCCAGGCACTATGCTAAGCTCAGGGATATAAATACAAGTTAAGAGGGGGGAAAACAAGTTACTTTCACTTCCCTAATCCTCATCAGCAAGATATCACTTCATAAGTCCTTAGCTTTTCCTTCTTTTGCTCCAGTTTTTTGCTTACACCAACTCTACCTCTTGGGCTCTTGACCCTTAACCTCCTGTCTCATCTAGTAGCTTGACCCTTCAATCATCCCTTCCCTCCCAAATTTTCCACCTCTCCTTTTCCACCGAGGCCCTCCCTCTTGCCCACAAACATACCCAAATGTTCTCTACCTTGGTTTTTTTTAAACCTTTACTTTGTATCTTAGAATTGATACTAACTATTCTAAGAAGAGAGGTAAGGGCTAGGCAATGAGGGTTAAGTGACTTGCCTAGGGTCACTAGCTAGGAAGTGTATGAGGCTGGATTTAAACCCTGTACCTCCCATCTCCATGCCTGGCTGTTTATCCACTGAGTCATCTAGCTGCCACAAAAAACTTTATTTGATGCTGCCAATCTCCTTAAACTATCACTCAAAAGTCTCTTTTTTTCCCCCACAGGAAGACCTCCATAAAAAGCTTTCTATAGTCATTGTCTCCATTTATTCACTTCTGGTTTGCAATCTGGCTTTCCATCTCATCAAACAACTACAACTACTCTTTCCCAATTACCAAATCCAATAGCCTTTCCTCTGTGCTCATCCTTGTTCTCTCCGCATCTTTGGATACTATTAACTACCTCTTTTAAATGTTCCCTCTGGAATCTCATTATACTGATCTCTTTTGGTTTTCTTCTTACCTGTCTGGATGCTTCTGAAACTCCTTGGCTTAATTATTATCCATGGTCAACCCCAATGTGTGGGTGTATCCAGGCTCATGTCCCAGTCCCTCTTCTTCTCCCCTTTCCAGCCCTCAAAACTATCATATTTATGGAGACGAGTCCTGGACCTTTCTATCCAAATTCTAGTGTGTCTCCTGAATTCCAGGCCTGCATCATCAACTATCTCTTGGACTTGGACTATCTCCCTGGATATTTCATGGACAAACTCAACTAGTCAAAAGCAGAACTCAAGATCTTTCCCTACCATTTGGCCTGTGTTCCTAACTTTCTTCTTTCTGTTGAGGGCAGTACTATCGTCCCAATTACCCTGGTTTGCAAATCCACTTTCCCCCTCCATGTAGCTGGTGAATTTCCAAGTCTTGTTAACCCTATTCCCATAATGCCTCACATTTGTGCCCTCTCTACTCACACAACCCAGCTCCTTCCTCCTAGTTCAGGCCCCCATCACTTTTCACCTGGACTAATTGGTCTCTCTGCCCCAATTTTCTTCCCTCTAATCCATCTTTCCTACAGTTGCCAAATTTATAGCCCTAAAGTTTGGGTCTGACCATGTCATTCTCTTTTTCTGGAAGCTCCCGTGATTCCCCATTTGCTCCTCAGATAAAATAGCAATTTCTTTGTTTGGCACTGACAGCTTCTCAATCAGGCTCCTTGTCTTCCAGGATCATTGCCCATTATTCTCTTTTACCATTAAATCGTGAGCTCCTTTAAACAGGGACTAGATCTTAGTCCAATGATCCGCACTCAGTAGGCATTTAACAAATATTTGTTAACTGGCCATCATTCTTCATGTTCCAGCTAAACTTACCTACTTGACAGTGTCTGTACATTTAGTCCATTAGTCAATAAGCAAATACTCATTAATAATTAACAAACTAATTTACAATAAATTAGTAAACATTAAGCACATACTCTGTGCCAGGCACTGTGTTAAGCTTTAAAAATAGAAAGAAAGGCAAAAGACAAGTCTCTGCCCTTGAGGAGTTCCTGAGCTAATGAGGGAAGTAACACATACCTAAGTACCAATTCTCACCTGTGGCTCCAAGAAGTTATAGCATTTGCAGTGACCACACTCCAGTAAAACTGTCTCAGCAAATGGCTAATCCATGTTTGAGGATAACCAGCCCTCGAACCTTTCAGTGAGTTTGGGAGACATCTACTCCAAGCATGTGAAGACTTCTCTAGTGGGATGAGCAGATAAGAACAATTTAGCCAGGTGGTTGAAGCAGGAGCTGTGGTGGACTTAGAGCTTGTTTGGACATCAAAGATGCCAAGGTCATCCACTACATCCTGGACCATTGCCAGTTGTCCTGACTCTTGTCTCACCTCTGGACTTGGATGACTCTGGAAGAGAGAGTAAAGCTGATGACTCTGGGCTACTCAGCCTCACTTAAAACCAATTCACATGTAAATCCAAACATCACCCCATGATATCATTGGTCCTCTTGGAAAATGAAGGTCGAACAATAATGCACCAACAAGATGCATGCAGAATAAATAAGAAATAATCAACAATCAGAAGAAATAATTCTTCTTTTTCTTTTTCTCCTCCTTCTCCTCCTTCTCCTCCTTCTTTCTTCTTTCTTCTTCTTTCTTTTTTCTTCTTCTTCTTCTTCTTCTTCTTCTTCTTCTTCTTCTTCTTCTTCTTCTTCTTCTTCTTCTTCTTCTTCTTCTTCTTCTTCTTCTTCTTCTTCTTCTTCTTCTTCTTCTTCTTCTTCTTCTTCTTCTTCTTCTTCTTCGCAAGAGCTGTTTACCTAGCCCTTGCCCTTCTGTCTTAGGGTTGTAACTAAGATAGAAAGTAAGGGAAGAAAGAAAGAAAGAAAGAAAGAAAGAAAGAAAGAAAGAAAGAAAGAAAGAAAGAAAGAAAGAAAGAAAGAAAGAAAGAAAGAAAGAAAGCTCTTTCTCCTCCTCCTCCTCCTCTTCCTCCTCTTCCTCCTCCTCCCAACTACCTCCCATCCCCAGGCCTGGCTTTCTCTCCACTGAGCCACCCAGCTGCTCCCTTTCTTTCTCTTCTACTCACATATTTCCATCCCAATAGAATATAACCTCTTTAAGGACAAAGACTATTTAATTTTCATCTTGGCCTATCCCCAGGGTCTAGCAAAGTATTACTATGAAAACTCATTGAATGAATTAAAAAATATATAGATAGGCATGAAACGAATGCAGACATCATCAGGCATGCACAGATCCAGATATAAAGGGGATTCTTGTTCAGGTACCATTAGGACTAGGGGAGGTCTGAAGTCCTTTCCAATTGTGAGTTTCTATGTGACTTGTTTAAGGTCACACAGCTAATGAGTGGTGAGACTGGGAGCAGAAGTTGGGTCTTCTAACTCCTGGTGGAATGTCCTTTTTACCACAGCAGGGCCAATGTGGGTCAGAAATAGAATCAGGCATTCACCTTAAAGTTAGAGTAAGGGTAGCTGATGGGGGTAAGGTGAGCAGTCAGCATTCAATTATGAAAGTATAGACCTTGATACAGAGGAAAGAGATTTGGAGTCAGAAGAGCAGAATTCAGATCCTACCTTTGTCATTTGTGTGTGTGTGTGATAATCTTTCTTTCTGGGTCTTGGTTTCTTCAGAAAAATGAAGGGAGAGGGTTAGACTAGGTGGCTTCTTCTCTCTCTTTCTTTCTCTCTTTCTTTCTCTCTTTCTTTCTTTCTCTCTCTCTTTCTTTCTCTCTTTCTTTCTTTCTCTCTCTCTTTCTTTCTCTCTCTCTTTCTCTCTTTCTTTCTTTCTTTCTTTCTTTCTTTCTTTCTTTCTTTCTTTCTTTCTTTCTTTCTTTCTTTCTTTCTTTCTTTCTTTCTTTCTTTCTTTCTTTCTTTCTTTCTTTCTTTCTTTCTTTCTTTCTTTCTTTCTTTCTTTCTTTCTTTCTTTCTATCTTAGTTACAACCCTAAGACAGAAGGGCAAGGGCTAGGTAAACAGCGTTAAGTCACTTGCCCAGAGTCACACAACTAGGAAGTATCTGAGGCTATATTTGAACCCAGGTCTTCCTGATTCTAGGCCTGGCTCTCTATCTTCTGTGCCACTCATTATCCCTTCTTCCATGTTCTAGACTGTTAAAGTTTAAGAGAGGGTTAGAAATTGGAAATAGAATTTGAGTCTGAGCCTGGATTAGGAGGTAGCAATGATAGGCCCAGGGTAGCTAGGTGACCTAGAGGATAGAGGGCTGGGCCTGGAGTCTGGAAAACATCTTCCTGAATTTAAATCTGGCCTCAAACACTTATTAGCTGGATAATCCAAGGTAAGTCACTTAATCCTATTTGCCCCAGTTTCCTCATCTCTAAAGTGCGCTGGAATAGGAAATGCAAACCACTCTAGTAGCTTTGGTGGTCATGGGGTCCTGAAGAGTCAGATCTGATTGGAATGAGTGAATGAATGGCTCCAACAACATGGTAGGACTAAAAGGGCAATATATCAATCAATCAATCAATCAACATTTATTCCATCCCTCTTAAGTACCAGGAACTGGCCTAAGAACCTGCCTAACACATGGGTGAGGAGTGTGTTACTTTTTAATAAGTATAAAGTATTTGGTGACCCTTTAGGACCAAACCTAGTAGGAGTACCCAACATCCACTTAGCTGCTTAAACTCACAAGAAGACAATCAATCCATCACTCTGATTATCAAGGAAGTATATGTCAATTCGTCCACTAGAGGGCGCCAGGTTTGTCACCGCGGCAGGAGCCTACCCAACACATGCACACAGGGTGAGCTGGTGTAAGCTATCAGTCCAGTTAACCATAGAGTTTCGAAAGAGATGGCCAAGGAGGAAATGCTCATTGACTAGGTTCTGAATTCCAGGTCAGAGATGATACGGAATTATTTCTAGAGAACATTCTCATCCTTGCAACTGAGAAATCTAACTCAGACCAACCCTCTCTATTTAGGCAGTTAACTTTCTGTAGCTCCAAATGGATTCTTAGAGATGTAGGTGATTGGTCTTACCTTGGTCTCCTTCTTCTCTTCTCCTGGTTTACTTAGGCAGTCTGATAAAGCATTATGAACCTCATCTCAGATTAATGCTTTTAGGTGCATAAAGCAAAATACATAGAATTACAGAAGAAACCCAAAGTTAGTGAAAAGAAAGATTTCATTGTCTTCCCTTCCAAGTTCATGGAACCCTAGGTTAGGAATCCAGGTTTGAAGGGCCTCCTTCCTTCTCACCTGGACCGATTGGTCTTCCTGTCTCAATTATTTCCTCTTTCTAATCCATCTTCCACAATTTGCCAAATTGGTAGACTTAAAATATAGATTTATCAAAATTGCAAAGAAAAGCTTTGGGGACCTCATGGAGTGATTCACCTAATCATCTCTCAAGCTTCCTACTATCAGCTTCCCCCCCCCCCCCGGAGGGTTGGGGGCATGATTAGGAAGCAATTGCGTCCCACCTGGTCATGGAGAAGATTAAGGAAAGAGTATGTGGATGGGGACACACTTGGGAGTCAACTAGGCAAGCAATGGAGAAGCAGAGACGGGGCTAAGCATTGAGCTGTTCTTCTTGCCAGACTGGAAGGAATCGTGGCAGCGGCCAGTATCATTATGCTTGCCTTTGAGGTCTTGAGATTGGTTTGGTACCCTCCTGCAGGACTGGCCTCTGGGTCATTTCTGACACCAGTAGGTAGCTTCATCGCTCTCTTAGAAGGGCTCAGTTCCAAACACAAAATGGCGGACGACAGCCTCTCTCCCAAGAGCAAAGAAAGTGGGGCAAAACCAATTGGATTTCCGTCTCCAGACCTCATCTCCCTCCTCCTAGAACAACGTCTCTTGCTTGCCTTAGAGCAAGTACATGGTCCTTCACTGTGTGTGTGTGTGTGTGTGTGTGTGTGTGTGTGTGTCGTTGGGGCTGGGGAGGGAAGATGGCAAGCATTGTTCAGACTCTGCCAGTCTCTTTGCTCTCTATCCTTAAATTGTCATCACCCCATGCCCCGGGGTAAATAATAACTCAGAACAGATAAGGAGGGCACAGATGGGCGCTAGTTACAAGGCATATCCCCAATTCCAGAAAATGCCCTTCTCAGAACGACATAGGTATTTATTTTATGATAAGTCAAGTCATGTGTTTTCCAGTGAAGTCTTAGAACCTTGGGTGGGCCCTTGCCTATGGTGCACAAGCCAGGGCTCAGCTCTGGTTCCAGTTAAGGGTAGATTTAGGATTAAGGTTCCTGTTTAGGTCCAGCTTTGGGGCTAGGCGAAGCCCAGATCTCACTCTACTCAGAGAGGTGCCCCTCTCCCTCCCAGGCTCAGTGTCCCGTTCACAGACAGCAGGCCCCTGACATTTATTAATGTTCTTTTACCATAGAGAACATCTGGCAATTAATTATGCACTAATTAGGGATTCAAAGTCCCTAACAGGAGAGCTGATTTATGGGCCCAGGGACCAGGAGAGTGGGGGTGGGCACAGAGTACTTCCAGGGAACCACTAAGAAGGAGTTCTTAACCTTTCCGTGTCATGGACCTTTTAGGCAGTCTAGTAAAGCATTTGAACCCCTTCTCAGAACACGGCTTTTTTAAGTGCAGAAAGCAAAATACATGGGATTATAGAAGAACCCAAAAGTTAGCAAAAAGAAAGATTTAATGTTTTTTTTCCTCCCACATTCATGGAACTCCGGGTTAGGAATCCTTGCTTTAAGACGATGGTCTTAAACTTTTTAGTCTTGGGATGTCTTTATGTTCTTTTTTTTAAACCTTTACCTTCCGTCTTGGAATCGATACTGTGTATTGGCCCCAAGGCAGAAGAGTGGTAAGGGCTAGACAATGGCAGTCAAGTGACTTACCCAGGGTCACACAGCTGGGACATGTCGGAGACTAAATTTGAACCCAGGACCTCCCATCTCTAGGTCTGGCTCTCATCTTTATACTCTTTAAAAAATCCTCACCTTCCATCTTAGAATCAATACAAGGCAGAAGAGTGCTAAGGGCTAGGCAATGGGAGTTAAGTGACCTGCCCAGGGTCACACAGCTAGGAAGTGGCTGAGGCTGAATTTGAACCCAGGACCTCTGTCTCTAGGTCTGACTCTCAGTCTACTGAGCCACCTCGCTGTCCCCCAAGAGGTCTTTATATTCTTAAAAGTTATTGAGGTCTGTTCAAATATGGCACCCGAATTCTCAGCCTTATACTCTAGATGCGGTTGAAGCAGAGAAGAGGCAGCTATACTATCATCTCCCTCACTCTGGTCCCTGGGCTTCTATTCATGGTGCCCAAGAGTCTGTTGCTTGCACCAGCCTAGGCTTTTCTGGTGGCTTCTTTTCTTTGGTCCCTTCAGGAAGGATAGAGTTTTCTTTTGTGGAGGACTCAGGGAAGGAGGAGTCCAATGGGTGAGCAGGCTCTGGATCTGCCCTGGGTACCAGTCTATCCATTTGGGGCTTTGAGGTCCCCGGTCAGACCCCCAGCCCACCCAACGTTCCGAGGTAGCGGTAATCTGGCCTCAATTAGTGTGACATGGGAAAGCAATTAGGCTATCAGAGGCTGGAAGCAGGGAGTGGGGAGATGTCGAAGGCAATCTCTAATGAAGCATGATGTTCATTGAGCTCTGATGGGTCAGCCAGTTATCCCAGAGAAAGGGGGAGGGATAGGGAAACCGAGATGTTGCCTTCAGGATTCCTTAACAAGAAGAAAAGATTTCAGCTTGCAGATGTATCCACTTCAACTTCTTCACTTAAAAAAAAAAAAAACTAAGGAGAAATGACTTGACCAAGGGCACACAGTAAGTTTAGGAGCTAGTAGGCATTTGAGAAGGATCTGAACCTCGCCTGTCTCCCTGATTCCAAATCCAGTGTCTGATCCACTATTCCATGCTGCCTCAGTTCAAAGATCTTAATGGAGGTGGGTGGAGTTGCATTCAGGGTTGGTGAATCACAATGTTTCCCCCAAAACACACTTCTTGTTGTTCAGTCATGTTTCAATTGGATCCAACTCTTTGTGACCCTTCGGTTGGGGAAAATGGGGAAAACTCATTTGGGGCTTTCCTGGCAGATGCTGGAGCGGTTTGCCATTTCCTTCTCCAGCTCATTTTTTCAGATGAGGAAACTGAGGCAAACAGGGTTAAGTGACTTGTCTAGATGGACACAGTAAATGTCTGAGGCTAGATTTGAACTCAAGAAGATGAGTCTTCCTGACTTCAGGCCCAGCACTCCATCCACTGTTCCACCTAGAAGTGCCCCATCCCTAACTATGCTTCTCGTATCCTAATTAGACACCCAAGCCTTATAGACAAATAGACTACTAGAGACAAAAGGGACCTTCAGGATCATGGAGGTCAATCCCTTCATTTTATAAATAAGGAGATGGAAGCCAGTATAAAACCACTGAATATTCTGAGCATGGCAGCTTGGCAGAGTAGACAGAGAGCTGGTTACAAGTCAGGAAGACCTGGGTTCAAATCCAGCCTCTGAAGACTATTGGCTATATGAACCTAGGCAGTACACTACGTAGCTCAGTGCCCCCAAGGCCACACTCTGTCACCAGAAGTAGCACAACAGTTACACATATAGATCTCTTGGTGGTTTCTCAAAATAGTTCCTTATATCAATGGCATCCTAAATCATGGGACAAGAGCTAGATTAGATTGTGGGAATGGCTACCAAGAGAGAATACAAGATTCTGCCCTCAAAGAGATTTTTATCTAATTAATGGCAGGGATGAGTAATAAAAACCAACAACAATAAGGGGCAGTTAGGTGGCTCAGTCGGTAGAGAGGCAGGCCTGGAGATGGTAAGTCCTGAGTTCAAATCTGACCTCAGACTCTTCTTAGCTGGGAGTCCCAGGACAAGTCACTTAACCCCCATTGCCTAGCCTTTACTGCTCTTCTGCCTTGAAAACAATATAAAGTATTGATTCTAAGATGGAAGATATGTTTTTTTTAAACAAGGAACAAACAAAAAATCCCATCTCTTACCTTAATGGCAGCCAAGATATATGTGAAGTGCTTAGCATGATACCTGGCACATAGTAGGTACTTAAATTCTGACTCCTTCCTTTCCTCCCCTTCCTGGTGGGGAATCCAGAATCCAGTGATTTTTTTACATGCAGCGTCTCCCTTTGGGCTGTCAGTTCACATATGGACTCCTGAGGTTTGACCCTAACCCAGGGGGTGTGCTGGCAAATGTTTAACAACCGTCTCTCTGGGAAAGATTTTATGGACACATTCTAAAACTTAATCTCCATTATTAACATTTTATCCATCACTTTCTTAAGTCTGGACCATCAACAAAACAATAACTCAATCCTGATTTGTAGCATTTGGCCATTTCCAACTTGTAAATCCTCGCACTGAAAATTTAACAATCATCTCTAGAGAGCTGTTTAGAACTGATTATAGCACACCCCTGCCCAAATGCCCTCTTAACTGTAACTTCTTCCCCTAGAATGGATGGGAGATTGCACCTCTCTGCCTTGGATTATGTATCTCTTGGGTGTTGTTGGGAGTGGGTTTTTGGGAAGTGTTCCCCAGAATTCCTCTTCTTATCTCCTGCCCAGAGTAGATCATTACACTCAGGCTCCGGTTTATCGTCAGTGGGGCCATGGATGGGCTGGGGGTGCACGTGGAAGCCGGGTACCCTGTACAGGCATGTCTCAGGGGATGGAGAGAACAGGGGGAAGAAGCATTCGTATGGTCTAAGGGGGTGCCAGGCATTGTGCTAAGCCCTTTACTAATATTCTTTTACTTGCTCACGAGAATGGAAACTACAAACAACTCGCAGCCTAATCTGTCTGCTGGTCTAGCTGTCTGCCTACCTGTCTGGGTTGCTCTCGTCTTTCCCTCCTCTCCCTCCCGGTCCCAACTTCTGCCAAGAACATTCCTGGGTTGGGGCAGGGTGGGAGGATGATCATCACCGACACCAATTAAGCCCTGAACTGCCTGGGGAAGAGCATATCCAGGAGAATCAAAATCCATTCAGCTGAGGCTGGGAGGAGATAGGTGAGTGATGGGGTGAGGGCAGTGGGTGGCTGCGAAGAAGAGGGAGATAAAGAGAGGGTAGATGCCCCAACAACTTACTGCTGAAACTGCCCGCGCCTCCCCAACCTAAAGTACCATGATGCAATCGCTGCTCCGTCCTTCGTGGCCCGTGGTATCTGTGGGGCTTTCTTGGCAAGGATCCTGGACTGGTTTGCCATTTTTTTCCTCCTGTGGATCCCAATGGATGCTTTCATCAGGTAATCTGAAGTTAAGTGATTTGCCCACTGTTATATAGCTAGGATGTGTCTGAGGGAACAAATTTGAATCCAGGTGTTTCCAGCTCTAGGCTTGGCTCTGTCTGTTGAGCTACCTAGCTTGCCCTCATGGTATGGTCTTAATAAATGTTAATAGTAGTATGTGATAGGAGGTAGAAAGCCAAGCCTGAAGATAGAAGGTCATTGGTTCAAATCTAACTTCAGACACTTCCTAGCGGGGTGACCTTGAGTAAGTCACTTACCCCAGTTGTCTAGCCCTTACTGCTCTTCTTCCTTGGAACCAGTAGTATCCATTTTAAGTCAAAAGGAGGTTTAAAAAGAAAAAGAAGACCCTATTACGGGGCAGATAAAGTATTTAACCCCAACTGCCTAGCCCTTATTGCTCTTCTGCCTTGGGACCAATGGTATCCATTTTAAGACAAAAAGAAAGGTTTAAAAAGGAAAAAAAAAGCCCCTACTATGAGGCAGATAGCTGGCATGATGGATAGGGTGTTTAACCCCAACTGCCTAGCCCTTATTGCTCTTCTGCCTTGGAAATGATATGATTCTAAGATAGATGGTAAGGACTTTTTTTTAAAATACCCTACTGTGCGCAATGAACTGAGATACAAAATTTAGATTATACACGATTCCTGTCCTAATAGAATTTGTCATGGGAGGTGTGGGAATTGTTTTGGTGGGGTGGGGATGGAATAAAACACCCCCAGATAATGCTTATTGCAGGGTAGGAAGTGTCCTGGCCCCCAAGTCAGAAGACCCAGGTTCAAATTCCATCTCTGATGTTTACTACTGATATGACCTTGTGCAACTCATTTGACTTTCTTATGCTTTGATTTTCTCGTCTGTGAAATTAGGGAGCTGGACTAGCCTCTGAGGGCCCTTCCAGCTTGGAGTTTATGAACCCACCATACACCATAGCTCCTGGTTGGTACTCTGGAGAGCTACAGAGCAAAGCCTAGATGAGAGAATGCTGAGAGGGAATCGTGAAAAGGTAGGAATTCAACCTGTTGGGGAAGAAGAACTCCACATATGAATAATATACTCTGGGCTTGAGTCTGCCAGAAACAATTTGATTTAATTTAACATTTGATGTCCAAGTCAGTTGTATCTTGGAGAGAGAGAGAGAGAGAGAGAGAGACAGAGAGAGAGAGAGAGAGAGAGACAGAGAGAGAGAGAGAGACAGAGAGAGAGAGAGAGACAGAGAGAGACAGAGAGAGAGAGAGAGACAGAGAGAGAGAGAGAGACAGAGAGAGAGAGAGACAGAGAGAGAGAGAGAGAGATAGAGAGAGGGAGAGAGACAGAGAGAGAGAGAGAGACAGAGAGAGAGAGAGAGACAGAGAGAGAGAGAGACAGAGACAGAGAGAGAGACAGAGAGAGACAGAGAGAGAGAGAGAGACAGACAGAGACAGAGACAGAGACAGAGACAGAGAGACAGACAGACAGAGAGACAGACAGACAGAGACAGAGAGAGGGAGGGAGGTCTAAATTGGTATAGTGCCCTGGGCCAACCAATATAACCTCCCTCCCAGTGATGATTTTCGGTAACATTTACAGAAATCTCCAGGAAGAAAACCAGGATATTTAAAATATAGTTTGAGTTAACATTTCAGAATTATGGAATAACAACCCCATTCTTCCTAGACTTTTCCTAGCAGGAATCAGTCTATTTCTCAATGGAAGAAAAAGCAGAAACTGTGCCTTCCTCTAGGTCTGGGGGCGAGGGTTGGGGAAAGGGGAAAATCTTATTCAGACAAAAATTTGGTTATCACTAATAATTAATTTCCCAAAGGAAGGCCTAAATGTTTGTTTTTTACACTTTCCTAAAGGGAAAAGTCTGGTAAAGGTTTTAGGCTGGGGTAATATCATTTCTTACTATTTCTAGAGAAATTCTTAAGGGAGGTTTTTAATATGCTTCCACATAGTGGAGGAAGATATTTAAAAAAAACAAAACTTCCCTTTCATCTTAGAATTAATACTATGTATTGGCTCAAAGTCAGAAGAGCATTGAGGACTAGGCAATGGAGGAGTAAGTGACTTGCCCAGGGTCATACAACTAGGAAGTATCTGAAACCAGATTTGAACCCAGGACCTCCCATCTCCAGGCCTAGCTCTCTATTCACTGAACCATCTAACTGCCTCCTAGAAGAAGGGTATTCCAAGGCAAAGGTATAATCTAAACAGACACATGAAGACAGTGTGGAGAAAGTGCTGTGTAGCATCAGAGGGGAAAGGTCATTATTGATTTATGGAAATCAGGGGAGATTTCCTGGACAAGCTGGCGTCTAGATTAAGCTTGAAAGGGGGGCATCTAGCCATGTGAAACCCTGGGCAAGACACAACCTCAATTGCCTAGCCCCTATTGTTCTTCTGCCATGCAACTGAGGCTTAGGAGGGGGGGGTTAGAGAAAAAGGGAGAGATAGGGAAAGAAAGGAAAGAAGGAAGAAAGGAAGGAAAATGGGGACGAAGGACTTCAACAGGTAAAGTGAAGGGAAGCATAGAATTAGGAATAGACCAAAGAGGCCAAAGGCATGGCAGCTGGAAAGTACAGGGCATAAACAGGGAGCAGAGAGCAGGATGAGTGTCTGGGGGTTCTGGTCACTGCTATTCACCAACCTTTCTACTCAACTAGAAAAGGACTGATGATAAATGACGAACTGAATGAATGAGTCCATGTGCTTATCCACCTGATGACAGAACAGAAGAGAATAGTCCTTCAGTGGGAAGAAGAGGGTTAGTTGTCTAACTAAAGAGAGGTGAGGAGGAGACATGAGACTAGGGGGCCAAAGTAGACTTATTGTACATTGCCTTTTCTTTTGGGTCTTTAATAGCAGGAAGGACCCTCTGCATGCATGCATCCCTCAGGAGCTGCAACTGGCTCCATCATCCAGTCCCAACTTCAAATGCAGAGACTGGGAAGCATCCCAAAAGAGCTGAGCCTGATCCCCTCAAATCCTTTCCCTTCCCCTATTTCCCACTTTGGAATATCCCTGTCTGTCCCTCCCTTTTCTTCCTATGATCTTCCTCATGTCTCCCGGATTCTCCCTGTTCAAGCTATGCCCCAGTCTTTTCTCCCATGGATCTCTCCCCACTTTTCTCCTCCTTGAGTCCATCAATCACCAAACACTTCTTACAATCTGCTTGTTCTCAGCAGCTGCCTGAGAAATTGGGGTGAGCGGGTAGCAGAAGGAAAGAGGAAGCAGGGAAGGTCGAGGTTGGGGAGGTTTAATAGCCTCTTCCACCAAGAGAACTAAACCCAGGAAGGAGTGTTGGGTAGAAAGGACTCAGGAGTCCAGGATACCTCGATAAAGCTACGTAGAGGTGAGGGTGTCAATGAAGAAAGACTATAGCTGATGTTCTAGTGGGGGGGAGGTAGAGGAGGAATCAACAAGGGGACTTTTCAAGAAGATGATTCATTAGGATGGCTCATGGGAGGGGGAGGTTCACTTTCCCCTCTTCTCTCCTACCTCCCCTCATCTGCTTCCCACCTCCCACTGGGGATGAAGAGAGCGAAGAGCACGAGAAACGCCAGATGTGGGGAACTGGAGCTTTGGAGCAGGGTCTGGGGTCACAGCAAAATGATTACTCTTCTGGTGTCTCTAGGAGGTTGTCACAAGATACAGTATACCTGGATTCAAACCTTTGCTGATGGTCCACTCCTGGCAACAAGAGGGTATAGGATCCTAAAGATTCAGAAGGGGCCTTTGAAGTTATATGATCCATCCCCTTTATGAGGAAACGGAGGCACAGAGGGATGAAATGACCTGCCTAAGGTCACATAGGCAGTGCTAGGGCTAGAATTTGAACCCAGGTCATAGAAAGTTCTCTGGAATACAGGTTCTATTACCTCTAGGGAAGCCTTGCTTCTCAGCCTCATTATGTGGGGAGCAAGCCTTGTCTGATCTCGTGCCCCCAACTTGAACTTGTCCCTGATAGGAATATGGAATCTTGGAATCAGGTCAGGGGATTGTTGAAGCAGGCTGGAATTTAGGGCTTATAGCTGGGGACCAAGGACCTTGGTGACTGGGAGGACTGTGGGAATTGGGAGGCTTGGGGGAGAGGGGTAACTGGTAATGACCATTGATAGTCTGTCCCTAGAAGATGGGGTTCTAGGAGCAGAGGACAGGAAGAGGCTGTAGCCCCAGTTAGCAAGGATTAACTGTGTGGTTTTGGGTAAGTCCTTACCTGCTGGGCTTTGGATCTCTCATCAACGGGACAAGAAGGTGGAATGAGGCGGTCTCCAATACCCTTGTCAGCTCTAAAACTCTAAGATTTCCACCCAGCAGTTCGAGGGAGGAAGCCCAAGGTAGTAGAACAGACTCCCTTCTCCTGTGTGGAGTCCACCCTAGGTGGAGAAAGGGGATGGATGAGTTAAATATTAGTCCACAGTCTGAATCCTTTTTCAAGGACCACTTCATCAGCTTCTCATAAATATATGGCTTCTCCCTACCTGTGGCACTGTGCCCATCTCCCCCCCCCCCCCACTCTTCAGCCAGTTCTCTAGCCATCACTTACCCGTGTTATTGAAAGAACTATCATGCGTGGTAGAGAATTCCATCCCGGGGGATCTTGGCTGTGTGCTACTGTAGGAGAGCCCCAGAGAGGACCCCCAAGCCTTGGGGCCTTTGGCCATGCCCCAATGAGGCTTTAGGAAGAGGATCCCACTTGGTTCCTCTTTTCAACAATGGACCCCTTTCCTAGACCCTTGTGCTCTTCCACACACCAGGTCCCTCTGCTAAGCAATGAGGGGCTGTAGTGGATAGGGCTCTGGACTCAGACCGAGGCAAGACTTGAGTTTGAACTGCGCCTCATTTAGTAGCTCTGTGACCCTGGGCAAGGGACCTGACTTCTCTCCGGCTCAATTTTCTCATCTGTAAAATGGAGGAACCATAGGGTTCTTCACAGGGATGCCCTTGGGAGCAAGTGAGAGAAGGGATATCAAGTGGCAAACCTTAAAGTGCTAAAGAAATGAACACTCGCTCTTACTATTATTATTAATTATTCACCTCATATTACTTTTAGACTACAGGCTCCCTAAGGGTGGGGCTCTCGTGGGCTGGGGCACCTTACCTGAAAGCCCAGAGCCACCCAGAGCTGTCTCAAGGTTGGGGCTCCCCCCCCAAGGGAAATCTGGACAGGTCCCTTTGCAGATGGAGAGACTCCAGCTAAAGGACAGAAGGCGGCTCAGGACACTCAGCTCTTCCAGAAATTCTCCCCCCTCATCTCACCTGCTCTTTCCATGCCATCAACCTGTTCTCTAATATCCTAAGCGCCAGCCACACTTCTCTCCCCTCCACCCTGACATTATTGAAGCGTTGGGAGGAGGCGGCATCCTCCCCTCCCCCTCTCTTCCTCCTCTCCCTTCCCCCTCTCCCCTAGTTAATTAAGTCAGGAGAGCTTGGACAGAATTACAGACTCTGATGGATAGCCCCCTGGGGCAGGGGCCATGTGGAGAGAGGCTGAGCTCTGTCATATCACTAACACCTCCGAGCATGTGCTGGGAGGGCCGGGGAGAGGAATCGAGTCAGTGCATCCAGGGCGATCCTGACTCTCCCTGTGGCCAGCCCTTTGCCGGGTTCTGCTTTTGGGGAGACACCAAAAGAACAACCTCATCCTGGACCCAGAGGACTCCCACTGTGGTTGGGGAGATGAGGCTCACGAGGAAGGCAGAATGGCAGAACTCTTCAGAGCTGGAGTAGTTTAGGGCATGCCGGGAGCACAGATCTATAGTTGGGTGAGATCTTGGAGGCTGTCTGCTCCAATGCCCTCTTTTTACAGAAGGGGAAACTGAGGCTCAGAGACATGAATTGATATGGCCAAGGTCACACAGGTTCTAAATATCAGAGATGATATTTGAGCCAGATCCTCTGCCTCCAGAATCAGTACTGTTCAGAGAAGTTAATAAGCATTTATTAATCCCTTACTGTGTGCCAGACTCTGAGAATATAAAGACAAGCAGAAAGAATAACAATAGAACTCGTCCTTAAGATTACTTTCTAATGGGGGAAGAGTTAGCTGAAAAGCAGGGAGGAGAGATTGGAGGGAAAAGTCCTTGCCCTCCAGGAGCTCACAATCAAATGGAGGAAATAACAAACAAATGTGCAAAACCAAACTATATTCAAGCTAATGGGAATTAATGAACAGAGGAAAGACCCTAGAATTAAAGGGAGCTTGGAAAAGTGTCCTACAGAACTTGAAGGAAGTCAGGGAAGCCAGGAGGCAGAGGAACAAGTAAAGAGTGTGGGCTTCCTGGAAGGGGTCCCACCAGAGATGGGCTCTCCATGGCAGGTAGGATTTGGATAGGCAGGAAGAAGGAAGGAGGACATCCAAACATTTGAAGAACTGCCATATGGAAGGATTAGATTTATTGTGACTCCAAAGAATAGAAGCAGGATGGTTGGAAGTGATTGGGAGGCAGACTTCAGCTCAATGTAATAGGCAGAGTGGCTTTGGATTCAGAAAGACCTGGGTTCAAATCTTGCCCTGGGATTCTTACCAGTTGGGTGCTCTAGACCTATGTGCTTTACTTTCCACATCTGTGAAATAGGATAATAATGCTAACCTCCTAGGATTGCTATGAGGACCATATAAGATAATGCATACATGTATGCTTTGCAAACTTTTTTTTAAAGCTTTACTTTCTGTCTTGGTAATGACGCTAAGACAGAAGGGCAAGGGCTAGGCAAATGGGGTCAAGTGACTTGACCAGAAACACACAGCTAGGAAGCATCTGAGGTCAAATTTGAACTTGGGTCCCCTTGACTTCAGACCTGGTACTCTAGCTATTGGGCCACCTACCTGCCTGGGTTTTGCAAATTTTAAAGCTCTATAGAAATTCTAGTTATTAAGATTTTTTATAAGGAAGCTCTTTTTAACAATCGGAATTGAACAGGCAGTGAGAGGTAGTGAGTTTTCTGTAATTGGGAGTGTACCAGCAAATGTTCAAAGCTATTGGTGAATAGGATATTTCTGCATAAGGAGGGGGATAATTAGAAATGACCCCCACGGCCCCTTCCAATTCTGTGATTTGTGCAAAGCAGTCAACAGCAGGAGAGGATTGTCCAACAGATGCCCTAGATGTGGGCCCCCCAGGATAGGAGATGGGGTGCAATTAGCTCGAACCCCTTCCTTTCATGGCTCAGGGACTCCCAAGATGGGGGGCCGAAGAACAGGTCACATCTTTGTCCCTGCTTTGGAATCCTCGTCCCTTGGTGAGGTGCCTGGGGAGTCATGGGTCTTGGAGGGGGCTGCAGACGTTTCCAGATATTCACAAAGGCTAGTATTAAAAGGAAAGTGCCCCTATGTAGGCAAGAATAACCCCACTTCCTGGTTTCCTATAACACATTCCCCATAACTTGCTAGGAACTAAGAAAGACTTAGAAGTCACTTAATAAATATTCCTTGAATTCGATTGAATGGTCCTGAGGGGCTTCTGGAGTTTGGGTATCTAGGGATCCCAGAGGGTCTTAATCTGGATCTAATAAAATTAGGCCAATGGAGTAGAGGGTACGTGTTGGGAAGCAGCAGGAGTTAAGATTGGGGCTGGGGCTCAGCTGCGGAGGGCCTTGACTAGAGGACCTGAATTTGAATCTGGACTTGGAGAGTCATAAACCCTCTAACCACTCTGGGCCTCATTTTCCTCATCTGTAAAATGAGGGGCAGCTAAGTGAATAGTGCTGAGCCTGGAGTTAAGGAGACTCATCTCTCCTGAATTCATATCTGGCCTCACACTTTCTATCTGTGTGATCCTGGGCAAATCATTTATTTTTTAATGAAAGATTTTTTTATTTTAAAAACTAATTTCCACATAAGTTTTCTGAAGTCATATGATCCATATTGTCTCCCTCCCGTCTTCCCTCCCAACTCCTGGAGCTGACAAGCAATTCGATCTGGGTTTTACACGTATTATTATTATTTAAATATTGGAGTCAATACTTTACACGTATTATTGCACAAAACATTTCCACATTATTCATGTTTATAAGTGAATAATCTTATAGAACCAAACCTTCCACGTCTTATGCCCAAATAAACAACTGATAAATCATATGTTTTCACGGGCTTTCTACTCCAGCAGTTCTTTCTCTGGAGGTGGGCAGCATCCTTTCGGTCCAGTTGGGTTCTCCAAGGCTTTTGTGTAGGGGCAGCAAATTGACTCAGTGGATTGAGTGCCAAACCTGGATCTGGGAAGACTCACCGCCGGAGTCCAAATCTGGCCACAGACTAGCTGCGTGGCCTGGGACAAATCACTTAACCCTGAGAAAGTCACTTCACTCTGTTTGCCTCAGTTTCTCCATCTGTAAAATGAGCCGGAGAAGGAAATAGCAAATCACTCTCGTTGCTTTGCCAAGAAAACCCCAAATGGGGTGATGAAGAGTCGGACATAACTGGAATGACTAAACAACATGTGTGCCTATGTGGGGTGAGGGATGGAGGAAGGGAGTTGAGGGAGAGACCAAGGAAAGGGGGAATCAAGGGGCTAGGGAGGGAGCACCATAGTGATGATGCAGGTGGGAAGGAGATAAGTAGGGCCTTCCACCTAAGGAGGAGAAGACAATAAGACCCCTAAGCTGGGGAACTCAGGGTAGGAGGAGATGGGGGAGGTTTGGGTGCTCCCTCCCTAGCCCCTCTCCTTCTCCCAGAGGCTCAGGTTATGTCGAAAGTCTCAGAATGTGGAGCAAAGGGGACTCTAGAGAAGAGCCCAATGAGGCAAATTCAATGTAGCCTTGATGTAAAGGAAAATGAACAAGAAAGAAATGGTAACCCTTCGAGTTCCCTAAAGGTGAGCTGGGTGCCTTTGGGGGGGGGTCTTCCAGCAGACCCCCCAGGACCATTTGTCAGGTATTATGTGCAAGAGATGCCTTTTCAGGTAGGTGGGGTTGGGAGGCCCCTTCCAAAGCTGAGGTTTGGTGACTCTCTGGGTAGCCCCAAGTATAGATTTTTGAGCTAGAAGGAACCAACCTTTATATTTTACTGATGAAGAAATTGAGGTCTAGACTTGCTCGAGGTCACCTCAGGAGTCAGTGAACTAGAACCGGGGTCTCCTCACTTCTTGTTCCATGCTTCTGGTCTCATCCCAGAGATGTCATAAGGTGTTTGGGGGCGGGGATGATGGTCTGAAAGCCATAGGAAAATGGCGGGGGGGGGGGGGGGGGGGGGGGGGGGGGGGGGGGGGGGGCAGGGGTCCTCAGGCTTTTATTTTTCTGATGTTCGTCCAGAGCCATGACTAATTTTTCAACGCACTCCCAGCCCTTCATCCCCAGGGAATTTCCACTAGAGCAAATTTATCCTGACCCATTCTTGACCCTGTCTTGTGGTACGTATAGAATTTGGATAAAATAGAGTGGAGGGTCTCTGTCAAGGCTAGCCATGGCTAGGTCTGCAGCTGATCTAGGTCCAGCCATGGAGAGCCTAACTCTACACAGTTCTCTTCTGACCTCCATATCCATTTAGACACACTAGGTCAGTCACACACTCACATACACAGAGAAAGAGACATGGGGTGTGTGGGGGGAGAGAGAGAGAGAGAGGAAGAGAGAGACAGAGACAGAGAGACAGAGAGAGACAGACAGAGAGGAAGAGGGAGAGGGAGACATGGGGGAGAGAAAAAGAGAGAGAGAGAGCGAGAGGAAGAGTGAGAGAGAGGAAGAGGGAGAGGGAGAAATGGGAGAAAGAAAGAGAGAGGAAGAGTGAGAGAGAGAGAGGAAGAGAGGAAGAGGGAGAGGGAGAAATGGGGGGGAGAAAGAGAGAGAGAAATGGGGGGAGAGAGGAGAAGAGAGAAGGGAGAGAAGGAGAGAGGGCGAGAGAGACAGACAAAGAGAGAGGGGAGGGAGAAAGAAGAGGGAAATAGGAGAAAGAGAGAGGAAGAGAGAGAGGGAGAAATGGGGGAGAGAGAAAAGAGGGGAAAGAAGGGGAGAAAAAAGAGAGGAGAGAAAAAGAGGGAAAGAGGGGGGAGGGAGAGAGGGAGAGAAAGGGAGAGACAGAGACAGAGAGAGGAGAGAGAGGAGGGAGGGAGGGGAGAGCGAGAGCGAGAGCGAGAGAGAGAGCGAGAGCGAGAGCGAGAGAGAGAGAGAGAGAGAGAGAGAGAGAGAGAGAGAGAGAGAGAGAGAGAGAGAGAGAGAGAGAGAGAGAGAGAGAGAGATCTCAAAGTGTTTTGCAGACAAGATCTCCAGATTTGGTACCATAAGACAGCTGGGTGAGGAGGAACATTGTAAATCTTTATTAGGATCTGAACCCTTCCCTTACTCTGGGGAGGAGTCCAAGTCTGAGCCAGAAAACAGGTCCTTCTAAACAGATGTAGAGATCCAGCTTTGTCCCTGGGCTTCCCGGGGCCCTGGCTTGTGACCTACACCCAGAACAGTCCCTAGGGCAGACGATATCTCCATAGCTCTCAACCAGACCCAGGGAGAGCGAAGGGGCAGGAGGAAGAGGCCAGTTTGAGACGCAGCAGGAAAGAGCCTGGGACTAGATGGGGAAGGGATAGAAAAGGACACGAGAAATCTTAGGACCGTAAGAATTTCTGTTCTGGGGGTATTTGGAGCATAGCCAGAGAAACAGACTGGAGTGGGGCAGGAGAGCGTTTTAGGGCAACAGGACCCACCAGGTAACATGAATAGAATATTGAGCTGGGGGTGGCAGTGCTGGGAAGAGGGCAGACGTCTCGGTCTAGATGCCGCCTCAGACTCTGCCTGGGTGTCGTGAGATCTCTGGGCTGGGATTTCTAGTAACAGTTATTTACTATATGTTTATATTTACTCTTCTTCCTAGAGGACGCCTACGTGCCTATCAGGCAGAAGGTGTGTATAGAGGGCTCTGCGGTCTGGACAGTGCGGCCGAAGGCAGGGAAAAGGTCAGGGGGGCTCTGGAATGTAAGAAACACTCTCCTAGGGAGAGGCATGACAAGCTCCACACTAAACGCTGCTTTCAAAAATCTGGAGGACTATCCTATGGAAAGGGATGAGGCTTGTTTTGCTTGGCTTCATTGGATAGAACTAGGATTAACCGGTGAAAGTTATAAGGAGACCCGTGAGTAGCTCAGTCTATGGAAGAACTCTCTAACCTTTAGAGCTGCCCCAAAGTGGATGGCTGCCATTATTGAGTAGTGAGTTCCCTGTCATTGCAGCTATGCAAGAAGAGACAGAGTGGTCACCCATCAGGAATGTTGCAGAAAGAATTGGGAAAACTGGATTAAATGACGTTTGATGTTTCTTCTCATTCTCGAGTCCAGGGCATTGTGATTCTGAGGTTTGGGCCTAGGCAGAGATTTTGGGGCAGTGGCCACCAGGGGGCAGGCCAGGCTTGTGGGAGATCCATGGGGTTAGGCTGGGCAGAGGGTGCAGAGGGCAGGTCAGCCCTTGAGAAGAGTGAGTGTGTGATTATTCATGAGCATGTGTGCATTTTTTTGGTTATATGACTAGATTAAAATGACTTGCCCAAGGTCATACATTCACAGAGTCACTCATATACACTGTCACAAGTCCAAGGCACGGTGTCCTTTTTAAACTTAATTTTGTTATAGATTTCATGAGTGTATACAGGGAGGAGATGAGGACAAACATTCATATATCACTATACCGTTATGTGCTTTAGAAATGTTATATCTTTTGACCCTTATTACAGTCCTCTGAGGTATGTGGTAGAGATATGACAGAGAGAAGATTTTGCAGGACTTATGGACCGAGATGCATCTAGCTCTAAAATGCAAAACCCAGGATTCCTGTGGAATGTCCCCTGGTTGTTGACAGTTGGAGCTGGGGGGAGGGGGCTTTTGGTGTCTCTGGGTGAGGCACTGAAGTTACTTTTTCCCTGGAGGCTTTGGCTGGACACTCTGAGAGGAGAAACTTGACTTTTGGACTTTGTCTCTCTGGCTCTGAGGAGTTGGAGTTGACCAGAGGGGCTTTTCGGCCTCTGGGCCTCTGACTGGGGGACACACATTTGCTCTCTGGAGTTTGAAGTTGGCTGAGAGACTTTTGTGAAGCTGACTTGGCTTTGGGACTCTGGTGGATCTGATTTGGTTACTTGAAGTTCTCTGACTTTGGACAGTTGAAATTGACAAGAAGGAGAAACCTAACTGAAGAAGAAGAAAGAAGATGTCATTGTCCTCCATCTCCCTGTCTCAGAGTCACAGTTTGTGACTGGAATATTCCCTCAAACCTTTCTAAATTATCTCATTTAGATTAGGGACTTCCTCACCCCCCCTTACCTCAGTTTCCCATCCTGTGATCCCAATAAACCCCTTACCTGAGAAAGAAACTTGGAATATTTTATAATTCACTCAGGGGGAGGGAAAATTGGAGGAAGGGTGGCAGGAGGAAGAGGGTTGGAGGAGTGAGGGAGGAAGGAGATTAATTAGGAAATAGATCAGCCATTGTTAGGGATCAATAGGCATACCAGTATCCCTGTGTTTGGCAGCATCCTCCAGCAACATTTCTCTGTCCTCCATTACCAATAAGCAGCTTCAGGTCCCTATAGCAGCCTCTCTAGCCCAAAAAAACAAAACAAAACAACAACAACAACAAAAAAAAAACAGGTTACCCTCAGTGTTCATCCTCTCTATCTCAAGAAGTAAAAGGTTTTCTCCTCAGTTTACCTTCTCCATTTCAAGAAGTAAAAGTTTCAGGCAGTTTATTTCTTTATTACAGGTAATCTCTATTATTATTCTCTCTCACTTTTTTCAGTTATACTTTATTTTTAAAATGCTGTATTTGGGGGGCAGGTAGGTGGCTAAATGGATAGAGAATCAGAGCTGGAGATGGGAGGTCCTGGGTTCAAATTTGACCTCAGACACTGCCTAGTTGTTTGATCCTGGCAAGCCACTTAACCCCCACTGCCTAGTCCTTACCATTCTGTCTTGGAACTAATACACAGTATCAATACTAACACAGAAAGAAATATTTGTTTAAATTTTTAATTTAAGCTAAAATTTAAAAAATTTTAAATTTAAATAAATTTTGTTTTGTTTCCAAATACATGTAAAAGAAATGTTAACACTCATTTTTAAACCTTGGAGTTCCAAGTTCTCTCCCTCCTTCTCACCATCCCTATTTTATTTAAAGTTGAGTAAACTGAGGTAGATAGAGGTTAAGTGACCTGTCCAGGGTCACACAGCTAATAAGCATCTCCAGGATCTCCCCGATACCAGACCCAATGTTCTATCCACTGCTCCCTCAGCAATGGGGAATATTGCATGCACTTTTACATGAGGTCACTTTGTTCTTATTTTATTTAATTGTTTCATTTTATTTTAAGAGACCTACCTCCTAGTATGTGTGTGTGTGTGTGTGTGTATCTGTAAATGTTTGTACTATAAAAAGCAAAACACAGTCATAAAACTTTTAAAGAAAACTAAAAAAAGGCATGTGTTGGGACTTTATGACAACAACCATTACATCTGCCTGAACCTTTAAAGATTTCAAAGCTCTTTCATTTGGATTTTACTATAAGCTGGTGAGGTATTTGGAGCCAGCTTTGTTATTGTTTTGTAGGCAAAAGAGCTGAGTGATGGGCACGGGAGCCCACTTTTCTGACTTCTGGTTTGGGGGCTCTTTTCATGAGGTCACTCTTATTCTGATGTGTGACAGTATGTACCTGGCTGACTTGTGTGTTTGTAGGTGTGTGTGTGTGTGTGTGTGTGTGTGTGTGATTGCATGTGTGTGACCTTGGGCATTTAATTTCTCAAGCCTCAGTTTCCTCACACATAAAATGAGTGATGGACAAGACAACTTCAAAGGTTCTTTTTTCCCTTCCTTCCTTCCTTCCTTCCTTCCTTCCTTCCTTCCTTCCTTCCTTCCTTCCTTCCTTCCTTCCTTCCTTCCTTCCTTCCTTCCTTCCTTCCTTCCTTTCCTTCTTCCTTTCTTTCCTTCTTTCCTTCTTTCTTTCTTTCTTTCCTTCTTTCTTTCTTTCTTTCTTTCTTTCTTTCTTTCTTTCTTTCTTTCTTTCTTCTTCTTTCTTTCTTTCTTCTTTCTTTCTTTCTTTCTTTCTTTCTTTCTTTCTTTCTTTCTTTCTTTCTCTTTCTTTCTTTCTTTCTTTCTTTCTTTCTTTCTTTCTTTCTTTCTTTCTTTCTTCCTTCCTTCCTTCCTTCCTTCCTTCCTTCCTTTCTTCTTTCTTTCTTTCTTTCTTTCTTTCTTTCTTTCTTTCTTTTCTTTCTTTCTTTCTTTCTTTCTTTCTTTCTTTCTTTCTTTCTTTCTTTCTTTCTTTCTTTCTTTCTTTCTTTCTTTCTTTCTTTCTTTCTTCTTCTTTCTTTCTTTCTTTCTTTCTTCCTTTCTTCCTTTCTTCCTTCTTTCTTCCTTTCTTCCTTCCTTCCTTTCTTTCTTTCTTCCTTCCTTCCTTCTGTTTGGATGAACAAACATTTATTAAGATGGGAGAGATCATATAGGCTCTGGAGAACTGGAGATGCCAGTCCATGCCCTTGTGGAGTTCATAATCTAATGGGGAGGTTACAATACATACCTGCTTAAGTAGGAGAGGGCATGGAATTAGGGTAAAGGAGAATTCCAGGGTGCCTATGGAAAATCTGGGGAAGGGGAGAGCGTCTTCAGCTAGGAGGCTCAGGAAAGGTTTCATGGAGAAGGGACATCTGAGCTGGGATTTGAAGAAAAAGAATGGTAGCAGATGGAAAATGTGGAGGGAGTGTATTCCAGGCATGTGGGTAATCTTGGTAAAGGCACACCAGTGGAAAGAAGGAGGACTGAGGAATAGCCAGTAACCTCACACATTAGAAGAACAAAACTGGGGGCAGCTGAGTGGCTCAATAGATTGAGGGTCAGGCTTAGAGATTTGAGATCCTGGGTTCAAATTTGACCTCAAATACTTTCTAGCTGTGTGACCCTGGTTAAGTCACTTAACCCCTATTTCCTAGCTTTTACTGCTCTTCTGCCTTGGAACCAATACTTAGGATTGATTCTAAAACTGAAAATGAGGGCTAAAAAAAAAAGGGAAGTGCAGAGTGTAGAGGTGGGAGAGTATGAAATAAGTCTGTAAGGGTAGTTAGTACCAGACACCTGAGGTCCTTGAAGGATACACTGAGGAGTTTGTATTATATTCTAAAGATAGTAGGGAGCCATTGAGAATTTTTGTAGAAGAGAGGCGACCAGCGCATTATGAAAGTTATTTTTTGTAGCTTCAGAAAGGGTAGTTTAGAGAATAGGATTGGATAGACTGGAGGCAATGGGACCAATTAGAAGGTTATTGCAATAGCAGTTTACCAAAAGCATCTTGAGGGTTAACAAGCCCAGATCATCCTTGTGCTGGCCCCATGTGTGTAGTAGCTCGAATTTCCCCCACTCATATTTGCTTTCACACTCATTAATTTTATTATTGATAACCCTGCGGGATAAGGGCAGGAAGGGACTGACCACTAGGATTTACATTTTATACAAAACCTTTCCCCAAGGGCAGCTCTAATTGGCTGGAAGGAGTAAAGGCAGGGTTCCTTTAAGCCAAAGCAGTGAGCTTGATTTGCTGTGGGGTAGGGGAAGAGGGAAGACCTCCTGATCCTGCCCCAGGAGCCTGTCCACACTGTCATCTTTAGGTATTTCCTTGAAAAAAAAGCAACTCGACACACTGGGCAGGGCTGGTCTCAAGCCCGCGATGTGCCTTCGTTCCCTTCTCCCGGTCTCCCCCTGGCCCTCTGGGTTCCTGCGGAGGGATCTCAGGAACAAGATGCCACGGAGAGAGGCTTTTCTGACGACTCCAGCTGGTCCTTTTGCTAAGCTGACACAGGTTAAAAAGATCTAGCCTTGGGGCCGGCGGCTCTTGGTCAGCTTCCCAAGGGCACTTCCTGGCTCTTACTGGGAACAGTCGTTTACAGGGGACTTTGCCCTTGGTCCCAGGCCTTTCATCTTTCATTAATTTTAAACGTTCCCTTATCACTGAGCCTGAATATGATCCTCCTGACCTTTGGGATCTCGGAGCCTGCTTGGCTGCCTGAGGTCAGAGATCTACTGCCTCTGCTCTCTATTGACTGCTCCCCTTTACCCTGCCCCCCCATCCTGGGATCAGATGCTCCCTTCTGACATCTGCTCCTTCTTTCCCTTCCTACCCCCATCTTCTGCAAAATTCTGACCACAACTGTGCATTAAAAAAGGATCCTTTCCTTCCCTCTTGGAATCAATACTGTGTATTGGTTCTAAGGCAGAAGAGTGGTAAGGGCTAGGCAATGGGGGTTAAGTGACTTGCCCAGGGTCACACAGCTGAAGAGTGCTTTTTTTTTATTTTTTGAAAATTAAATTAAATTAATTAATTAAGAACATTTTCCCATGGTTACAAGATTCATGACCTCCCCCAACCTCCTCCAATATAGCTGACACACATTTCCATTGGGTTTTATGTGTTATTGATCAAAACTCATTTCCATATTATTGATAATTGCACTAGGGCGATCCTTTAGAGTCTACATCCCCAGTTATATCCCCAGCAAACCATGTGATCAAGAAAAATTTTTTCTTCTGTGTTTCTACTCCCACAGTTCTTCCTCTGAATGTGGAGAGTGTTCTTTCTCATAAGTCCCTCAGAATTGTCCTGGATCATTGCATTGCTGCTAGTAGAGAAGTCCATTGCATTTGATTGTACCACAGTGTTTCAGTCTCTGTGTACATTGTTCTCCTGGTTCTGCTCCTCTCACTCTGCACCACTTCCTGGAGGTTGTTCCAGTTTCCATGGAATTCCTCCAGTTCATTATTCCTTTGAGCACGATAGTATTCCATCACCAACATATACCACAATTTGCTCAGCCATTCCCCAATTGAAGGGCATCCCCTCATTTTCCAATTTTTTTGCCAACACAAAGAGTGCAGCTATGAATATTCTTGTACAAGTCTTTTTCTAAAGAGTGCTTTTTAAAGGGTGACTTACAATGAATGAGAACAAAAAATACCCAGTTTCAGAATCTAAACTTTCCAACCTTAACTAGAGTTCTCAAGCCTAGTTTAGCTCTTGTGATCTCCTTTAGGCTGGGATCCCACTCTGAGGCATCCCATTCCTAGCCTGGACATCCTCAGGGCAGATGCCGGGAGAGAATTCCTGTTTCAATATAGATTGGACTAGATGACTGTATGGTGGTAGCCAGAGTGAGAACATGGCCTATGACTCCACAAAGAATGTAAACACCTGGAGTAAATGTAAACAGCCAAAGAAGTTCCAACTGTCTCAGGGGAAAAGTTATACATGCCCCTGGGCCATCCCTGGCACCATGCCTTCTTTGTTCTGTTTTCTCTGATATCTGACCTGTCTTGGGGTTGGTGGCAGGGATCCACTATGTTACTCTATCCTCCTGCTGCCCAGGTCTGGACTTTGGTGAGTAATCTCCTCCAATTCACCCAATTAAACAAATCAACCCTAATAAAACCTATTAATAACCATTCTGGGGGGGCAGCTGGGTAGCTCAGTGGATTGAGAACCAGGCCTAGAGACGGGAGGTCCTAGGTTCAAATCTGACCTCAGCCATTTCCTAGCTGTGTGACCCTGGGCAAGTCACTTGACCCCCATTGCCTAGCCCTTACCACTCTTCTGCCTTGGAGCCAATACACAGTATTGATTCCAAGACGGAAGGTAAGGGTTAAAAAAAATAATAATAACCATTCTGGGGGGTGCCTCTTTCTTTGGTATCTCAGTAGTCTCTGGAAGATCTGCCATGGTACAATTGGCATAATGAGCACAGAACAGATCTATGCCCTTATAAGTGCCATGGTTGGCATGGTAGTCTGTCCCCCTACAAATCTTGTGTCCTTCCAGCACTGAGATTCTATGATTGCTAAGGCCCAAAGTAAAAGGCATCTTCTGTCTTAGATCACGCCAAAGTTGATTTGGGATTCAGGGCTTGGGGCACAGCGATCAAATTCATTTACTTATTCTTTAATCCCATGTTTGCTGTCAGCATGGCAGACTGAGATGTTCCTACCATATTCCTCCCTAATCCCTGGCTTTGTGGACAGACAGGTAGGAGGATACCCAAAAGGCAAAGATGAAATGAAAACCCAGAGAGGAGGGAGGAGGAGGATCCAGGAGGAGAGGGGAGTCACCAGTGCCAGATGTTGCAAAGGGGTCAACAAGGATGAAGGTCGAGGAGAGACCATTATACTTATCAGCCCTGTGAAATGCAGAAATTCAGAACTACTTTGTGACAGATGATAACACTAGGGCTGTGAAAGGTTAAATGCTTCAGAGAATTAACTTCATTTCCTTTATTTTGCCTCGGGTAAAAAAATTGGTAGAGCAGTGGAATATAATAGTAATGATGGGGATACCAACTAGTGTTTATATCACACTTTAATGTTTGTAAATTATATATACTTTAATTTACATAAATATGGCACATTTCTTTGTTTGATCATTGTAATGATAATGTGAAGTAAGTACTACAAGTATTAATGCCCCCACCCTAAAGGTGAAGAAACCGAGACACAAAGACTATCCCCATAATCATACAACTAGCAAATGTTAGCAGAGGAATTTGAATCCAAGCCTCTCCTGCCTCCAATTCTAGCACTCTTTCCAAATATTATGAATATAATTGATTTTTCAGTCAAGCATTTAACAGATTCTCTACTGCTGTCCTATGATCAATGAAATGTTAGTCAACTGGACTTGACTGGTCATATTGACACAGTATCAGCTGGGAAGGAAGTTTCATAACATCGAGTTCTCTGCTATTTCAAATTCTTATTAATGGTTGAATATAGCCACATATATGCTTATTACAAGGCATTATTATAAACTATACTAGCTTGTTATTTGATATTGATATATTATTATATTCATATTATATTTTATAAGGTTTTAATATGCTTATTAATTGTAGATGATGAAAAGTGGGTTGGGATATCTAACATATTGGATGGCAGCAGACCTACAAAAAAGATCCTGGTAAGCCTTTAAATGAGCAGAATTTAAAAAGATAAAATTTAAAAGAGAAAACTTCAAAGCTTGGGTCCCAACTGCTGGATTCACAAATACAAGTTAGTAGAGAAATTGCTAGACAATCGTTTGTATGAAAAAGGTGGGTTTTAGTAGGCTGAAAGTCAACAGTTGAACATGGTAGCCAAAATAGCTAATTTGAGCTTGTGTGCATTTTGAGGTAGAGAGTGCCTGTTAAGAATGCTGGCAATGATAGTATTCTGCATTCTGCCCTGGGTATGTGGGATATTGTGTCCAGTTCCAGACACCACCAACTTCTAAGAAGAATAGTTAACAGGTTAAAGACTGCCCAGAAGATAGCTTCCAGGACTATGAGGGGATTGGAACTTTACAACGATAGGTCAAAGGAAGTGGGAATGTTTAATCTTGATGAGAGAAGACTGGTGGGGGGGGAAGGACAAGAGGAGGGTGGTGTGTTCTTATTGTTATTGTTGCTTAATTGTTTTTCAGTCATATCTGACTCTTGTAAACCTTAAAATTTCTTAGACTCATAAATGTTGGAAATTTCACCATTGGGAAATTTCATACTTGAAAAATTTCCTACTGATAGTCTATTGGAATGTGAACCCCCTTGGCATGGGAGGGTCCTTCTCCTCCCTACTTAAGATTACTTTAGGACAGAAACCTTTTGCTGAACAATGGAAAGGGCTTTGACCTATGCTTAAGCATAGAACAGGAAGTTCTTTGAGTCATGATTGATTTTAGAATTGATACAACAGAGATACTTGGAATGACAGAACCAGGTCTTGGAACTTACAATCTCCACCCTACTCAGTCCTAACAGGATTTAGGAAGGGCTACAGCATAGATCAAAATTTAATTATTTGAGAATATGACCTTCAATAGACATGTGCAAAGCCACAGACCTCTGGGCGGTCCTGGGTTAAGCTAGAGCCACCATTGGCACAGGGAAGACATGGACAGTGATTGGTAGATGTGAGAACTGAGGGGAGGGAACTTGGAGGGTTTCCTTAAAGATAGCGGGGTCTGAGGACTGAGGTGGTTGGAGAGTTTTTGCTCTGAGAGGTTGTGCTCTGAGAAGCTTGCTCTGAAGGAAGCTGGAGGTGGAGGCCCCTGAGACTGTTTCTCCATTTTGGTCACGTGAGTGATAGGGACTGGTCTTTTTTCTTCACCTCAGCTATCTAAGGGCTTGGGTCTTTTGGCCCAGCCTAAACAGAGGGGGCATTTAAGCCCTATTCCCTTCTCTCCCCTTTCTCTCTCTCTCTCTCTCTCTCTCTCTCTCTCTCTCTCTCTCTCTCTCTCTCTCTAATACCTTTCTTCCTCCTGTTTGTAATTAAAAACTCCATAAAAGGTTGACTGCTGACTGGAGTTTTCATTTAGGAATTACATAGCTGAATTCCTTGGCGACCTTAAATTAATATATATCAGTCTTTTAAAGTTATTTCCTTGTCACACTCTTGGTTATTCCTTTTGAGATTTTCTTGGCAAAAATACTGGAGTGGTTTGCCATTTCCTTCTCCAGCTCATCTGACAGATGAGGAAATTGAGGCAAATAGGGTTGAAGGATTTGTCTAGGGTCACATAGCTAGTTAGTGTCTGAGGCTAGATTTGATCTCAGATCTTCCCGACTCCAGGTTTGACACTCTATCCATGTGCCACCTGGCTGTCCTAGGTGTCATGGTAGATGTCTTCAACAATTTGAAATGGTGTCAGGCAGAATAGAAACAGAAGGCCAAGCTGGGAGTCACCTGTGGACATTGCACAGGCAGATTTCAATGGAATATAAGGAAAAGTTTCCTAATTACAGTTGTCCAAAAAAGAAATGAAGAGGAGTTTCTATTCACTTGAGGTTTTTAAGAAAAGTTTATTTGAATCTTGTCAGGGATCCTCATCTATCATTTCTGTGTAGATGACTCCCCGATCTTTATATCCAGCCCTGCTCTCTCTCCTAAACTTCAGTCCCACACCATTAATTGCCTCCCCAACATTTTCCACTGTATGTCCCCCAAGAATCTTAAACTCAGCATATTCAAAGCAGAACTCATTACCTTTCCCCACAAACCATCCTCTCTTCCCAACTTCCTTGTTTCTGTGAGGGGTATAAGCATCCTTGCAGTCATGCATATTTATAATCTGAGAGAAATTCTCAGTTTCTCTCTCTTCCTTCCCTTCTCCTCCCTCCCACATATGATTAACTGCCAAGTCTTATAGGTTCTACTACCTCCTTAGCATCTCTCATATATATTCCTTTCTTTCTATTCACAAGACCACCAACCTTGCTCTTCTTATCTTTTTTTCACATGGATTACTGAAATTGGCCTCTCCCTTCTCCATTCTCCACAACTGCCAAATTGATAGTCTTAAAGCACAAGTATAAGTATGCTACTCACCTACTCCAGAAATATCAGTGGACTTCTAGGCTAAGGTGGATGCAGTGTAGAAGGAACTTCACTATTCTTCCTACTACCGATCACAACAAAGCATCTCAAAAGGACAAAAATCAAAATCAGATGAGGAAAGGGGCTCTACTGTAGGGCATGACCTTGAAGGTAGGCAGGGTTTGGGGTAAAATTACACCTACCAAAGTGTGAGCTGATCACCCACCCACACAAACCATCTACCTAGCCAGAGTCAAAGTGAAGGCTGGGACAATCTCTAAATTCTTGGGAGCTGGCTGAGGGCACCACAGTTTTACACCTGAGGACAATGCAAGGCCTTGGTGTAAGACTTGGGATTGGTGGAGCCTTGGGAGCAGAGATAACACAGAGATGGGCTGCCTACAGCAGATGCCATGGAGACTAGAAAAATAGCCTCAGGGCAAAAACTGATCTGTAGCTCACTACACCGAGTGCTGCCTGACCTCCTCATTCAGACTTCTGGCTGAGAAGGGAAGATAAAACTAACCCACCAATGGCCATCAACACCCAAGAACTATAATCCACAAATATTAAAAATGTAAGGTACAAAAGAGAAAGCCTCTGACATTAGATAACTTCTATGGAGAAAAGGAGCAGAGTACAGAGGTGACAGCAAAGAGTGACAAACAAGCAAACATCAAAACTTTCCAAAAAAAAGTGGAAATTGGTCACAAGCTCTCTAGGAACTCAAATTGGAATGCAAGAATCAAATAAGAAAGATGGATGAACAATGGGAAGAAAAGTGGGAGAAAGAAATGCAAGTAATTCAAAAGACAGAGTCTCCCACTTGGAAAAAGAGGCACAGAAATCACATGAAATAATAAGCAAATTGGAGACCAGAATTGACCTGCTGGAAGCCATGAAAAGCAGTTAGACGAAAACTAAAAGGAAAATCAAAAGATCATAGTGGAAAACCAATCTTTAAAGATTAGAATTGGGGAAGTAGAAGCTAATAATTTCACAAGTCAGCAAGAATTAATAAAGCAAAGTCAAAGGAATGACAAAATAGAAGGAAACATGAAATATCTCATTGAGAAGAAGATGGACCTGGAAAACAGGTCCAGGAGAGACAATTTGAGAATCATAGGTCTTCTTGAATACCTAAGAAAAAAAAAACCAGAAGCTTTGACATCATATTACAAGAAATTATCCAAGTACATTGCCTTGATATTCTTGAACAAGAGGGCAAAATGGACATTGAAAGAGTCCATAGATCACCCTCTAACCCCCAGAAATGTAATTGCAACATTCAAGAGCTTCCAAGCCAAGGAGAAAATATTGCAAGAAGCCAGAAAGAGACAATTCAGATATCAAGGAGCCCCAGGCAGTATTTCAAAGGATTTGGCAGCTTCCATGATAAAGGACTGCAAGGCTTGGAATATGATATTCAGAAAGGCAAGAGAACTGGGTCTACAACCAAGGATCACCTACCCATCAAAACCGATTGTATACTTCCAGGGAAAATATGGGAATTTAACAAAAGACAAGATTTCCAAGTATTTGTAAATAAAAGACCATAACTAAATGGAAAATTTGATGTCCAAATACAAAATTCAAGAGAAACATGAAAAGGTAAATAAGAAAGAGGGTAAACTTTAGCAAGGTCAAATTATTTATATTACTATATGGAAAAATGATAGTTGTAACTCTCAGAAGCTGTTTTCATTATCATAGTAGTTAGAATTATTCATAGGTAGAGGTTGGGATACTAAGTGGTCTAAGATGAATGTAAAAAAGGGGGTGGGGAATAAATAGAGGATGGCACGAGAAACATCAGTGGCTCCCTATTGCCTCTGTAAACTTGTAGCATTTAAAGTCCTTTACAATCTGGCTCCAGCCTACTATCCCAGGCTTATTGTATATTACCTTTCTTTGTATTCTTAGATGGTCTTCTATTCCTGGAATACACTCCCTCCCTACTTCTACCTGGAAAAAAATAACTTCCTTCATAATATTCACCTCCTACATTAGGGTTATCCTGATCCCTACAGTTGCTCGTGCCCTCCCTTGTAATTACTCTGTATATATTATTTATCTCTGTGCTTTTTCTCCCTAATGGAATGAAGGTTTCTAGAGAACCAAGATGATTTTGTTCTTATCTTTGTAAATCCAGTATCTAGCACACTGTCTGGTGTATATAGTAGGCACTTAATAAATGCTTGGTGAATGTTAATAAGTATCTGAGTTATGAATCAAACTTGGGACCTTCCACTCCAAATCCAGTGCAGTTTTCTTTTATATCAGCTTGCTTGAATGATGTGCTATGGGAAAAAAGGAAGACATAGAACACTTAACCTAGGGACACTTGCAGTCTAGTAGATGAGATAACATTCTTGCCCAAATATTCATGATACAAAGCAAAGTCTGATAAGATCCATAAGAAAGGGATCAATCAAGTGTTAAGAGAGGGTTTAGAAAAGGGACACAGCCTCCTTAGAAGATAATCGGTGGCATCACCATGGAGGAAATGACATTTATTCTGGACCTTAGTGGATGAAGGGGATTTTCATAGATGGAGATGGGAGAGGAAGGCTGGAGGGAGCATGATGAGCAATGCTGCAGAGGTGGGAAAGTGTATGCTATACTCCGGAAATAGTGAGTAGGACAGATGGACTAAGGCTTAGCATGTGTGAAGGACGGCTGGATAAACGAGTTGGTTGGGATTAGGCTGTGGAGGGGGCTTCAAATGCTAGGCTGGGGAGCTTGGCAATGGTAATAAACCACTGACATTTTTGAGCAAGGGAGTGATATGATTAGAACTGGGCTTTAGGAATATGTGTCTGGAAGCAGTGCAAAGGATAGATTAGAGGGAAGAGGTTGGAAGCAGAGAGACCAATTAGGAGGTTATGATAGTAGAACTGGCAATGAGGGCCTAAACTTGGATTATTTCAATGGAAACAGAGATAGGGACGAGTCTTAGATATTACTGAGGTAGAATGGACAATATTTCACAAGCGATTAGAATTAGGAAATGAGAGGAAGGGAAGAGTCAGAGATGACTGAAGTACTTGGAAAATGGCAGGGACATTAACAGAAAGAGAAACGTTGGGGAAAGGAGTGAGTCTTCTGGGAAGGAAGAAGAGTTCAGTTTGGAACATGCTAACTTCCAGGTGGTGGTGAGATATCCAGGTGATGCCCAGAAGGAAACTGGAAGTGCAGGGCTGGAGCTCAGAGAAAACAGATTTTGGAGTCACCTTGGAGTCACAGGTGACTCCAAATAGGGATAAGATTTGAAGCCATAGGAATAAGCTCACCTAGGAGAACACAGAGGAGAAAAGAGGGAGGGATGCCTAGATGGAAGGATCCAGAGATAAATCACCAGCATAAAAGGCAGAGTGGCCAGACTTGTAGGAGGATATCTACTAGAAGCAATGTCACAGAGAGGTTCTAGGAGGGCTTGGCCCCGGTTTTCATATGTTTCACAAGGTAAAGAAAGGAGTGAACCTAAGGAGAGGCTTTTGGAAAAGGTCATTGGTAGCCTTAAAAAGAGATAATATTTTTTCAAATTTGGCCTCAGACATATACTAGCTGAGTGACCTTAGATGAGTCACTTAACCCCGTTTGCTAGGGAAAAAAACAGACAGGAAGCACTTTTAGGCACAAGGAAGTCAGATTCCAAGTGGTTAAGGAGAAAATGGGTGGTAACAAAGCAGAGACAGTGAATGTGTTCTTATTTTCCAAAAAAAAATCTGTCAGAGAAAATGAGGTGAGAAATTGAGTGACAGATTAAGGGTCAGCAGGGTTGGGGACAATTTTTTATTTAAAGACAGGGAAAATTTGTGTATAAACTGCATCTTTCTTTCTCTTTCCTTCCTGCCTTAGCACCCTTTCCCACCCCCCAATTTTGGCCTAGTTGTCTGGCCTCTCTGTCTTTGGGGTTCTTTGTCCCCTCACACAAAGCCCTTCTATGCGGGCTCAAACAACAGATCTGATCTCATGTTCCTCGGGTTTCCTGGCCCTGGGCAAAGCTCTCTTAGCTTTGGCCTGAGATATTCAGGGCTGGGACTGGTTCTTAAGTCTTGGCTTGGCCCCCAGAATATTGAGCACTTGAGGTTGAGCTCTTGAGAACAGGGTTAAGAGATGCTTATATTTAAAGGGCAGGAGGAAGATGGGGCACCAGCAAAGGAGGCAGAGGAGGAGTGGTTAGATCTGAGGGAGGCAACCCAATGGTAGGCAATATCACAGGACAGTGGAAATGTCCTAATTTCCAGAAAGACCTTGATCTTTAGTGTAGGTCCTTTCCAAGGGTGTGTCAGAACTAGCTTCTACCAGCTTGGGTGAGCCAACTGTTAAATTTCCAGTGTGCACATTTATACTTCAGAAACCAGCAAAAGTAATAAATCAGGGTTTGATTTATTGTTTTGTTGACTTTCTAGACTCAAGAAAATGATGGATAAAATGTTAGTAATGAAGATTAAACTTACATTTTATTCATACATTTTCTTCCCAGAGAATTATTGGTTAAACATTTACCTGGCCCATCTCATTCATATCACACTAGACTGAGACCTCATGACTTTTTGCTAGGACTATTGTAATATCTCCTGATTGATATCCCTGTCTCAATCCTTCCTGCTTCTAATCCACCCTTCAGTCAACTAAATTAATTTTCTTAAAATGTAGTTTGGGTCATTTCCCCTTACCTTCTAAAGAACTTTCATTAACTTCCTTGAAGAATCATAGAATGTTAGGTCTGGAAGTAGCCTTGAGCATCATCTTGTCATTTTACTGATGAAAAAACTAAAGTCCAAGTGACTTGCTATTAAATGTTTAAGCAAGACTATTGTCAAGCCTATTGACTTCAAACAGGCAGCTAGGTGTCCTAGCTCTGAGCCTGGAGGCAGGAAGACTTGAGTTCAAATCTGGCCTCAGACATTTATTAGCTGGGTAAGTCACTTAACTCTTTGCCTCAGTTTCCTCATCTGTAAAATGAGCTGGAAAAGGAAATGACTAACCACATCCTAGTATCTTTGCCAAGAGAACCCCAAATGGGGTCACCAAGAGTTGGACATGACTACAATAACAACAAATTGACTTCTTCAAATCCAGTGAGTGCATGGAGATTCTGTGTATGTGTATATATATGAGATTAAATGGCTTGTCTGAGATCATATCTACAAAGTCACACACACCCAGAGTCACGCATGCACATTATCCCAAATCCTCATTTATCCCCAATTCATTCAAGTGAATTCACATTCTGCCTGTCTTTAAATTTCATTTCTTGTAAGTCCTACCTCATCCATGAAGCCTTCCTTGAACCCCTAGCTTTCAATTCGCTTCTTCTTCTCTGAACTCTAGCACAGTGTGGGGAACCCCCTGTATCAAAACTTTCCACTGATGTAACTGAACAACTTCTATTTAAACAGTTCTCCTAGAGTTGCATGAGACACTGAGACATGAAGTGATTTAATTATGGACATAACCAGTATGTGTCAGAGGCAGACCATGAACACTAGGCTCTTCCTCAGTCCAAGGTTTGCAGTGCCCTTTGAACTGGGAGCATGAGTCACTTAATAAATATTTATTCACACAATCCCAGAATCTCAGAATTGGAATGGAACCCAGAGGCCATCTGGTCCATTCCATACAACCAACAAGAATCTCCCTCACAAAGTCCTTGAAAAATGGTCTTCTAACCTCTGCTTGAATCCCTTCAGGGAAGGGAACTCACTCACTCTCAGAGCAGATTATTCCCCTCAGTTCTAATTGTTAGGATGCTTCTCCTTCCCTGCCAGTTCCACCTGTTGTCCTAAATTTTGCCCTCTAGGGCAAAAAGAGAGCAAGCTTAATCTGTGGTCCATAGGACAGCACTGCTTTCATTGGTGTCCTTGGACTGTTGGCCATGGCTAATGGAAGGAAAAGAAGAAGGAACCCAGTAGACTTGTCTATTTTTTTTTTTTTAGTGCCCAGTGGTACTTGTGCTATGGGACTATCTGTCTTGGAGAGTAGTGAGTTCCATCCAATTAAAAGTCTGCTTACACATTTACCATTCCCTACCTGCTCCTTCCCCAACAAGCTCCCGCCAACTGGTCTACCTGTTCTTTCCTGTACATGACATTTCCGCTCCTATTTCCATGCCTTCATTCGAGATGCCCTCATGCCTAGAATGTTTTCCCTTATTATACCCACCTTTTGGAAACTTTGCCTAACTTCTTTCAATTCACCTCCTTTAAAGGGCTTTCTTAATTCCACCATTTGTGAATGCCCACTTCCATCATTGTTGTGTATTTGTCCTTATCCTATACAAACATATTGCATATGCCTTATCAATTTATCTGTGAACACACAGCAATAAGTAAAATCCTTGAGAGCAAGTGATATTTAGTTTTTTGTGTTTGTATCCTCAGTGCTTAGCACAGTGCCTGTGGGAGAATAGATGCATGCTTAATAAATGCTTCTTGCATATCACCTTCCCTGTTCTATACACTTTGGCTCTCTAAGATTATATCAGCTGTTTTGGTGGCTATATCATACTGTTGAATCCTCCCTCACTTTCATCTTGAAGAATCCCTGACTTCTTTTTCCATAGCTCGGGTTCCTCCTTTTATCTGAGGACTTTCTCAATCTTTCCCTAGTACTTGATATTTTTGAAAGTACTTAAAAAAATGAACTTTTTTCAGCTCTGAAATCTCTCCTCCCTCTCCCTCTCCATTAAAAAAATCAAGAAAAATAAAATCTGTTACATACATAGCAAAACAAACTCCCAAATTAGCCATATCTTTAAAATGGTCTTATTCTGTACTTTAAATTCATCATCTCTCTATCTGGAATAGGGTAGATGTTTCATCATGAGTACTCTGTAATTGTGGTTGGCCATCATGTCAATCAGAATTCCTAAAGTTCTCAATTGACTTTGTATTTCCTTACATGTATATATGTTGTATTTCCCCCTATCTCCACCCCAGTAAAACATAAACTCCTTGAAATCAAGATGGTAGGGGGAAGATAGATGGTTCAGTGGTTTGAGATTGAGACCTAGAGATGGGAAGTCATGGGTTCAAATCTGGTCTCAGATATTTCCTAGTATGACCCTGGACAAATCAGTTATCCCCTCCTCCCCCATTGCCTAGTCTTTACTGTTCTTTTGCCTTAGAATTGATATATAGTATTGATTCTAAGACAGAAGGAAAGGGTTAAAAAACAAAAAAGAAAAAGAAGAAATCAAGACAGTTTCAGTTTTGTCTTTGTATATCCAGGACTTAGCACACTGCCTGGTATGTAGCAAAAGTTTAATAAATATTTGTTGTATTTAATTGAATAGATTTTTGTTGACCTGGTCTTCCATTAAGTTCCCAAATCTTTTTCATATGAACCATTGTTTAGCCAGGTTTGCCCCACCCTGAACTCACCCAGTAGATAAAAAAAAAAATTTAATATAGAACTTTCCCTTTATTTCAATTAAATTTTATCTCACTAGATTTGGCCAATAATTGTTGTCTGTTGAGATATGTTTGAATCCATCCTTATCATCCAAAATGTTAACTATTCTCTCCAGGTGCTATCTCTTCCTTAGTGCAGATCTTAGACAAGATGCTGAAAATGTCTCATGGTCAAGCCCTTCAATAGAGACTTCTCTCTAAGACAACATTGATCTATTAATTATCTCCTTTGGTCTTTGTTCATTCAAACCGTCCTGAATATCTATTATCATCATGGTCATCTCTACTCCACAAGTATATTAGAAAAGATTTTTATTAAATGCCTTTGTTGATATCTACATATGTTATTTTATAGTGTTTCCTGACCAGTTCTAAAAAGGAAATGAAATTAGTCTGGAATGACTTATTCTTGATAAACTGTTCCTGGTTCTTATACTTACTGGCCCCCTTTTAATGAACACATAAATCATTCCTTTAATAATAAGTTCTAGAATTTTTTTATACTTGGAACTCAAGTCTAGTTCACTGGTTTCTACATAATATAATCTATTTTTTTAATTAGGACATTTTTCTGTTTTTAGTACCATTGCATTTCTATTTTCCATGGTTTTTCAAAGATTACTAAGAGTAGCTTTGCAGTCACATCAACTAGTTCTCTCATTTCCCATGATGACTTGCGTAGTTTAACTCAATGAGTGGGGTGATCTGCTCTTATCTTGAATTAGTTCTCAACATTTTGTTTTATCTTTCCCTAACTGAGGGCTAGATTCCTTGCTAGACAACAAAGAAGCAAAATAAGTACTGAATAATATTACTTTCTCTTCTTGGTCTGTTATTATTGTAGCAATCAGGTTGTAGAAAATAGGTTCAATAATGTGGTTTTGGTGAAGCTGTAAATTTATTCAGCCATTCTGGAAAGCAATTTGTAATTGTGCCCCAAAAGTCACTAACCTGTGATCCAGAAATACTACTACTAGACCTATATATGAAAGAGATGAAATAAAGAGGAAAGGGAAGCATATATTCAATAATACTTTTGGCAATTCTTTTAGTAGTAGCAAAGAACTGGAAACTAAAGGGGTACTTATCAATTGGGAAATGGCTGAACAAATTATGGTTTGTGTATACCTGATAAGAAATGACAAAAGAGAAGATTTTAGAGAAATCTAGAAAGAGTTGCATGAACTGATGTAAAGTGAACAGAACCAGGAGAAAAATTTATACAATAACAAACACACCGTAAAGAAAAACAACTTTTAAAGATTTAAGAGCTCTTAGCAATGCAACCACCAACCACAATTCCAGAGGATCAGTGATGAATCATGTTATCTATCTCCCGAGGGGGGCAGAACCTATGGATTTAAGATGCAGATTAAGACATAGCTAATATGGGACTTTGTTTTGCTTGACTATGCATATTTGTTGCAAGCTTTGTTTCCAGTTTTCCTTTTTCAGTTGGAAAGAGACAAAAAGAGGAGGGTGGAAAGATACATTAACTCATAAGAATAAAGTACAAAGGGTCAAGGAAACTTTTTTTAAAATTATTAGATCAAAAGGCCAGAAAGAATCACAGTCAAGCAGGACAATTTTGAAAGTTATGTTTTGAATTTATCAGATTGTACATTTTGCACATATTTTCAACTTCATGTACAGTCTTCTTTTCTATTCTGCCATATGTATGGAAATACCCATTTCTTTAGTTGATAGTTAAGTTCAGAACACAAAAAAGTTAACAACAAAACAGTGGATAATTCTAAAAAGCAAAACAAAATCATGTCCCATTCATCTTCACGCAGCCTCTTTATTCCTTCTTTGACCCTATTCTTGCCCCCAAATAGCTAGCTATATAGCAACCCATTTTTTGTTGCCTTCATCTTCCTTCAGAGGTGGTAAGGTGGTTCAGTGGAGAGAGTCAGGCTTGGTGACTGGAGGTCCTGGGTTCAAATGTAGTCTCAGACACTTTTTAGCTGTGTAACTCTGAGCAAGTCACTTAACCCTAATTGCCTAATTTACTGTTCTTCTGCCTTGGAACCAGTATTGCTTCTGACAGAAGGTAAAGGTTAAAAAACAAGACAAAACATTCCTTGAGAGGTAATGTGATAAAAATAGAGATCTAGTCTCATATAGAGGAAGACCTGAATTTAAGTACTGACTTTGGCAAGTGATGGTGTTGTGACTACACAGATCACTTATCTCAGTATTTTAGGCAGCTCTTTAGGCTGCAGGCTTATTTATAGAGGGAGTTTCCTCACAAAAGTTTCCCTAAACCAATGAAATAACAGATCTAGTTCTTCAATTCCTTGACAATGGCAGCTCATTTGGGTCTTTAGTATTTCTAATGATTATTTCAGGATCACAAGATTTATCTGCATCCATTCTCACTTATTTGCCCCTGTTTCCATCTTCTATAAAATTGATTGTCAAATCTAAGTTGGTCATTGAATTCTTTGTGAAGTTATATGAGTCTCGTTAGGCAATTTCCATCCCTCCTCCCCCTTTATTCATTACTCACTTCTAGGTACTTGTCATCATTTTGTTCCTGAAAACTTCTTATTTTCCTTATACCATTTTCCTTGCAGAATCTTAAGCCACTCAATCTTTACTTACCCTTTCTTTGAACATTTTAAAATCTACTTCTTAGATTTATAGGTCAGACTGTTCTTTAGTTATCATGGACTTTAAGATGGCACAGTAACTTCCCAAGGCGCTTGCCATTTCTTTTTTTGACAACTGCTTCTTCTTTGTTAAACCGAATTGAATTGAAATTGAACTCCTATAGCCTGGGACACACTTACACATTCCAGCTCTTGATCATATTTCTTTTGACTCTTTCTCTCTGAGTTGCATCTCCAAACAGACCATGAGTTCCTTGACCCAAGAAACTGTGTCTCCTCTCTTCTCCAAAGGGTTGGGAACACCAATGGGGTTGTTTCATAGAGTTGATTCCTCCTTCCTGTGGGTGGATGGGTGGGAGTTGAGAGTTTTTGGAAGAGGTCTGCAGGGAAATAGCAAAGCCTTTGGTAATCATTGTTACCTTGTGCCCAGCTCTGAAGGAAGCTGGAGGGGTCCAAGCCCATCCCCCAGACTTTTCTTAGATGTCGGGGTGTGGGCCGTTCTTGCCCCCGGCCCCCTCAGACGCGCGACTGTACGGGGAAGCAGCTTCCCGAAGGGGAAGGTGCATCTGAGCTTTGCCTGACTCTCTGCTCCATCATTCATCTCTCCCCCGCCCTTCGGAGCCTGGTCCCCATCGCAGCGCTTCCGAGCCCAGCTGAGGGGGGCGGGGCACAGGAGGGGAGGGAGGGAGGCAGGGCTTCTGGGCGGCCTGCCGCCCCGGAACCCGGCCAATGAGAATGGCCCCCTGTGCGGCTCAGCCAATGCCGAAGCGGCGGTGGTGGCGGCGGCGCGCGCGCGCGCGCGTGGGGAGGGGGGCTTTTACCCGGCTCCAGTGCCCGGGCCGGGCCGGGCCAGGCGACTGGGGGCGGGGCTCGTTGCTGTTTTGCAGCCGCGGGAGCCAGAGCCGCAGCCGCGGCCGGAGCCCGAGCCCGAGATCCAGCAGCCCCGGGCTCTGGGCTCCGGGCGGCGCCGCGTGACGAAGGCTTCACGGGAGGGAGCCCAGGCTGGAGCAGCCCCCAGCGAGGCGAGGCCCCGGAGCGCGCTGCGCCCGGACCCGCAGCCAGAGGAGGACAAGCCACCACCCGGCGGGCCCCCACAGCGGCCCCAGAGCAGCCCGGGCTCCGGGCCCCGGCCTCGAGGCGCCGCACTCCAGACTCAGGTACGGGCCCCACCTGCACGACCCCCGCCCTGGCCCCTGCAAAGTTTCCTCGCTAGGGTCTGCATACACCCCCAACTGGCAGCCCCTCTGGCTGTCCCTCCCTCCCCCCCGCAACGCCCACTTCCTCCGGCCGGCCTGGGCAGAGGCACTAACTGGGGGCCTGGACCCCAAGGGAAGATGCGGAGGTAGACACGTCTAGTGGGCATCTGGGTGTTTCTATTTCCCTGCTGTGGGGGAGGAAGGATCGATCCCCTAGCCGTGCCTGGACTGGAGCCGCCCACCCCCCATCCCCACCCCCACCCGTGTCCAGGGAAGGGCCCCTTCAGGGTGGGGAGAAAGGGAATATAGTGGAGGAAGGGGTACTTGCGGGGGGGTCCTGGACCCTTACTGGGCAGGACGCTTTGGGGAATTAGCTGCCCCTCCCATGTCCCTGGTGCCCCCGGGCCATAGGTCAAAGGGCGTACCCTGACCACGTGCTCCTTTCTGAGCTCAGTGCATTTCTCTCTTCTAGTCCTAGGAGCTGCCTTTCTCTAGCCCCTTAAGGTCCTCTGGCTACAGCTTACCTGTCCCTGCCCCCTACCCCCTTCCAAGGTGGATATCTTCCCATATAGAAGGGTGCCCTGGTGGAAGGAGCCTACTCTGGGGGAAGGCTTGCTTCCTTTGCTTTCCTTACTCCCTGGGCCCCCTCTCCCGACCCCAGTACTGAGTTAAATCAGGAGTGTTTGAGAACTCTGAGAGGGCCAGAGGCGGGGTGGTGGATTCTCTGGCTTTCCTCTGTAAGTGCCCGTGCCTCTTTATTATCCGATTGCCCGTGTGAGAGGATTTTCTCGACACGTCCACCCCAGCCCTTTCTGATGCCCTTTCATTCCCCTTCCCCTGGGAGGGGTCCGCCTCACCCCCACCCCTAATTCGGCAGCCTGCATTATTAAGGCAGGGGGAGGTTCAGGAAGAAGGCAAATAGGGTGGTGGCCCAGCAAGGCCCCAAGCTGGGAAAATGGAATGTTTCCATTTATTCCAGAAATCACCCCTTCTGCCGTCTGTTCCCTGGTTCTAGGGCCTCCCTGGGGCGCACAGAGGTGGGTGCTTGAACTCTGTGCTCTGTTCCTGGCTGGGTTCCCTCATCACCCTGGAGATGGGTGCTGGGGGGTGCCTGAGAAGCAGTGGTCAGGGTCAGATCTCTGTGCCCCGTTATGGGGACCCCAGAACGTCCAAGTTTGCTTTTCCACCGACTTTCCATAAATAAACGTATGCTAGGAGTCATAGCTAGAAAGACCAGCCTCACTTCCCAAGTGAAATTGTGGTCCACATGGGCAGCGACTTTCCTCAAGACCTCGCAGTAAAGGTGCTTGGATTCAAACCAGCTCCCACCAGTTCCCCGAGATCCACGTCCTTTACTTCGGATTTAGCTAAGGAAGGGGCTTCTCCCGGGCAAAAAAGTGTATCCTCCTGTACTGCTCTCCCGGAGGGTGGTGGAGATTAGCGTTGGGGTAGGGAGCCTTGGAGTCCAACTAGGGAGACATTTCCCATCCCAGGCCCAGGCCCGGGGCCACACTGGCTAATGAGATTTCTATTCTGCGTCCCTCCAGACCCAGGCCAAGGTGAGAGCTTCTCTGCAGGGCAGGAGTAGGAAGTGGGACGTCGTCGAGGGACGGCACTTCTCTGCTCCTTGGATCCCTGGGCTCCGGCCGCCTTGGGCCTCCTCCTAGTGCCTCCTTCTTTGCTGCCAAGTCCCCAGGGATGGGCTGGGGCCCTGGGGTTGAGCTGCCCGTGGTGGCATGTGGGGGGTGAAGGAAGCCCCTGTCCTGCGATGGGGGCGGGACTCTCCACTGGGGCCATCATCGCCATCTCCTTCAATGGGCTGGTTGCCCTCTTGCTTCTGCTGCTCTGTACCATTGTGTGCCGGGCCTGCCTGGCACACCCCATGTGTACCTGCACTAAGAAGTCACCCACAACCCAGGAACCGCAGCAGGCCCTGCAGCCCCAGGAGCCCCAGCAATCCCAGCAGCCCCAGGAGCCCCAGCAGTCCCAGCAGCCCCAGGGGCCCCAGCAGTCCCAGGAGCCCCAGCCCAGGCATGAGGGCAGCCATCTCCTGCAGCCCTGACATCCTGGGATAGCCTAGCCTGTCCGATGAGCCCCTATGGAGGGAGGATTCCGTGGACCTAGAAGGACAAGAGGAGAGGAGGGACCTCCCGTGAGCCATGGGCTGACCCCCTGAGCGGTCCAGGACACCCCTGACTTCCTTCTTCCTGTGTCTGCCCCCCCATGGGGCTGATGCTTCCTGAGTGGATTGCCCCCTCCTGGGTCGGGGCCCAAGGGAGCCTGTGAGTGAGCAAGAGGCAAAAGGTGGAAGGCACGGAGGGGTCTGGGGCCAGGCCGTCTACCCTTTGGGGCAGGAAGCACAGGCGGGCCAGACCAGAAGGAACTGGGCCCTGGGAATGGGTGGGACTGGAGCCAAGTTATTCCCTGTTGGGGAGAGTCGGAGCACTCTGGGTCCTGAGGCTGGTGGGGGCTCTTCTTCAGCCTCCTCAAGGGGGCCCCTGGCACTAGGGTTCATGGGTCCGGGAGTCATGCCATCCCACCCCAGACCTGTTCAGTGGGGGGGCAGACCAGCCTGGGCAAAGCCATTGCAATAACCCAGGAGGGTACATCTGTGCCCTCTCCCAGGGTCCCACTTCTTTTTTACTCGACAATAAACTGCATTGTGGTTCAGCTGTCTCTTGCGGTGTCTATGTCTGGCAGGGCAAAGAACCTCGACGCCAATCAGGGGAACTCTGAAACGTGTTTATTTGTCCAGGAGGGTGTTAAGGGTTACAGGGTCTGGGGCCTTCTCTCTATCTAGAATGGAGGGGGTAATTAAGAGCCCCCCCCCCCCAGCACGTCTACATTTCCCTCGGGGCAGGAGAATGAGACCAGGGGTGTAGTGACTGGGGGTTGGAGCAGGGAAGGTGCAGGACTTGAACACAACCAGAAGGCTGAAAGAGGAAGGTATGTCTGGCCTCAAATTCAGGGACAGCCGGCTGGGGCAGGGGTTTCCTGAGGCACAGGGTGCCCTCTGGGTCAGGTTGGGGAAGCGCTGCAGACCAGGCTCCATCAGTTCAGTTCTAGGGCTTCACTTCCCTCACGAGGTTCAACAGTTTGTCCAGTTTGGCGATCTCCACCTCTGGGCCTCTCTTCACCTCCTGCCCCTTCTTCTCCTATAATCAATCAGAAAGAGGGGTGAAGAGGTGAGGGAGTGGGGGGGGTGATGGGAACTTGGGCATCTCCCTCTGTCTCATTCCCTCACGAAGTCATTCATTCATTCTACACATACTGGTTTAGACTACACGGGAGAGGCAGGGCTGGAGAGGACAGCCGAGATGTGGTATCAGCCACCAGGGCCTCTCTGGCTTACTTTGACTCTAGCTCCTGCCAACTGACTTGTTTGTTTTTAAGAATGGAGGATTAGGGACAGGTAGGTGGCATAGTGGCTAGAGCCACAGGCTTGGAGTCAGGAGGTCCTGGGTTCAAAAGTGACCTCAGACACGTCCTAGCTGTGTCTTTGAGGTGTTACTAAGACAGAAATGAAGGGTTTTAAATTTCTTTAAATTCAAAAAAGGATGAAGGATGAGTATTTTTGAGGGCTTTAGTGGAGGCTGGGCACAGAAACATTCTTGCTCTGAGAGAAAAGACATCCGTCTGGAAGTAGCCCAGACAGGATAGAGAAGGGAAGTCCGAGTTACCCCTCCGCCTCGGCGCTTCCTTAGAAGGAGGACATCACCACCCCACTGACTTAACATGTTTCTGGGGCGATAAGATCAGCAGGCCACGCTGCTCTAGTTCTAAGAAGTTTACAAAACACTTTTCTTGCAGCTCCCCTCTCTAGTGGGCAGTACCTTGTGAACCCCTTTTTACAGATGAGGAAACAGAATGAGGACTTGCTCAGTTTCACAGCCTGTGTGAGAACAAAGACTTCAAGTCCAACCCCAAGAACCAGGAAGGATGGGAAGGTCCACTCCTAACCCAGGCCTCTGAGAAGTCACCCCGAGGGGGTTCTGAGAAGGATGACCCGGTGACTGCTGGGTTCAGGGTGAAATGTGTTAAGGAGGATTCCTGGTCTTGGCTACAGAGACCTCACCGGGAAGAGGAAGGTAGTGAGATAACTAGTTTTGGGGACAACCTGGGCAACAGAACTCCCTGGGCTGTCAATAGCCTAGACCTAAAGAGAATCCGGCCATTTGGGGGGACAGAGCGAGGAGAGTGCTGCAGGGATGTGCTGGGTTCGGAATGGGAAGTTCAGGAGCCAAGTTATTGTCTACTGGGGAGAGTGGGAGGCCTCTGTGGTCCTGCGCCTGGGTCCTGAGGCCGAGAGTGCTGCAGAGGGCCTCCTTGGTCAGCCTTGGCCTAGATTAAATGCTTTCTCTGTTTTCGCCCTTCTTGGAGATTCTAAGATTTTCTGTCTCTCTCTTCTTGAGAAGAATTTTTTTAAATGTGTTCATTCATCTACTGTCCATTGCTTTAACCTGACTGAATACAAGACCAACAACAGCACTGTACTGGCAGTTATTATGTAGGTTAGAACACAGATTTTACACTTTAGACAACATTTAACACCAGTCTATGGGGTGTTGCGTTACTTTTAATAAAGTTCAAAATAAAGATTTATTTTCAAAAAAGGGATGGGTGGTATCTGGACCTGATCCCTCTTCCCATGAGGATGGAATGGTTGCCTGCCTCAGATGGCTTAGGTTTAATATAAAGGAAGGCCTGGAATCTGGAAGACCTGGGTTCAAATTTGTCCTAAAGAGAAATTTCTAGCTGTGTGACCTTAGGCAAGTCACTTAACCCTGATTGCCCAGCCCTTGTCCTTCTGTCTCAGGGGTTTTTTTTTGTTTGTTTTTAAAAGAGGGACAAGAAGGTACCTTGGGTGGGACGAGGGCTCAATGGGGTCACGGCGATTCCTTTTTACAATAGTATCGGCAAGCTGGGCTGGGGGTACAGAAGTGCACGTCTACCAGCAAAGAGGGCTCTCGGGGAACAGAAGGAAGAGGCTCTGCAAGGTGGGGTGTGCCAGGAAGGGTGAGAAGCACTGATATTGACAGCGGGCTTTAAAGGTTAGTCTGCTCCTCAGAACCACTATTCGAGGTCGGATCTATGATCCAGACATTCTGTGGGTAGATAGTCCTATGTGGTCCCCTTCATATATTCCATGAGGGCAAGGAAGTACGTCATAAGGATCTATTATCTTAATAATCTTAATAAATACCTATTGACTCACCGTTGGCCGATAATCCCTATTTTACAGATGGGAGAATTGAGGCTGGAGCATTTGAGACAGGAATCAAACTGGGGTCTCCCAGGCCTCTCTGCACTGTGCTCCCTAGCTGCCTGCACCACCCCTGGGGATGTCTTAGCTACTGCTCTTGTTTTTGTTTAGGTGTATCAGTCGTGTCCGACTCTTTGAACCCTATTTGGGATTTTTTTTTTTTGGCAAAGGTACTGGAATGGTTTGCCTTTTTTTTCATCAGCACATTTTATAGATGGGGAAACTGAGGTAAATGGGGTTAAGTGACTTGCCCAGGGTCACTCAGCCCGTAAGTGCCCGAGGCTATTCTGGTCTATAATTCTACCCTTAGAGGTTGAGGTCCTTGGGGTAAGCGTTGCTTATCCAAGTGTAAAGAAATGCTCATTCTAGAGGTTCCACATGCCTGTGAAGGCACATGGGAATCTGAGACACAGAGAACGTGATCGCCTCGCATGCTTGGAAGGGTTGTCACGTGGCCCAGGAATTAGACTCTTTGTTCTTGGCTTCAGAGGGCAAAACTAGAATAAGTGGCTGGAAGTTAAGGGAGGCAGGTTTGGGCTCAATGGAAGGAAAAACCATCCAATAACTACAGCTAGTTCCAGTGGAGAGTGATACCTCAGGTGGAACCTCCAGGGAGGAGCCCGTCACTGGACACTTTGGGTTGTTGTCTTTCCTACTCAGAGGACCAAAGTGACATCACTGTGACATCAATGAACAGCGTGTCTGATGGTGACTAATCAGACCGATACGAGCTTAGAAGGCTCTGCCACAGGTTGGGCACGAGCAGCCAGTGTGAACCGTTTACTGGAGGATTTTAAGTTGAAATTGGATGAGTATTTGCCAAGAGTTTGGGACCAAGACTTTCATAAGAAAACATCAGGGCTTTGTGTTTGTTTTTATCTGGATGGCTGTCCACATTTTACTGTTTGTGGAAAGAGACAGCCCTGAACGATTCAATTGTACAATAGCTCACACTCACGCCTCTTATAAATCCAGAGCCTTTTAGGAACGTTGGCTCATTTGATTCTCACAACAAGCTTGTGAAGTCAGTGCAGTCATTGGCTTGGAGAGTGAAAATTTTATTATCCCTATTTTACAAACCGTGGCTCGGGAAGTTAAGTGAGTTATCCAAGTAAGTAGCAGAGCTGGGACCAGGGCTCACCATCACAGAACTTAGGAGTTGTAAGAGACCTCAGAGATTGGGCTAGTCCCACCCCCTCATTCTACAGATGTCTCTGGATTCCAGCGCTCTGTTCTCCCTACATCATTGATTCTCATGGAAGGGATTCTTTGGGGTTGGGGTGGGAAAAGAGAAAGACAGACAGACAGACAGACAGACAGAGAGAGGCAGAGACAGGGAGAGAGAGAGACGGGAGAGAGAGAGAGAGAGAAAGAAAAAAGAGCAGGAAGGTGAGAGAATGAGAGGGAGAGAGAGACACAGAGAGAGAGAGAGAGAGAGAGAGAGAGAGAGAGAGAGACAGAGACAGAGACAGAGACAGAGACAGAGAGCACAAGAAAAAGCAGGACGGAAAGAGAATGAGAGTGAGAATGAGGGAGAGAGAGCATGAGAGAATGAGAGTAAGAATGAAAGAGTGAGAAAGAGAGGGAATGAGGGAGATAAAATAGAGAGAATGAGTGACAGTGTTGGGGTGAAGGTTGGGTCACATACAAAGGTTGTCTTCTAACTCTAAGATAATACAAATTTTTGTGACTTGATGTGGATGTGCCACTTCTTGGGAGAAGCTGAATAAAGAATTGTTCAGAATGGGGCTAGCCATGGGGTTTTCCTGGCAGAGATACTAGAGTGGTTGCTTTTTTCTTCTCCAGTGGATTAAGACAAACAGGTTAAGTGACTTGCCCAGATAAGAAATGTCTAAGGCTGAATTTGAATTCAGGTCTTCCAGACTGCAGGCTCACAGCTCTATCCATTGAGCCACCTAGTCGTATAATGAATACTGATACTTAAAGTTATAGATTATGTGCCCCAGGGGTGGCTGGTCATACCATAGATGGAGTAGTTCAAATCTAGTCTCAGACATTTATCTGTGTGACTCCAAGTAACACACTTAACCACTGATTGCCCCAGTAATCTCAAGTGAATAATGAAGATAGCATTGGAAGGATCATTGTGAAGATCAAATAAGGTCGTGCCTGGTACATAGTAGATGCTAGATCAAATGCTTATTCTCTTCCCTCTCCTTGTTTAAACTTTTCTAGGGGTCTCCCACAGAACAGGCTCCTGCAGCCATTCTTCGGAGATCTAGCCTAGATGACCTGTAATTGAGTTCCTGGCTTTTCTAGTGGAGAACAAAGTACTTTGATACCTGTCAACAAAGTGTTAAGCCAAGGATTTAAAGTAAAGCCAGCCATGGAGCAGCTCCAGTTGGAGTTTAGAATGAATTGAGGAGGTAGGAGAGGGGAGAAGGGAGGGAACCCTGACTTGCTTTACTTTAAAATATTGATATATTTTCTTTTTATATCACCTCTATTTCCCAGGATGCCTCTCCTCTCCCCCTTGGAGGATGATCTTATTACAAAGAATAAAAGGTGGGGAACAAAATCAGTCAATTCACCAACGGAGTCCAACATTAAATGTGGGGTTCCAACCTAGCCCTCGACACTTGCAAAGAAGAAAGAGAGGTATATTCTCATAGCTCTTAAAAAAAAACCCCCAACCCCAAACCCTTACCTTTCTTCTTAGAATCAATACTATGTATTGGCTCCAAGGCAGAAGAGTGGTAAGGGCTAGACAATGGAGGTCAAGTGACTTGCCCAGGGTCACACAGCTAGAAAGTGTCTGAGGCCAGATTTGAACCTAGGACCCCTTATTTCTAGGATTGGTGCTTTGTCTACTGAGCCACCTAAGCTATTCCCTGACACCCCTCCATGTCTTAAATGTCAGATACTAATTGGAGATCATAGTTGATCACAGATCTAGAATTGAAAGGGATCTCAGTGGCCACCTAGTCCAACCCTCTCACTTTGCAGTTGAAGAAACTGAGTCAGGGAGGTGGTGGTGGTGTTTAACTTGCCCAGGCTCACCAAGTGCACCATCTTCTCCCACCTCAACTGCTTTGCTTCTTATCCTCCTTGCGATAAGTTTGTGCACAAGCGTTTGAAGTACATAATAAACCCTTAAGAAATGTTTGATCCTTTTCTGTGGGAGAAAGCGTCTTCCCCCCTCCAAATAGACATCACTACCACTGCCAACTCGAATGCAAGGCAACAACAAACACTTCCCGAGACCTGGTTGGTAGAAGACCTGGTTGTGCGTGCTTTTACTAGACACGGGGAAATATTTTGAGAGAAGAAAACATACATTCTGCTTCCATGGAGAGCTTTCTTTTAAGAAGCCTCAGGAGGCATCAAGGCATGGGAGGGTAAAGTGGTGAACAATGAAAAACATTTTCTAACCTTATTTTTAATGCATTACATTTTTAACCCTGGGAAGTACTTCTGCCCCTGGCATAGTATTGTGCTTGAGTATTATTAAGTATTAAGTATTACTAGGCTTCAGTAGAAAGAACACTGGATTTAGAATCAAGTAGAATGTTGGGTCTAGAGACAGAGGACCTGAGTTCAAATCCCAACTCTACCATTTACTACCGGTATGACCTCAATTAAGTCTCTTGACTTCACTGGGCCTCAGTTTCCTCAACTGTAAAATGAGGAGGTTGCTCCAGATGACCATTTTGTGATTGACTTCTGTATAATAGTAAAGTTGGACCAAATGATCTCAGGTTCTTTTGGCTCTAAATCCCCACATCGCCCAATTTTTAATTTGGAAGGACCCTCAGTGCTTGTCTAGTGTAATCCATACCTGAAAAAAAAATCTCCTCTACCATAACCCAAGTAATTCATCACCTGTGAAGGCAACACAGTCTGATAACTTTGAATGGCAATTCTAATTATTAGGAAATTTTTCCTTATGTTATTGTTTCCAACTCTTTATGACCCCATTTTGGGGGGCTTTCTTAGCAAAGATATTGGAGGGGTTTAACATTTCCTTCTCTAGCTTATTTTACAGATAAGGAACTGAGGCGAACGGGATTAAGTGACCTGCCAAGATGGTTAGTAAGTGTCTGAGGCTGGATTTGATCTCATGAAAATGAGTCTTCCTGAGTCCAAGCTCAGTGCTCTACCCACTGCCCCACCTAGCCTAAACCTCCCTCTTTGCAGCTTTTGTGCACTGCTTCTAATTGCTCTTTCATTTGGCCCTTCAGAGACTGAAGAGAGCTCTTGGGTCCCCCCAATTTTCTCCTCTCCAAAGGAAACATACCCAATCTCTCCAGCCAATCTTAATAGGAGATTATCTGGAGACTGTTTAGCACTCTAGTTGCCCTCCAATGGTGTCTACATTTCCATCTGACTCCAAATCCTGTGATGTGAAGGCTTGTTCCTGTGGATTTTCTGGGTTGGAAAGAAGTTCAGCAACGATCTAGGCTAACTGTTAGGCAAATCGGGTCACATTGTCACAGGGAAAGCTCCAAGGCTCCTTCCTGTGTGCTGGCCACACAGTTTTCCAGCCTTGTTTCCTTTGGAAATGCCTTATCTGTTCACTGGTCCAAGTCCTGCTTTCTTGGACGATGTCGTTTTAGGCTAATCCTTCCTCCCCGAAACAGCAGAGTAGAACTGGGGGATTTGGGGCCAAAGGGATCGTAGACATCATTTAATCCAATGCCCTCACTTTTATAGATGAGAACCCTCTAGCCCAGAGGTCACACAGTGGGGAGTGGAGCTGGGATTTGAACCCAGACCTCTGACCACAAATGGAACATTCTTTCCATGACTTTCATCTCTCTGAAGATGGATGTCACGTCCCTCTAAGTCTCTTCTCTATACTAAATACTGTGTTCCTTCCATATGATGGGATTTACAGGCCCTCATCATCCCAATCCCCCAGCTAATGAGCCCCAAACTTTTAGATACTTGGTGACTCGTAATCATTCCTCACGCCAGGTTATTCCCTCACATAGTGAATGCAGCTTCTTTTGGAAGATTGAATAGAGCCCAAGGGCCCACCCCAGATTCATAAGGGGCTGTGGTGATTCTGCTAAATGGAACCCAAGAGGTGCCAAGAGCTGAGCTGGCAGTGGGGTAACCTACTTGTAAATTGCACTCTCACTCCCCATCTCCTTGCTCCAGATTCTTCTGTTATTGCTGCTAACATTTCATATTTACATAAGATTTTTCTTTTTTCTTTTCTTTTAAACAAAGCACTTTCCTCACAGTCTTGGGAGACAGGTAATGTAAGCATTATTCAGCATGATTATTAATTATTAAAATAAATTTACAGATGTTGGTGTGTTGGGTCTAGAGACCAATTAATTAAATTAAGTGATTTAATTAACTAATGAGAGGTTGGACTAGATGACTTCTAAGATCCTATTATTAAGTTAATTAAAATTAACTTACAGATATGGAAACTGATGCTCATAGAGGTACGATGACTTACAATTCAAAGTGTCAGAGTTTCTAGTGGAAATCAGGCCTCTTGGATGTGGGCCACCCAATTTCCTTTATACCATGGAACACGCTCTTCCCCTCATATTACACAATGCAAACCACCTAGCAGGAGTCATTCAATCCTTCTTCTTTCATTCAGCAAATGTTTATCAAGCATCTACTGCATGCAGAGCATGTTGAGCGAGCTATAGAGTTTCGATGGCGCAGCAGTGGACAGAGTGCTGGGCCTAGAGTCAGGCAGACCTGAGTTCAGATTTGGCCTCAAACACTTACTGAGATCCTAAACAAGTCAGTTAACCCTCTGCTTGCCTTAATCCACTGGAGAAGAAAGTGGTAAACCAGGCTGGTATCTTAGTCGAGAAAATTCCCTCACGGTATGGTTTGTAGAGTCACAAAGAGTCAGATACTGACTGAATAACACTACTTAAAACACGTTTGGATAAGATCCCAGTCTTTTTTCCTCATGGAACTCATATTCTAAGAATGACAGATTTAAGATCTAGCTAGAATCCAGATCCCAGGAATCCACAACGGAGAGAGGGGGGACAGCAACGTAGATAATTAGAATTCACAAGATTCCATGCTAAATGCACTATAGAAGTATAGAATAAATTGGTCTGTGAGAACTGAGGCAGAAGAAGGGTGTTTTGGGGGAGAGGTGGCAAAGCCTTTTTGGGGGAAGTGATATTTGCATTAAGATTTCAAGAATTCAGAGGGCAGCTGGGTGGCTCAGTGGATAGAGACTGGATGTCCTAGGTTCAAATCTGGCCTTAGACACTTCCCAGCTGTGTGACCCTGGGCAAGTCACTTCACCCTGATTGCCTAGCCCTTGCCGCTCTTCTGCCTTGGAACCCATACACAGATTCTAAGAAGGAAGGGTTTAAAAACAGATTTTAAGAATTCAGAGCATCCAGGGTATAGGAAGAGATGGACAGAGTGGTAGAGGTAAGAAAGTTCTGGGCTTGATCAGGGGATTCAGAAGCATAGATGCCAGGACTAGGGAGGCAACAGCATTCAGCTCTGGCTGCCATATTTTTGAAAGGACATTGAAAAGCAGGGGAGTGCTGGGGGAAGGTGGTGGAGAGGGAAGGGCCTTGAGATCATGCTATCTGCGGATTGCTTGAAGGACCCAGGGATGTTCCGCCTGGAGAGGAGGAGACGAGGGGAGACACGAATTTAATTCTCTGTGTAGGAAAGCAGCAGACTCGTTCTGGGTGATGTTGAAGGGTAGGCCCTGGAGCAGTGGCTGGAAGTAGCAAAGCAGTAGATGGGGCTTTGTAGAAGGAGAAGCTTTTATGATTCTTGTAACCAAGGAATAAAGTTCTAAACTGACTAAATAAAAAAGGAGAAGCTTCCCAGGGATTGGAGCTGCCCAAAGGATTGCCCGAGGAGTGAGAAGGCTCTGCAGCTCTGGAGGTGACCAAGCAAAAGCTGGCTGTTGGCTCGGGGATGCGTTGGGGTGGGGAAGGAGATGGGGAAGGAGATGAGCTGAGTGTTGGACCAGATACTTCCAACTCTGAATCCTGTGCATCCCGACACCTGAATGGAGCGCAGAACTTGCTGAGGAGGGGAACGTGGTTCCCATAGCCAGCTCCAGACCTCTGTGTAAATCTGAACTGGTTTTCCAGCCTTCCCAGAAAGCCTCTGGGGTGGTGGGAAAGGCAGAGAAGGGTCAGAGGTGATTTCTGCCCTCCCGGCGTGTCCTGCCTGTCTTTTGGAGGAGACTCCATTCAGAAACATGAGATGACTGGAGAACAAGACAGATCCTGGCATCCCCCTAGTGGGGTACCCAGCCCCCCTGGCTCCATCCTGGCCTCGGCGACATTCCAGGCACAGTGAAAGGCTGTACATGGCTGTTCTCTCGGCTCCCGCTTCTCCTGGCTGGCCACCGAAGTCCTGCTTCTTTTTGCTCCCCCTTTTGCCTTATAAGACAACATGGTATGGGGAGTGTGTTGGATTTGGAGTAAGGAACCTAAGTTCGAATCCTGGCTTTGCCACCTACTGTGTGACCCGGGATGTCTCTGGGTCTCATGTTGCTCTGCGGTCAATGAGGTGGTTAGATTAGATGGTCTTCAGAGCTCCTTTTAGCCCCAGATCTGTGGTCCCAGGGGTGCCCCCTCCCCAACTACATCCCCAGAGGGGAGAGACTCGGTCCCCTTGGGTTACAGAACAATTGTGGGGGGTAAGGAAAAGGTGGAGACGGGCTGGGGAGAAGCAGAAGGCAGAGAGGGCCTTGGGCAGCTCTGGGACGCGGACCCTGGGGTTCTCCTTGTCTGTCTGCCAGGTCCACTTGGCTGTCTTTGAGCCCGTGTGACCAGCTGCTTCTCTTCTCACCTGGGGAATCATTTCTGCGACTATTCATTTGTCTGTCTGTCCTCATACAGCAGAGACTTGTTATCTGGGTCCGAGCCTGTCCAGCAGACCTCAGGCCCCACTCAGGATCTATGGGAATGTGGGCCTGGCTCAGCCACCCCCACATCCATGCGCCACCTGTACCCGCTGATTGCCCTGGCGCCTGCCCTAGCCCTGTGTGCCACTGGCTTAGTTCCGTGCCCCGTGCTGGGGTAACTGGCACCTCCCCAGCCCTGCAACTGTTACTTCCTTTCCTGAGATGCCACCTGGGGTGCCTGGGCCCTCTGCCCCATCTCCTGGCACAGCCTGTGCTGATAGCCACCCCCGCCCTGACAGAACCCCCCCCTGCCCTGGCATCAAGCCTTCCTGTAGCCATGTCTGCCCTGGCACGAGTCCCTCACCATCTGGGCCTGGTGCTAAGGAGACCAGTGAGGGGCAGAGATCGTTAACTTGCCTTTTAGCTGAATCGACCCAGAGCCCCGTGAAACTGGGCTGCGGGCGCCAAGCAGTGGGTCCCAGGGGGCAGAAGGGCAGGGGGTGGGGGTGGTCAGAGCTCGGTGTCCCCCTGCATGCCTGCCCATCGCCTGGGAGAGCCTCTGCAGAGGGCCGATTGTGGGGGTTGGGAACCAGGCGTGGAAGAGCCTCGTCTGATGAGGATGCTGCCTCGCAGGGCCTCATTAGCCCCAGAAGCTGGTCCCGGCACCCCCGGAGGAGGGAGAGTGTGGCTGGATGCTACCTTGCCTAGGCAGGGTGCTAAGATTCACAAACACTTCCATCACGACGCCCTCCTGACAGCTGGTGCGACGACGATAGTCTCTCCATTTTACGTGATGTAGAGATTGACTCGGTGACTTGGTGAGGGGTTGCATAGCTAGTAAGTGCCGTGTCTCTCCTGGCCCCAGATTTAGCACTTCTTTTTTAAGCCCTTTCCTTTTGTCTTATCGATTCTCAAACAGAAGCATAGATGGCCAGGACCAGACAATGAGGACTAAGTGACTTGCCCAAGGTCACACAGCTTGGCAGTGTCTGAGATTGAACTCGGGTTCTTCCACGTCCAGGCTTGGAGCTCTCCTCACTAACTGCCTCTGCTTTTCTTTTCTTTTAAAAAAAGAATTGAGCTTTTTCAATGAGAAAGCATTTATTTTCTCTCATACTTCCCTCCATTTAAGAAACAACAACGTTGTCAGAAAGCAAATAGAAAACCAAATTCATCTTAGTCCTCTCCAAGAATAGGCCTCCAGGGCATCCCTTCCCTGCCACTGGGATGAACTTAATGTGAGCTTGACCTTGGGAAAATCACTACTCCTTGGAACTGGTTTCATCAAACCAGCCTCAAATCCTGCCCGGCGCATCCGAAGGACCACAGGCAAGGAACTTAACCTTTCAAAGCCCCAGGCCTTCTCGAAGGCTTCCAAGTTAGCACAGGCACTAAGCTGTTTGGGACAGAGAACGCTCCTGATAGTAATCAAATCCTGGGTCCTCCCCAGAACGGAGGGGTTGGACTAGATGACTACTAAGACCCGATCCAGGGCTCCATCTTAGGATCCAAGAGAACATGCAGAAAGCTGTGAGACAAGGGGGGGGCTCAGGATATTGACCCCCATTTCTGCCTGTGAGCTCAGAGCCAGAAGAAGCCAGTGACCACACTGTGACCAGGGAAAGGAACCCAAGCAGGAGGGTCAAGAAGGACCAAAAAGGGGGTCAGTCTTGGGCTGGTAAATACAGAGAGAGGCAAGACCCAAAGCTAGGATGGGATGTGAGGAAGAGACAAACGGCTGCTTATAAAGCTGATAGCAAGGATGCAAGGGACGCAGAGGGGGTCAGGGCAAAGCAGAGGAGGGAGCCTAGGTCTACCGAGGTACTGGTACCAGTCTGAAGATTGCGTTAGTTGCCATAGCCCAGAGACAAACTGAACAAGGAGAGAAACCAGGCTTTGGTATTAGGAGCTCCCTGGCTTTCTGCCCTTTACTCCCCCATGCCAGCCAGGCATTTCCACTTGTCTTAACCTTTGAAATGAGCCAAATCTACTCTGTGCCAAAGATATTGGCCAGCCAAAGTACCTTTGTCCAAGCTTGTTTGACAATGAAACCAGCGCTGGCTTTGGGCAAGAAGCCTAGATGGTAGATCCTTGGTTTGGGAGGCTTTCAGCCCACAATCAAGCCCTGTTTCCACCTCTGGTCCTCTGTGCCTATTACCTATACAGCTCCTTTCTAGATTCTGACCTCTCCTCCCCCAGATTTTCTGGCTGAAGTCTCCAACACTTTGCTCCTCAGCCTCCTAGCCTGGGTTTGTGATTTCAGAATTGAAAGAAAAAAACAGATGCAAGAAGACTTGGGAGATCATTTAGGCCAGCACCACTGATTTCTTAAACTTTGGACCCTGCCTGGACCCTCATCAGCTGCCAATTCCTTCCATGCCTTAGCTGAGTAATCTAGGCCAACTCTATGCTTTTGTTTTTGTTTTTAAACTGTTACCTTCTCTCTGAGAATCAATATTGTACATTGGTTCCAAGGCAGAAGAGCAGTAAGGGCTAGGCAATGGGGGTCAAGTGACTTGCCCAGGGTCACACAGCTAGGAAGTGTCTGAGGCCAGATTTGAACCCAAAACCTTCCATCTCTAGGTCTGGCTCTCCGTCCACTGAGCCACCCAGCTGCCCCATGCTCTCTGCTCTTTTGACTCATGGCACTTTTTAGTCAAATAATTACCCTTCAGAGTGTAGCTGAAATCTTAACCCTGCTCCGATGCCATTCAAGTTCTGGCATCATACTCTGGGATGGAATGAGCCCAACATATTCAGAGTCATCCAGCATCTGGGACAGTCTGAACATTTCTGGTTAAATTTCATCAGGGTCCAAAGAAACATGAAACTTGGCCTCAGCAGAAGCTCCCTTTTTGTATCTTTGGCAAAACAATATATATAAACAATATATAATATAATAAATATATAAATATGTAAAATATAAACATATTGTTATTTTTTGTCCTCTCTTTAGTGAATATCATTTTTTTAAAAGTCATGTGCCCTCTTAGAACTCCGTGGTGATCTTTGTAACAACGTAGGTTCTTGACCTAAGAAAAGGAAAGAAGGCTGGAAGGAAGGAAGGAAACAAGGATTTCCTACACATCTACTATGACATGCCAGGCCCTGTGCTAAGCACTTTAAAAAAATGAGCTCATTTGAAGAGGATGATGAGGAGTAGAGAAAGGGAGAATGGGCCTGACTGCCTGAATTTGGCAAGTGTGGAGGTGGTGGTACAAGTGGAGGCAGAAAACCCAAACCTTAGAAACTAGAGCACCCAGGTAGACTTGGAGCTGACACCCAAGAGCATAAATACTACCCTTTCTGGGCAAAAGTGAACATGGGCAGGGAAGCAAGGGCTCTGTGTCAGGCCTGGAAATTTGGCACTCCCTAGCCCAAGAAGCCATTCCCTGCTTGGATGCCACATTCCTATGGAGACATTTTTAGCCTAAACCCCACCACCATCTCAGCAGATTAGAACTTCATGGAGCTCCTCCATGCCCCTCCTCTCTCACCAGCTCTTTTCCAAGGGGCAGAGCTCTACTGGGGCTCTGTGACATTGGCACTGGCCTGATTCCTGGCTGGTACTGCTAAAGACAGGCTTTTGATCACCACGGGATGGCCTGTTTTACCCAGAATGGCTTCTTCTCAGAAGCTGAAGGTCACCTCTGACTCTGGCCAGGCCCTGACCCTGCAGGGAAAAGGGGAAGAATGGCTGGTGCCATCTCAGGTGGGTGGTTTGAATCAAGTTCCTTTCCTCCCCATCAGGCAGCTTTCTGGGCAGCTCCTTCTGGTTCTATGGCCAAGTCATCTCTCTGGAGATATGGAGAACAAAGAATTCTTATTCCTTTTTCTCTCTTCCTGGGGTTGAAGAGATATGCTCAGATTTCCATAGCTCTCCTCCTTCTTCCCCCCTAGGCCCTGTACAGTACTTTCTCCCTCACGTTCCTTTTAAACCCAGTGCTGATCAGCTCTTTCTCTCCTGATCTTTACCCCAGTACAGAAGATAGAAAATGGGATCCTTGCTTATGTCTGCTTCTTTTCAGGAAGGAAGGTTCAGCTCCAAATCCATCTGAGATCCTGTTTCTTTGCCTACCCCAGGAGGTAGAAGGGATAAGAGGCTAGTGTTTTAAATATGTTTTAAGGGAAGCACACATACAGGCAGACACTTAACTCCCCAGACAGCTTTCTAGCTTTCCACCTACTCAGACACTCAACTATTAGCACTTTTACATACCTAGAGCCCCCCTCTCTAGGGGTGACAGGAAGGAGCCAGGCTGGATCTATGCCAGGATTGGCCTGGGATATAATCTCTGATTCTTCCTTGCTTGTAATCAGACAGAAGCTACTTTCTACTTCCATTCTCAGAAGCCAATGTGAATGGTCAAAAGAGGGAGAGGGCTAGAGGAACATCCACTCCCCACAAAGAACAGGAACACCAGCATTGACCCCTTCCATTTGTGTCCATCCTGTTCCTCAGGATTGGCTGGAGATCAGGTTCAGGGTCTTGTACATAGTACATGCTCAGTAAATATTTGTTGAAATGAATGAATGGATATCCTCAGCAGCTCTTGGAGTATGTGGTCTCAGCGATCTGTGAGCTTTCCCCCAACACCTAACGACCCCAGAGGATGCATTGCTTTATTCAGAGATGAGTCCTTCTGAAACTGGCCCTCCAGTAGCCCTACTAGGACGCATGCCCCTGGTTAGGGAACTGGGAGACGAAGGTTTCTGGCTGGAGTTTTGTCTCAGACTTAGTCTCTTTGGTCAGTGTTTTGATATTCTAGGCTGCTGGCTTTCTCACTGGCCTAGAGAACTCAAGTTTTCACTGAGCATTGGATTTGGAATCAGAATGCGTAGGTTGAATTCTGATTTGGCCATTTACTACTACTATGACCATGGCCCAAGCCACTTAAGTTCTCTGGGCTCCACTTTAAAATGAGGGGTTGGCATTCTGGATGGCAATTTGGAACTATGCCCAATGGGCTTTAAAAGACTGCCTGCCCTTTGATCCAGCCATAGGACTGCTGGGTTTATACCCCAAGGAGATAATAAGAAAAAAGACTTGTACAAAAATATTTATAGCTGTGCTCTTTGTAGTGGCAAAAAATTGGAAAATGAGGGGATGCCCTTCAATTGGAGAATGGCTGAACAAATTGTGGTATATGTTGGTGATGGAATACTATTGTGCTCAAAGGAATAATGAAGTGGAGGAATTCCATGGGGACTGGAACAACTTCCAGGAAGTGATGCAGAGCAAAAGGAGCAGAACCAGGAAAACATTGTACACAGAGACTGATACACTGTGGTACAATCGAAGGTAATGGACTTTTCCATTAGTGGCAATGCAGTGATCCAGAACTATTCTGAGGGACTTATGAGAAAGAACACTATCCACATCCAGAGGAAGAACTGTGGAAGCAGAAACACAGAATAAAAACAATTGCTCGATCACAAGAGTCAATGGAGATATGACTGGGGATATAGACTCTAAACAATCACCTTAGTGCCAATATCAATAATATGGAAATAAGTCTGGATCAATGACATATGTAAAACCCAGTGGAATTGTGCATCAGCTATGGGAGGAGAGTGGGAAGAGGGGAGAGAAAGAACATGGATCATGTAACCATTGAAAATTTTTCTTAATTAATCAAATAAAATTAATATTTAAAAAATAAAATGGGTTGGATTCAATAATCCCATAGATCCCGGAGCAGCTAAGGGTGCAGTGGATAGAGTGTGGTGTCTTAATTTGACTAAGTTCAAATCTGGCCTTAGATACTTATTAGCTGTGTGATCCTGGACAACTCACCTAATCCTTTTTGCTTCAGTTTCCTTATCTGTAAAATGAGCTGGAAAAGGAAATGACAAACCACTCTAGTACCTTTGCTAAGAAAACCCCAATTGGGGTCACAAAGAATTGGACAACAATAAAAGATGCTTTCCAGGGATAAATCTTCGATTCTATGAAACCTTTGGTTTCTGCCTTGTCCTCCTGGCATACTGATGCAATGGAAGCTTCTTCTGTTTTTCATAATCATATTTATACGAGAAGTTTACTTTGTAGGGAGAGATGTCAGTGGCATACAGAGACAGGGTGGTGTGTGGAGAGCACGTGGGGCTTGGAGTTGGGAGACAAAGGTTCAAACACAGCTTGCTGGATAAATTGCCTCACTTCAGCCTCTATTCCCTCATTGTAAAATGGGTTTAATCATGGCAGTATCTCATTGAGTTGTAGAGGGGAAATGCTTTGTGAACCTTCTGATGCTTTAGAAACAAGAACAATTGTCTTTCTTTTCTTTTCATTTTTTTTGTGGCAGCAAGCAATAGGAAGAAAAATGCCCATTGACCGGAGAAGGATTGAACAAATTGTGGCACATGAGTATAGAGGAACAGTATACTGTGATCAACAGTATGAAACCTTCAGAAAAGCAGGGAAGAGTCAGAAACCAATGAGATGAACTAAGAAAATGACAATGATGATGCCCATGTGAGAACAAAAAAAACATCTGAATGCTTTGTAATTATAATGACCAAAGCTTAGTCCTGAAGAAGGGTTGAGAAAATATATTTTCTTTCCTTCTTTTGTAGAAATGGGGAGTTATGGGTGTGGAAATTTCCGTACACTCTCAGATACTCTTGATGCATTGGTTGGTTTTGGTGAACTGCCTTTTTTTCCCCTTTCTTTTTTATCCTTTTTTTTCCAAGGGATGGCTCAGTGGGTAGGGAAGGTAGGGAGATATATTTGGAAATGAAAGTGGTATAAAAATAAAAGTTTTCTATAAAAATTTTAAAAAGGAAATGTGAGCTATTCTTAATCACCCCATAGCAGCTTAATGCTTAGATTTCCCACAGCAGACCTGGCTAGATGCTAGATTGCTGCATCTCCTGCTCTTGGTTAGGAAGAAAAAGGGGTTGTTTAATGGACTTTGGAGATAAATTTGGCATTGGGCTGAATTTTTTTCCCCCTAGGTAGTGGGAACAACTCTAATAATATCTTTTGAATTATTTCCTACTTCCCTTTGAGTGTGGGAAGAGGATTAGCTAATGATTATAGAGGTTTGGAGGTGAAGCATCAAAATCCCAGCCACAGTCTTGCTTGGCTGAAAGTGAGCCTGGGATTGTAAGCCACAGGGCCAATCTGGTCCAAGGCACCTAGGTATATGAATCCCAAATCTGCAGATCTGATGGGAGGGAACCTGTATCTGAGATAATAGGATCCAGTCATGGGGAATCACAGGGGCCAGGCAAGGCCCCCCAAACTTTAACTAACAAAAAGTTTTGTAAGTCTGAGTGCTGCCCAATCTGTACTGAAAAGGGTTTCTCTTCCCCATTCCCATCCCTAATTTTCAAACGTAGTTTTAACGGCTTGCAACCTTATTTAAATTGGTTTTTTGTTTTTGCAACCTTATTTCTGATATTTATGTATAGACTCTTCTTTCTCCTCTCTTTTTCCCAAAACTCACTTTTTGACCTGGACTGTGTGATGTCGAGAATAAGAACAGAAAAAGGTGTGGGTGCCAGGACCAGGTGCTAAGCTACAATGGCGATGGTGGAAGAAAGGGGAGGCATATGTAGTCAGTGACTGGAATTGGAGCAGAGAGCCAAGTCAGTTCTGAATGATCAAAAAGGAAGCTGGCATCCTGTACAAAGGGGATACAATTCAGGAAAGGCCGGAAGAGAGAAGGATGGAAAAGCCATAGGCCGAGGCCAGGGGTCCTTTCTGGGAAGGGGCTGAGTCTCTGGGAAGCATCTGTGGTCAGCAAGGTTGGGGCCTTCAGTGTTCCTCCTCTCACCTGCTCAGAAGTAACCCTTCCAGGGAGAGGACACTGCAGATATGGAAAACTGGATTCTAGGAGCTGGACCAATTACTTTTCATAAAGCCAACTTTCCCTTTCTGAAATGTGTGACCCCCCCAAGACCACCACTGACCACAAGGGTCCCATGATCTGACAAAGCAGGCTGAAGAGTTCAGGAAGTACTACCAAGGACTCCACAGTCACTACTGCCCGGCTCTTCCAGATAGCATCGGTGCCTAGGACTTTGGGCAGCTTTCAGCACAATTTCATGCATTATGCTTTCTCAGAGACACACACAATACAGGGGAATAGAGGAAACCTGATTCCCTGGAGCCACGCTAGCCTGATGTATGGGGCTTTCTCTCTCACTTTCCTTCCAACACAATGCCCTGTAAAGCTCTGCTATGAGCTCCGCTTTAGACAGCCCCTTGAGAGGCCTGGGCTCCATCTCCTTATGTAAGCTGCCCACCAGCAATCTCCGAAAGAAAGGAAGGCCCATGCTGTCATTTAGGGTTATGGTAGCAGCTGCTGCCTTCCTGCTTTCCCAGTTCAACTGTCCTGCTGTCTCAATTCTGATAATATAGGCCAGCTCCTTTGGCATAGACCTTTGAGACTCACTCATCAGCATGCCATTGTTTTCTTCCTCTGGGCATATTCCTAGGGCCATCTTGGATGAAGGCCTGCTGCTCCTCTGGACCTGCCATTTTGCAATTCCCTCCTGGCCAAACCAAAGCCTCTCAAGCCTCCTGGGTGATAACTGTCTTCTCTCCATTCCTCAGGAAGCCCCTGTGGCCAGCTGGGCTGTGAAGGACCCTGGTCCTGCTGATGACTGTGTCCCCCAGCTGGGGCTCCCCCATTTAGCAGAACCTTTTAGCTTTTCCTCCCTGCATCCCCCAGGAGAGTTAGCCCAGCCGCCAGGAACGCGCCCTCATTAAGCAGCAACGGAAACAGGATTTCTCAGGCAGACACATTTTCACAGCCTCCTAAAACTCAGTGCAAATTAATTAAGAACATATTTTATCAGCTACGAGATTCATCTCCAAGTACAACTAACTCCTGAAACGAGGCCCAGAGCTCAAGGCTGGGCTGCATACGCGGCTCCTACTTACTATGGCACGTTCAGCCAATTAAAGCCCCTCTCCTTCATGCCTCTTTTATTCTGTGGTATTTATAGCCAGTGCGATGGCATTAGCAGTAATTACAGGCCAGGCTCTCGTTCTCAGTCTTGGGCCCATTGTCTCTACTTTGGCCATTACTACCAAACTGGCAAGAACAGCCATCTGTGGAAACGTGCACCCCGTATTAACATGCAGCCCACATTAACAAACATGTACTCCATCCATATTAATAAACATGCACTCTGTATTAACAAACGTGCACCCCGTATTCATAAATGTGAATCCTGTATTAACCAACGTGTACCCCATATTAACAATGTGAACGCCCCCGGCAGCTGGGGCCCAGGGGGCCCAGAAGTGTGAGACTGAGAGCCAGGGAGAGAGGAAATGGGTCCCATCCTGCTTATTAGTATCTCGATCTCTGTTTCTGCTAGAGAGGTGCCCTCTGTCTGCATTCAGTCCCTGCCCCGGCCCTACTGTTTCTGCTCCTGGGAAAGCCCGTTCAGTCGTGAAGGCACGCTCAGGGCCCCGAGTGCTGATGGCTTGGTAGTAAAAAGGACAATGGACTTGGCATCTGAAGACCTGAATGGATATGTGCCCCTGGCCAGAGAATTTGGGGCCCGTTTCCTCATCTGTCGGATGAAGGGGTTTGACCAGATAATCCCTAGGTTCTCCTCCAACCCTCTCATTGGATGATTCTAGACTTCAGGAGGTCGGGGAGCCTGGCTGTGAGGCTGCTGGGCTTGGGGCAGATCCAGAGTCCTGGGTTGGAAGAGAAAGACCCCAGTAGCTGCTGAGGCCTTGGTGGCTTTGGAGGAAGTCAGGCCTTTCTCTTCCCAGGGCCACCCAGCCCCTAGCTCCTGCCCCATTCTAGCTCACCAGTGTAACAGGGCTTTGGGTTGGGTTTGCCTGGCCTGGGATGGACTCTGGATCCTGGGCTGGGCTGAGATCTGCACTATGGACTATCTAACTGTATTCCAGGAGCCCTAGAGCTCAGGGACCTGAGAGAGGGAGAGGCATAGCCCACGAGGGAGGGTCATGGCTCCCATCTAACTTATCTGCACTCATCCAGCATCCTGCTGTTGATGTTGATGCCTCTGACATCAGCTTCCCAAACCACCCAAAGGATAAAGGACTGACCTGTTTCTCCGTGGAAATTTCTATGTGGCTATCTCTGATTTCCACCCCCCCAACCTCCTCTTTCTGGAGCCACAAGCCAGAATCTCTGTGGACATCTGTTGCATGTCCCCTCTGTGACCCCAAACCAACGTGCCACAAGCCAAGGTCATTATCTTCTTCCCAAACCTCTGTTCTCCTGATTCAGCCAAGGGCAGCTCAGGGCTCTTTCCCCTTCAGCACTTGGCCCCAGGGCCCATGGGGGATCCCCCTTCTCAAAGTGTCCACTGTCATGAGAGGTGAGAAGCTATGGCTCTCTGTGGGTAAGCCTGTGTAGCCCAAAGGGCACCGTGAGTTCAAATGCAGGTTCACAAGGGGACCCTTTGGTGGTTACCCAAAAAGGCTGTTCTTCCCACTGTCGGTCTCCTGTCCTTTCTCCCTCTAGTGAAGTAAAACCTGGCCTGCACCTCTGGGTCCTAAGGAGTTCTTTTGATTAATTCCTACAATATTCTTTCTGTATCCCAAATTATTCTAACCATGGCTGTTTCCTTGACAGCCCCTCCAAACTTCCTCTGGCTCCCAAACATAGCATGCCCCTTTATTTTCTACATGCTGGATTTCTTCAAGTTCCCAAAACTTTTTTACTTCTGCCCCCCAGGTAGAACAAACGTTCTCCCCAGCTTACAAGTAGAATGAGTCACACAGCCTGGTATAGACCTTTGCCACCTGGGTGTGCTTCCCTTTATCTTTCTCTCAGTCCCTTTTGCCAGCAGAACTGAACCAGATGCAATCTTCTGACTCCCCCTAGTCCACCTGAGTGCCCCCACCTCCCAAATGTAGCAGACCCTAGGTGAGGACCCCAACCCTATTGAGTTCTGAGCCCTCCCTGCCCTCAAAACGTTCTTCAGATAAAAGGAAGTGGGCCTCTTTTTCCTTTCTTCCCAGACCACGGCACACAGGACTCCTCCAGGAGCTCTCTGGGATTCCATATGCCTAGGTTGGCTGAAGTAAATTTCCAGAGACTATTGAGAGCCAGGCCCAGCTCCTTCAGAATTTTCTCCAGAAATCCCAGCCTATTCTCCAAATGCTTAGCATTTTCTGGAACCCAGTTGATTCCTCCCTTGGTGACAGTTTACGGTTCAGATCAAGGTGCCTACCTTGGGCATCTTGCGCAGATTGGGTGAGAGTTTGAGGCAAGTGACCTGACCACGATCGTCCCCAACAATAATGATAGGGTGGATGGCATTGAACTGTACGTGGGTAATCTTGTTTTTCTTCTTAGCCACTATTGGCTGGTTGCAGATAGCTTCATATTTGTTGATGACTAGGTCGAACACATGGGCCTGGAAGCGGAAAACACAAGAGTTGTGAGGTAATAGTAACTGGCCTGTGAAGAAGGGTACCACCCAGGCAAAGGGGTGCCTTTGGCAACAGGGCCATGGACAGCAAGGACTTTTATCACAGAACACTGGAATGGACTTTAGAGTTCATATAATCCAACCCATTTCTTTTTTTAAACAAGGAAATGGAGGCCTAGGGAAAAAGAAAATTGGTGCCCTCACCAAGGTTGAAATTTAGCTTTTCTGATTTCCATTTCAATTCTCTTTTTAACCCAGAATTATTCAGTTGGTGCAAAGTCCTGATGGAGGGACAAGGATTACCATTAGTGGCTGCCGCTGCCATATACTAGATGCTAGAAGGATCCAAATCCCTTAGAGCAGGAGTTCTCAGCTTTAAGTCCATGGGCCCCAAAGAGGTCTATGGAGACTATGAACTTAGAAGAGGGAAAAAATGGCATCTTTATTTGGTCCAGTAAAAAGAACACTGGGTCAGGGGCAGCTGGGTAGCTCAGTGGATTGAGAACCAGGCCCAGAGATGGGAGGTCCTAGGTTCAAATCTGGCCTCAGACACTTCCTAGCTATGTGACCCTGGACAAGTGACTTAACCCCCATTGCCTAGCCCTTACCACTCATCTGCCTTGGAACCAATACACAGTATTGATTCTAAGATGGAAAGTAAGGGTTTAAAAAACAAAATAGAAAGAACAGCTGGGTGTAGAATTTGAGGATCTGGACTCAATTCTTGCCTGTGATGTTTACTCCCTGTGAGACCTTGGGCAAGTCACAACCTCCTTGAAGCCTCATCTTTAAAATGTGGGGGTTGAATTGGATGACATCCCAGATCCCTTCTCATTCTGGGTTCATCCTCCTGGTGGAAGGTCCTTTTTTTCTCCAGAAACATCCTTCCAGTTGGCATGCTCTGGTACCTAAAATCTCACCAGGGCGGCTTAATGGGTTAAAGAATCACGATCTTCAGACATCTAGCTAGGTGATGCAGTGAATAGGAGGAGTCAGGAAGACATCTTCCTGAGTTCAAATCTGGCCTCAAACACTAGCTGTGTGACCCCAGACAAGTTGCTTCACCCTGTTTGCTTCAGTTTCTCCATCTGAAAATGAGCTGCCAAGAAAACCCCAAAAGGTGTTATGAGGGGCTGGACATAACTGAAAGGACTGAACAACAACATCCCCAGAAAAGTCCCTCTGGTGGAGGGTTAAGTGGGGGTAATGAATTCAGTCCAATGCGATATATGCCTTCTTACTTTGCTCTCTAGGAGATCAGTGGGTACCAGAGCGGGAGTGGGACATCCACAAGTCACACTCTGGCTTCAAAATGTTGCTCTGGGCCACTCCCTCTCCCACTTCAGGCCTGTGAATGGTTGAGTTACCAAGCACCAGGTACTGGATGCTCAGCCTCTCTGGAGGCCGTGTGCGTGGTGCAGGAGGAGGACAAGGACCTGGGAAGGGCTTCTGGCTCTCTTCCTTACTACTTACAAATCACTCCTCTCTTCTGAATAACGAGGGCTTGGGATGGATGGTCTCCAGGGTTCCTTCCAGCCCTAAATCCTGTGAGCTATGACATGTCACCTTAAGGGGGTCCCCAAGGACTTGCCCTGCCAAGAAAGGGAGGCCTCAGGTATAAGGTGTGGGGCCAAGAGGATGAAGATCGAGGCTGGAACCAAGTGTGATCACATGCAATCTACAGTTACTGGAAGCTCCTCAAGCATGGCCACTTGTGCCACTTCTCTCGCTTTACCCTCCTCCTTCCAACACACACACAGTCATACATAGTCTCACATACACACCTCATACACATACAACCATACACAGTCTCACACACATATAGTCTCACAGTCGAAAAGTCTCACACACAGTCTCACAGCTACACATAGTCGTGTAGTCTCACACAGTCACAATCTCTCACACAGGTTCACATATACACAGCGACGTGTCTCGTTACACATACAGTCATATACATAGGCACAGTCTTACACACACAGTTACAGTTATACACACAGAGTCACATCAAGCCTTGCACAGTTACCAAGTCTCCGTTCCTGGTGTTCTTGGGATATTTCCCCTTCTCTCCCTCCCCCCAATCTGGCTTCCCCAAATGTGCTTAAGCTTCCTCTACACCCAGGTCTTAGGGACCATCAGGGCTACTTTGGCAGAGGCCTCTCTACCCTTTTCTCAGCTAGAATCTGGAGACCCCAAGCCTGAATATGGACTGTTCATCAACCAGAGCTAATAGGGAGAGGGATGGGGACAGGTTACCTTTTTGGAGGGTCCCCACCAGAAAGTTAGTCAATCAGTCAATAAACATTCATTTCTTTATTTAAAAATCCTTACCTTCCATTCTAGGGCCAGGCAATGGGGATTAAGTGACTTGCCCAGGGTCACATGGCTAGTAAGTGTCTGAGGCCAGATTTGAACCTAAGGCCTCCCTTCTCCAAAGCTGACCTTCTATCCCCCGAGACACCCAGGTGCCTCTCAATAAGCATTTATAAAGCACTTACAATATGCCCAGCATCATACTAAGGGCTAGAGATTCAAAGAAATGTAAAAGCCTGGAGTTAGGAGGAGTTTCATGGATGGGAGGTCATCTCAGAGGCCTCTCAGAGGCCTCTCAGGGCCAGGATGGATTCCCTTTCCTACCCCAAGTCGCTGAACTGAATCCTTCAATCAAACTGACTGATACTCTAGGCTGTGCCACCTACCTCCAGGGGTTTGGGGCACAAGGCTTGGGGAGAGTGCTCTTACCTTCCCGTCGGTGGTGACTGCAGCAAAGACAGTAGAGGAGTATGGGGCCCAAGCTATATCACCCACAGCAGAGTTCAAGTCATAGATGAACATGGGTATCCTGCAACAATGGGAGGAAGAGGGTGAGGGAAGTCAGAAATGGAGACTGGCTATTTCTGGTAGGACTTGGGTCCCATCCCTGTATTGCTCCACAGTCAAAGCTCCCTCCCTTTCCCTTCCAGTCTAATTTGACATTTGGATCCTAGGCTGTTCCCTTCCTCCCTGCCTCCCATTTCCTCCTCTTGATGATGTGGACCCAGAACCTTTTCCCCTCACTTGATGGTGTGGTCCCAGATTTTCACTGTCCAGTCGGAGCTGCAGGACATGAAGACTTTGGAATGGTATGGGTTCCAGGTCACTGCATCCACCGCCATATTGTGGGCCTCAAACATGTCAAGGAATTGGCTGGAGTAGGATTTGGAGCACTACCATAGGATTAAAGATCAATGGTCAGGATGGAGACAGGATGAAATCTGGAAGACCTGAGTTCAAATCCTTCCACAGACACATTCTAGCTATGTGACCATGGACAAGTCATCCAACTGCTCAGTGCCTCAGTTTCCCCATGTGGAAAATGAAGGTATTGGACTTGACAGCCATTAACTTCTTTTCCAGCTCTAAAGTGATGGTTCTGTGACTGTGAAGGACTTGGAATCTCATCTGATTTATCATTTGCTAGGACAGAGCCAGATTCAGAATGACCTAGGGCATTCTCCTCATGGACTAATCTCCCTTCCATAGCTTCCCCATATCTTTAAAAACAAAGGATGCTTCCTAAACAAAAAAAGAAGAAAGAAAAAAGGAAACCTCTCCTGCTGCAGAATATAGAGCAGATTGAGAAGAACTGTTCTGGCAAGCAGGTCATCCTAGGCAAGCTCACTCTAGGACAGGGGCATGACTATCTCCCAGTGAAGGTTCCTCAAAATGAGGGGCAGTTTAGGGCCCCTCCCCACTGATAGGAAGAGAAAGAGATAGACCAAGGAAGAACCAAAGAGTGGTTATTCTGCCAGGATGGAGGGAGATCTCTAGAAGTGTGCCCCAGGGATGATCTGACCTTGACCCTGGGCTATTCAACAATTTCAGAAGAAAGCAGAGTTAGTGTATTTATTCTATCTGTTGTAGTTCCATAGTTTTCCAGTTATGTCTGACTCTTGGAGATTCCCTTTTGAGGGTTTTCTTGATAAAAGAGTATTGGAGTATTTTGGCATTGTTTTCCATTTCCTTCTCCAGGTCATTTTACAAATGAGGAAACTGAAGTAAATAGGGTTAAGTGACTTGCCCAGCATCATATAGCTGTGTCTGAGTGTCTGAGGCTGGATTTGATCTCAGGACTCCAGGTCCAGCACTCTATCCACTGTGCCATGTAGCTGCCCTTATTGTATCTGACAATGGCACAAAGCTGAGCAGGAGAACTTACATAGTGGATGTAGTCAGGATCCAAAAAGATCCTGAGAAGTTCTAGAATGATAGACTGAATCTAGTAAAATTTAAGAGATCAACATAAAGTCCTATTTTTTTTAAACTCTTATCTTCTTAGTATTAGTTCTAAGAAGAGCAGCAAGGGCTAAGCAATTGAAGTCAAGTGACTTGCCCAGGATCACACGAATAGGCTCTCTATCCACTAAGCCATTTAGCTACCCCTTCTTTGTTTTGTCTTGAGTCATCTGGAATTGTGGTTGATCAGAGTTCTGAGTCTGATGTGAGTGAGATTTTGGGCTGCTTTCAAAGAGGTACTAAGTCCAGAAGCAGCAAAGCAGTCCTAGTCACACTGTATTCTATCCAAGTCAAACCACATCTAGAGCTCCTAGAGTCACATTTTAGGAACAGCATCAACAAACGGAGTGTATTCCTTTCCCTTCTGAGGCTTCTGATTCTGTGGACTTTGCTACCATGACTCAATTGCCTTGTCACCCAAGCCTTCCTCTGCCAGGCCAGTCCCTTTCTCCCATTGGTGAGTTCTTTCAAGGGCCTCCATTTTGGGGATGAGCCAAAGCACCCTTGTGGCATTCCCCTCCAGTCTGTGCTTCTGACTCTCTGGACTTCCCCCATTAGAAAATAAGCCCCTTGAGGGCAAGGATTGTCTCCCCCCCCCTTTTATCAGCAACACTGGGCTGACTCATCTTCCTGAGTTCAAATATGGCCTCAAATCTTTTATTACTGTTTGCCTCAGTTTCCTCATCTGAAAAGTGGGCTGGGGAAGGAAATGACAAGCCATCCCATTTTCTCTGCCAAGAAAACCCCAGAATGGGGTCACAAAGAGTCAGACATGACTGAAATGACTGAACAACAACAACAAAATTTGCATGTCTAGAACTTGCACAGTGCCTGATCCATAGTAATTGCTTAATAAATGTTTATTACCTTCAGAAGAGGATGACCACAATGGTGAGAGAATTAGAGACCAAAGATCATTTGAAGAACCTGAGAATATCTAGTCTGCAGAAAAGAAGGTTCTGTGGGGAAGGGAGTATGGCAATTATTTTCAAGTATTTGGTAGGTTGGTATAGGAAGGATTAGCCTTTTTTGTCTTGCCTTTAGGAAATGGAACTAGAAGAAACTGGAAGAAGTTACAGAGACAAATTTCCACTCTATATAAGGAAAAACTTCCTATAATTTGAACTCTCCAAAGGTTCATCACTGGGGTTTTTCTAACAGAGGCTGAATTACTACTTGTCACTGATGATGAAGAAAGGATTGTTTTTCAGGCAAAGGTTGGACAAGATGGCAGTTAAGGTTCCATTTAACTCTTGAGATTTTTGTGATCTTGTCACTCATTGGTGCTAGGGAGACGGGACCTAACGTCTAGCTTAAAATAACAGGGAAGAAGAAGTCTGACCTCACCTGAGAAGCAGCGGAGCTAGAGAAGAAGGTTAAGACAGATCAGAATGGAAGAAAATCTGCAACCCTGGAGAAGGCAAAGCCTATACTCCAGCCAGGGAGAAAATAAATGGAGAAAGTAATCAGTTTTCCTGAGGCCAGAAACTAGGCTAGCGGGATGCCTCCATTATCCATAAGGTTAAGATGGGGGTATGAAGTGAGAATATTGACTTTGGGACACAGGCAAGAAATGGCTTTTCCTCCCAGGAGCAAGTATCAAAGGTTGAGCTAAAAGCCTTTAGAGGGAGATTGGGCAGGATCTAAAGCCAAAGAGCAAGTTTTTGGGTCTGAGGAAGAATAAGTCTTTGTTTTTGGATCAATTGAGGAATAGTAACTTTTATATGGCATTTACTTTGTGCCAAGGACTGTGTTAGTAATAAGCACTTTATAATTATTATCCCATTTGATCCTTACAACAACCCTGGGAGGTAGACGTTATTATCCCCATTTTACAGTTGAATAAACTGAGGCAAACTGAAGTTAAGTAACTAATTTGTCCTGTAACTTGCCACACAGCCAGTATGTCCAGATTTGAAATAGGTCTTCCCTTCATTCTCTTCATTGTGCCACCTGGATAGATAGGCTACATATCCATGGCCACAAGCCATCCCTTAGTCCCTAAAATGCACGCCTATGGTTTAGGGATTGGGGAGGAAGAGGAGGGAAGAGTGTTTCCCCTTGTAGATACTGGACCCACCAATGGATTATCCACACTCAGAAACTTAACCCAGTTTCCATGGAAGATACGCTTCATGCTTTAGACAGGCAGCATCTCTAGATAATTCCCTCTATTTTTTTCCCTTTGCCCCAGATCTCCCTGGCAAAGGCTCTGAGGGTGGTCTCTGGGGGTCACAGTCAGGCCAGGAGAGGGGAAATGAGAAAACCAGGGCCAGAAGCTGTGTGTGGGGTGACCGCATGGCCCACATGGGAAGAGTTAGCCAAGGGCACCGGTCCTGGGTATCAGAGCCATTAGTCTCTCCCCACCCCTCCCTCACCCCACATACTCTGTTCTTTGAAAAGAGGAAAAGGTTCTTGGACCCAGCAGGAAGATGGCTGATGGATGGGGACTAGAGAATCCAGGACCCATCAAGGCTAGAGAAAAGGACATGGGCTGAGGACAGGGCAGGAGGGATGCTGCTCCTCTGGTCCACAAGGAAGGGAATCATCCACTGTACAAGGAGGCGAGAAATTGAGGGAAAGAGAGCCTAGCCTTCCCACTAGCCTTTCCCCTAAAGGCTCTGTCTTGGCTTTGAAGCCAGCTCTGTCCCTTTTAACACCCGAGTGTCCTTGGGTCACTCACTTCACCTCTGGGCCTCAGATTCCTCATCTGTAAAATGAGGGGGCTGAATCAGAGCTAATCATACCTTGGGTCCAAGGGGGTTTGCATTCTCATAAATGTTCTTTGAGGTCTCAGCCATGAAATCAATGCTTTAACCCAAAGGATTAAATCTCTTACACTGACATTTCAAGCCCAGTACGGGTTGGCATGGGTTGGCAGGGAGAGCTTTCTGGTGCCCGCAGGCACTCACTTCAGCCGTGCCCAGGGGCCCTGTCCTGGCAGCCCTGGCCAGGACCATCTCGTCCTGTTCCCAACACGGCCATGGAACCTCCTGGCATAGCAAGTGGATCTCCGGGCCCTGGCAAAGGGGTGGCCTGCCTAGCTGCTTCATAAGAATGCACAGAGCCCTGTGGGTAATTAAGATAATGATTTACTTGGCTTCAGAAATGCTAATAGCAGAGCACTTTTCTGTTTTTCAAAATTGTTCTGAGCTAAAAATTAGCGAGTTACCATGTTGCTGGGGGGCTGGGGGGCAGGCTAGGGAGGGGAGGAGGCTCCTTGTTAATCCTTGGTCCAAATGGAATGTTTTCAGAAACATACTGAATTGGTAGAAAGCTGTAGAGGCCCTACGAGGCCCAGCTCCAATTCCACTTCTTTTATGAAGTTTTTTTCTGGAACTCAATGAGCCCCCCCCCATCTCTCCCCCTCCCCAGCACTCCCCTCTCTTGGAATTCTTCCTGCACTTAAAATCAGGCCCACAATGAGCCCTGGATCACTCCCGGCAAGGCTCGGGGATCTGGTCTCCCCACCTGACTAAGAGCCCTCCAGGGGATGGACTGCGTCTGATTCTTCTCTCTTTCCCTCCAGTCCCCACCTCCCTGGCAACCTGGGGCTCAGCACCCAGTAGTTGTTCATAAAGGCTCATTGTTGGGTTGAGAGCGGCTCCCGGAAGTCCTTTCATTAGACTCTGGATTCCAAATGGAAAATTGCCCACGTCCTTTCCCCCTCTGCCTTCGGTTTGAGCAGGTCCCTTCAGGAAGCCTTCCTGAGCCAATGGGCTCCGAGGCAGGGAATTCTCCCCGGGTCCTCCTGGCCCCTGCCCCCCTCCTCAGGAAACCTGTGACCAAGAGCTGGATTTCATTAATGAAGGCGTCTGTTTTATGTCAGCCCTTGGATCTCCCCATCTTTTATATCTGTCTTGTCTGTCTCTCTAGGGTCCTTGGCTTCCTGAGGGTGGGCCTGGGGCTGTTTCACTTTGGCCAGAGGCTCAGGGAAGGAGGGAGTGTAAGATTTTGAGCTGGAAGAGACCTTATGGATCAGTCCAAAGCCCTCATTTTACAGATGGAGAAAAAATGACTTGTCCAACGCCACATAGCTAGACAGCTGGCATTCGAACCCAGACCCTCTGGTTCCAAATAGAGCCTTCCTCTAGGACAGGAAGATAGAGGAACGAGGGACTTGGGGGGAGCCCAGAAGGGAAGGGCTTGACAAAGGAAGCTAGCTCCCTACCTTCTTTTTTTTTTTTTCCAGACCATTACCTTCTATTCTACTTTAGAATCAATACTAAGTGTTAGATCCATGGCTGGACATTCGGGGTTGAGTAATAGGGTCACACAAGCCACATTTGAACCTGGGTCCTCCCGACTCCAGGCCTGGCTCTCCATCCACTGGACTACCTCCGTGGCCCTGGCTGCCCCCTTTCCATCTAGAGGGCCTGCCATGGGGAGGCTTTGAACAGAAGAGCAAGATTTCTCGGGGCCCATCTCTTCACTGGCAGTTAGGAGTCGCCATGGGCATCGGTGCCTTACTTTGTAGATTTTGCCCTCCTCTGTGCCCACCAGAAACAAGTAGTCGATCTGTTTGTGGAAGTCGAAGGATGTCCCGCAGCCTAGAAGGGAAATGAGAGACAGATCACTCTGGGCTCGCATCAGAGGGACCAAGAGCTCTGCCGTCACCCCCGACACCGGTGGCCGGTGAAGCATGAAGGGATGAGTGCAGAGGATGGGGGACGAGGGACGAGGTGCTGTGTCCTATCTCAACCAAGAGATGCAGCCTCTGCAGAGTGGGGCACAGCCCCTTTCCCGCCCAACTTCCTTCCTTTTATTCTTTGCTTTTACACTCCTATCAGTACTAAGTATTCTAAGGCAGGAGTGGTAAGGGCTAAGCAATTAGGCTTGTCGTCTGAGGCCAAAAATGAATCCTGGAGCTCCTTTCTGTCTCTAGGTCTGGCTTTCAATCCACCGAGCCATCTAGCTATCTCCTTTCAGTCCGACTTTCTAGGCTGTCTACGCTCTGGCCAATCTTTACTTCATTCCTTTCCCAACTCACACAAAATCTCCCCCACCATGCTCTGCCCCTTCTTGCCTCGGTGACTGAGTATGTAGACTCTCAGGACTGCCAGAGACCCTTGAGATCGTGAAGGCGAGGCAACCGAGGCTTGTAGGGGTTCACTCAAGGTGGCATTACTGGCCAGTGCTGGAGGAGCTGGTTAATGGCAGGACCAGGCTGAACTAGAACCTAGATTTCCTCACTTCCAGTTTGGTGCTCCTTCTGTGATACTGGTCTTTACTGCTATCATTCCCTCCTTTTCTTTTCTCTTCTTTTCTTTTTTTTACTTTACATTGACTTATATGTGCACAGGCTCTTTTCCCTGCTAGAACGGAGTAGTGGCTTTCACTTTTGTCTTTGGTTCCTTAGTGCCTAGAACATAATAGGTACTTAATAAATGCACCATGATTGATTCCCCCTCCCTCCTCAAATGTTTCCCGGTCTTTATGACTCAGCTTAAGTCTCACCTCCTCCAGGAAGTCATCCCTGAACACCATGATCTCTTCTTTCTCTCAACACCTAGCACACATGGTGAGGCAACAGTCCAAATGAAAGGAATCATATGTACAACTAGGCCATTCCTTTCTTCTCGGAGGGCTCCCACCCTCTGCCTGTCTTAAGGTTCATCAGCTCTCTCTGGACTCTGGCTTGGGCTATTTCCTAACATGGGTGAATGCTTCCTGGAGAAAGACACACATTGTCATGCTAAACACATCCATAGGAATTCATGTTCTCCAATCTCAACTGGGACCGGGCTGTGGCTAAGGGCTCCTTTTATTTTTCCATGACTGTCTCTCCATTCCACTCCCCTAAGTGGGTCGTTCTCTCTCTCCCAGTGGCTCTTCTGCCGACTTCACCTCTCCAACAAATTTCTTCCTATCGGACTTTACTGAAAAAATCAAGACCATTCATTGCGAGCTTTCTCATTTCACTTAGTCTATACCACAAAATTCATTACCTTTTTACTCTCCTGTCTCTGAGGAAGAGGTGGCCTTTCTCCTTGCCCATCTCTCGCCTACTTATGCCCTTCTCTTCTAGATGATCTCTTCTAGAAACTTGTCCCATTTCATCTTATTTATTTTCCTTTAAGAAATAATATATATACACATACATACATATGTGTATGTGTATATGTCTTTATTATTGTAGAGTTGTTTCAATTGTGTCCAACTTTTCATGAGCCCTTTGGGGTTTTCTTGGCAGAGATACTGGAGTGGTTTGCCATTTTTTTCTCCAGCTAATTTTACAAATGAGAAACTGAGGCAAACAGGGTTAAATGACTTGCCCAAGGTCACACAGCTAGAAAGTGGCTGACACCAGATTTGAACTCATGAAGTCTTTCTGATCTGAAACCTAGTGCTCTATCCACAGCGCCACCTAGCTAACATTTGTGAGATCTATATCTATGCATTAAGTGGTGCAGTAGATAGACTACTAGACCTGAAGTCAGAAAGAAATGAGATCAAATCCAGCCTTAGCTACTTACTAGATGTAACCTTGGGCCTCCATCTACTTCTGTTTCCTCATCTATAAAAATGGGGATAAGAAAATAAAAAAGAAACAAGGCAAGCTAATAATGTGTGTGTGTGTGTGTGTGTGTGTGTGTGTGTGTGTGTGTGTGTGTGTGTGTGTAACACATGCAGAGGACAGAGCCCTAGCCCTCTCTGCTATATGTTGCTGGGGGCAGCCCCACTTGTAACAGAACTGTCCAGTGGAATGGGAGTAGCCTGTTGGAGGCTGTTCCTACCTGGACAAGTGAATGGGCTTGTGTAAGACAAGGTCTGGGATGGGGGAGGAAATGGAGATTATGGTATCTGTCTAATATGCTTTATTGCCTGGGGGGGAATGTCTATTTGCCCAGGGGTATGTATGCTTGTGGAATGTCTTCTTTTGCTTATAAGGCATTTAAACAGGATCGGTTTCTACCTTGCCTCAGCTTATCCTGCAGCACAAAATTCTCTTGTCCTGGAAAAGGATCAAAACTTCTTCTCAAATCTCAGACAAGGATTTAGTGTCTGCTGGATTCGTTGTAGTAGTGGTAACTGCCTGTCTACAGCCAGACACAAGACAGACATGGAGGTAGGGGGGTGGTCTTCAGAAGGTTGACCACATGAACAAGTCCTAGAAGAGCCCAGTCTCTGCTTCTCCTTCTATTTCTTTTATAATTAAGCAGGAAGGGGGCAGCTGGGTGACTCAGTGGATTGAGAATCAGGCCCAGAGACCAGAGATCCTAGGTTCAATTCTGGCCTCAGACACTTTCCAGCTGTGTGACTCTGGGCAAGTCACTTGACCCCTGTTCCCTAGCCCTGACCACTCTTCTGCCTTGGAACCAATACACAGTATTGATTCCAAGACAGAAGGTAAGATTTAAAAAAAAAATTAAGCAGGAAGATTTCATTCATTTTCTAAAAAACAAAAACAAAATCCTTAATTTCCATCTTAGAATCAATATTAGGTATTAGTTCCAAGGTAGAAGAATGGGCTAAACAATGGAGGATTATGTGACAGGGTAACATACATAGACAGTATTTAAGGCCAGATTTGAACCCAGGACATCTCATTTCTAGATCTGGCTCTATCCACTGACCACCTAGCTGCCCCATCACACATTCATTTTTCAATCTCTCCTTATCTTCTGGTTTATTGCCTGCTTTCTATACATATGCTCAGGTCTACTCCATTCTTTAAAAAACCTCGACTAGAACCTGCCATCCCCTCACATCATCAGCCAACATCTACTCCTTTTCATTGACAAACTCCTAGAAAAAACATTCACACTCACTTTTCTAATCTTCATAATTTGGCTTCCAGCCATACTCCTTGGCTGAAATGGCATTTAAATTGAAATGTTATTTAAGTTGCTAAATTTGATGACCTACTACTTCTCCTTATGTTTCCCGAACTCTCCTCAACTTCTGCCACGATCCACTCTCTCACTATTCACACCCTCTGTTCCCTGGGCTTCTGTCACACACTGCTCTCTCATTTCACCATCCATCTGACAGTTGGGTTTCTTTTGTCCATCTCCTGTCCCCTATGGGACTCTATTCCAGTCCCTTTTTCTCTGCAGTGATCTCATCTGCTCCCATGGGCTTGAGTATTAACTCTAGGGAGGAGACCCCCAAATCTAGATATCAAATTCTGTTGTCATTGGTCCATTGTTTTTGGAAGAGGATCAACAATATGACAGGGTGATGTCTTGACTTGTGCATGAATTGGAGTTGCCCAGAGTTGTGAGTCTTATTCTCTTTTCCTGAGTCATCAAAGTCCAGTGGCAGGACAAAAGCTAGGGCTGGCAATGGCTTGGGAAACAGGAACCTTGGATTCTTTGATGTCTGACCAAACTCTAAGTGCTATGGAGTGTCTGCTTTGACTGCCTTCCTGGCCACTGGAACAAACTGTTCTCATCCACTGGTTCTGCTTGGGAGAGTCTTCACATGCTTGGAGTAGATGCCCTCTTAACTCACTGACCCATTTGAGGCCTGTTAGTTACTCTCGACCTGTTGTAGCCAGTCTTCTGAGACAATCTTACCTAAGTGAGACTGCTAAGCAAGCTACAGCTTTTTGGAGCCACAGGTAAGAACTGGATGGCAGATGGACACTAAAGGTGAATGAACAGCCCTGGAAAGGGCTCAGCAAGCCCTCACTCACACCAGAGGTTAATAGTTCTCCTGGAATTTCTCATATGCCCTACATTTTTTCTCTCTACTTTTTTTTTTGAACTTTGATTTTATTTTTATTATCATGCAAATCACATTTCCATATTGGTCACTGTTGCAACCAAAACTCCAAAATAAAACTACAAGTACACTGATGTGAAAGATGATTCCAACAGTCCCAGGTAATTGCATTGCTAAGAGTAGCTAAGTTTTCACAGCTGACCATCATCCAATAGTGCTGTTAGTGTCTACAATATTCTCCCAGTTTTGTTTATTTCACTCTGCATTAGTTCGTTTTGATCTTTCTGGCTTTTTCTGAAATCACCCTGCTTATCATTTCTTACAGGACAGTAGTATTCCATCCCCAATATGTACCATGATTTGTTCAGTCATTTAGCAATTGATGGACATCCCCTCAAATTCCAGTTCTTTGCCACTACAAAAAGAGCTGCTATAAATATTTTTGTATAAGTAGGTCCTTTCTCCCTTTTTAGTATCTCCTTGGGATTCAGACCCAGTAGTGGATATACCCCAAATTCTAATCATTCTCTTGAGCCCTTAGCTCAGATCATCAGCTGCCTACTGGATATTTCCTGTTAGATGTCCTGTTGGCATCTCAAACTCAATATGTCCAAAATGGAACTCAGTATCTTTGCTCCTAAAATTTCCACTCCAAATTTACCTATTTCTGTTGAAGGCATCACCATTCTTCCAATTTCAGTATCATAATCTTAAAGTCAAACTTGACTCTTCCTTCTCCTTCACTCAATAATCAATCCAATCCAATCCAATCCAATTTGGCAAATCTTGTAGTTTCTTCCTCCACAACATCATTCACATCTGTTACCTTCTCCTCACTCTCACAGCTATCACCCTTATCGCCTCTTGCCTGGACTACCATAATAGACTTCTAATTGATCTCCCTGATTCCAGTCACCACTCTTTCCAATCTATCTTCCATGCAACTGCCAAAATAATTTTCCTGAGGCACAGTCTTGACCATGTCACTCCTCTGCTTAAAGACCTTCCGTGGCTCCTCATTGGCTCTAGGATAAAACAGAAACTCTTCAGCCTGGCACTTAAGAATTGCCACCATCTGCCTCCCAATTACCTTCCCAAATCCTGTTTTATGCAACTCCCCTTCATGGACTGCATGTTCCAGTTAAGCCTAATGACTAGCTGTTCATGAACTCCATCTTTTATATCTAGGCAGTTGCACAAATCAGCTCCTATGGCTGGAAGGCACTGTCTCCTCACCTCAATCTCTCAGAATTTCTGTCTTCCTTCCAGGTTCAGGTCAGTTACTATCTCCTCTATGAAGCTTTCCCTGATTCTCCCAATTGCTGGCTCTTCCTCCCACTTCAAATTACATTGTATTATATTTATTTATATATGCATCATAGTCTCCCAATAGATTATAAACTCCTGGAGGGAAGGAACTGTCTTTGTATGATCAGCATCTATTAAAATAGTGTGTGTATAGAGGATAGGGATTGGACCTATGATTATATTGGTATAAGGGACTCCCACTGAGGCAACTTCTATCACTGTAGGGCAATAGCTTCTCTATAACTTGCTACCTAGAGTGCTAAGAATTTAAGTGACTTGCTTAGGGTCACACAGAGGCAAGACTTAAACAAGATCTTCTTAGCTTTGGACTATGCCAGTGATGGTGAACCTTTCAGATACTCTGTGCCATGTCCCTCCCCTCCCCCAGACTGCATGCTGTGCCCCACCCCCTGACCCCAGACAGGGGAGGGAGAAAGGGATGGGAGTAGCCTGGGAGATCCTCTCAGGGGAAGGAGAGAGTGAGAGTTTCCATTAGGCTGCTGGGCATAGGGACAGCTGATGGGAGGCACAAATGGAGAGGGGAAATGGAACAGCTCCACCAGAGTCCCTGTGCCTTTCTAGAAACTAACTCTGGTGTGTGATGGCATGTGTTCCCACAGAGAGGTCTCTGTGTGCCATCTTTGGCACACGTTCCATAGATTCACCATCACAGGCCCATGCTGTATTGCCTCACATGATATATACATATATATATATATATATATATATATACACACATATACAGTACTTAATAACTGTGGAATTAAATTGGATGTGGTAGCATTGGTGAGACCAATTCCAAAGCCTAGAGATTCCTGGGGCCCAGAGAATATGGGAATCCCAAGGAGAGACAGATGGGGAGGAGAGGAGAAGAGAGATATGAATTTTAGAGGTTTGGTGTTAGAAGGGATCTCAAAGTCCATTTAACTCAATCCAGGACTGAACAGGAATCTATCCTATCACATCTCTGTAAAATGGTCTTGCAGCCTTTTCTTGAAGACATTCTATGGAACACCTCTACTTGCAATTAAAACTTGCCCCTCTTCAACCTCCACCAACAGTTCCTGATTCTGCTCTCTGGAGTCAAGCAAAATAAGCCCAATTCTTCTTTGACATGAGAGTTCTTCAAATAATTTAAGATACTATCATGTTCCCCCTAAATCTTCTTTCTTTTCACTTGAAAGTGCCTTATTTTTTTTCCATTCCCTCATGTGAGCATTATATCCTACAAGTATCCTGGTGTTAGGGGTACTATCTCCATTACACAGCTGAGAAAATTGAGGATCAGAGTGGCTAAGTGACTTGCCCATAGACCCAAAGCTAGTAAGTGTTGGGATCAGGATTTAAACTCAGATGTTCAAATGATTTGAAGAATCTTTTACCTTATAAAAGATCTCCTTTTGTTTGGATTAAAAAGTCCAAAGTCTAAAAGGAACTCTCCCTTTAAAAGATGCAAACAGGCCACTTTCAAGTTTAAACAAGGTGAATGTTTTGTCTGTCTCCAGGACTAATCAATTGAGTAGAGGTCAACTGACCAACTTCCCATTTTAGGTATATTTGGGGGATAAAATTCGAGTTCATGTTAGTAGAATGTAAACGCCTTGAAGTCAAGGACCATTTCATTTTTGTATCTCTGTCTCTATCAATTTGCTTGTCATATAGTAAGTTCTCAATCAATATTTGTTAAATTGAATTGGACTGAATTGAATTATTAATCATTCACTTGAATGCCCTTGAATCCCAAGTTAGTTTTTAAGCAAAAGGAATGAAATTTTAGTCATTCATGAATATACATTGATGTTGTTTCTGTTGCTTTAGTTTTTTAAATTTCCCCTCAACTTAATAGTTGTTTTCTTTCTTTCTTTCTTTCTTTCTTTCTTTCTTTCTTTCTTTCTTTCTTTCTTTCTTTCTTTCTTTCTTTCTTTCTTTCTTTCTTTCTTTCTTTCTTTCTTTCTTTCTTTCTTTCTTTCTTTCTTTCTTTCTTTCTTTCTCTCTCTCTTTCTTTCTCTTTCTTTCTTTCTCAAAATCCTTTCCTGATTCTATTTGCGGAGTGAGTCACTGAATAACTAGATCTAAGTTACTGTCAAATGTTACCAGTTATCGAACTGGTTGGGGACAAATGAACCACAGATGGGTAAATTTCATCCTAAAATGTTTAAATTTCAATCAATCAAGTTGTTTCTATGATCAAATATATATTCCTCTTTGGACATTTGAATCTATTTACAATTTATTCCCAAGTAATGTTTTCACTCTCATTATCTATTACTCCACTTCATGCAACCCAGTGAACCAGACCTTTTATTATTCCTAATAAATGACATTCATATCCAATCTAAAAAAAAAACCAACGCAGATATCCCTGGCTCCTGGTCCATCATCCTAACCTCTGTGGCACATTGCCTTTCCCAATTCTTGTATGGTATTGCATCGAGTCTCCTCATTGTCCTTGTCATGATCCCAAGCTCCTACCCCATAGGGAAAAGATTTACTTTCTGAAATCCCCATTTTCAAGATAGTCTATAGTAGTAGTCATTATATTTCTTGCTAGCAACTTCATATAATGGGGAAAAGGAGAAGGAACAGAGTTCTTTCTGCCCAGTTGCACATGCAATATCATTTTCAACATAGCATTATCTAAGTCAATGTAATCTGCTCATTTAAATTATACTTTTGATACCTGCATCATTCCTTTGAGAAAACTTCTTTGCATGGACAATTACATCATACACTTAATGTGACCACCCTTGATCACATGCTGTCTTATATTGTTCTGTTTCATAACTCCCAGTTTTGTCCTCCTTTCCTTGCTTGCTTCCTTTCTTTTTCTGTCTCTCTGTACCCCCCCCCCCCCCCCACCTAGGGAGGAAGCTCAGCCAATATATGTGTTCCCTTTCCCTAGGGTGGATTTTAATCTGAAGCCCTGTACTTCCAAGATAGCTGTGCTATGATGCCCAGCAGCCTGACCTGGTCTGGATGGAGCTATAGGCCCGGTTAGAGAAAGACTGGAAACCAAAGGTGGGTCATTCAGGCCAGAAGGCTCATTATCTGAGCAACTAACAAGCAAGCAGGAGTGAGAGCCAGGCAGGCAGGAATGCCCACCCTCTGAAGGCACATGTAACAATGGGATGGTGTCAGGATCTGGGGGTCAAAAACAAGACTTTGGCAGGAGCTCTGGAAACCAGAGACCCAGACAGGTTTGAGCTTATATAAAGAGATCTGTATCCAATTCCAATTTGCTTAGTGTGACGCTAGTGTTGTCCTTTTGAACTCTGTTGACTAGGGCTGAACCTGGCCTGTTCTTCTGAATGAGCTTCAGCTATGGACAGCTCCTGGCCACTGCTAGGGAAACAATTGTTTGTATAGGGGTGGACAATGTGTAGCTATGACCATCTCTCTTATTCAGACCTGAAGATGAGATCAAAGGCCTGACCCTAGGGCAACTGGATGGCTAGTCAGGCCTAGAGATGGGACACCCTGGGTTCACTTCCTAGCTGTGTGACCCTGGGCAAGTCACTTGACCCTCATTGCCTAGCCCTTACTGCCCTTCTGCCTTGGAACCAATACACAGTATTGACTCTAAGATGGAAGAGTTTAAAAACAACCTGGCCCTCAGGAGTTCGCTACAAGGATGGAGAAATCATAGACAGCCTATGAGTTAGATTTAGTGTAGAGCAAGCTCGAGCCCCTGGACTGGAGAACCACCTGGGCAGAGGGAGAGCTAGTGGTCAGAGCTCCTCAGAATTTGAAGTAGGGAAGAGGTAATTTTACCTCTTAACAAGCAAAAGGAATTTTCCTCTCAACAGCCTGACTTTAACTCACAGACAGTAATCCTGTGAAGCCCTTTAATGCCATGAGGCTGTACTAAGGAAGGTTATTTCAAAATCCCAAAATAAGGCTAGACAATTCTGATTCAAGGATTTCTACGAACTCTGTTACAATCTTTGCCTTTTATGGGGCTTTTATCGGCAGAGAGACAAATCCTCAAGTGCCTGGGACTGTAGAGTTTATATCTTAATAACAAAGATTTCAGAAGACATTCCAAGAGCCAAGCCATAGTTATGGCCAGTACAGAATGGCCTAGGCTTCTTAGCAAGAATCTGGAGCTGGAGGTTAGAAGGTTGGGATCATAGCATTATTCCTGGAGCTTAGTGACCTTAGACTAGTCCCTTCACTTCTTTTGAAGAGAGGAACTCAGGGATTCTCAGAACCCTGCTGACAGCGATGAGGTAGGACACTGAGCCATTTGTGTTCATGAACACTCAATCTTCAGTCCTGGAGAAGATGAGAGCTCCAGGAAAAATCCACACCCCTGACATTTATACTGGGGAGAAACCAGACCCATGGATTTCTGTCCTCCTCAGCTTTGAGAATGTCTTAGTCTAGCCTCCATTTGGATTCCCAAGACTTATTTGAGGTTTTATCAACTATCACAATTCATCAGACACAACTCACAGAGAGGAGTCAGGCCCTAGGACCCAACCTCCATCTCCCAGAGTTTCTGCAAACGCCTTTTGACTCGTAAGAGGAGATTCTACCTTGGAGACACCATGCAGTTAAGTCTGGGATGAGCTGTGTGTTTCTCGCCTTTCCACCTCTCCCACCCCAACATCACTGGTCTTATCCCAGTTGAAACTACTAATACCACCACCTAAAGGAGGCAATTCAGAAAGGTTGGGGACTAGTACAGTACATGCCTGGTGCAAAACCATGGATGCAGAACCCTGTGCAGAACTGGGACTGAAACCTTAGAGAAGTCTGGGCCTTGTTTGCTCTGTTAACTTTTGCCTTGTGGGTCCTCTCCCTATGGCTAAGGCATCCATCTAGTGTAACCTGTTCTTCTAATTTATGTCATATGAAACCACTACTTTTCTGGGTACAAACTACAAGCATACCTCCGAGATATCGTGTGTTGTGTTCCAGACCACTGCAATAAAGTAAATATTGCAATTAAGTGAGGCACATGAATGTTTTGGTTTCTCAGTGCATATTAAAGTTATGTTTACAGTCTACTGTAGTCTGTTAAGTGTGCGATATAGTATTATGCCTAAAAAAGGACATACCTTAATTTAAAATTCTTTATTGCTAAAAAGTGCTACCATCATCTGAACCTTCACTGAGACATGATCTTTTTGCTTCTGTGTTAATGGCTGCTGACTGATCAGGATGATGGCTGCAGAAGGCCGGGGTGCCTGTGGCAACTTCTTAAAATAAGACAACAATGAAGTCTGCCTTATTGACTCTTACTTTCACTTGTACACTTGTAGGTCATTGTAGTGTTCTTAATTGGCCTAATTTCAATATTGTTGTGTCTCAGGGGAACAAGAGGCCCAAGTGAGGTGGGGAAGGAAAAGAGAAAGACAGAGACAGAGACAGAGACAGACAGACAGAGACAGAGACAAAGACAGAGACAGACAGACAGACAGACAGAGAGGGAGAGAGGAAATAGTCTGTTGGTGGAGTAGTCAGAACACATACAACATTTATAGATTAAATTAATCATCATATGTGGATGTAATTTGTGGGGCCCTAAAACAATTATAATAGTAACATCAAAGATCACACATCATAGATCATCCTAACATATAATAATGAAAAATTTGAAATAATTTGAGAATCACCAAAATGTGCCAGTCATAGCATGAGCACATGCTATTAGAAAAATGGCGACAGTAGACTTGCTTGATATAGGGTTGCCACAAACCTTCAATTTGTAAAAAAAAGCCTTATCTATGAAATGCAATACAGTAAGCATCACAAAATGAAGTATACCTGTATTTCCCCCGATAGTACTTCCTTAATATCTATTCTGCCTTTGTCCTACACTTTCCCAATGCCTATTTCTCTCTTTCAATCTTTTCCATTATGCCTTCTGGAATACCTATTCCGCTGTCAATACATTCTACATCTTTCTCCTATTCACACTAACTGATATCAAAGTTTCCCCTGAGCTTATCGCAGCTCTCAATACCCTCCACAATCCTGGTTGGTCTTTCTTTTATGGCTGTTTGCTTCACAAGGTTGTTCTTAGATTCTCTTCTCAAAAATGCTTCTCTCCATCAAACTCTTGTTTATCCTTATTCCTGTTTTTCGCTTTTTTTTTAAACCCTTACCTTTCATCTTAGAATCAATGCTACATATTGGTTCCAAGGCAGTGAGGGCTAGGCAATGGAGGTTAAGTAGCTTGCCCAGGGTCCTTGCTCTACACTTCATGATTTCTGTGTTCTGGATTTACTTCCCATTTTTCATAGTTAATCTCTATGGACATCCGTTTCAATAGCATAGTTGATTCTACCCTTGTCCTTGCTCCCTTGCCCCTTTTCCTACTCCTGCTCTGCTGATTTCCAATCCTATATATTATTTATCCCAATATTCTTTTTATACCTTTTCCTGAGCAGGAAAAAGTCTCTGCTTATTGGAATTATTCCAAATTCATATTATCTGATCTCCAGGGGGTTCTCACTGCTGAATGGCAATCTTTTTTATTCACTTCCACAAATTCTCCAAATTTTCTACAAATTCCTCATAGTGGCTATTCACTCTTTTTCCTACTAAAACCCTAAACTTTATGCTAAGCTTAACCCTCCCTTTTGAGATGAAGGCTATATTATTTAAGTTCCCACAACTCCATTGCTTCATAATCAAAACCTCTGTCTTTTCTCACCCTCTTTTCCTTCCCTCTAATATCACCTCCACCTCACCAATCCAAATGCTCCACTTATAACTTTGATAGCCTTCCCTGCTAACTCTTCCATGACCTAATTCCTATCACTCTCTTAGATTCAATTTCTTCTCTTTCAGATCACCATTCTCTTGTTGTTCAGTCATTCATTCATGTCCAGCTTTTCTAGACCCCATGGGCCATAGTACTCCAGGTCCCTCTATCCTCCACTGTCTCTAGAAGTCTGTCCAAGTTATGTTTGTTGCTTCCATGACACTCTCTATCCATCTCATCCTCTGCCATCTTCTTTTCCTTTTGCCTTCAGTTTTTTCCAACATCAGGTTCTTTTCCAGTGAGTCCTACCTTCTTATTATGTGGTCAAAGTATTAAAGCTTCAGTATCTGACCTCTGAATTAATTAATTTAAGTATTGACTGATTTGATCTGCTTGCTGTCCAGGAGACGCAAAAGTCTTCTCCAGAGCCACAATTCAAAAGCATCCATTCTGTGGCACTCAGGTTTCTTTATAGTCTAACTCTCAAATCAATATAAACAACTGGTACTCATGCTCAATCAGCCCCAGCCAGTCTCACCCTCTACCCCAGTCCTGGCTCCTTTTATTGAGGTGGCTGTGATCTGTGTGATGTGACTTTCTGTGGAGAAACAGGCTTCCGTTTCTCCAGCATCATGCTTCTTTTGTTTATCCATTGAGAGTTGAGCTCCTCTGCCTCCTCAACTCAGTGAACTGATTTCTCTGGTTACCCTGAATCATGACCTCATCATCCAACCGCACTGTTTCCTTTATGATCCATTCAAGGGCTAACTTGTACCTCCCTAATAAGTCGTCAGTAACCTCAGGTCCTGAGCTTTAATGGATCATATTTGTATGCTTTTTGTTATTGTGTGCTCTATTTTTCTGTTTTTTTTCTTTGCATTATTTTATAAATGTCTTTCTGTATCTCTTTGTATTTCTTATACTTATCTACCTTAGTTGCCTTATAGTATTCCCTTATATGCATGTGCCACAATTTCTCTAACCATTTCCCCTGTTTTTGGACTTTTAGGCTGCTTCTGTTTTTTTTTTTATAATTACACATAATGAATGCTGTTTTGAAAATTTAGAAGAAGCTTTCCCTTCCTATATTCCCTCATCTATTGGTTTCTATCACACTGTTCTCTTGACTTCCTCTCTGACTGCTCCCTTGACTTCCTTAGCTGGTCCTTCTTCTTCCTATCCCTGAAAGACTCTGGTCTTCATCCCTCTCTTTCTGTTACATCTTCTCTTCTGATAATCTTAGCTACTGTCACAACCTGAGTTACCATCTCTGCCTCAAATGTACTTTTACTCTAGTACTTTAAACTTCTCACTGCCAGAGGCAAGCTAGGTGACTAAGTGGAGAGAGAGCCAGGCTCAGAGAAGAGAGGTCCTGGGTTTAAAGCTGGCCTCAGACACTTCCTAGCTGTATAACTTGGGCAAGTCACTGAACCCCAATTCCCTAGCCCTTACTGTTCTTCTGCCTTAGAACCCAATATTTAGTATCAATTCTAAGACAGAAGGTAAGGGTTTAAAAACAAAAAACCAGGGGCAGGTGGATGGCTCAGTGGATAGAGCTCCAGGCCTAGAGACAGAAGGTCTTAGGTTCAAATCTGACCTCAGACACTTCCCAGCTGTGTGACCCTGGGCAAGTGACTTAACCCCCATTGCCTAGCCCTTACCACTCTTCCAACCAATACACAGTATTCCAAGACAGGAGGTAAGGTGTCTTTTTTTAAAAAATAAAAGCAAAAACCCCAAGAACTTCCTATTGCCTATTTCCTCTTGAGTGTCATGCTGATACCCCAAACTCAGTATGGTTAAAACTAGACTCATCAACTTTCCTCCCAAATTTTCCCTTTCTCTAAACTTCCCTATTTCTGTTGAAATCCCCCATGTCACATGAGTTTGGAAATGCAGCTAACTTTGATTCCTTCCTTGTTCCTTGTTCCTCTTGATTCCATTAAATTCCAACAAAAAGTCTTGTTGTGTTCCTCTGAAATGTCTCTCCTGTCTAACTGTTCCTTTCTGTTGATGTTGCTGCCACCCCTAAATTCAGTTCCTCATCAAATCTCCCTTGGACTATTATTATGATGGGTTTTGAACTGGTTGCTGGTCTCTTGTCTTTCCCATCTCTTCCCTATCTTCCACACTAGTGGAATTAAGCACAAATAGAAGGGCAACTAGGTAGCTCAGTGGATAGAGAGCCAGACCTGGAGACAGGAGGTCCTGGGTTCAAATCTGATTTCAGATGCCTCCTAGCTATGAGAACCTGGGCAAGTCACTTAACCTCAATTGCCTAGCTCTTACTATTCTTCTGCTTTGGAACCAATACTTAGTACTGATTTTAAGACAAAGGAAAGGGTTTTTTTAAATTAAAATAAAAACTCAAATAGAAAAGAGTGACATGTGGCCCATATTGACTTAGAAAACCACATATTAACATTATCTATATTCTAATGTATTTTTATTTTGTGAACTATTTCCCAATTCCATTTTAATCTGTTTCAGGCCTTGCTGGGGAGTGTTGCTAGTTCAAAGCATGGTCAGATGCCATGTTTCATACCTCTGTACTACCCTGCTTCTAAAGTCATCTTCCTAATGCTCATTACATCACTGCTGTGCTTAAAAAACATGCAGGGAGTCCCCATTTGGCCACTTAATAAAATACAAACTCATAAGCCTGACATTTAAAGCCCTTGGCCATCTGGTTCCAGCTCCCTTTTATAGCCACATCTTAGGGCCTCTTTTTGTGTATTTTATGTTCTGGTCAAACTGGATTATTCGCTGTTCTGTGATCTTATCCTGCCCTCTCCTGCCTAGAATGGATTCCTCTAAATTCTTCCTACTGAGAACGTTCCCTTCCTTTAGGGTCCGAATTTAGTGCCATTTTCTCTATTCAAAACTCCAGATAGAAGTTATTCTTCCCTCCTTGAATTATCCAGTCTATCCAGTTTGACTAATCTTGCTCACTTAATCATTTTCCAACTTGTATTATGGTTATTAATATGTAAGTCTCATGTCCACCCCCAATTAGACTGTAAGCTTCTTGAGGGCAAGGAACATATCATTTTTCCTATTTGTGTCTGCAGCACCTTGTACTACCAGAGTAGATGCTTAATGTTTATTGAAAGGAATTACAGGGTGATTCCACCCATCAACAACATGACAGTCAGCTCTGGCGGCATTTCTGGGGCCTCAGTGGAGCCAGGTACTGTTGGGGCAACATGCTTACAAGGGGCCTTTCTGTCTGTCGTCTTGTCACTGGACTTCAGTGCTCTGGGAGAGGGAGTAAGGCTGAAAACTGTGCAATCTGCCTCATTTAAATCTAATTTACACACAAATCAAGACATCACCCCGTGAGGTAACGGGTTCTCTTGGAAAAGGATGAACAATAATCTTTTATTTAGATCAAGGTCTTTAAGGTGGGTCCACAGGTTAAAAAAATAATTTCTTCATCTCAATATAATTGGTTTCCTTTGCAAAAAGGTTAGTGGGAGGATCAAATGAAGAAAAAGATGACCATGAAAGTGCTCAACACAAGGTCTTACTATTGCTGGTCAAGGGAAATTGAAGAATTTTGATACCAGCGGTCTAATACCAGAGAACTAAATTTTCCTGGCTGCTGCCTTGTCCATATCTTAACCAAGTTCCTGCCTTGCACACCTGTATGCAAGGTCTCTATCTTGGGCTCCTTCCAGTTTCCTCCCTCCAGTCCCTGTCTTGGTTTCCTCACAGTGATACACCCACCCCTCTCAGACCAAATTTGAACCCAGGACCTCCTGACTCCAGGCCTGGCTCTCTACGCACTGAGTCACCTATATGACCCCTGAGTTGAGTCTTGAAAGTGATGAGGGATTCTATAAAGCAGAGGTGAGGAGGGAGTGCATGCGGGGCATGAGGGGAAGTACAAAGGTCTAGAAATGAAAGATGGAATGTTTGAGGTGAGCAACAAAGAGCAAGAAGGTCAGTTCAAATAGGGGGTTGTTCAGAAAGTAACGTATAATGAGGCTGCAAAGGTGGGTTGGGGCCGCGTTGTAAAGGGCTGTAAAAGCCTGGCTAGGCCTCTGCTCTCTGCAATTGAACCTGTGACCTATATTCTCTTTTGGTAGATTCTAAACCCAATGACGGCCATTGACTTGTTGCCAACTATCCATCTCTGCACACATCTGCTTCTGGATTGCTTCTGGGGCTTTTCCTGATTATCTGTCCTATTCCTGACTGAGGGGCAGTCTCTGAGGAGTCTCCAGGCCCTAGCTTTCTGGGGGCCTGGCTCATCCCACCATTAAATCAAGCCATGGTTCATTTAATTATTAAATGAACATTAAGTGCTATAATATGTTCATGGTACCAAGGACACAAAAGTCAAAACTGAAACAAATCTGCCCCCCAGGAATCTGTACTTTAGGGGATTCTTCCTTATGAGGAATCTGCTGTCCCAGCAAATTCATGTTCCTCTGTTGGGTCCTTATTCTACTGGCTGCATGGTCCTTTGGAGATGCCAACTTAAGAAGTCAGTCACAGGGACCATCTCGGCTAGGTCTTAGAACCAGACAATTTTCACTGGCTTCACTCAACCTGGCTGACATTTTTGTTTTGGTTTCTTTAAGAAGTCTGTTCTTAACCAGTTTCAAAACTGCATATAAAGTCCACTTTTTCCAGCTAAAGAAAACTCTTAGGGGCAGCTGGGTGGCTCAGTGGATTGAGATCCAGACCCAGAAACAGGAGGTCCAAGGTTCAAATCTAGCCTCAGACACTTCCTAGCTGTGGGACCCTGGGCAAGTCACTTAACCCCCATTGTCTAGCCTTTCTTCCTCTTCTGCCTTAGAGCCAATACACAGTATTGATTCTAAGATAGAATACCAATACATAGTATTGATTCTAAGACAGAAGGTAAGGGTTAAAAAAAAAACTCTTAAATCTCTGATTTTCCTTCCTGCCTGCTTTCTTGTGGCACTTAGCACAGTGTCTAGCATATAGAAGGCACTTAGTGCTATTTGACATGACTTACCTGAGCCAAGATAAGATCCCTGCCTCCTCCAGTTCTTATTAACTTTAGAGTTCTTCAGGTTTTTTGTTTTTTCTTTTGAGGGAAACAGATAATTTATGTCTGCCAATTCTTCCTTCTCCATTAGGAGACCAGGTGCCCAGGGATATAGGATGGCAGAGAATGCAGGAAAAAAGCATTGCCATAGAGTGAAAAATAAGGTTCTTAGCCAAAGAATACAGGAGAGAAGGGCACATTTGGGACTTCTCTGCTGCTTCTTGGCCTCTAGCTATCTGGACAAGGCCTAGGTATGAGGAGGAGCCATGCATCTCTGAACCGGGAAGAATGAGATGAGCAGATCAGTAGGCCAGGGCCTGTCTCAGGCGGCCTTGATAGGCCTGAGGCTGGGGGTTCATACCGATGGTGTATAGGCTAAGATCCTCTGTACCCTCAGTCGTGCTGCCCTCCACATTTAGCTTGATGATGTCTGTGTGCATCAGCTCGTTCTGTAGGCAGAAAAGATGGTGGTATCATTACTTATCCTGGGCTCCAGTGGTAGTGTTCCCATATCCTGTGATGGTGGTGGGAAGAAGGATTGGAAGAGGTAGACCTGGGATTCTTATTTCTAAAAGAAGGAAGGATAGCTGGGCTCTTCCAATGGGCTTAAGTAGTGACTCTCAAACTTTTTATTTCCAGGACTCCTTAACGCTTTGAAAAATAGTTGAGGACTCCCACCCAAGAGCTTTTGCTTATGTGGATTATGTCTACTGGTATTTACTGCATTAGAAATCTAAATTTTCTTAGTATCATGAAAATAGTTTTGACCTTAGAGATCCCCTATGAAAGGTTCTTGGGGATTCCTGGAATCCTGCATATCCTGGAACACACTTTGAGAACCATTGACTTTAAGAAGGGAGCCTCATGAGCAAACTGGGTTTTTATGTCACTGGGAGAATCAGGACGTGAATGGTGGAAGCCTTGGGTCTAGAACATATATAGTACCCTAGATAACCAGAACAAAGAAGAGCTCTCTTGTCTTCCTCCTCCATTCCTTTTCTTCTGATTCTTCCCTTTCTCTAGCCCTAGGTCTAAACCTGGGCTTCTCCTTCACCAATAGGCCACTAATTGTGAACAAAGGCCTCCACTAGACCAAGGTATGAAAACATTTCCCAAATCCCTAATGGTCAGCAGGTTTAAATAGGAGATTTTACTAGGAAATTAAGGAAATTAAATTTAATTGAGGACCAAAGTAGATAAGGACATAGGACAGAGAAATGCTCTGAACTTATCTGGCTGGTCCATGGAAATTCAGATTCTGTCTCTTCTGGGGTGGACAGAACCAGCTCCCTGGTAGTATCTGCAGCACTTCAAGAAGTTGTGTCCTAGTCCCACCTGTGGGGGTCTTCCCCGTATATTTCCCAGCCATCTCTTGGGGTCTGACTCTAGCCCAGGTTGCACCTCTGTTCCTCCTCATGACTCTCGCTTCAACCCATTGCCTTTCCCATTGGTCTGCAACTGTGCTTAGCAGCTGGTTGAAAAGGCCTCTTCTACCCCATGATAGAGTTCAGCTTATTTATCTATTATTCAGAGATGACTAACACACCCTGAGCTCAGTGCCTGAACAAAAATCATAACAGCTCACTCTTTCTTTCTCACTTTGCATAATGCCATTTAAGACATAAGCACCCCATGAGGTAGGCACTATAGGCCTCCCTTTTCCAGGTACAGATACTGAGACTTGGGGAGTTTAAATAATTTGTCCAAAGTTACATAGCTAATATCAGAGGTGAGATTCAAACCCAGGTCTTCCTGATCTTGGAGAAGTGGCCATATTGAGTTCAAATTCCTCTTTTTAAGATTCTTGTCACAATCCCTTCACAATGCATTAAAAGTAGCTGCTGTTATTCCCAGCAAGGAACACTAAGAGTGTGACCTTGCTTTGGATGTGGAATTCTTAAGCTGAGAAGAGATTTCAGGGGGTTTGAGAACCTGAATGGGGAAGGGAATTTCCATTTTCATTTTCACTAAACTTCCACTGAAATGGAACATTTCCTTCAATGATTTAAAGCCATTTTCTAAGCAGGGGTCAATAGGCTTTGCCAGACTTCTCAAATAGTACAGGACACAAAAAATGTTAACGCTCTCTAGTCTAGATGATATCAAAGGCCTCCTTCAACTCTAACCTTAGAGCGAGCAGAAATCTACCTCCTTCTCTTTAGCTCTGACACAATCTTGTTTCTGAATTATTCTGTGTGAATCTTCTCTCCCCAACTAGACTGTGATACTCCTTCCCCCTCCCCCACCCCTTATCTCCAGGAGTCTGTGTTCTGTCCCAGATGATGGCTGGAAATACAGACGACAGGGCGGTAGGCCCTGGAGTGATGAGATAGGATAGGACCTAGGTGCCAGGGGTGTCTGATGGCAGGGTTTGAAACCAGGGCTGAAAGTCAGGCACCAGACACAGCCCCAGGCCTTAGAAACCCCTGGCTAGAAGGAGGGTGACAGTATGGTGGTGTTTCCTGTCTCAGGACTGGGTATCTCCTATCAAATCCTACACATCCTTCAGGACCTTGCCCAAGCTCCATCTCTAGGAGGTCTTCTCTGACCAGCAAAGCTGCGAGGGCTTCTTTGCTTTCTGAACCTACCTTGCCGTGCTCTGGACATACATTTGGGCCCTTGATTCCATCACGGGATCCCGCATCTCCCATCTAAGCAACCTCAGAGGCCATGCAGTTGGACCTGGGCCTTAGCAAGACTTTCTGGAGAAGTGGCCATCCAGGCTCCAGCGATAGGGAAATGGCTACCTAATGAGTCAGCTCTTGATGTTTTTGGACAGCTCTAATGGTTAGGAAGTTCCTCCTTCTGTTGATCTGCTTTCTCCTCCTTAGCTCTGACCCAATCTTGTTCTGTGTGAGTTTTATCTCCCTAACCAGATTGTGATGCTTCTTCCCTCCCCCCACCCCAGCTGTATCTGTTCCTTCTCTTGTATGTGCCCTAGCATGACCCAGCCCAGGGACAGGACCACAGCAGGGCTCAGAGAATGCTGGCTTGGCAGTGAACTGAGTTGACTCTGGGGGCCACCCAGAGGATTCAGTTAAGGGTCAGGCTTCTGATGCTTACCTGTCTTTGCTGCTCCATCCCCTGCACCAGGAAGGGTGCTGGATTTCCCTTGTAATTCTTCAAAACTCAGTTCAAATGCTTCCTCCTCCATGAACACTCTGTCTCTGCCTGTTTCTCACTCCCACAGTTTAGAACAACCTTTCCTTCGTCAGACCTTGAATAGCAGTTTGTGCTATTGAAATGCACTTATCATGTTCTATTTTGTGGGGATTTTTGGTACCCATCCTATATTTTTACTAGGTTGTGAAGGTGTGGTCATTAAATATCTGGATCGCCTCTGCACATAGTAGGGGCGTAAATGATAGCTGTTGCCCTGAATTATTTCTGAGAAAGAGAGAGAGCACATATTGGCAGGGATTGGAGTGGCTGAATCTTTAACCCATTGGCTCCCAATGCTTGTGAAGGCAGGTCTGGAAGGGCCTGAATTAAGAAAATCAGGATTGATGCCTAAAAGCTAGAGCACGGACAAGATAACCTGTAGTGAGTTCTACTTAACCAAGATTGCTAAATGGGCAGGCAAGGGCCCAACCAAAACAAAAACGCCTATCCACTTTATCTCCATCATTTCCTACCACTCCGTCCGCCAGTTACCCCCAACCCTTGTTTCTGTCCTTCAGCTTTCATGCTGTTCCCAATACCCAGGACCATGAACTTTTCTCCTTTTTACCCTCATCCCTGTAAAATCTGGAGGGAAAAGAAAAGGAGGGGCAGGATGTAGGAAAAGAAGTATTTCTTTCTTTTTGTTTTCTTCCAGGTGATTCTATCCAAGTCCAATGCAGTGCATAGGATCACGTACTGAAAACCAAAAGGGACCTTAAAGCATGGGGTCCCCAAACTGCGGCCCATGGGCCACATGCAGCCCCTTGAGGCCATGTATCTGGCCCCCACCACACTTCCAGAAGGGGCACCTCTTTCATTGGTGATCAGTGAGAGGAGCACTGTATGTGGCGGCACTGCAAAGCAAGGTGTCACTCACATACGATACTACTTCCAGTGACATAATCCTTTGTGTGGCACCTTAGAAGGAGGTGCCGTGCAAAGGATTATGTGGCTGCATAATGGAAGATGTCAACATGGTGAGCAGCGACCTGGGGGAGGGAATTCCACACTGTATATACTGCTGTCAGGTTAGGATTAGGGTTAGGTTTTTATAGTCCAGCCCTCCAATGGTCTGAGGGACAATGAACTGGTTTCCTGTGTAAAAAGTTTGGGGACTCCTGCCTTAAAGGATAGTGAGCCCAACTCCCTCATTTTATGGAAAAGGAAACTGAGGCAGAGAGAAGTTATGTGATTTTTCTCAAGATTACCCAGCTGATAAGCATTTGAGGGGGGATTTGAACCCCAAACTTCCTAAGGTCAAGTCCGGTGCCCTAGCTACTATGCCATGCCCATTAGAGTTGAAGATAAACAAAGTCAAGAAGCTGGAGACACTTGGTGGGGGTGGGGGATGATTACCTTCACCAGAGTCCACGATACAATCCTCCCATCAGATGACACTGAGAAAAAGTTGAAATTATTGTCCATGTCATCCTTCTGCCACCTGACCTGAAATAATATTAATCAACGTATTATGAAATAATACCAACAATATACCAATAAATAACAATGAAATGATACAAACCAATAATCCCAATCCAGGCAAAGGGCCTTGACAACCTTACTCCTACTGCCTAACTAACTTCCCTTGACTAGAAAGGTCTGTATTTGGAGAAAGTACCATGAACCATAATCAGGACAAGGATATGAAGGGCGTCCTTCGGTGAGGGGTGGGGGAAGACCATCCCTGGACTGGGAGGCAGAGATGGCAGAAACCCATTGTGCCAGCTGGTGATCTCCTGTTCTAATCATTCTCAGATCTTGGTGCTTCTTTGTTTCTGTGACACTGTGGAAGAACTTCAAGAGTTTTTGAACTTCAGAGGCTTGGGGTAGAGCCCTGGTTATGTCTCATCTGTAGCTTGAGAGCAGTCCTTCCCTTTGACCCTGCAGCCTTCTAACCTTAAGCCTTTCCTCCACTCCCTGGCTTCCCAACTTTCCAGGATTCCAGTGTCCCATCCTTGAAGACTACTAGAATGCCTACATAGGAAGCACCTTCCAGAAATGGGATTCTGGACACTAGCCTCCATCACGGAGTGGTTGGGGATAAAAGGCAATGAAGTGTATCCAGGGAAGGTATTTTTTGGGGAGGAACCTGGTAGGGAGAGTATGGGGTCCTCTGTAAGGGAACAGTCAAAGCCTGCCAGTGGAAGTAAGTTTGTTTGTTTCTTCTTTCCTTCTTTCCTTTTTGTATCTTTATTCTGTATCTGTCTGCCTATCTGTCTATCAGTCTCTCTTTCTCACTTGCCTTCCATCCAAGAGTGGCTAGGTCCAGGCAAGCAATGGGGGCTAAATAAGTTGCCTAGCTAGGAAGTGTCTGAAGTCATATTTGAACTCAGGACCTTCCATCTCTAGGCTTGGCTCTCTATCCATTGAGCCAATTGCCCTATGGTATATAGCCTTGATTATTTGGCTCTTACCTCCAAGTTTTTTCTCAGCGATAGGATGTTCTGATCAAACTGAATTATCCCAAAGAATTAAGAGTTGGTAGGCATCTAAGAATCATATAATCTAACTTCCCACTTCTGTTTATAATATTCGTGATAGGTGGCCATCCAGCTTCTGCTTAAACATTTCTAGTAAAAGATAGTGTATTACCTTAAGAGATCATTACAGGTAGTTAGGTAGCTCAGTGGAGACTCAGACCAAGAAGGGAGGTCTTGTGTTTGAATATGACCTCAGATACTTCCTAGCTTTGTGACCCTGGGCAAGTCACTTGACCCCCATTGCCTAACCATTACCACTTTTCTGCCTTGGAATCAATAAACAGTATTGGTTACAAGATAGGAAGCAAGAGATAATTGAAAAAAAAAGGTATGGTTCTCAGGGGCAGCTAGATGGTTCAGTGGATAAAACGCTAAGCTTGAAGATGGTAGATCCTGGGTTCAAATCTAGTATTAGACATTGCCTAGCTTTGTGACCCTGAGCAAATCACTTAACTCTGATTGCTTTTCCCTTACCACTCTTCTGCCTTGGAACCAAAACTTAGTATTAATTCCAAGACAGGAAGTAAGGTTTTTTTTTAATTAAAAAAAAAGAGAGATGTATAGTTTCATTGTTGGACAGTTCTCATTGTTAGAAAGTCCTTTATACTCAATAATACTCATTTTGCATTTGAAGCCACATAGAATGTCCAAATGACACTCCAGACTGTTGAGGACAAGCATGATTCCTAAATCTTCTCCTTTTCACACCACACCACACCACACATATCCTCTAAGAGAAGAGGAAGACTCCAAAGTCCTCCCTGCTTGAAGGATCAATCTCCTTTAGAATATCCTCAACAGAGGATCATTCTGATGTGGGCTGAAATGTCCTGCAAACCCTGCTAAGTAGCTGTCCACAATCAAAAGAACACAGAAGCAATAACTGGTTGATTAGAATTTCATATTATGGGCCAGTTAGATTCACAATTAAGAGAAACCCCCTCATGTCAATCTTTGCACAGAACCTTGATCCTTGGTTGGCGTCTCTGGACGGCAAACACAGGGGGTTCAGTTCCCCAGGCACACAGGACGAGGTTCAAACAATGCTCAGTTTCCACACTCACTGCTCTCCTTTGGAGTTTGGGCATAAAGGGGCAAAACTCGTTGTCCCAGGGGGTTTCATGTATCATCGGCATCCTATTTACATTGGGATTTGCTCCTCCCACAGTGGACAAACAGAGTGAACCATGGGTAAAGCCACACAGACCAAATTGGACCATGGCTAAAATGACATCAGTTTCCTGGAGGCACAGGGCAGCAACTGCCAGAACAAATGACCCCTTCCTTAGCAACTAATCAAGACCAAAAGTATTCCTGAGAACCCCTACCCACTCTGACCTTTTACTCTCTCACTCTCTATCTTTACTTATCACACCTGCTTTTCTCCCTAACTTATATTAATTCCTTACTCTACTAGCTACTCTGTTACTCCATTCTCTTATAATAAAGCTTGTTTCCTTGAAATAGAGTCAGTTTGAGTCATGAATCAATTCTTTGGATGAGACCCAGTGAACATTAATCCCATCAATATGGTCTTCATTTCATCATCCCCAGTTATGGGGCACTGACTTCCTCTTAGAGTGGCCCATTCCACTTGAAAAGAGTTTTACTAGGGGCAGCTACGTTGCACAGTGGACAGAGCACCAGATTCAGGAGGATCTGGGTTCAAATGTGGCCTCAGACACTTTCTAACGTTGTGATTTTGGGCAAGTCACTTACCCTTGTCTGCCTAACCCTCACTGCTCTTCTGCCTTAGAAATGATACCAAGACAGGTTAGGGCTTTTTTTTTTTTTAAAGAAAAGAAGCCTTCCTGATGAATTCTATTTTAAAAACACAATAATTTTTGCATTTCTCACTCACCCATTCCCAGTGAACATTTCCTTACAATAAAGAAAAATAGTTCAGCAAAACCGACCAGCATAATGAGAGCCTGCAAGTGTATGCGACCCTCCACCTCCATGCTTCGCCATCTTTCCAAGGAAGGGGGGGTGTTGTGCATTTCCTTATCTTTTTCAAGGAGCCAAGGTTAGCCATTATATTTATACAACACCCATATTTGCTTTATTGCTCTTTTATTTTACATTATACTAGTCAAGTGGGTAGGCATTGTTTTCCTGGTTCTGCTTACTCTGCATCAGTTGGATGTCTTCCCAGATGAAGTCATGGACTAGTGGTTTGGGCTACGAGAGACCTTAGAGGTAACTCCAGGCCCTTTATTTTGCAGATGCAGGGAACTGAGGCTCAGAGAGATTAAATAACTTGTCCAATGCGAAACAGGCAGTAAATAGCAGAACTGGGATCTGGACTCTGGTCTTATTAGTCTTTCCACTGGGCCATGAGGTGCAATGATATTTATTTCATTACATTTGAGTACCACAGTTTGTGCACTGATTCTTCTCATTTTGTTTCTTGTCCTTCACTATTGTAAAATGTGCCGCTAGGAAGATTTTAGTAAATGTAGGACCTTTTTGTTCTCTCTTTTACTTCCTTTGACTACCTGGCTAACAGTGGGATCTCTGGATCTGGGCATTTCAGTAACCCTTGTTTTTTTTAATTTTTTAAAGCAAATTGCCTTCCCAAAAGGTTAAACTAAGGTGCAACTTTACCTGCAGTGTATTATTAGTGTGACACCTGTTTTTTAGCCCTTCTAACACTAACTATTTTCATCCTTTTCCCTCTCTGCCAATATCCTGGATGTGAGATATAAGTTATTATATTAGATATATATCTAATATATAAAACCTTAGAGTTGTTTTCTATGTGCATTTATCATTAGTGAGTTGGAACTGGCTTTCATGTGGCTGTGAATTGTTTACAACTTTTAGAAATGAATGAATATTCTGGTTCTATTTATTTATTGGCAATTTTCTCTTTGTCTTATAGATTTATATTCGTTCCCTATATGTCTTGGCTGCTAGGCTTTACTGATAACTGATGCAAAGACTTCCCTTGATGTACAGTTTCCTTCTAATTCTAGCTCTGATGATTTTATTCATACAAAGGTTTTACAATTGTATGTAATCAAATTGTCTTTTTGCTTTTTAGGATCATTTCTAACCCTCACTTGGTTAAGAAACCTGACTTTAGCTATGGTTGTGAGGCCTACTTTTTCCTTTATCTTATTTATTTTTAATATATATAATATATATTTAAAACGTCCATCTCATTTTCAATACTATGTGTTAGTTCCAAGCAGAATGGTAATAAGGGTTAGGCAATAGGGGTTAAATGACTTATCCAGGGTCACACTGCCATTTTCCTTTATTTTTAAATAAATTATGCAACCTCATATTTAAGTTAAAGATCCATTTGGAACTTCTTGTAGGGCATGATATAATATTCTGGTGTAAATTTTTTTTTTTACCAAACTGCTTTTGGCATTTAGAACTAGCAATTCTAACCAAATTGCTTCAAGCAATTCCCTGTTCCATTTTTGGGCATGTGTAGTTTTTAGGATATTTTTTTCCTTTTATAAAGTCTGAAAGCCTAAATGTTGTTTTTTCAACTTTCACTCATTACATGTGAATTATTCTTTGGGAATAAGAGTCTCAGGGATGGCTAGGTTCATTGGATAGAGAGCTAGGCCTGGAGTCAGGAGGACCTGGGTTCAAATGTGGCCTTAGACACTTTTCCTAGCTATGTGACCTTGGGCAAGTCATTTAACCCCCAATGCCTAGCCCTTGCTGCTCTTCTATCTTATAAGTAATACTAGTACAAAAGGTAAAAGTTTGGGGGAAAAAAGAGTGAGTCTAGTTTCTCAAACACTTGAAGGATGGCTCTTCAAATACTTGTAGACAACTATCTTATCTTCATGTTAAAAACCCTCATTTCATGCAACTTCTCCTATATGGCATAAAATCATGGTTCCTTACTATCCTGGCTGCTCACCTCTGGATGGTCACCTGCTTACGTGGCTACTAGAACTGAACAGGATGCTCTAGCTATGAACGAGGTAGAGTACAGTGGGATTATCATTTCTCTGATGCTGGACTCTCTCTCACTCTCAAACCCTTATCTGTTTCTCTCTCTCTTAAACCCTTATAAACCCTTACCTTCTGTCTTAGTATCAATTCTTTTTTTTTTAAACCATTACCTCCCATATTAGAATCAATACTGTGCATTTGTCCCAAGAGTGGTAAGGGTTAAACAGAGGGGGTTAAATGATTTGCCCAGGGTGACACAGCTAGGGAGTGTCTTAGGCTAGATTTGAACCTAGGTCTTCCTGTCTCCAGGCTTGGTTCCTCCTCTCCTCTCTCACCTTACAATTTAGAATTAATATCATGTATCGATTCCAAGGCAGAAGAATGGTAAAAGTTAGACAAAGGGGGATTAAATGATTTGCCTAAAGTCCCAGTTAGGATGTGTCTGAGGTCAGATTCGAACCCAGGATTTCCCTTCTCTAGGCCTGGCTGCCAATCCACTGAGCTACTTAGCTGCCCCATGAAGGTTTGCAATTTCTGCTTTCTTATATGTTCACAACTGGTTCCTTTAATGATGCAATCTAGAATTCTGCCAGAATTGGAGTCTAGTTCACTGACCTTGAGCCTGTAGACTCTATTCACTTCCCTTCTTAGAAAATTGGGACCATATTTTCCCTTTTCCAATCCTGCAGTTCCTTTTCTACTTGTCCAATCTTTCAGGGCTCAGCAATCACAGCTGTCAGTTTTGAAAACATGTCATTTATCTCCACCCGGTGACTTGAGTTCCTCCTGGGCAGCTAGTGCTCTTTCACTATTGCCCTACCTGTATTGCTAGCCATTTCCAAGTAGTCCCTTGTTCTATCTTTTTTCAGTTCAGAGGTTATTCTCCTTGGCAAAGAAAAAAAGTAAAAGAAGAATTAAGAGGCTCTTTCTTTTCTCTGTTGTCTATCCTTCCTGAGTCTTTCTTTGATCCTCCTCTTTTCCCCAAACCCAAGCTTCCCTTTATGCTGTCCTTAGCTTTCCTAATCAGCCTCTCGTTCTGAGTTTATCACTCCTGATGCTGTTCCTAAACAATCTTGCCACACTTTTGTACTCCTTTTCCATTGCCTGCCCCTAAGTCCATTGTCTGTACATTCTTTTAAAAAATCTAACTTGATTGCTGAGTTCCCTGTGCATTCACAGGCATGCTCTCCCTCCTCTGCTCCAACTAGTGACCTCCTTGGCTTCAAGTCCCAACTAAAATCCCACCTTCTGCAGCCTTCCCAATCCATTTTAATTCTAGTGGTTTTTCTCTGGTAGTTCCTATTTACCATATATATGGCTTACTTTATATTATATATGTATACAATATGTATATATATATATATATGTAAACACATTTTTAAAAAGCCTTTACCTTCTATTTTAGAATAAATACTGAGTATTGGTTCCAGGACAGAAAAGTAATAAGGACTAGGCAATGGGGGTTAAGTGACTTGCCCAGGATCACAAAGCTAGGAAGTGTCTGAGGCCACATTTGAACCCAGGACTTCCTTCCTATCTCTAGGACTAGCTCTCAACTCATCGAGTCACCCACTGGCTCACTCTTGAAAGCGCCAAATTCCTATCTTCTGGATTGACTTCATCCTAGAATTTTTAATCCATGGTATTCTACCTACCCTTTTTCTGAACCCTGAAATATGTTCTCCCCAAATTTAGGACATGTCAGACTTTGCTCAACTTCCATCTCCCTCTCAAAAATTCTAGGATAGGGTGACCAATTTTGCTCAATGCTCCTATAATTTATGTTGGTAGAAACTGGATCTGGAATAGACCTTCCTTCCTTCCTTCTGAATAATTGAATTATCTCCCCCCCCCAATACTATAATATTATGCTGCAATACTGGGCTTGTTATCTGTCTCACAAACTTCTCATCCGTTTCATCTTTCTGTCCTGGTGGTCTATAATATACCCTGATAGAGCATTCTGTTTCTGCCTTCATTGATCTTTGCCCCAATGCTCTCCACCATGCTCTATTCCTCCTATCTCCATTTCTGGATTTCTTCACATTCTTAATATGACATTATTCTACTTTCTCCTCCCTAATTACCCATGCTGTCCCTTTGAAGTTTTATTCTCCCAGAGAAGATCTGGGTTCAAATTCCTACTTCAGACACTAGTTCTGTGATCCCAGAGATATCATGCAACCCCTTTGAGCTTTGCCTTCCTTTCAATAAAATTAAGATAATAATAATACCCATATCCCAGGGTTGTTGTGAGGATCAGATGAAATGATATTTGCAAAGCACTTTGCAAGCCTTAAGGTACTATACAAATGGTAGCTGGACTAGATAGCCTGCAGTCAGGAAGACTCATTCTCCAGAGTTCAAATCTGGTCTTAAACACTAGCTATCTGACCCTGGGCAAGTTACTTCACCCTGTTTGCCTTAGTTTCCTCATCTTTAAAGTGAGCTGGAGAGGAAAATGGCAAACCACTCCAGTGTCTTTGCTAAGAAAAAAAACAAATGGGGTTCTAGAGAGTTGGAAATGACTGAACAACAAAATGGCAGCTATTCTTGTTTGTCTTCTATGAAAGTCTGGTTATTTCTTCTACTATTCTTCCTTCATCATAGATATTCTCTGTGGTGTCTGGTTTACTACATAGATATAGAGCATAGGTAGTATTCTCTAGGTTCAGCTTCTTTACATGTCTCAAGCATCCTTCATTGGACTTGATTTCCAGGCCTTTCACTCTCCTAACTAACTTTTGCCGGAAAACCTCTAGTTTGTTCAAGTTCTCAGAACTGAACCTAATATTCTAAATGTGGTCTGACTGAGACAGAGGACAAAGGGCAGAGTTCAGGCCACTAGAGTTTTAGTTAGTTTTGGTCTATGATGGCATTATTATTTTTTTTGATGGGGGGGGGGGCTGCCTCATTACAGTTGGTTCAGACTGAGAATGTGTTTAGCTAAAATCCCCAGGCAGTTGCCTAGGCTGGCTCTGACAGTCTTCCTTGTAAAGGAGATTGAGCTCCTCTCAGTCACACCTATAAGCCTAGCATGGTTGACTTTGGACCTCCTGCTTGGATGCCCTCTCTCTAATCCCAAGAGTAAGGTGAGAGAAGGTTAGTTCAATGGCTATGGACACCCAGACCTTTCTCATGTGAACAGCCTCATCCTTGCTGGGGAATGGGTACTTCTTTCAACTTCCTGTTCCAGCTGAACCTGGCTGATAGTATGGATAAAAAGTATGGGTGGAGGTAAAGCAGGGTAGTGCTGGAGGCTGTTATGTGTTGCTCCTTCCTTAACTCCCTGCCCAAGGGGCCAATGAGCCACATCTCCCATACCCATACTGTCTTTCATTGCCCCATTCAACCTGGCCCAGTTACACAACTCTTTTTATTTTATGTTATTGATAAAAAATGCAGCATAGAAAATTATTCCAATTGACTAAGAATTATGATCATTCCCCCTAGATCTCTGGTGTTCCAGGTCTTCCTCTCCTTTCTTCTCTCTCTTTTTTTTTATCCCATTCTCTTTTTCTTCCTTTCCTCATGTAATTTTTCTCTCCTTATTTTTCTATTTCCTTCTCTTGTTTCCTTTATCCTTCTCTCCCTTCCTTCTTTCTCTCTCCCTCCTTCTTTCTCTTCCCCTTCTTTCTCCATTTGTTCTCTCCCTCTTCATTTTTGTCTCTCCCTCCTCCTTCCCTCTCTTCTCTACTGGCTCCTTCCTTGGTTGTTGCCTGCCTAGTTTCACTCCTGTCACCCTTCCCTTTCATCCAGTCACTTCTAGGGTATGACTGGATATTTTGGGCTTGAGTTCATGGAAACAGAATAATGGGGAATTAGACAAACCACATTTGAAAGTGACAAAATGAATCTTTTGTCCAGCCTGATCTTCCTTCTCTCTACTAAGCCATTTCTTGGATTCCTCAAACACTTACCAATTCAAAATACTATTTAATAATCCCTTTCCCATGTAATTTTCCTAAGCTCCTGAATCCACAGGTAGGCAGCCTCCTCCTCTCCCCTCTCCTCTCCTCTCCTCTCCTCTCCTCAGAAGGTAGGGGAGCCCCTTGTGTCTAGGCTAAGGTCCATTTGCTTTTGGAAGACAGAGCCATTGGTCTAAATACAGGATGAGCTGGCTGACAAGCTAGATGGACTATCTAAATTCATGTAGAGAAAACGAAGCATCTTTTATACTCAAAGTCATTTAGTCCCAGTCACTCATTTAGAATGCAAAGAACTCCTACTTCATCATATCTTAAGGAGCCCAATTCTCTTCATCCTTCCAAAACTTACACTCAAAAACTGGCTGCAATATTTTCTCAAGGGAATGAAAGGAAGGTTCTAGCCCTTCCTCTACTTGATAAGGAATCCTTCCCCCCATAGGCACCTTGTGGGATTGGGGTCTCAAGGACTCAAAACATGAGCCATTTTTTTCTCTAGGAAGACTCTCTCCTGGGTAGATTCTAGATTCTCCCCTGGGTAGCTCTGGGAAATTTCCCAAGCTGCCAAGTGGCAATAACCACACTTCAAATCAGAGCATGGATTCTGAAATGGGCAAAGTACTACATAGATATGGGGGAGGGTTGGTTTTTTAAATTATGAAGATGATTCGCCTAAACTACCACAATCTGGACACAGACAGTGTGACACACAGCATTCCACATTGTCTTTAGTAGTGGGGACAGGCTGCCCCAGCATTCTCTTGCCCAACGCCCTTTGTATTTTGGAGTAATGGTGGTTACAGCTATGGAGTCCTCGATGACTGCCATCGAATGACAACCCATAGCTGGGTCCTCATTCGGTGCCTACCACAAGCAGGGTCTGTGAGGGTAGACCAAGAAGGAAGGGCTAATGTATATAATTAAAGCTATTAGTGAAGAAGGGATTATTGAAGGTGTCAGTGAGTCAGCACAATTTCATGCAAAAAAGCAGGGTAGCACAAGATGTTTCTCACATCTTCTGGAAGAGTCTTAATTCTAAAAACTTAAAGAATTAGCAATGGCCAAGTCATTTTATGAAGGAAGGTTAGGCGGGGGAGGGGGAAGGTCAGGAGAGGTTTAGAAGAAGAGGTGAGAGAAGGGGAAGAGGAATGAAAAGGAGAGAAAGGAGAAACTGAATAGGGAGGACCAGAGGTCTGACCCAAAAGGAGTATAAATTATAGAAATGGAGAATTAGCATTGCACTGACTCTGTTCCTGAATGTGGTGCCTATCACATGCAACTATAGCAGCCTAGGAGACATGGCCCCAGAGAGGCAGCAGGAGGTAGTGGATGGGATGTGGCCCAGGAAGACCTGGGTTCAAATCCTGCCTCTTGATACCTACTAGCTATGTGACCATGAGTTGTTACTTAACCTTTCTTCACCTTAGTTTCTTTATTTGTAAAATGGAGAGGTTGAACCCATTGGACTTCTAGGTTCCTTCCTACTCTGAATCTATGATCCTGTGACTGAATAATCTTTAAGGTGCCTTTCAACTCTTTTTTTTTAAACCCTTACCTTCTGTTTTAGAATCAATCCTGTGTATTGGTTCCAAGGCAGAAGAGCTGTCAGGGCTAGGCAAATGGGGTTAAGTGACTTTTCCAGGGTGGCATAGCTAGATAGTGTCTGAGGTCAAATTTGAACTCAGGACCTCTTATTGTTGCTGAGCCTGACTCTCAATCCACTGAGCCACCTAGCCGTACCCTGTGCCTTTCAGTTCTAAATCCCATGAAAACACTCACCTTGAAACACAACAACCAACAAATAGACTGCAACAGTGAGATAGAAAGGGCAGTTGGGAAAACATTAATAAATTTGTTTTTTACCTTCTGTCTTAGAATCAATCCTGATTATTAGTTCCAAGGCAGAAGAGCAATAAGGGCTAGGCAATGGGGGTTAAGTGACTTGCCCAGGGTCACACAACTGGGAAGTGTCTGAGGTCACATTTGAAGCCAGGACCTCCCATCTCTGGGCCTGACTCTCTATCCAGTGAGCCAACCAACTGCCCCCTCGGGAAGACATTCTTAACATAGAAGCATTTTCCATTTGGACTGACACATTTCAGGACAGCTATGACCCTAGTTTGTTTGCTCAGGAGAATTGGGAAAAGGTTGTATTATACCTGCAGGAAGTGTGAAGTTAGGTCCTGGGGTGAAGAAACTGCTTTATATCTCTATTTAAAATCCTTGCTGTGCCCTGTTTAAATGTATCTGCTTTTTCTTTTCTTTTTTTAAAGAGTTATGTACTATGTAATGGGACGCAGGCTCTTTAAAAGGGGACAGGCGGTGCCAGAGGCCAGGCTGTTAAAGTTGCAGGGGAGCTGCTAAAAGAAGTGTTTAATGAGCAAGCTTAGGCACAGAATGGAAATTTTATTTCACAGAACACTTAGCAGCTAGATACCTGATTGGGGGGGGGGGAGGTGCAGGGAGCTTGGAGGAACTGAGAAGCTGGCTGGCTGGGGAAATGCAGTGGGTCAGAAGCAGTAAGTTCAGGAGAGGCTCATGAAAAAGGATTGGATCACAACGCTATGTGACTGCTCCTTTATCATCTCTGTCATGAAGAAGCAGCGAAAGGAATCACAGAGCACAGGGCCGGGACCAGGTTCCAATGCTAGGAGGCCAAATAAAGCCGTCTCTCTCATTAGTTTAACAGCTTAAGCAGGATGAATAGCTGTATGGTTGTGAGAAAGGAAGATCAAAGGCTGGAAGGAAGCCCTTGGCAAAGGTTTCCTATTAGAAATGGGCCAAAAGTACCAGAGCCATGATGAGGCTCCGTCCCCAGGGCCTAACTCCTGCTTTAAAGGCTCAGGATGAATCCAAAAGATGCATTCTTAATCTTGAAGGGGAAAGCAGGGTTAGATTAAGCAGTGGTAAAAAATCACCACCAATTGGTGAGGAAGGGACGGAATCTTGTGTCAACTATTGCAGGATCGGAATGAATAATTGTGGTTGTTATGGTTAGCTCTCTGTAACAGAGTTGTATTCTTGTTCTTCAGAACTTAGAGGGTAGAAAAATGTGTCTTTTCCTCCCAGTTAAAAGCATTTTCCTGAAACCTAGCATGCCTGGACCAAGAGACCAAAGCTTCAAAGTCTCATCATAAATGTGGTAGCGGCCACCCGAATGAGAGGCTGAGAGTTTAGGAGGAAATTGAAACTGCTGGAGTCCTGGCCTTTCACACCTAAATCTGCTGCAGCTTGTGGCATGGAACTGAAGCTCCGAGTTTATCCAAAGCAGCTTCAACCTTGGGGAAATCTCTCACAATCTCTGTCTCTTTCTCTCTCTGTCTGCCTCAATTTCTCTCTCTGAATCTCCATCTCTCTCTTGTGGGAGAGGCTTTTATTCCCACCCAGAAATAGCTTCAATCTTGGCAGAATCTCTTTCTCTCCTGTCATTTCTCCTCTCCTCTCTCCTCTCCTCTCCTCTCCTCTCCTCTCCTCTCCTCTCCTCTCCTCTCCTCTCCTCTCCTCTCTTCATCTCTTCCCCCCTCTCTTCTTCCTCTCTTTTCTTTCTCCCTTTCCTTTTCCTTCCTTCCCATTCCTTCCTTTCCTTCTTTCCATTCATCCATCTATCTATCTTAGAATCAATACTATGTACAGGTTCTAAGTTGGAAGAGCAGTAAAGGCTAGACAATGGGGGTTAATTGCCCAGGGTCACACAGCTAGGAAATCTCTGAGGTCACATTTGAATCCAGGACTTCCTATCTCCAGGCCTGGTTCTCTATCCACTAACTGGGCCACCTAGCTGCCCCCACAGCTCATTTTCTAGGACTTTTAAAAAAAGTTCTTTCAGTTCTCATTAAAGCACATAGTCTCTATAAAGAGAAAAGTCCTTGGGGGTCTTGAAAGAGTCAACTTCTTATCTCCTTCTTGGGATCTATACAGTTACCTCTTGACCCACAGTAATACCCTGGCTGGGTCTCTAGAAAAGGGGAAAGAGCTCAATATTGCTGAAGAGACAAGCAAGATTTCCTCTAACCTTTCTAAGGAACTATATAGCCTTCCTGATGTGGTTAGGGATCCCAAAAAGAAGAAATAAATTCAGGGTTGATAGAGACATACATGGTCCACATAATCCTCAGTGCTAGTTAAAAGCAAAAGTCCAAGTTTATTGCACCATACTGTGGTTTTGTCCCTTGGCTCTGGCTTCTGCTTTGTCCTGCAGCTCCTCTGCTTGGTCCAAGAACACAGTATTGTCCAGAAAGTGCTCCTCTTCCCTCTAGGAGGTTTGGTCCAGGAACTCCTAAATGGTGATGTGGGTGAGTCCCTACATGGATATTCAGGTTTCTTCTTTCCTCTCAGGGCTCTATGCACCATCCTTCTGTTCTCTGTCCTCTGTGTCTTCCTCGAATAGGTCTCTGTTCTCTCCTTTAAAGGTTAAGTTCAAGGCACAGCTCATGTGTATGTGCCTTCATTCAATCAGTCACCTTCAAAAGTGGCATTAATGTGTGTTTCTACTTTAATGGTGTTTCTTTTATAGATATTTGTTTGCAACATTAATGGTGTTTATACTGTGTGTACAGGGAAACCTTCTCAATGTGGGAATGAAGGTAGCAATGAGGAATTAAGACCATGCCTGGACACACAATCCCTGCACTAGAATTAAAATGTGTTCCAGGTAGTTCAGAGTTCATTCAGAGCCTTTGGGGGCCCTGCTTGGCAGAGGTTTCCCCTGCATCAGATTCCAACCAAGTCTTCTGCCCTCAGATTTTGAACCTGCTAGTAAATGGAGTGTCAAAGAGAGCTTCTGGGTTCTAAGTCGTTCAGTTTGGGGTCCCATACCTCACTCATCCAAGAGAAAGAAGATGAGGGTCTGAGGACACCTGGAGGGGAGATAAGGAGCCTTCTGAGTCTTCACTAGGGCCAGAACTGATGGGAGCTGAGAGTAGAGGGCCGTCCCCTCTCCCTTTGGTGTAGGAGAAAATTTAGTTAATATCTCTGTCACATTATCTCCCCTCTGAGAATACCACAAGTATCAGATACCCTGCTTCGTGTGGTGTGATTTAGACAGATAGATTCAGGTATGGCTCCACGTGAAGGTACGTGGTCACCTACAGTATGTGGCTTGAAGTGAGGAGCTCTGATCAGGTTAGCCTGAGAAAGTGCCTGAAAGTCCATCATTAGAGCTTTATTCCTTTGCGTTATACATTAACCCTTTCTGGTTCTTTTAGGATGTAAATTCTACTAACATTTTGGGAAGGGAAAACCATCCATTTTTTAAAAAATCCTAACCTTCTGTCTTAGAATCAATACTAAGTATTGGTCCCATGGCAGAAGAGTGAGATGGCCTAGCCCAGCATTGGCAAAGACGTGGCACATGTGCATAGCTGGCACTCAGGGAGTTGCTCCCTCTTCCCAGTGCAGGAGGACCTTTTTTGCATGACCCATCCCTCTATCCAGTCACCCAAAGCAAGCATTCTCTCCTTCAACTGTCTCTGGTAATCTGAGGGCTCACAGACAGCTTGAATTTGCCCTCTGGGCACTTGAACTGGGAAAAGATTCACCAAGGAGGGTAGCACTGAGTGTAAGTGACTTGCCCAGGGTCATCTAGCTAAGAAGTGGCATAGGTCAGATTTGAACCCAGGACCTCCCATCTCTAGACCTGACTGTCAATCCACTGAACCATCTAGTTGCCCCCTCATCCAATTTTAATACTTAAACATGAATAAATATATCAGTAAATCAATCAATCAATCAATAAGCAGTTATTTTAAACACCTCATGTGCTGGGGATATAAAGGCAAATTTGAAATAGTCCCTGCCCTCAAGGAGTTTACATTCTAAAAGTGTAGACAATATGTGGATAAATAAGGATATACAAAATATAATACATACCAGGTAAATACAGGGGAATTTGGGTGGAGGGGACTAGCACTTGGGGGACTATCAGGAAACGCTTCATGTAGATAGTGGTGCTTCAGTTAAGTCTTGAAGCAATTAAGGAACTTGAAGAGGCAGACTGACGAGGCAACATATTTCAGGCACAGGGCACAGTTAGTGCAAAGACATGGACATGGGAGGTGGGAGAAGAAGCACTGTGTGAGCTACAGCAAGAAAGCCACTCCGCGTGGGTCTTTGAGTGCAGGGAAAGGAGTGACATATAATATTGGAAGGCTAAATAGAAGCCAAACGGAAGAGTTTACAGTTGATCCTAGAGTATATAATAAGAGGCCACTGGAATTTACCAAGCAGGAGGGGGTGACATGGTCAGACTTTTTTTTTCCTTTGGGACAATCACTCTAGCATCTCTGTGGAAGATGAGTAAAAGGGAGGAGAGACTTAAGGCAGAGAGACCAAATAGAATGCCACTGCAATTTTCTAGGCAAGAGAGTGAATAGGCCTGAACTAAAGTGGTACTTGTATGAGCAAGGAGATGGGGATGGAGTGAGAGACACTGTAGAGGGGGCCATGACAAAATCTGGCAACTGTTTATCTCTCGGGAATGAGGGGTAGCAGAGTTGGGGATAATTCTCAGGTTTAGCACCTAGGTGAGTAGAATAATGGGTGATTCTCCCTTAAGAGAGAAGAAAGTTCAACAAAAGAGTTAATTAATTTTGTTTGGGATGTAACAAGTTTGATATGTCTATAGAACATCTAGTTTGAAATGTCTAAAAGGCAGATGTAGACAGGTAATTGGAGCTCAGAAGAGAAAGCAGGTTGGAAGTCATCTGCATAGAGATAATTAAACCCTTTGGGATCTGGCTAGTCACCAAATAAGAGGGAGAAAAGAGAACAGTGGCCCTGAATGGAGAACATTCACAGTTAGGGGGACTGATAAGGATGATGAAACAGTAAAGGAAACTGAGGAATGGACAATCAAGAGAAGGTGTGGAGAAAGGGAGTTCACTCACTCAGGAGCTTCCTCTCCTAATTTAATCATAGGTCTAGTGATCCCAAGCCCCTATTCTTGGTCGTAAAAGAGAGGCTATAATACTGATAATTTTAGAGTCTGGTATTCAGTCATTTTCCAGTGATTTTCAACTCCTCATGAACTCATTTGGGGTTTTCTTAGCAAAGAGTGGTTTGCCACTTCCATCTTCAGCTTATTTTATAGATGAGGAAACTGAAGCAAATAGGGTTAAGCGACTTGCCCAGGGTCACACAGCTAAGTATCTGAGGCCAGATTTGAACTCAGGAAGATGAGTCTTCCTGACTCCTTGCCCCTACACTCTATCCATTGAGCCGTTATAGTCTGGTAGGGAGGCTCTAATGAGGGTTACTTAAGCAAGGGTGTGTTTGAATGCAGTAAGGAATAAGTTAGTAGATTGAAAGATTAGAGAAATTTGATTATCTAGTAGAGATGATCTAATATTAGAGATATCAGATTATATGGGGATAGATGGAAGATTAGAGAAATGGGAGCAATCTTCTGGAGAAGAGAAGATGAGACTGAGGGTATATGTAGGAGTTGGCTTGGTGAAAAGGGTCACCTCTTCAACAGAGATTCATGTAAAGGAAGAGTGAAGAGGGGAGAACATCACAGTGAATGGTCTCTGTTTTCTCAGTAAATTATGAGGCAAGTTCTTCAACTGAAATGATTGGGAGAGCTGGTAGTGTGGGAGGTTTGAGGAGAGAAGAGAAGGTTTGCAACAGCCTCTGAGGGGAGAGAAAGTGAATCAATCAGAGAGGTCTAAAAGGAATGTCTTCTAAGGAACCAGTTGAGATTTAGAAAGGATTTTTTCTGATAGAAGAAAGGAACAGTAGGAAAGTTCAGAGAATTGTGGAGAAGAGAAGTAGATCTGTGAAGGTGCAAAACATTAAGAATAAAGGCTTAAAGGGATTCGTAAGACCAGTACATTGATGCAATCATAGCCCATGCCAGCCTTATTTTCAAAATTCCTTTGGACAATGGCCCAGAGAGAGAGAGTACAACCCAAGAGGGCTTTCCAAACAAAATCTGGGCAGTAGGCAGAATCTAAAAGTTGGAACTATGTTCCTGAGGTGACCCAGACCTTCAATTCTCTGTCAAAAAAAATTCTCAGGGCCAAGGCCTATGAAGGTGGGGTGCTAGAGAGCTGACTTGGGGTGTCCCTTCTCCTTAGGCGAAGGTCATTGTTTTACAAAGGGTGAGATCACCTCTGTGCTTGGGCCTCTTGGTTATGCATTTCAGGACCAATGAAGGCTCAGTCATGTAGTGCCAAGTGAAGAAGGTTAGATCCACATATCCCAGGGGTTCAAATCTATTCTGAGTATGAGTCCATAGGGACCACCGATACCAAACACAGAAAAATGTTTCTAACAATGACATGCTCTGTTTCTGTGCCAAGGGATCCTAGGATGTGAGTGGGAACTCTAATCAGTTTAAGCCCTTGGGATATGTTTTGAGAGAGAGAAAATATCCCATGCTTCAAAGTAGACTCAACTCTTTAAGTGACTAAGAGTGAATGGCATGGGTGATAATGAATGAACTGAAGTCTCCATCAATGGGAGGATTAGGGGTGCTCCTTAGACACTTCTCGTAAAGCTGATGTGCAGAGAAGGCAAGACCAGAACTCAAAGCTAAGCTTTTAAACAGAGACTGACTATGTTTTGTGGCTTCATTTTGGAGTCTGATTATAAATTGATGAGGAAGGAGAAGAAATCAGTATGGAAAAATGGGAGAATTTCTCACTTCTGGCCAACAAGAGAACCTGGGCAATGTCATCATCATCACCATCACCATCATCACAATACATACCGCTTATATAGTACTTTGTTTGCAAAACCATTGGAATATATTATCTCATTCCTGTGAGATAGGTGTTATTATTATCCCCATTTTTTTCTGGTGCCAAAACTGAGGTGGATAGAAATTAAGGGACATATCTAATGATTCATAAACGAGAAGCAGGATTTGAACTAGGGTCTTCTGGACTTCAAAGCCAGTGGCCTATCTGCTGCCTTTGTAAATCTGAAATCTTGGTAAGGTGACCTAGGGCCTTGGCCAGTGATTTCTTTCTTTGGCATAACCTGAGAAGACTATGTGGCTTTCCTGCCACAGACCTTGTGTCACTGAGAGAACCCTAATCACTAAACTTCACATTAGGCAGTATTCACTTTGCTAGGAGCCCAGGGGGAAGGGATGGTAGCAAGAAGAGCACCCCCCATCCAAAAATGTTTCCCCCAGCTTCATTCTTTGAGCTCTGAGATTTCATGAGAAATTGTTACAGTGATCTGTACAGAAGGCCTTCTTTACTGTGGCTGTTGAACAGGGGTCTCCGACTCCTTAAAATCTTCCAAAGGGGGGACCCTTCACCCATTAAAGTAGAGGACACTGGGAAGGAGAACATCCTACGCTGTTATTAGCTTCTGATGCCTTGGTGGGGATTAGTGAGTCAGTGTGGAAGAATAGGACCCAGAATGCATGCCTGTGTTGGGGCTGGGGTGGGGACCAGTGCAAGGCAGGCGGACAGTGATGCCAAAGACAAATTTTGAAAGGGAGACAACACTGGTCTCTAAATCCCCAATGCAGTTAGCTTTCCCCTTTAATAGGAGTGTGTCTCCCTGGGAAAACAGAGGGAACTCTCTCTCTCTCTCTCTCAAGCATTTGCAGCCTGGACTAGCCAGTGTCCTGGCCTGGCTCCTGGGGGAAAGCCAAGTAAACTTGTTATGTCTTCTCCATGTCGGATTTCTCTTCCTTGGTGATCTGTCATTCGATGCTCTCTACCAGATTTGGAAAACAAGAAGCTAATGGGATACACACAGACTGTAGAGGCAAGGGAGGAATGATGGATGATCGTAGCCTTTTCCAACTAGGCTTCCTTCTCTATGATGTGACTGGCTTTGGCAGCATTGTGCAGTATACTTTAGCACCAGAGTCAGAGTACTTGGGTTTAAGCCCTAGATCTCTGTGACCTTGGGATAGTCACTGTGGGCCTCTTTTGGGCCCCAGTTGTAAAAGGAGAGGGTTGGACTAGGGGACCTCCAAGACCCTATCCAGCTCTAAGATCTATAGACCTATGTCTGCACCCCCTCCCATTGCCGAGGGACGCTGACACTGGTTCTCCTCTAAACTGCCCAGCCCTGAGGTCATACATGACAGGCCCCGTCTGTTCTCAGTTCCTTCTGCCTGTCCCTTTTTGGGGCAGAGCCAGCAGTCTTGGGAATTGGGCCTAGAGTAGAGCTCCTACTTCGGAGCCTGTTTTTTTCCAGAGCCTTTTTCTTCTGGGGTCTTTAAGGTCTTTTGTAGCTCTTATCCCTTTCCTGGGAGTTGTCCAGGCTACTGGTCAAGGGTAGGAGGGAAGGGGATGACCTCAGGGGCTCTAGTTGCAGTCTGTATCCCTTGCTCGGTAGGTCTCTCTGTCTCTGTCTCTCCTCCCCCACGGGTGTATAGTGGTGGCTGGGAAGAGGGTAGGAAATAGGTGATATGTTGCTTCATCTAGCTGGAAGGCAATTTGTTCCAGTTTCCATTAATTAAAAAGGGCACCTTTGTTCAGTGGTTGTGCCAGGCCCAGGCCTCTCAACAGCCTTTTCTTCAGGATCTTGTTCAGGAGCCGTATAATCAGGCAGAAAACCTCATGGGGCTCAAGCTAGGGAGAGGGATGTGAAATGGACCTGTGATTTCACTGGAAACTAACTCCCTCTCTCAGGGCAGGGTGGCACCTGTTCTGGCAGCATTCCAGGAGTTGCCTAGAGCACTGAGAGATTGACTTACCCAAAGCCAATATGTGTTAGAGGCAGGATTTGAACCCAGGTCGTCCTGACTCCAAGGCTAGCTTTCTACCCATTAGGCCATACTGTGGCATAGAGGTGGGATAGTGGTTAGATCAAGCCCAAGTGTGCATAAATTTGGGGTAAGAAGCTCAGAATCCCAGGATCATTTCATCTTGGGGTTTGAAGGGACCTATGTGGCTCTGTAGTCCAAACCACACTCCCCAAAAGAATTCTACACGCTGCCAGTGGTAACAGCTTTTTTTTTAAACCCTTACCTTGTGTCTTAGAATCAATACTATATATTGATTCTAAGGCAGAAGAAGGATAAGGGCTAGGCAATGGGGGTTAAGTGACTTGCCCAGGGTCACACAGCTAGGAAGTGTCCAAGGCCAGATTTGGGATCTCTGGACCTCTTGTCTCTATCCACTGAGCCACCTTGCTATCTCTGGTAATTGAGATTTTGCTTAAAGACATTCACAGGGGAGAATGCTGTTGTCTCAGAAGGTTGCCCACTCTACTTTTGGATTGCTCTAACTGTAAAGCTGGAAGGAAGTTTCCCCTGATAGCAAGCCTAATTTCTCTTATTGCATTTTCCACTCATGATTTCTGCAGGTAGTTTTGACTGCTTGGGTTGAGGTTTTGGGGAATTTGTGGGCAACCTTCTGTGAGGTTTGTAGATTCCAGATTTAAACTCTAGCTTAGCTGGTCTGGAGGCAGTGGGATCTAATGAAATAAATGTTGGGAGAGTCAAAAGAAACAGGCTTTGTTTCCAACTCTGACACTTACTAGTTATATGACCCTAGGAAAGTCATGACGGCTTTCATCCTTAATTTTCTCATCTGTAAAATGGGTATAAAACTAGAACCTACCTCATAAAATTGCTGTAAAAATCTAATGATATACTTTATCTAAAGAGCTTTGCAAACTTTAAGGCATCAGAAATGCTGGCTGTTACATTATTTTTATTCAAACAAAGGGCATGTTTCGACTTCCCTCCTCATGCAAAGTCCTCTCTATCATATTCCTCCCAGGTGCCATGATTTTACTCCTTGAGCATTTCAAATGATGGTGAGCTCATTGTCTTGCCCAGGGGAGTTAGGTCATAATTCTCTCTCCTAATCTCACTTTCTCCATCTGTAAAATGGATACAGACTCCTACCTACTTCACAGGCTATTTTGAGTATGGAGTGAGATCATGAAATGATCTAGGCGTATGAAAGTGCCTTGAAAAGTAAATTCAACCACTAGGCCTGAGACCCAGCTGGGATACACAATTCCCCAGTTCATCCTTTGACCCTTAGATGTAATTGGAGATCTCAGACAATCTCCCTCCACACATGGGAAAGAGAGACATCATTCTCCAACCAGGAAACTCTCTCCTACTCACCTCCTTCTTGGCCTGCTAATCCTTCAAGGCCTGGCGCATTATGGTAGCTGACTCTGCCCTCTCTTCCTTCTAAACTCCTACAGTCTGAGTCACTCATTGGCACCTGACAGACCCAGTTCCCCACTGTTCTCTGCTCCATATATATGCCTTTTTCTCTATTGAGACTGTGAAGGCCCCCCAGCTTAGGGAGCCTGGCCTCTCCTCTATCTTCGCAGATGTCCGGGCCAGCACAGGGATCAGTGCACCAAGAGACTGAGTACAGACTTAGGGGCTGGATTGAAAGGAGAGGAAGATGACCCTTTCGATCCCTCTCACTTCTATCCTCTTAATACCTGAGGGACCTCAGAAACTGGAAATGGTTTAGAGCAAAGCGTCAAGCTTTCCATCCTGCCTTGTGAGCCTGAAATAGCAGAGATGCTCTCAACCTCTGGGAAGCCAAGGGATGCCCCAGGGAGTAGACTCATAACAGAGAAATCCGGGACCTGAAAAGGCCAATGGGACGTCCGGTTCCATCCTGTCAGTCTGTTCCCAGCACAGCTGAAAGCAAGGGCTTTGACTTTTAAGATTCGGAATGCCACCTACTTCGTAGGCTCTCTGGTCATAGGAAGGAGAGGAAGAAAATGAGACTGGGAGGAGAAAATGAAGGCATGAATGAAGGCTGGAAGGCAGGCCATTATTTTCCAATTTGTATGGGATTGAATGACTCGTCTAACTTCCCCTGGTCCACACTATAGGACAAGTGAGCAGAGAGCATGGAAGGAAGGCTCATTAATCTCATTAATGCTCTGGATCTGCCAGGAAGTCCCTTAGGAGCCGGTGGGGAAAGTGAGACGATGCTGTGTGGGGTTTCTTCATTAGCCACAGATACCTTGGGTCAAATCTTGCCATATCAAAAGGACAGTCCTAAATTCTAAACCAATTAAATGCCCTTGACACTCTAAGAGCCCAAGATGAAACTCTGGGCTGCTGGGATGGATGCTGGAAAGGGTCTCTGAGAGTGGCAACTCTGCAGGTCTCCAGGGCGAGAGCTCCCCAACCCGGCAGTGCATGGCAGTAATTACAACATTCTCATTCAGCAAAACCAGCTCTGATCTGGGGAGTGCTTTTGATTCTTCCAGCATTCCTTGGGAGGACAGTAGAATCGGTGAGATCAGAGGAGCATAGAATCTGAGAGCAGGAATGGTCACTACTAACCTCTCTGGCTTCCTTTAAATCCCAATCAAAATCCCACCTTTGACAGGAAGCCTTCCCCAACTCCTCATAATTCTAGGCCCTTTCCTATATTATCTGCTATTTCTCCTATAGATAGCTTGTTTTGTATTTATTTATTTGCATGTTGCCTTAAAGTGTAAGTTCCCTGAGGGCAGGGACTGTTGGCTCATTTTGTATCCTAGCACTTGGTACAGTGTTTGATACATAGTAGGTGTTTAACAAATGTTTATTGATTAATTGATCAATACCAGAATCTTTTCTACAATATTTCTTGCAAATGGGCTTTCTAAACTCTGCTTAGCCATCTCCTGACAGGAAGCTCAGTTACTCATAAGGCAGCTCCTTCCATTTTTGGGACGCTCTAATTATCTGAGTCTTCCGTCATAAATTTAATTCTTTTTTTTATAGGAAAATCCTTCAGACCCCTGAAGATGGTGACTATGCCCTTCCTTTCCCCGCCCCTCTAAACACCAACCTGCAAGTCTTCTCTTTTTCAGGCTACACATTTCTAATTCTATTAATCCAGCCTTCCAGGACGGGGTTTGAAAATGTTTAATAAAGCGCTACTAATAAATAGCTAACATTTATATGGCACATTAAAGTTTGCAAAGCACTTTACATTTATTATCCCATCTTCTCTCATGGTCCTGGTAACTTTCCTCTGGACATGCTTTTGGTAGCAGAAAGAGCCACACAATGTATTTATGGTCAGAAGGACTTGGGAGACTAATCCTGAATCATTTGGGCAGGTCACTTAATTCCTCAGTTCCCCCACCAGAAAACAGGGATTCTACTATTTGTACTGTCTCACAGAACTGCTATGAGGAAAATGCTTAATAAAGCATAACATTTAATAGCTAATATTTTATAGTCCTTTAAGGTTTGCAAGGCACATATTCACTCATTTTAGCCTCCTAGCAATCCTCCAAGGCAGGTGCTATTATCATCATCATCATCATCATCATCATTATTATTCCTATTTTACAGATGAGGAAACTGAGACAGTAGATGTTAAGTGTCTTGCCTTGCCCAGGGTCACACCTGGGCAAGACTCAGGTTTTCCTGACTCCAGGCCTAGCACTCTATCTGCTACTATGTCCCCTAGGTGACTAAAGATGAATAAGAACTACCATTATATAAATATGAGTTCCACTGAGTTTTGTCAGCATTGGTAAGGGTTGGGACGTGAATGTGTAGACAGAAGTGAGTTGCTTTTGTGACTGAAGAAGACTTTTCTAAGATGAGTCTGCCTGAGATTAGGATCTTTACCACCCACCCCCAAGGGGGAAGGAGTTAGCAGTGTTAAGTAAAAGGATCACATAGCTGGTAAGTGTCTGAGGTCAAATTTGAATTCGGGTCTTCCTAATTCCAGGGTTAGCAGTCTATCCCACTGTGTAACCTTGCTGTACCTTGTAACCTTTAGAGTGCTATATAAATGCAGATTTATTTAGTTTTTTTAATTACTAGATAAGAGATGGTGGATCCAGACATGGTAAAAGTAAAAACCTATCAGGGAATGGAGGAGCAGTAGCCCTGCTACTTCCACACTGGCCAAAAGACTGGTTAAATGGAACAGGCATTCACCAGAGAGAAAGTCTACTTCATTATCTGGGCATCCTTAAAACCCCAGAGCTCCCTTCTCCTGGTGAGGTCATTCCCCTTCCTTGATTTCCCCATCTCACTCAAACCCACAGAGGTCAAGCTCAGTCCTGTCCCCTAGTCTGCCTCTTGGTTCAAAGCTGCCTGAGGACACACACACAAAGAGGGAAAATGGGCTTTGGCTGCCCACAGTACCCAGGTCCTTTGCTCACAGTTGGACCAGGAGGCAGGAGATCTGGGCCCTAGTCCTTTCTCTGGTACTTACTGATAGCTTATTTCATTCTAGTCTTAAAGGATATACAAATGGAAAGGACTGCAGACACCTCTCAGTCCACTCTTTTCATTTCTAGATAAAGAAACTGAGGTCCAGAGAGGTGAGGGATTTGTCCAGGGTCAGCGGAACTGAGATTTCAACTTGAGTCCTCTGACTGAATCCATCGCTCTGAGCTCTGGTAAAAGATGTACCTGGCAGCCTGAACTCCATTAAATAAGCAAAATGTTTTAGAGGAGCTATTTTATGGGAACTCTCAAGAACAAGATTTATCTATCAGGGGAAATTTGTGGCTTAGTATAAACATACATTTGATCAAATAATGAAAATAGCCTCAGTAATAATCCTAAAGATCACACAAATAGTAAAACACAGAGCCAGTTTTCGAACCCAGGTCCCCTGATTCCAAATATGTTTTTCCCTAAGGTATCAGACTCTTTCCTTCCTTCCTTCCCCCTTACTCACTTCCCTCCTCCCCTCTCCCAACCCTTTCCATTCCATTCCCCATGGTTTCTTGTCCAATGAGGATGATTCCTTGAGGGAGAAAGGGTGACCCAGTTTTAAAAAGTCCTCTTCCTCCTTCTGCCCCATAACAGGAGCACCCACTGCCCTCTGCTTCCTAGGCAGCCCCTGAGAAAGAAAAGGCCTAGCTGGAGTATCCTAAGGGCCTGGGGAAAATGAAGAAAAACTGCAATGGTTACTGGAAAGTATCCCTTATTATAAGTCACTAGATAAGGTTAATTTAGCTAATGTTTCTCTAAAGGTTTTGCATGAGAGGTTATGTTAAGAAGTTAAATTCTTTTCAGTTTGATGACCATGAGATGATGAAATATGGCTCTATGAGATATGTGTAAGGGAGGAGGGATATGATTTCCCTGACCCAACTCAGTAGATATAGTCACAAAAAATAGTCGCACAGATGAGGTAATGAGGTGTTAACACCTTTATGAGGTGCAAACACCTCTCTGATTGAGGCAGAGAAGGGAACAAAGGGATTGACTGAGCAAACAAATTAGCCACTCCTGTGGGTGTTTTAAATAACTAAACCTTGAAGAGTTCCAGGGAGTTTCAATCCTGAATGAGTTATGGAATAAGACCTAGGGGGAAGTGGGGTAGGGAAGAAAGGAGATTTCTCTACCCCCTCCCCTCTAACAGCTGTGAGGACCAGCAGCTACTTGCCCAGAGGAACACAATTCAACCAGTAGTTTGAAAGTTTCTGGTTTGAGAGAGTCCAAGGAGAGACAAACACAGATACAGAAAAGTGGTCCCTTGAGGGAAGGAGCAGTCTTGAGGAATGGACCTCTGGCAGCAGAGAAGAGAGCTGGGGATGGATTTGAGAGAGTTAGCCCTGGAAATTGGGGGTTGAATTGTGGAGTGGAGGACCTCCTTAGGAACCCGGATGAGCCATCCACAGAGCAGGGACATCACATCCAATGGGAACAGTGCGAGGGTTCCATAAAGAAAGAAAAAGATCTTTAGGTTCTGCAGTCCCAGGAGGTGAGAGGTGCCTTCGATACCTGTATATCTTATATATGTAGCTAATTTCCATTGAACTCCAACACTGATCTCCTCTTTCCCATAAACGCTGACTGTACATACAGCAGTGCCACATCTGATTTTGTGCAGGGGATGGAGGGGGGCAGTTGTACTTGTTTTCTTTTGCTGAGAGTTAATTGTGTCTATTGACTTGATGCATATTGATGAGGATCATGAATTATAACCCTCTGGGAGCCCAACCCCAGGTATGAGTATAAGTAAATTAAGGGAGTATCCCAGCAGGGAGGTGCTATATCTATAACCCTTGTTCTAGAACAGCTGGTTTTGGGGAAGCCATGAATGAACCTGCTTTTCTACAAGGCATACCTGACAAAAGAGGCTAGGCCCAGGCTAAAAAGATGGAAGCTACCAGGAATCCCTGGGGCTTGATTCAATGGTCCCTCAAGAAGTCTCCTGACTTTGTTGCAAGAAAATCAAGAGAAAATTCACATAGGATGCTGAGATCATTAGCTCACATTGAAGAATGGAGAAACTCTGGTTCCTCTGGGTAGAAGTCATTAAAACCAAATGGAGAGGAAGGAATATTTTGCAATGAGTTATATCAACACGGTCAGCAGCTGTGTAGCCATTATGACCCAGAAGATGTTCTCCGGGTGATCCCCTTGAGTCTCCTAAGGGCTGTGGGGAAAGGGAGAGAGCTCCCAAGGTCCCCAAGGTCAAGTCTGCAGGTCGGCCTGGCCTTTAGGGGACTCCTTTACTTCTTTCCGCTCCCTCCCTCTGGCTGTCCTCACACTTACCTGCCACACAGGCTCTGAGTGCTTCCCTAATTTAGCTGAACTCCGGTAGGACGGCTGTGTGTGGGGCTTCTTCAGGTTGTAGATAGCCACATTGCCATCATAGTAGCCCACGGCCACCAGGTAGGGATGCTCCACGTGCATGTCCAGGCACATAATGCCACACTCGCTGCTGAAGATGTACTCTGGGAAGCTGGGGTTCTTCAGGGTGTACAAAAGCAGCATGCCCCGGTTTTGCTTCATGAAGTCATCTAGATCAAGAAAAGAGGATTTATGAATGGATGGAAGGAGTGAGCGACTATAGACCGTAGGGATGGAGAACCGGACTCTGGACCTCTAGTGTCGCTTCTGCCGAGCCCCTCTCTCTGCCCTGCAGGAAACCACTTCCCTCTTTCCTAGGCAAACTGGGAAAAGGAGATGAGTGTGGCCTGTCTGCCTCACAGGGCTGGAATAAAATAATGGAAATGAAAATACCTTGAGAAGTTAAAGGTGCCTGCGTATTGGGCATCACTGAGGCTCATCTTTAACCCCATAAGCCACTGCAAAGAGCCCACCAGACACAGAACTCTGGGTCTGGGAGTGTGTGTGTGTGTGTGTGTGTGTGTGTGTGTGTGTGTGTGTGTGTGTGTGTGTGTGTGTTTAGGGGGTTCTAGTGTTCTGCTTTGAGAAGGTGAATCTCAGATCAGATTGTATGATTTATATGCCTATAGGTTAGCCCTGACCTATTAACCCTGCAGTCCCAGTGGCTTGTGGCTTTAAATTAATTTGGGGGTATTAATACTCATTCCCATTTTTCATGTTTAGTGCATTTACTACCAGAAAAAACACTAGAGAAAATATTTCTTTCAGACAAAACCTTGGTCTGTAATCGAGTTTCCTTTTCTTTGTGAGTCCTCAGCACTCTGAAGATTCAGAGGGGGATATCATTGGTCAGACCAGCCAAGGAGAGCCACAAAGTCTGGGCCAGCTTCGAATCAAAAGCAGAAAGTCCTTTTTGTCCTCAGCAGACACATGTGGCAGTCGCCCAATTTTAGAGAGTTTCTAATCTAGCTGAGGGGAATGGACATGTATACAAATAACCACAACACAAAGCAGGATGTAATAAGTGATATGAGAGTGGTACAAAGTGCTTCCTGAGTACTAAAGCAGGAATAATCACATCTGTTGAGGGTAGGGAGCTCGGGGGAAGGGGAAGCCAGAACCAGGGATTTCACTGAGGAGCTTAAATTAGGGCTAGGTCTTTAATGGGGCCAGATTAGGGCAGGTGAATTTGAATTCAGGCGTGATAGGTAGACCTCTGATTCTGGAGTCAGGATGGATCAGAGTTCAAATGTAGTCTCAGACACTTACCATGTGACCCTTAATTGCTATTTGTCTCAGTTTCCTCATCTGTAAAAGGGAGATAATAGCACCTCCCTCCCAGGGTTTTTGTATAGGATAAATGGCATAATATCTGTAAAGTGCTATATAATTAATGCTATTATCTATTATTATTTTTATATGGGGTGGGGACAGCATTCTAGGCAGAGGGTACAGGAATAAAAAGGCAAAGGAAAGAAAGCATGGGGTATGTTTGGGAAACAGTGACAAGTCCAACTTGGCTAGAGTTAAACTACTCCCCAAACCACTGCTCCATAGTCTATCAGAGATATAACATTAGGTTTGGAGGGAAAATATGTGTGTGGTAGACATCTCTCTGTCTCTGTCTTTGTCTCTCTCTGTCTCTCCCCCCACCCCAATCTGTCTGTCTCTCTTTCTCTGTGTGTCTCTCTGTGTGTCTCTGTGTGTGTGTGTGTATGTGTGTGTGTGTATGTGTGTGTGTGTGTGTGTGTGTGTGTGTGTGTGTGTGTGTATTCAGAGGGTGTGGGTGGGTTATATGCTTATGCTTTTAGGAAGTGAGGCTTAGATCAGAATGAGTATGACTTTTAAACATTTGTAACTTAGCCCTAGAGCATTAAGAAAGGAGTGGAAATACAACTAAAAATGTAGGCAAGAAGCAGCTCACAATTGGCCTTCACTGATAAGCTAGGTAGTTTGGATTTTATTCAGTGGTGGCAGGACCTGCTGAAGGTTTGTTTATTTGTTTGTTTGTTTTTAATAGGGAGATGATATAATCAAAATTCTGCTTTCAGAAGATTAATCTGGCAGCAGTATGTAGAACAACAGATTGAAAAGGGAGACACAGGAAGTGGAAAGATTGGTTTAGAGATTATTGCAATAGTACAGGTAAAAGAGAGAGTCTGAACAAAAACAGTAGCAATAGAAATGGAGAAGAAAGAACAGACAAGAAGTAGAATTGACTTCTATAGGGTAACTTCCCCATTCACAGGTCGAATTCTAGACCTCCTTTAAAATAGAAAAGCCCACAAGCATTCTACCTCTGATACAAAATGATTCAGAAAGCTATTTGTATTTTTCTCCAAAGTTCTCCTTTAAAATACTTTATTTCAGGAGGTCCTAGGTTCAAATCCGACCTCAGACACTTCCCAGCTGTGTGACCCTGGGCAAGTAACTTAACCCCCATTGCCTAGCCCTTACCACTCTTCTGTCTTAGAATCAATACCCAGTATTGATACTAAGGTGGAAGGTAAGGGTTTAAAAAATATGTTATTTTTTAAAATAATTTTTTTCTTTTTTATCACCAAAATTTTTATGTCACTGAAATGTCTTCAGTATCTTTTTCTTTCTTCCCTCCCAGAAAACTACACAAAGAATATATTTTTAAAGGAAAAATTAAAGAGAAAAAAATCAGTAAAACTGATGATTTTATCAAAAAAGTATGAAAACATTGCTATGTACTATATCTATGGACTTCGCACCTCTACAAAGGAGTCTTCTCATATCTTTATCAATGTATATTCCTGTATCTTTTCTTGGAGTTCTGTTTATTCTTTGTAATTTTCAAACATTAACTATTATGGTCATTCTTTCCATCTACATTGCTGCAGTCATTGTATATAAAGTTTTCTTGGTTCTGCTTACTTCATTTTGTATCAGATTGTGGAGCTCTTTCCATACTTCTCTAAATTCACCATATATGTCATTTCTTCCAGCTCAACAATATTCTATAACATCCACATTAAGTTTGGTCATTCCCCAACTGATTGGGATCTTTTATTTCTAATTCTACTATAACAAAAAGTGCTACTATAGATATTTTGGTGCATGAAGAGATATTTTTTTCTTATCATTGACCTTGTTGGGGTATAATCTTAGTATTAAAATCTCTGGGTCAGAGGGTAAAATGCTCTTTTAATTCTTCTGGTAAATGTACTGTGAATGTCTTAGATGGGAATTCATCTTTAATATCTGCTAATTTCGATTTTATCAAGGAAAGTATTCTGGTGCCAGGGGTAGAATCCTGGAGAAAGGAAAAGGGAACCAATGCAGCAGCATCAGGGAATAAAAGGCAAATAGATACATGGCGGTTGTCAGAAGGCATTCTGAATACTGGAAGCCTCATATCTCGTATTCTATAATCCAGGATTGTTGTCTTTAGACAGGCAACTTTGCCAACTAGGCCAAGTTCAGTCAGCAGGTGGTGCTGCGGGTGCTTCTAACAGCCAGCCAGAGGGGTGGGAAGGGGTACCACAAGGCTGGACACCCACCAAATAAAGCAGGTATTGTAAAGGAAAGTTCAACACAGGACTCACATAGACTTGGGAATGATGAAGAGACAGAAGATTTGGAGTAAGTCAGCATGGGCATTCCAAGGCAAAGCGGTGAAACTGGAATAAATTTAGCTAGAGATGACTGGTTGACTCCAAATGCAGCAACCAGCCAGATGCTCTAACGGTTCTCTACAGATAAGTGAAGCTCTTTGAAGACTCTCAAGAGATAACTATCTGCCATGCTGAGGGAAGCGTGAATTTAGTTCTTAAAGGTCCTCTTCTAAGTATGCGTTACGTTGGAGGTCAATGGCATGTTCTTGTATGCAAAGAGGCAGAGCTCTGGTTCTTGCCCCAGGAACGAGTTCATGACTTCAGGTAGGCTTCCTGAGATCCTAGGGAAAGCATCAGAGTCTAGCTGACAGGAGAATAGAGTATCTCCTAGACCCAGGACGAGTTTTGAGAGAGCCAGAAGCCGAGTTTTCCCCCCCACCCTTAAAGCCCAAAAGATTTACAAAATACCTTTCGGAAATGCAAAATATGAATATCCCTGGTATGAAACCAGATCCCCTTTTTAAGTGACTGTGGTGGGTCATAGATTAATAACTGCTGTAGTCATATTGGTCAAAGTATTGGCTATATTCCACCCCAGGGGTGCTACCCCACTAGGCAAAAATCTGGTTTGTATAAAACCCGGGGGGCGTCCTATAATTGGATTTGTGTGTATATGTATATGTGTGTGTGAGAGTGTGTGTGTGTGTGTGTACACACATGCTTTTTTCCTTTCAAAGAGATCTCTTTGTAGAGGTATAAAGTATACTCAGACAAATATAGTAATTACTCCTATAATAATTACAATAGCAAATTAAAAAGCATTGTCACATTAATGAATTCATGAGGAATTTCTGCCTTCTGTAACTGAAGGATCATGGGATTATAGAATGTTAAAAATTAACATTGACTTCCTCATTTTAGAAGTGAGGAAAAGGAGGCCTTTGCAAAGAGAGGTTAAGGAACTTGCCAAGGTCATCGAGTAGCAGAACAAGGCTGAATTATGACATTAATGAAACAAACAAGTAACTGCAAAAAGTAGATTCAAATTCAAATAAATTTTGTTGATGTGCACCAGGAAACTAGATCCATGTGAATATGTTGTTTGTATCTGCATAAAAGTTATCTATGAAAACCACCAGGGGCCAAGAAATAAAGGCTGAAGACTGCAGAAAATGGGGAGGTCCCTACCCATATGGATCCTTTCTAGCTTGAGACAAAAGAAGGACGGAGAGAGTTCAGGAAAAAGATGCCACTGAGCTAAAGATTGTGTCTGTCCAGTCCAATCTGAGACCAAGTGAAAGCCTGACATGGCATAAAGAACAAAAACTTTAGAATGGGTTGGTTGCTGGTGAGTCAGGAGAACATTTCTAAGAAGAAACATGGAAACTTGGAGCAAAATTGGTCAGGGCATTTAAAAAATAATTATAGATACCATTTATACAGCAAAACACTTTACTCTCACTTGATCCTCACAAGCATCCTAGGAGATAGATGCAGTTGCTATACCCATTTTACAGATGAGGGAACTGAGGCAAACAGAGGTTAAATTATTTTTTTAGGGTCACACAGATGATAAGTGTCTGAGGAAGAATTTGAACTCAGATCTTCATGACTTCAGATCCACTTACTGTGCTACCTAGTTTCCTTCTGTCTATATGTGTGTGTGTGTGTGTGTGTGTGTATGTTTGTGTGTGTGTTGTTTATGTGTAAAACAGGATTCCTGAAAATGAGATTCTTGAGGGATTCTACCATAATTATAACAGAAGCTGCTGTGTGCTTTGCAATTCTTCTGCCTTTCTGTGGAGCAGAAGGGTTTGGCTTCCCCTATGTGAGGCCACCCATCTGGTAACTCTGAGATGAAAACAAATGTATGAATGCAAGAGTAAACGGGTGTGTGTATGAATGTCTGTGTATGTGTGTGCATCTGGATGTCTGTAGGTCTGTACTTGATGTGTGTAGGTATCTATTAGGACTAATGGAAAGCCAAGGAGTCTTAGTAAATCTTTGAAAAAAATCATAGTTCTGCGTCTGTTGGTGATTTGTCCTAATCTCTCCCTCCTCCGCTTTTGATTATTTAGTAGCACTGTCCAATTTGGGGGCATTGCTGATTTTACATGACCTAATGCCTGGCATAAAAAATGAACAATCAAAAAAGGGAGGCCCCTGTGAATTATACCTCTTGGCAGCAACAGTAGAGTAGAGTCAAGTCAAGTCAAGTCAAGCCAAGCCAAGCCAAGTCAACCAGTATAGGCCACCCCCAACTCACAAACAGGCTGTATTCCAAAAGCTAATTTGTAAATCCATTGCTTGGAACTTAGAATGTATTTTCCCATAGAAACAATGTTACAAATGATGCTTACATTTCCAAGCTATCTCTGAAAGGCCCATTTAACCCATAATGGAACGGAATTATAGTATTAATTACCCTCAAAGCTATATCTAGGGTAGGGAGATGGGTGATTTGATACAGGATACCTGATATTTAGGGGGGGACATCTAACCCCGCTCATATCCAGATGGTGGTCCTCCCAAGCCTTTGTTCCCTCACCTTTTCCCCTTAGTAAGCCCTTGTGGAAGGTGTCCTCCCTGCTCATCCCAGGTGTTAGAATTGGCTCTGATGACACTAACTTGGATTATGTATTACTAGGGAGAGAGTGGGGTCAGGAAAGACCACCATTCCTGGATACAGAATTGATACTGAAAAAAAAAATTCAAAGGGGGAAGAGTTTGACTTATCTCCTTACCACCTCCTTTTCTATGCACTGTTTTTCTCCTCATTCCTGCTACTTTTCTACTCAAATACCTAGTATCTTCATTCTGAGTTTAAGCTTCCTGTCCAGATCACCCTTCTCTTTATAATGGTACCATAAATTCGTTCCACTTCTGATATCCAATCAAATCTCCCATTTCCTCACACTCTTTTGTTACCTATAAGAAAGAAGGCAATATGATGGAATTGATTCATACTAGTGTGGAAAGGACTAATTGATAAGACCGACTCTTACTAGAACTAGTTACATTTTTTAGTTCAAAGAGAAAATCTTGTTCCCAAACTGACTTCTAGCTCCTGGAATTTCAGGCAGTAAAAAAAAAAGTAAAATGAAGAATTCAGGGAGTAGATGGACAACAAAGACAAGCAGTCCTACCTTCCTCTGCTCCCAGCCCCATCTCTATCCCTGAGGTCAAACTCTAAGTTTTTCTTGTTTTAAAATTTCTTCCCTTTCTCCAGGTCTGAACATGAAGTTCATGGTTTTGCTTTTCCATATTGGCTCAGATGTCACCTTACCTGAAGCTTTTCCAGGTCCCTCTAGGCAGAAGTCAGCTCTCTGTCTTATTTGCTCTCCTGGAATCTACTTTGTAATGCTCACATGATACATATCACAGACTCTTCTGTATTGTCTAGTTGTGTTTCTGTCATATCTTCTCTCCTCCTCCCCCATCTTCCACTATTAAATTGTAAGTTTTTGTAGGCAGAGAGAGTTCCTTCTTTATCTTTGTATCTTCCAGGGACAGTGAGCAGAATGTGTAAAATGCAGTGAACACTCTCTGAATTGAATCAAAGCTGCAGTAACAGTATTGGGCACACCATGGAATGGGGAAAGGAAGAACAGGGGTTATGCGTGTCATTTATGGGCCATGTGTAAGAGGAGTGATTCTAAGGCTGGGCTCAAGGATGCTGGCTGAACGTCTTCAGGGCTTCCAGCCCTGCGCTGCTGGGGAGAAAGGAGGAGAAAGAGCCATAGTCTCTGCCCTCTGGGATTCTGGTCCCAGAAAGCCTGTGGCTCAGTAAATGCTATAGGAAGTCAGGAAAGGGAGCCAGGAGTTTGGTTGGGAATTGCCTAGAGGAGCTGGGATGTAGGAATCTTGTTCTCACCTGGGAAATATTATTGGATAAAGTAGTGGTACCAATCTAGGTTGGGTCCTTTGAACTCTTTTCCCCTAAGGCCAGATAGAGTGGCCAGAAGTGATGAAGAGTGTCAACTAGGGTTCCCATTCTGATTCAAAATGAAGTTATTCATTGTGATAGCTATAACTAAGACCCTTTTCTTGAGATCAGATCCCACCTGCCACATGATAGTTATAAGCTGCAGAGCCTGGCTCATAGGAGGAATTTAAAAACTTGTTGACTGACTGAGGTGAATCCCATGTTCCAAAGGGCAGGGCCTAACCATATAAGGATGCTAAGAAGGCACCTGTATTCCCAAATATCAAGCCAAAGGCCTGTCATGGTTCCTAGAATTATGCCATTAAAGCTTCATTCTCTTTGTTTGGAGAACTTGCCTTCTGTAGAAATGCAAAATTCCCCCTTGGGGAAGGGTAATAATAATAATTAGATCCAAGTATAAATGAATCTATTTGATTCTATTGAAAAGAAGATTTTGAAAGGGTAGAAGACAGCATGAGACCTTGGGGGAGGGAAAAGCAGGTAAAGGGTGAAAGCAGGTCAGGTTGACAGCAGGGAGAGGACCCCATGGGAGGCTGGATGCAGAACTTGGAGCCAAGGCTTAGTTCTGCTTAAGCAGCCCAGAGGCTGAACTAGGCTTTGCATAAAAGTACCATCTCCTTCTCCCTTTGTGCCCACGGCAATTTGAAGCCTCCCCTGACAGAAGCCTGACATTCCAAGTTCTGGGCTCTGGAGGGCCAAGACCATTGATTGGCCACTTTGAAAAATAGAGCAGAGAAAAGCAAAGTATGCTTAATGGCTCCCCTTCCTCCTCCAGCCTGGGGCTGCCCTGCCTTTCACCCACCCTGCTCTAAAAGGCAAGGCGAGGTATTATTAATCAGGAGCAGCTGGGAAGACCATTTCTGGGTCAGTTCCAGGAAGCCCTGGCCCGACTCCTCCCGGATGGAAAATACAGGATTCCATCACAGAAACAGACGTTCCCTTTGGGCGCTGGCCCACTGAGAGCTGCTCAGTGTCTTGTGTGCTTTGAGCTCCAGGACAGTTGCTTTTGTTGATGCTTCTTCCTATGTGAATGTGTGGGTGCTCAGCAGAAAGACAGCGGTGGCTGATCCCTAGGATGGGATTTTGGGAAGGGCAGCCCCCCCTGCCTTGCTCAGAAGAGCTCAGAGCTGTTTCCTCCCTCCAGCATCAAGACTGTGAACTCCACATGCCAAAAGCCTTTCAGGGCCTAATGGTGCTGCCAGGAGGTGTTGGAGGCCACCAAGAGCTGATGCCTTTTGGCTTCCAGTATATCCAAGTGGGAGAGCAGCAGTCAGGGATGGATACACTTGCTGCTCCTATGTAGTAAGGAGGATGGTGACTGACTTAATTAGCTTAGTTAGGGCTCACATCTCTCTAGGGACTTTCTAGGGGAATCTCAGGACAGCTCAATACCTACCTACTTTGGCCAGCTCCTCCTTGTCCAGCCTTCTGGGCAGCTTGCCAGGGACAGGCAAGAATGCTGTGCTCTAGTAGCATGGCACCTTTTGTTGAAGTGGCACCTTTTGCCAAGTATCTTTCCTCCTATTCAGGAATATCCCAGGGGGGAATCTACTGTGCCTAACCACATTTCTTATTCAGATCCCGGCCTGTTCCATATGGGCAAGGGACAAAAGGAGAAAGTGGAAAAGGAAGTACAAAGAGGAAGGTCAAGATCTGCTAGAAAGTGACTGCCAGTGAATGGCTTCATGTTTAATTAACTCAATCCTCCACTTAGAAAGTAGAAAGAGCCCTGGCTCAGAAGTTAAGAAGATGTGGGTTCTAGTCCTGGCTTACTTCTTGGCCTTCGTTGAGCCTTCATTTCTTCATCTCTAAAAAAGGGAGGTTGAACTAAAGGCCATTTTAAGGCTTTTTCTAGCTGTAGAAGAAGAAAAATTCTATTCTAGCCTCTTTCTCCATGATACACATCTTGAAATGGGAGGCTCTGAATCCTGGGATACACTTCTTATTCTTAGCTCTCAGAGGAAGAGAGGAAGGCCAAGGAGAGTGTAGCATCCTACATCCAAGTTCTGGTTCTGATTCTCACGTTGTCTTTTCCCTTTGCCTCAACATTTCTGCCTTGGTTTCCCAGTCTGTGAAATGGTATTTCCTTATATTTGAGCCACTCACTGGCCAAGAGAGTAGCTTTCATAAGCCATTCTGTCTTTGTTCAGAGTATTTTCCTCAACTTTCTTGTTGTATAGCTTCTTTGGAGATGGCAAGTATGCTCCAGCACATGGAGTCAAAAAATGTCATAATTGGAAGGAACTTTGGAAATCATTTAATCCACCCTCTTTTTTTTTTTACAGAGTAGGAAATTGAGGCCCAAAGCTGACACTAGAGTAGAGTAGCCAAGGAACTGGAACTAAAAGACCTGGATCTAAAATCCAGGTGAGATGCCTGTGTTATCTGGGGCAAATCACTTGACCTCTTTGGCTTTCAATTTCCATACTTGTAAAATGAAGCTATTGAACCAAAGGATCTCCAAGGTACCTACTCGCTCTAAGTTCTATGATCCTATAAGTACTATATGGTCTGGGGTTATGGTAGAGCCACAGATGGGAGAGCCACATTCCTGGGAAAAGCTGACCGGCATACCACAAGAGCCCAAGTAATTGCATTTGGGGCCTATTCTCCAAATGACCACTTGTAAAATGATATCCTGACTGAGGGTCAGGAAGCAGCCCCATAGAAATCTCAGGTCTCCTAATCCTTCTTTGTCCATCCCCTCCTCCCCCCCAAAAAACCACTTTGTCCCAGCTGGCAAAGCAGACCCTGGCCGAGTGAGCTGGGAACTAGGGATGAGATGTCGTGTAAACATTGTGCAAGTGTTTGGTCACTGGGCGCAGTAGAGAAGGAAGGCTTGCCAGAGTGCTGGAGAGGCCAGCACACGTGGCTTCCATGTCCTCAAATGTTACACCAGTGCCTGTCCTCCTTGTTCACCCTTGACACCCGCGGGGTCCCTCCCAGGTCTGTGGATCAAGTTTATCCTCTCCAGTGGGAGCCCATGTGGCCCTGCTGGGGGCCAATCTATATGGAGGCAATATCAGCTCTGGGGTTAAGTCCTGAGACCCCTCCCCATACCCCTGGAGTGCTCACTAAATACCAATCAAAAATGATTGATTCCAGATGACTGGTGCCAAACCCAGACGGGCGGGCCGCTGAGCTTGCAGACAGGACAACAGATGGTCCCAACACCTCACTGCAAGGATCCCCAGAAGCAGTGAGCATCCGACTCTTCCAACGGGGTGGTGGTGGGAGAGCAGGACTGAGGCAGAATGGAATTAGGAAATGTGGACCTATGGTCACTTTGAGAAGGCTGAGGATAAAGTTGGATAAAGAGATAAAGAATGACTGATACCCAAGGGGGCAGGAATGGGGGGAAGGAACACACTCTTTTGTAATCCAGTGCATTCCTGAAAATAGCTCCTAATACACAAGATACTGAGCTAATCTCCACCCACTCCAAGGTATTTGCCAGGAATTCCTTCCCTTGAACCACTTATGAGTGAGATCTCTGTGTATAATTAAGAATCAAAGCCACACAACAGAAAGGGAAATGAATTCAAGCCAGTGACAAGTCTGTAATGCTGCAGGAGTGGTTGTTATGGCTGTGTAATCTGTCAGAAAATCATTTTGTGGTGGGGTTGTTTTTGGCTGGAAATACCTTCTAATCTCCTGTGTTCCTGTCCCCGGCTGGGGAAAGGGAGCTGGCTGCCAAAGAAGGAAAACTTTCTTCGGCTTATGTATCACCGTGGAGCTGGGCTCAGCTCAGCTCGGCTCAGCTCAGCCCAGCTCAGCCCAGCCTTGTGGCTTCCAGTTCTGAGGGCCCTGTGGACTCTCTCTGGATGGAGTGGAGCTCTCAGCTGCAAAGGAGATCTGGCTGAGGAGCCAGAGAATGACACTAGACCCAGAATTCTATTTCCAGCTTATCCTGAGGGCCTTTGGGTCAGTCAGTTACCATTCCAGGGTCCTAGCTTCTCCAGTTGGGAGAGAACGGAACGTCTAGGCTCTCTGTTCACTGGTTACAGTTCCAAAGAGAAAGGAGGCCACAGGCTGGCCAGGCAATTTTATTTACTTTATTTACTGTTAATGATGATGGTAATAATAATATCCAACAAAGTCTTATCCTTTTATAGAACTTTGTTTTAAATTAAAAAAAAAAACACCTTACCTTCCTCCTTAGAATCAGTACTGTGTATTGGTTCCAAGGCAGAATAGCAGTAAGGGCTAGGCAATGAGGGTTAAGTGACTTGCCCAGGGTCACACAGCTAGAAAGTGTCTGAGGCCACATTTGAACCCAGGACCTCCCATGTCTAGGTCTGGCTCTCCATCCACTGGGCTACCCATCTGTCCCTCCTTTTACAGCACTTTAAAGTTACAAAGAGCTTTCCTCATAATGACCCTGGAGCTGCGTAGGACAAGTAGTATTATTTAGCTTGTCTTACAATGGGATAAACTGAAGCTCAGAGAATCTGTGACTTGCCCAAGGTCTCCTTTCAGTTTGTCTATGGAAGTGCAGGATTAGTTTTGAGTCTTTCTGACCGCAAGAGCTATTCTTTTTCCAGGAGAATTCCCCTCCCCACCAGAACACAGAGATTCTACCGATTCCCAGTGTTCGATGCTAGTTACTAGGCAGGCCAAGGGCAGAACCAAGGGGTGGTGGTGGTGGTGGTGATTACTGCAAGGCTCCTCCTGGCCAGAAATCTGTTTCTCAGGTACCTGACCTTCTCCCATCCCCTCTCCCATGACCCACTGTGCCTGCCTGACCTGAAATCCCTGTCTTAGAGTCATTCCTACAGATTAGATAACAGCATCCTGAGACATTTTTCCTTGTGAAGGTCCTTGTGAAAATGTATATTGTGGACGGGAGGTTCTAGGTTCAAATCTGGCCTCAGACACTTCCTAGCTGTGTGACCCTGGGCAAGTCACTTGACCCCCATTGCCTAGCCCTTACCACTCTTCTGCCTTGGAGCCAATAAACAGTATTGACTCTAAGACAGAAAGTAAGGGTTTAAAAAAAAAAAGAAAATGTATATTGTGGGGAGTAAAAGTGACTCCTTAGGCCTCTCTCTGTGCATATTTAAATGGCCCATGGTTATTTGATGGCTGTATGACCTTGGACCTCTGTGCCTCTTCTGAGCCTCAGTTTCTCCAAATTTAAAAATGGGCATTAATATTTCCTCAAAGGGTTGCTGTGAGGCACATATAAAATGATATATGGAAAGCATCCTATGGCTCATCCCCATCCATGCTTGCATAGCAAATTGTGACATTGCAAAGCACAGAGGCAGAGGCTCATGGGCTTAGAGCTGGATGAGACTTTTGAGGTCATCTAGTCTGACCCTCTTCTTATCTGAAGGAGGCATTGGGGGCCTGGAGAGGTTAAGTGACTTATCCAGAGTCACACAGGGAAGGATCAGAGGCAGAATTTGGATCTAAGTCCAGCACTCTTTCAAGAACATCATGGAGCTGGATCATAGGGAGAGGATGTCTCAACTGGGAGGGGAGCAACAGAAGGGAGAGGCGAAATAGAGGTGTGGTCATGGGGGACCCTGGGCAGGCTCAGTGTCAAGTAAGAGGCTCTCAGTGGCATCGTTGGGCTTCGCATCATCGGATGATATGGCATATGTTTTCTTTTTTCTTTTTTGTTCCTCCCTTTCCTATTACCCTTCTCGACTTCTCTACTCAATTCTGCCCAGCCTCCACACCCCTTCTCTTACTCCCACCATGATAGCCCTTTACACAAAGCTCATTAGGAGAAATGAACATTTGGGAGAGAGGTTGTAGAACGGCAGACAAGATATGAGGCGTAATGATCATAACCTATAGTGGTAATGCTAACTCACATTTAGTGCTTTACACAATCCTACACAAATGGGATCCATTACTGTCTTGCTCTGAAGAAGCTCATTCCAAAAGTATAATTTCTATAATCAAAGAAACAATTCTACCAGATGGACCCTACAGCAAGTACAAGATGGATACCACACCCAGCCTTGGCAATGAAAGATAGTAAAAAGAGCCCTGAATTTGGAGCCAGGAGCCCTGGCTCCTGGGACATGATTAGGGACTTGACACAGGACCTTGGTTAAGTCACTTTTCCCCTTGGGAGCCTCATCTGTAAGATGAGGAGGTTGGACTAGATAATCTCTGGGGTTCCTTCCAGATCTAACCCTTTTGACACTCTATCACCTCTCTGTATATTATACTTTTTGTACTTAGGATGGAGAAACAGAGGGCTTGTACCAGGGTATAGGCTAAGGGAGTGGAAAGAAAAGTATGTATATGAGAGATTTTGGGAGGGGAGAAGTGGTAAGATGAGTGTGAAGACACACTTAATTTGGAAGCATGGTTACCTGGGAATTTGGGATGAAAGTAGGGTTTTGTGGGGAAGAGAATGAGTTCTATTTTAGACACACTGATGTTGAGATACTTCTAGGATGTGGCTTCTTGTTGTCCATATTCCATTGCTGAGAATGCCACACAGAATTCTCCTCTCTTTCCAAAAAGATTACGTACATGTATATATGTGCACATACATATTATGTGCATGTGTATACATTCTCATATTACCTACTTCACCAGGTTGTTGAAGAATTCTCAGTCTTCAAGAATTACTGTATAGATTGTGATAACTGTTGGTTATTCTGAATCAATGTTAATTTGTTACATATTTATTAATGTTGATGATTGCAGCTATAATTAGTGATGATAATAATTCACATTTTAATTGATCAATAGATTAAATAAGTGTTCATTAAGGACCTGCTAGGCACCAGGCACTGTGCTAGGTGCCAGCCACAAATATATATGTATATATATGTATATAAATATATATTTATAAATATGTTATTTAGAAATGTAATATAGGATATTTTTATCTTTACTCCTTCCTCCCTTCTTTCTTCCTTCCTTTCCTTCTTTTCTTCTTTCTTTCATTCTTTCTTTCTTTCATTTTTTAATAAAAACCCTTACCTTCCACCTTAGAATCAATACTGTATATTGGTTCTAAGGCAGAAGAGGGGTAAGGGCTAGGCAACGGGGGTCAAGTGACTTGCCCAGGGTCACATAGTTAGGAAGTGTTTGAGTTCAGATTTTAACCCAGGATCTCCCATCTCTGGGCCTGGCTCTAAATCCACTGAACCACCCAACTGTTCTTTTTTTTTTTTTTGGTTGTTGTCAATAGCATCTCATGAAAACAAATTACTAAGGGAATATGTGTCAATGGAGAGCAAACCAATGCTGGTGAAATCCTGAAATTTTGGAGTAAATATATACTGTACAAACTGCCTTTTCAAAACAAGCCTGTCAGTATTATTATCCCTATTTAACAGATGAGGAAAGTGAAACCCAGAGAGACTGTGTGATCTGCTTATAGTGGCATAGCTGGGACTGAACTTTTTTTTTTTTACCATTTTGAATTGTGTTTCCACCATTTGCAAGAAGACTGATGCCCGCCCCCCCCCCCCCCCCCCCCGCCACGCCAAGTGAGTGAAGGGATCTGAGTGGTGGGCAGAGGTCTGAATTTATGAATCAAAAACATTTTGATGACTCCACTTGCCACTTTGAACATCAGTTTCTTCTTTGGTTTTCAAACTCCTAAATAGGTCATCCCACTAGAGTCCCATCTGTAAACCCTTGCTGTGGCCAATGATCAAGGAATAAGTTAATGGTGCCTACACTGGCAGGGGCTATTGTGATTGAGAAAGCGTTTCACTAGTGTGTTTGACCTTCTGTTCTTTCTGATGAACTTACAGAGGTCCTCCTTATCCCCCGACTCATCTTCCAAAACCATTCATCTCTCCAGTGGCCCCAGTAGGCACAGCTAACATGCCTATTTCTTAGAGGATCTAGACTCTAAACTGAGCTGCCAGTTCTACCTGTACTGAACAAAGGCTTAGCTAGGGAAGAAGTTAATTTACTTTCAAATCTACCTAAGCAACAAACAGCTTTCCATACTGCCACCAAGTGGGGAAGGTTTGTCTCAGCTTGAAGTCCTTGTCTGACCGCTAAGCTCTGACCTGGCAATAGGACTCCAAGATACAGCAGCTGCCAGCCAGTGCATTGCCATTAAAGTGCTTATTCCAGATAAACTCTCCAAATGTACCATACATGATGGCCCTTTTAAAACCAAGGCCTGCACTGAATTATCGTTATCTGGATTTCTAACTTTCATAAACAGACCCTTCCTAGTCCTCAAGCCAGAACAGATTTTAATCTCTCTAATAAGTAAAAGAAAGGAAGACGTTTATTTTTTTAAAAAAATCTGTAGTTAAAGGGGAACATTTGGAAGCCTCTTTTATTTTCTTGTAATTCCATAGGCCTACCAAGCATAAGAGGGTAGAAGCAGAAATTATACTCTTGATTTGATAATAGTAAGAGAGCAGAGAAATTTCACCTACTATTTTGGTACTTCTCAAAGCCAGTCTCCCTGTGCCCTGCTCACCTTGTCCTTCAGATGGCTTTGGAAGGACATAATCAAGCTATCAGCTTAGGGATTGTTGATGGTCAACATCCCTAGTATTTAGGGATGTCCACCACTGATAATCATGTATTTAAAAGCTAGGTAATTCAGGTGGGAAGTTAGAACAGCAGCAAAGCCCGTGCCTAGGTCGAAGACACCTCTAGAATATATTTTTTTCTTCAGGCAAAACAGAAATGGTGAAGAGATTTTAATGTTACTGTTATGAAGGACTAACAAAACATTCCATTAGAAAGACAGGGCACATCACTTACGCTTACTAATCTTTGGCTGAAAGAAATGTTTTTTGGTTCCTGGAAGCTTTTAACTATCTAGAGGATTAATCTACTACCTTCCAATGGGATGGAGTAGGATTTTTCCTCAGCAAATTTTTGGGTCAGTTACAGAAGTTTTTCTCTCAAGAGTGGTTTGCGTTGAGTTCTGTCCCAAAGCAATGAGGAACATTTAGCCTAAGTGCATACTCAGGGTTCTATGGAAGGTAGGGTAAACCATTATCTTCAATGGTCTCATATTTTTGTTCTGTGAACCCATTTCAATAATAACCATAAAAATGCATTGGGGGGGGGCAGCTGGGTAGCTAAGTGGATTGAGAGCCAGGCGTAGAGATGGGAGGTCCTAGGTTCAAATGTGGCCTCAGACACTTCCCAGCTGTGTGACCCTGAGCAAGTCACTTGACCCCCATTGCCTAGCCCTTACCACTCTTCTGCCTTGGAGCCAATACACAGTAAGGGTTTTAAAAAATGCACTGCAACCCCTAGGGCCATCTTGGTCAAATGGCTATGGCACATGTGCTGAAGGAGGCTGCTCTCCTCTCCCTCTCCATTGTGCGTGAGGAAATTTCTCTCATGACCCACCCCTCTGTCCAGCAGTTCAATGCGGGAGCTTCCTCCTTCCCCTGTCTGGGGTTAAGGAGGTGGTTCACGTGTGGCATGAGGATTGCCATTTGGGTACTTGGTCTCTAAAAGGTTTGCCATCACTGCCCTAGAGTAATTTAATATAATACTTTTTAAAAAGCCCTTACTGTCTATCTTTGAATTGATACTAAGTATTTATCCTAAGGCAGAAGAATAGTGAGGGCCAGACAGCTAGCGCTAAGTGACTTGCCCAGGATCATATAGCTAGGAAGTGTCTGAGGCCAAGGGTCCCAGATCTTCCTGACTCCAGGACTGGTGTTTTATTCATTGTGCTACCTAGCAGTCCCTAATTTGATATACCAATCATAATTATTGACTGCATAAGGCATACTTTTTGTGCAAATGCCTGGGATCATCAATATGGTCTGAATCAATAAATGAGAACCACTAACCTTAGCTATTCCAACCTATAATAACCTCTCTCCTTCATCTAAACACCTATTTAGAATATTCATCTTTGTAATACTCTTTTGGGACTTGGTCATACACCATCCCATGTTCTTCACTAGCTTTTTTGTATATTTGATTTAGTTTAAGAAACATTTATTAAGCACTTTTGGTGTGAAAAGCACTGTTGGAAAGTGGGATGGGGGAAGAGGGTTCTTAATAGACTTATCTGCCCTACAAGATAGTGAGTTCACATTTCCTTTTCTTGTTTCACCATAGCATATCTCAGAATAGGGTTGGCACAAGAGGATGCTCAATACTAATGTAAACTTTACAAAGGCCACTAGTCTGTAAAGAGGACATTTGGTATGGGTCTGACTCAAATCCAAGGTAGACACATGGCTCTTCCTGGGAGCACTTGGTTCCCCCACTCAGAGTCTCCAGGAATTTGAGAGGAAAGTAGGCTTGCCTGGGACTTCTCTGACTTCTCCACTATGCATGTCCCTGAAAGCTCATTCCTGGAAGAATCTCATCATCCTGCAAGATCTCATTAGCCCTGGTACTTCACCTCATCACCACTCTCTGTACCTCTGATTAGACAGTGCAGAGGGAGTTCAGATGAGATCATCTCCTCATTTCTCACTTGGCTGCACTACTTTGGGATTTCCCTGACCTTTCTACTATGCCCCTATGTCCAGTACCTTCCTTGGTCCCCTCTCAGTTTCCTCATGTGTATTGTCTTCCCCCATTGGACTGCAAGCTCCTCGAGGGCAGGAATTATCCTCCCCCGCATCATATTTGCATCCTCTGTGCTTAGCACAGTCCCTGGCACATAATAGGCATTTAATATTTATTCACTGACAGGCATCAAAATTTCTCTTACCTCCTTCTAGCAGTAAGAATCACACTATTACTTAAAGGTATGCCATAGGGCCTGGGATAAGTAGTCCTTTCATAGAAGACATGGATTAAGGGAATTGGCTGGTGAGCCACAGAGGGAAAGTGCCTACAGGGCATAGTGGGTTGGGCTTAGTGAAATGTAAGAACTCATTTGTTGTTCAGTTGTTTCAGTGGTGTCTGACACTTAATGACTCCATTTGGGGTCTTTTATTTAAAGATATTTAGTTTTCCAATTACTAATTCTGAAATTATAAGATCTAAATTGTCTCCATTCCTCCCTTACCTCCCCTCTTTAGGAGCTGGTAAGCAATTTGATTCGGGTTATACATGTATCATCATGCAAAACATACTTCCATTTGGAGTTTTCTTGGCAAAGATACTGGAGTAGTTTGCTATTTCCTTCCCTAGTTCATTTTACAGATAAGGAAACTGAGGCAAATGGGGTTAAATGACTTGCCCAGGGTCACATAGTTTCTGAGGCAGGATTTGAATTCAGGAAGATGAATTTTCCTGACTCCAGGCCCAACACTATTCACTGTACTACCTGGCTGCCTGGAAGTACCCAAGGTAGAGAGATCCTTAATAATGAGTGAAAAGCCCCAGCACATTAAGACTAGTCAATTTCACAGCAGTTGTTATAATCACCAGCCTCTCCCCACCTTTAACTATAAATCCTCTCCTTAACTATATCCTTTGGTCCCAACCAATGGAGAAAGTCAATAGTGTGGTTAATTAGATCCATCCTCCAAGTCCCAACTCTTTTGGTGGAAATGTTAACTGCTTTGCAAAGCCTAACTCAGAAGCTGCTGAACTTTTGCAGGGCTTCCAACCTCTCCGAGGCTGTAATTATTTTTGTGCATCTCATTTCTCCTACTAGACTGGAAATTCCTCGCTGGCAGGGATTATGTTTTATCCATTGCCACATACACCATAGCACCCATCATGAGGCCTTGAAATGTTTACCAGATAAATGAATAAAATTGCTGCCCCCTGGGAGACAGGTGAGAGCTGCAGTGATAGGCACCAAAGACAAAGAGCAGCACCCAACAATACAGCTCACCCAGGGAATGGTTGAAGCTAAGGCCAACTCTTGGGCTCCAGAGCGTTTACATCTTCTGGACCAGGATATGTTTCCAATTTTAATGACTACAATTCAGCCATTAACTCACAGTGTGATGCAAAATGACTTCACTTGGGATTCTGTGGATTTCAGTGTTATCATTTGTATGATAAATAAGTTGGTTGGGCTGGATGATTTCCCAGGTCCCTGCCAGCTCTTATAATATTCTAGGATCTTATCATTCTAAACTATGCTATTCCTGCACAGTTTTTCTGAAAACAATGAAAGCTGACTGTGTTTGTAGTTCTCAAATCCTCTTATCTTCTCATTTCTGCTCTCAGCCCTGACTTGCTGCTTTGTCCCAATCCTCCCCCAGATACCAACTCATTCTATGGATTTTAAGACAGAGAGTCCGTCTACCTTTTCTCCTTTGTTCCTGTATACTGGTTCCTGCTGTGGCTCCTCAAGGCAACAGATGGTGGTGTTAACATTAATATCTGGGTGGCCTCCTAGGCTATGAGTTAGTTACTAGTAGTGGAAAGGCTTGGGATGTCCCATCCACACTTTCTAACCAACGCCCCTGTCAGCACATAGCCAGACTAGGCCTAGCCTGGCTTGGGGAAGATGCTAAGAAGGGAAGCTGTTCATTGCTACACAGCTGGATGCCCTGGGGGTGAGGGAGATGGAGGGGGGAGTCTGTCATACTAGTGTTCCCTCACCATAAGGCAATGCCTGTACATTTGACTGCCCTGAAAGACAGGACAGGAGATTAGACATGATGTGATATTTCTCCATCTGTGACTAATGTGTTTGCTCCTAGTTAATGCCAATTGCTTTATGATAAAGTCACGTTTCTTGCTTAGCATTTCCTGCTTTCTGGTGCTTTCATTTACTAAAGCTTGTTCCTCCATTAAACTTCTTACTTTTATTTTTGCTTGTTTTTCAATTGCCATCTCAGCATTATCACCAAAGAACTGACTCCAAATACAAGGTTCTCAGAGCCAATTTTCAATTTTCTAGGGACTAAGTCCTGGAACATTATGCATATTTGGGGTGTGTGTGTGTATGTGTGCATATGTGTGTATGTGTGTGTGTGTGTGTTTAATGGCGGAGAAATGACTAAGCACAAGGCAAGTAGGATAAAGGGAAAATTAAAAAAACAAATCCATCTTGCTAATTGTAGCTCTGGCAGAGATTTGATGAAGAAAGTTGTAATCGCTGGCTAACTTATGGTTTTGGTTTATTATTAGATTTTAATTTTTATGACCTCTTGAACTAATGAAGAATTGCTTGAACTAAGTTTATTTAGGGAATTAACTCTTCAAACTCCAAATATTATGGAATATAGAAATGTAGAATATAGATGTAAATGTAAAATATAGAAAATGTCTTTAAAAGTCATCTAGGCCATCCTCTTCCCACTACAAGTCTTATTTCTAATAGTGGTTAGGCAGCATAGTGGATAGATTGGGAGACTAGAGTCAGAAAGATCTGAGATCAAATCCAACCTCATACACTTACTAGCTCTGTGGCACTGGGCAAGTCCTTCAACCTCCCTTAACCTCAGTTTTCTCATGTGTAAAATGTGGCTGACAATACTTCTAAGTGTTTTTGTGAGTTAAATGAGATAATATTTTGTAAAGTGCTTTGTAAATTTTAAAGCACTACATATAGGCTAGCTTTAAAAATCCCTTCACATTTAGATGGCTATCCAATTTCTACTCAAGCACTTCCAGTGAAGGGGATTTCAGTACCTCAAGAGAAAATTCATTTCATAATTGGATAGCTCTAATTACTAGGAAGTTCTTCCTAATGGTGAAATAATATTTGTCTCAATAGTATCTTGTGCTCAATCATCCTAGTTCTATTTTCTGGAGATATATATATATAATATATATATATGTATATATATGTATATATATATGCATGCAAATATACACACATGTATATATACATATTAATATGTATATGGTTTATTTCCTCTTATAACAATTAAAACATTTTTTAAAACAGTTGTGAGTTTCCCCTTCATCTTTTTCTCTCCAGGTTAAATATGCCTAGTTCCCTAATGGTTATACATCAAACTGTTTCCATATCCTTTCCTAGCCTGGTTGCTTTCTTCTGGCTGCATTCCAAATTGCTCAGGTCCCTCTTAAATTGTTTAAAGTACAAAGATCCCATAAGTTCTGTGAAGTAAACAACTAGCCCAGACCTCCTCAGTCCAGTAGTAGTTACAGAGGCCCAGAAGAGTGTCTGAGGATACAATGGTTTCACAGGAACTCTAGAAGAGAGGATAGAAATTGTTTAGGGCTAGCTCATGAACCAATTGAGTTCAGTTGTGTCAGGAGGGATAGAGAAGGAAAGAAAATACTCAAATTGATGACCAGAAGATTTAGGTTCATTAGGAAGGAATAGGACATTTATCTGGTAAAGTCAGATGGGTACCCAAAAGGTATAAACAGAGGCATAAACAGAGGTGATCTGAGTCCAGGGAGGCAATAGATATGGGAGCAGGGCTAAGAGAAAGATAGCTAGTTAATCAAATCAGGAAAATATAGAAAGAGAAGCCAGGTAGCAAGTGAAGGCCACATAAAGATCAACAGTAATCTTCAAGTAAGAGTTCAGCTGCTTAGAGAATGGGAGCCCTAGTCCATAGGGGGAGCTCAACCTATGCTAAGAACAAAGTTTGGGAAATTAAACAGGTGACTATTTCTTGAGGGTCTGGAGAACCTTAGGGAAAGCATAGTCTGGAATGAGTAAGGGAGTTGGAAGGAATAGAGAGATAATCCAGACTTTCCAGAGACTTGGGGGAAGAGGCTCAGGGCTAAGAGCTGTCCAGCCTTGGGAACTGGACCCAAAGGGTCTCTAAGCTAGACATAGCTGGATTTTGCCTCTTTCATAGTACCCTATGACATCACTTGGACAGAGTCTGTGCCTTATTCATATCCATGCCAGAAAAAGATGCTGTTGTATCAGGACACCTGGCTCAAAATGGTGGGACTGTCAATGATTCATGTCAAGAAGAGATGGGAGAGAAGGGGATGGCTATTCTTGAGTTCAGAAAACCAAGAAAGGAATGAAAATTTTGTTTTTTAATACCATGAAAAGCATAGTGCAATGTTAATCATCTCTATGCTATATTAATCATTTATGAGTCCCCTGTATGGCCTTACAGGGCCCCTGGGTGTATAATACTGCAGATTAGTCCATGAGAACTTCTGCCTCTTCTCTGTTTTACTCCCTCTATTGATGAGTTATATTTGAGCTTCAAAATGCTGTCATTCAAATGACACCATAAAGAAAGGTGGGGGAGAGCCAACTCTCATCCTCAGCTATGATCTCACTGGTGCCTCCACTGACCTGAGACCAGTAGTGATTCATTGTAGTCCCTCAAGATATACACAGAACAATAGAGACTCCACATGAGAATTACTCTTCTGGGTACATGGAAGAAATGGGACTGGACTAGGTGATGCTAAGGCTACTTGCATCTTTAAATCCATTTTAACACATTGCCATTATAATTCATGCCTACTCTGGGCTGTAGTGCTGACAGAGGGGATACATGCAAATTAGAATGCAGGGGCCAACTACTAGCCACATCAGAGGCAAGGTTCCACAGCAAGCTAAGTCCCACAATCCCATTGTCACTTGCAACTCTTCTAGACCTAATACTGAAGAAAACCTCCAGTTGGCTAAGAGTGGATCTGTGCCACTTATAACTAGAAAAAGGGTAGAATTCCCTCACTGGGTCCCATAAAACATACAAGTATGTAATAACCTCTGTCCCTCACAACTAGCAATACTTGGGATGTTGGAGTGGTTTGTTAACTTTGTCACATGTAGATGTCAAAACCCCTGGGGGCTCAGCCAAGTCAGCACTCTGGACAGCTGCCAGCTAGCTGCTGTTGTGATGGTGTCTCTGGACACAAGAAAAAATAACTGGCTAGAGTACTTGGCTGGGTTTGGAGGGAGGTGGGGAGGGGGCCTAAAGTGATGTGAAACAGGTCTGGTCTGGCCTGGAAACAGCTATAAGTTCTTTAGGGTTCTTTCAGCCTTAGTGAGTCACATGATCCTAAACAGTCAATGCCTATCATAAATGCTTTATCTCATCAGAAACCAATAGCATCACATCTTTCAGAATTATGCAAGTGGTCTCCAGTTTGTACTTCATAGAAGTTATGAAAACAAGTCCTAAGCAATAGCTTAGAAAAGAGGACAAGAAGCCTCATTTCCCTGGAAAAGGTGAGGCAGTTTTAAGCACTGGCTAGAGAGCAGGGTCAGACCAAAGAACCCTGAATTTGGAGTTGGGGGGTTTAAATCCCAGCTCTGCCACTTATTAAACATGTTGCCTAAGGTAAATTGCTCCCCCCCCAGGCCTCAGTTTCTTCATTTGTAATATGAGAAGCTTGGACTAGATCAAGAGTTCTGAACATGGTATTTGTGAACTTCTTGTTTGTTTGTTTTTAAATAAAATTATTGATTTGCTTTTGCTTTTACATCGCCTACTTTTTTTTCTCAGTATATAATACTCCCATCCCTTCCCAGAAAATCATCTATCCCTTATAGCAAAGAATAAAAATGAGACAAAAACTCAGTTTATAAAAGTAAGACATTAAAATCCTATCCATGAATTTGTTTAAAAACATATTTTGATAACTGTATGTCAGTATAATTGGCTCCTTTGGTAATCCTATATGCTTTACACATTTAAAAATACTATTTTGAGTCCAAATAGTTTTCTAGACTGTAGGATCTGTGACACACAAGAAAGGTTAAGAACCCTTGGACAAGAAGATATCCAAAGTACCTTTCAGTTCTGAATCATGTGATATAACCAGGTCTGAATCCTAATATGGTAAGTAGGACAAGGAATGCACCTCTATTGGCCATTCTGGATTGATGGTAGGAAGGAAAGTGGTAAATTTCCTGGGTGTACAGGAAAGGAGGAAACCATGCTGTATTGAGGACAGAAAGACAAGTAGTTGTCATAAAGGACTAACTGAAGTTGCCCTGTAACTAATCTCCTTCAACTAATAATTTATAATTCTGAGCAGAAATAGAACGTCTTTCTGATGTTTTCCCTATTTATTTTTTAGGATTATCCCTGCTTGGACTCCATCTAAGCCAAATATATTTTCATTTTCTGCTTCTAGATGTGATCGGCATAGGGAAGAACAATATAGGGGGTCTGAGGAGGAACGCAAATGCTTATTAGCTGGTCAGATTGCCGGCCAATTGAGACCTTCAGGCTCAGAGGAGAAACAGCAGGATGAGAAATAGATCTCATGTCAAATTTCATCATTAATTTTCCTACCTGGTTTTTGTTTGTTATTTTAAAAACTCTTACCTTCTGTCAGAATCAATACTACATATTGGTTCCAAGGCAAAAGAGTGGTAAGGGCTAGGCAATGGGAGTTAAGTGACCTGTCCAGGGTAACACAGCTGGAAAGTGTCTGAGGGCAGATTTGAACTGAGACCCTCTCATCTCCATTTTCCTACTTGTTAAGTTTTTCATGAGATGAGTACCCCATCTTACAATAAGTATTTTTTCCCAAATGAGAATTATGCAGTCTAACGATTTCCAGGTTTTATGCTCTCTGTATTTGAATTGTTCAGTGAGTAAATGAAAACAAAATTCCTTGAACCTCTCTACCTAATACAGCTAATACTCTTTACAATTCTCTCACTTCCCTTTACCCCACTCTCTTCTAATTCCCTACCATTCTCTCTCTATCTCTATCTCATCAATATTTCCCAGTCAAAATTATAAGAAACCATTAACTAGAGCACATTAATTATATAACACTTTGCTTGGTTTAGTTTTGGCTTCATTCTCAGAGAAGGCCTTTCCCATAACCATTTCAGGAATATGTTCTCTCCTCTTTTTTTCATTCTCTCCCTCTATCTCTTTCCTTGCCTTTGCCTTGGTTCTTCAGGTAGAGGTTTTTAACCATGACTTTGAGTTTTAAAAAATATTTTGATAACTGAATTTTACTATAATCAGTTTGCTTTGTAATCTTATATATTCTACTTTATGCATTTAAAATAATTATTCTGAGAAAGGGTCCATAGTTTCATCAGACTGCCAAAAGAGTCCATGACATAAAAAAAGTTTGAGAACCCTGCCTTCTGAACCTGAAGGAGGAGCCTTTGAGTGACACTACTAAAGGCTATTAGGGCACTTGGCTTTTCTGAGCCTTGTTTTCACCATCTATAAAACTAATAGGTTGCTTTCATAGCCTCTCAGGTCCCTTTTACCTATAAATCTATGATTCTGTGGCAAGCACTGTAAATGGAAGGCCATTCCTAAAAAACTGAAAATTCTTTCCACTCTTTCATGAGAACAATGGCAAATTCTTTGCCAATTCAGGAAGTCTGGACACTCAGACCACCAATCATGCTCAGGGCACCTGAAAACAACTAAATCTTTAGAGGTGGGGGAGAGATCTGGTGGCAGAAAGCCCATGCTAAGAAAGGCTGTAGTATTTTCAACTGGTCTGCTCTTCATTCTGGTTTTCCATCTCTCTAATTTCCTGGCTGGCCTATTCCACCCAGTTTTTACCATTGGAGGTACCCTACACTGACCAGTGAATTTTGTTTTCATTCACTGTAACAAAGATGCAGTGTAATATGTTATAGTGAGAAGAATACTAGCCTTAAGAGAATGTTTTTAAGCTCTGTCAGACAATGAAATATTACCCACATTCTGCAGAGAGGGAATGACAGAGGAACACATCACCCTATAGATATTTAGGGAACTAAATGAGATGGATCTTTAGAGAGGAGGGGTGACGTAGGTTTAGATCTCAGCTCTGCACTGTGTGTGACATTCAGCAAACCATGGAATTTATCAGTCTTCATTTTGTCTTCTCTACAATGAAAGAATTGAACTTGATGACCTTGAAGGTTCCTTCCATGTCTACATCTTATAATTTAATTTAACAGATATTTATTATGTTCAAGGCAGTGTTCTGTGGATATATATTTAAAATGTTAATTTCTACATTCAAGAATCTTACATTTTATTGGAGAGTGGGAGGATACAACATGGACATAGAATGGTAATTTAATATAAGGTTGGATGCTATGGGACCAAAGAAGAGCTACGAAGTGAACAAAGAAAACTTTATGAGGAGAGAACAATTCAGCTGGGAGATAAAGAAAGCTTTCATGGAGAAAGTGGTAACTGAGCTCAGTGTTGAAAGAAGAGGAGATTCTGAAAAGTGGGTTGAAAAGTGCTTACATTCTAGATATAGGAGATCACTTGTGAAAATATATGAAAGTGTGAAGGAAGATGCCATGTTAGGTTTGAGAAACACAGTATATAAATAGGAAAATAGGTCATGATCGAATGAGAAAGAAAATACCAGTGCTCTCTGTTCTCGATGAAGCAGGGGTTAGAAAGCTGTCCAAAGCCTCCTTAATAGTAAGAAGATGAACAATATAACTCTGCAAGAAGTTCCAGGCATAATTCCTCCAGCTGGCTTGTGGGGATCCTTAAGGGCTTTCGTTTATGTACTTGTCCCCTTTGGGCATTGACAGAAAATGAAATATCACCTATATTCTCCAAGAGAGAAATAACAGAGAATGACCTGCTGGATACTTAGGGGGCTTAATACTAATGTGTTTTTCCATTGCCCTTTGGGTCATTTGAAACTGTGATCCTTCTGAGATTGTGCCCATGATTAGCAGCCAGATAGCAACACAGAGAGAATAATGGTGTCAAACAGATGGCTTTTAGCATCCTGAGATCATTGAAAATGTTTGCATGATTTGCCTACAGCAATCTAGCCTGATCTTCTTTTATTCAATTCTGGGCCCAGCTGATTATCTATCTATAGCATTCATTCATTCATTCATTCATTCATTCATTCATTTGACAAACATTTATTAAGTCATTACTATGTATAAGGCATTGTGCAAGGTATGGGAAGGACACAAAGATACAGTTTAATAGAAGTAGTTCTGGTAGAAAAAACAGCTTCTAGGTCCCTGCCCCACAGGCTATAACTAGTTTTCCCCTAAAACCATCATTGAGACATGACCCAGGAGAAGAAGGCTCAAGCCACTAATGTAGCATCCTGTTTTATTCCTTTAGTTATTAAGGGTTCTTCAGGTTTGGTCCATGCTTTTTTTGTCTAGGTACCCCACCATGGTAATTCAGAGGTAGAGGAACTGTGCCAAACTGAGTCAATGGTGTATGCTTGAATAGCTTTTCCATGTTATTATGTCACTCTTTAGTTAAATGTTCCATCATCTATAACAGAGGTGTCAAACATGTGACCCATGACACCCATAAGTACCTCCTGAACCAAATGAAAATGTAGCTCATACTTGGTTTTAATATGCTGACATATTAATTTTTAAAAAGAAATATATAAGCATGGTTAGGGTTCTAAATAATAAGTAGTTCTGGCCTCATACACTTCCCAGCTGTGAGACCCTGGGCAAGTCACTTAACCCCCATTGCCTAGCCCTTACCACTCTGATGCCTTGAAGGTAAGGGTTTAAAAAAATAAATAATAAGTAGCCTATGGGAATCCTTACATATGTCTTAGTGGTCCCCATCTCTATTTGAGTTTGGCAACATGATTTACAAGTATCTCCCTTCAATGAGACATTGACACAAACCCTAACAGAAACCACCAAGAAAGGTTAGAGTCATGACTTGCTTCTAGTCTGGCCCAGAACAGGGGTAATATAATATGCACAAAATAACAGCATTAGAATATAGTAAGTATGACAGAAGTATAAGATCTTGTGTGTTCAGATGATGTTTGGGGCTCAGAGAATGTCCCATAGATCACACTATTCTCATGTGGACCAGGCCCCTATTTCTAGTTCATTTAACATCTCAGAAGTCCAGAGTTCAAGGGAAAGACAGTTGTAATTTCCCTGCCATTTGTCAGCATGACCCCATGATGGTCTCTATTTTACTAACAGTTAATCCAGGGCCAGAGAAGGATAGCTTCCTCATTGCTTGGTTGGACAAAGCTGTTACCCCATTGCCGTCTTTCTATCTAGATTTCTTGCTTTGAGTCCTTAGGTCTGAGGCTGGTTTCCAAGAAGAGTGTCACTCCTTTAGACATTTGCCAAAGCATTTATAGCTCTGATTACTGATTTTTGTCCTTTTTCCTGACAGAAAAAGCTAGCTCCATCTCTTTCTTCTCTTTTGAAGATCTTTTGAGAAGTAGCCCAGGGTAATTTACATAACCCAGGCCAGTTGCTCCTGATGAGACATGGGAATGCAAATGAAAAGAGAGCCAGAGTAGATTTCTGATCACCAAGACTCAATGAAGATTATTAATTGCACAGAAGGAATACTGGAGAAGGAAGGAGGCATGTGAGATGGATTCACCAGGTACTGACTTAAGTGGTCCAAGGAGGAGGCATTCCCACAAGCACATGACACTGTGTCACCTGAATACATAGTTTCAAAATAATTAAAAAACTCTGGCCTGGAGGCATGTTTTTGAATTATAAATATACTCAAGTGGAATTGGAAACTCTAGAGTCATCTCACTAAGTAGGCCAACTGTGGTGATGAGTATCAACCACTAGAGTATGACAGCAAAAGTGAACCCACAGAATATTGAGCTATAAATGTCAGTGGTATAGGAACTGAGGCACTGGAGGCAGAAGATAGAGGATAGCACTGAGTCAACCAGGAGCTAATGGAAGCTATAGGAGGCAAAGAGCAAAGGAAGGAATAATTGTGGCCCTCTCCCTTGCTCCTTCCCAGGGCAGTACTATCAGTCTTGGAGATTGTGTACTTCTCTAGGGGGAGGGGTGGTCCTACTATGGTAGATTTTCTTGGGTAGGATTCTTCTTCTTCTTCCTCTCTCTCTCTCTCTCTCTCTCTCTCTCTCTCTCTCTCTCTCTCTCTCTCTCTCTCTCTTCCCCCCCTCCCCCTTCCTTCCTTTCCCCTTACTGTCTTAGAATTGATATCAAGTACTGGTAAGGGCTAGGCAATTAGGAATTAAGTGACTTACCCAGGATCACATGACTAAAAGTGTCTGTGCAAGATTGAACTCAGGTCTTCCCGTCTCTTAGTCTGACTCTCTATCCAGTGAGTCACTCTCTGCCTAACTGTATCCTCCATGAACTATTCCAGAGCCTAGGATTCCCATTCTCTCCAAGGTTTTCAAATGCTATGGGCAGTCTCTTGATGGAAAAGTCTCCTGAGAAGTTGTGGTTCTCTATTGTTAATCAGTCATATCAGTTTCTTTGTGATGCCATTTGGGCTTTTTTAAAGCAGATATTGGGAGGGATTTACTATTTTCTTCTCCAACTCATTTTGCAGATGAGGAGAGAGAGTCAAATAAAATTAAGTGACTTGCCCAGGGTCACAGAGTTAGTAAATTTCTGAGGCTGGATTTAAATTCAGGAAAATGAGTCTTCCTGACTCTAATCCTGGCACTCTATCCGTTGAGCTATCTAGTTGTCCTGCTGGTGCCTCTGTTACTCTTTTCTTTGTTGGGTCCAAAGGAACTGGCCTGCCTTACATTTTGCTGCTGGCATTTATTGCTTCCAAACAGTTTCTTTGGACTCCTGCAGAATAGTAACCATAATCTCCCAGCCTCTCTTGCTATTTCCTCTCTCTCCTTTTGTCCCTGAGTCAGCTGCACAGCCCTGTGAGGTATTCTAAGGTTTTTCATAGAATCGAAGACTTAGAATGTACCTCACAAGTCATCTAGCTTGACCTTCACTTTTTCCTAGTGACAATTGAAAACATTAACAGTAACAAATAAGGGAATGATCGCAGAAATTCCAGAAGCTTTAACGGTGTTGGAGGAAGGCTGTTTTCTTCTGTTTGGTACAGGAGTGTAAACAGAGCTCAGCACTGTTCTTTACTGGCTTATCTTTCTGGGTCCTTGTGAATTCTACCTTGCTCCACTCACTGTACATCTTCTTCCAAGGCTGCTGTTCATAATTTCCTTTTCCTTTTTTTTTTCTTCTGAAGAGGAAAACAACATCCTATGCTCTGCGCTTGCTCTTTCCTCTGTATTCTTTTGAAACAGAGTGTTTTGGATGGGACAAAAGAGCACGTAGGCAATAATGCTGAGTTTCTCGATACACAAAGCACAGAGGCTTTAGTTGTACTTCCGATAAAATACTAGATGCTTTGCATGTTTTTCAAGTAGCCTTCAAGAGGGTTATCCTAGGGACCTCATATGGTTCTCCTTCCCATTGGGTCTCCTGTGGAAAGATGCTACCCTATGGAGAGGCTTGGTAATGGGGCATAGGAGGGGGACCACATTACTCAACTGTCTTTTCTCAAAGCACAAATCAGATCTATGCATATTGTCCTTTGATTAGGGATTATTCCTACTGTAATTAGCCCAATTATACCTAGGAATCTAGCTTCTAAGCTCCAGTTGTGCTGATAACTTTAGACTAGAAGCTACCTGCAATACTCACATTCTCTTTTCCATAGCATAATTGTGAGATATGAATAGTCAAAGTTTATTATATAGGATTTAATAATAATAAAGTGAATAAGAAAGGGGATAATTCAGCCAAATGAGTAGACCACAGAGCTAGAGAAACCCACACCTGCAGCACTTTACCCAAAACCCAAGCTCAAAAAGAACAGTGTGGGTCTCTGTCAAATTTATCTCCCAAGCCTCCATATGTAAATTGAGGACGTAGCTTAAAAGGATGCTGGATAAATGTAGTTCAGGTGTAGCAAATTTCTATTTGTGCAATAATCCAGGTTCAAAACACATAATACCCTCTAACTATTGTTTTACCACATTGATCTGCCTATTACTATTATTTAGAAACTTATTTTTCAGTCTTAGAATAGATATCAAGTATTGATTCTAAGGCAGAAGAACTAGGCAATTGGGATCAAGTGACTTGCCCAGGGTCACACAGCTAGGAAGTATCCAGGCCACATTTGAACCCAGGACACCCTATTTATATAGATCTGGCACTTTATCCACAGAGTTATCTTCCCTGCAACTACTAATATTGGTAACCCTTCATGTTAATATCATGTTCTACTTTTCAAAGTTTTTATTTCACTGGATAATAATTGCTTGGTAAATTGAATTGGTTCTCACAACAATTTCATGTAATAGGTAGAAGTTATATTATTATTCCTATTTTACAGATTAGAAAATTTAAGTACGTTTAAGATAGGTGATCTTGTCCAAAATCACAGTACCAGACACTTTGTTCTGACCCTTAATCCTTAATTCTAATCCTTAATCTTTTCCATTCTGCCACTATCACTTACTGACTTCTAGCTGAAATCTTTGGTCTTATGAAGGGCTAGGTGGTCTGGTGCTCACTGCAATATACAGTATGGTGCTAATTGCAAGCCAATCACAGATTTCTTGCCTCCGTCCATTCTTCTTTGGGAAAAAGCTCCTCCTGCAGGTAGTTGAGGGCTTTTGTTTGTTTTGTTTTGTTTTTTTGCTAAGTAAGAGAAAGCCAAAGAATGTTATATTTCCCGAGCCTATCAACATCAAATAATCCATTTTTTCATATGCCCAGGCCCACCAATTTCTTGGTGGATATTTAATCTGTTATTAAAAAAAAAACCCTTACCTTCTCACTCAGAACTATGTAGTAGTTCCAAGGCAAAAGAGTGGTAAGGGCTAGGCAATTGGAGTTAAGTGACTTGCTCAGGGTCACACAACAAGGAAGTATCTAAACCAGATTTGATAATCTCTTACTTTTAGCATATATTTCATGGATTCTGGTATTATGGAATGATCAGATCTGATTCTACAAAACAACTCTTAATGTGAGCATTTGACTTGATGAGTCATTAGTGAGCATCTTATAGTAGTGGGTAGAATCAGTAACCTAAACTGGTAGACATGTTCACTCATCAAACTCATAAATAAGTCATGAATAAACTAGTAGAAAGAGCAAATGGTCTCAGCATCAGAAGATTTGGGTTCTGTGGCTAACCTTTATGATATAGCAAATCACTTAAATTCTCTGATCCTTAGTTTTTTAATCTGGAAAATGAGAGAGTCAGATAAAATTATATTTTAGGTCCCTTCCAGTTCTGTGATTCTAGGAGAATTTCTGTTGCATGAATGAATGAACTGAGATCCAGAGGTCTCTCTCAAACTAGAAATGGAGATTAGGGAGCAATTTAAGAGTATGCGGCAGAGTGGCATTTTCAAATAGAAAGAAAAGGAAGCCTACTTCTGGATGATAAAAGAAGCTAATGTCATACGAGAAAGGCTGGAAGTAAAAATGGCATTCCCCATGGAGGCTGCCCGGGTACCTGAGGGGCAGAGTTTAGATAGTAGATCAGAACAGTATTATGGATGAGTGCATTGACGCCTTTGGGCAGGGATACTAGCCTGACCAATGGCAAGTGATATGGAAGAATGATCCATGGCTACTGATTGAGGAAAGGAACCATCACCAAGGTAACCCCCTTGAAAACTGTCAATCAAGCCCATCTGTGGCAAGTGTGGATCAGAACACTGTCCTTTGCCAGTTTGGTCTCTTTCCTCATTTTTGTTGTCATGTTTGTGTTCTCTTAAGTTTCTTCGACAATTTTATTTTGGAAATACTTTTAGACTGCTTCTAGTTGATGAAAGCAGCCAATGCCATGCCAGAGAGGCTAGCAGTAAAGATCGCATTCACCATGGAGGCAGGATAACTGAAACTAAAGTAGATCCCCCCCCCCCCCCCCACCTCCAATGAGGCTGGATGAGGTAGATAGAAAACAAATGTGGTGTCGGGGTGCCCCTAGTGTTTGGGCGTGGTAATGGCAGCCATCATACCACCTGGACAGCCAGAGGGGCTAAGATAGAGAAAGGCGTAGCCCAGGGTGACAGATGCTCTGTCTAGCCCTTTCCTTCCTGGGCTCCTCCTCATGATTTATATCACTATGAATTCAAGCAGCGGAGTCTCATCACAAAAGAGTTTTCAGGCATCCGCTTCACTCTGCAGATGCCCGAAAGCTCTTGCTTCCTTTATCTCAAGGCTCTGGCATGCTTAGGGATGGACCATTAGTAAGTAGGACCCTGTAAGTCACCACAAAGCTGAGATAAGGGTTATTAGCTGCTTAGCCACCAGAAGACAATTGTCTTGGCTGTGTTTGGGGGGAAGGTTGGTTTCATTCAACAACAAAAATAAGGAGAGAACAAACTGGCAAAGAACAGTGTTCTGATCCAAACTTGCCACAGATGGACTTGATTGACAATTTTAAAGTGAGGTTGCCTTGGTGATGGTTCTCTTCCTCAATCAGTAGGGAATAGACAATCATTCTATGTGGTCAAGGCTTTTCCTTACGGCTATTCTTAGCGACTCTTGACATCCTACCTTGGACATCTATGTGGCATTTGTTATTTTTCCCACAGAGGGCATTTCCCCCCAATATTCTTCTGATTTATACAGAAAAAAACAGGGTCCTCTAATCTGGGTGGGTTTTTCTGCTCCCGACGGTGTCAGCTTCTTCTCCATCCAGAGGGATGTGACTTGTTCAGGAATGGAGGGCATTGTGATAAAAATGTTACAGAGAATGAAGAAGATGGGAACCTCATCTTGGTCACCTTGGCCCTTCTGGTATTCCTCCTTTCTGTTGTGCACACTGCCACCAAATCCTGCTGCAGTAGCCTGTTGAAATCGCTGAATTTTTCTAAAAGTGCTCAGAAAGTAGAACTCTGCTGCCTCCTCTGAGAGCTGTCATATCTTCAGCATTTTCATGGTATGAACATACACAGAGAGACCCAGACATATTCTCTCTGTCTCTGCCTCTGCCTCTCTCCTATTTCCTTCCCTCTCTGTCTCTCCCTCTCTCTCCACCTGTGATTAGTCTGCAGACGGCAGGTCTCTGTGTAGACAACTTGATCCAAACAGTTGGTAAATTCATGAAAGGACTGGTCTTTAGTGGCTGGAAAGAACATATCAGTTCTCCTTTCCCAGGAACATCTCCACAATAGGCTGTGGTGAGAAAAGGGAGTGAGTTTCTTATGGGAACCTCCTGCTGTGAACAAATAGTGTATTATTTGGTTTGCCAAAGTTGGCTTAGGAAGTAAGTGTTCAGCTACCATGCAATCATACAGGAATTCATATCTGTTCTCCTATATGGGCACTATACAAGAGAATTGCAAGAATGTTGGCCAAGTACTCAGGAAACACGGATCAGACGAGGAAATGTTACACCTGTCCTTGCCAGAAGGGAAAGCCATGCGCTGGATGAGGGCTGCCAAGCTGGCTTTGCTGTCCTGGGATTCCTGGCTGTATTCAAAATCTGCCTGGGTCCTGAGAAACTCCAGCAGCCTGAGGACAGCCTGGGGTAAGGTTTGGGAAGTGGTGAGAGAACACATCAGGCCAGCAACCTACACTGGCACCAGGCCTTGGCTTTCTTCTCCAAGAAGACATTACTCCTGCTACATATGAATGAATGTATGTGTGTGTGTAGACACACATACATATATATGTATGCAATTTTTTTTTGCATAGGCTTGGTCCTGTTCCTATGAATGCAACTAAGCCAACTAGAAATCAGCAGCTGCAACCCTGAACAAATAGCATCTGTCCTTTGGCTGAAAAAATCCAGTCATAGGTTCCTCTACTGAATTTTCCAAGGGATGGTGGTTTTTGCGGTTGTTGGGCAGTGACTTTCTCTTACCATTTTGCTCCAATCAGCCTTGTCCACCTCAGGGGCTCAGTGAAGGAGTGAATTGCCCACTGAGAGGGGAATTCAGTGAGCTTTCTTTCCTAGGCCCATGATTCTCAGATGTGATTTGGGCCTGGGGTTTGGCCACTCTGCTTAAACACAGTAGAGCATTTGGTGGGATTGAGGTTATCTTGAGGTGAAAAAGGCAAAGGAGAATGGAGATGGAAGGCAGAGTTCTGGGAATCCTACAGATCTGGGAAAGGGGATGGTGGGTTTTTTTTGTCCTTCTATGAATAGGATGAATGAGGAGATTAAAAACCACACACAAACAAATATGCTGAAAGCATAAAGAACAGGGTATGTTAGGAAACTGGCAAAAAGGGGCACAGGGGTGGTAGTAACTCATTTAGGCCTCACCAACTCCAGAGAATTTCAAGAACAGTTATTAAGGAAAAAAGAACGCTTGAATCCCTTGTGTCTTGCTGGACTGCAAGGTAATTGGAATTATGACAGGCAGTCTAGACCTTAGGTGTCAAGTCAGAAGAGAGACACAGCCAAACCCAGAACTGGAATCTGAGCCCCAGTGCTCGGGTCTGAGACCCTAAGTACTCTTAAGAGCTCTGGGTAGAAGATGTGTTTTTCCTTAGGAAAACTGGTCAGTTTAAATCTGTCGAGGAAGAAACAGGTGAAAAAGGATGATAAAATATGGGCAAAGCCAGAGGATATTTCCCATGACTGCTAAACACTCAGCCAGGGCTAGTCTTATAAATAGAGGAAGTGGCCAAAACATCCCTCCCCTATTTCCCAGATGTCTAAAAAGTGCTAGCAGGGGGACAGAGCCATTTGTAATCAGGGATGAGCTTTAAAATGCAACTGTCTCAGAGAGTGTAACATTAGTGACTCACATTTACTAAACTTTATATCTTCTATTTTAACTCTCTCTCTCTCTCTCTCTCTCTCTCTCTCTCTCTCTCTCTCTCTCTCTCTCTCACACACACACACACACACACACACACACACACACACACACACACACACGAAGTTGTTCTGGGGGAGGGGACAGCAAGGTCCCAGATACCAAGCTCCTTTGAAGGGTCTTATCTACTCTGGATGTGGAAGCTGCTCTATCTGAGTGCTCACATTTGTAATCTGGCCTGCCTATCATTGGCTCTCTGGCAGGATTGAATGCTTCACTGATAGGTTTGACAGAAATGACCACTGTGGGCTTCCCTATTACTTCTTTCTCTGCTCTACTCTATTCTTCCTCATCTAGGTTGTACCTCATCTTTTTTATTTTCACTCAGTCATTCACTTAGTACACATTTCTTGTTTTAAAAAACTCTTATCTTCCATCTTAGAATCAGTACAGTGTATCAGTTCAAAGGCAGAAGAGCAGTAAGGGCTAGGTAATGGGGATTAAGTGACTTGTCCAGGGTCACATGGCTAGGAAATGTCTGAGGGCAGGTTTGAAGCCAGGATCTTCCATATCCAGGCCTGGATCTCAATCCACTGAGCCCCATAGCTGCCCCCAGAACCCACTTCTTTTTTCCCTATTGTGTTTTGTCTTTATTTTATTTCAGTAACAAATTTACACATAAGTTTTCTGAAGTTTCATGATTCATGTTGTCTCCTTTCCTTCTTCCCTGCTGCCTCCTGGAGATAGCAAGCAATTCCACTGGGTTATACATGTATTATCACTCAAAACCCATTTTCATATTATCCATTTTTGCAAGAGAGTAATCTCATAAAACCCAAACCCCAAATCATAGACTCAAATAAACAAGTGATAAATCATTTGTTTTCATCTGCATTTCCACTCTAACAGTTCTTCCTTTAGAGGTGGATACCATTCTTTGTCATAAGTCCCTCAGAATTGTCCTGGATCATTGTATTGCTGAGAGTAGCAAAGTCTATCACAATTGATTGTCCCAAAATATTTCAGTTACAGTGTATAATGATCTCCTGGCAAAACCCATTTCTTAACACACTCCCCTAGCAGTTCTCTGCCCTGGGACAGAGCTGGGAATGGAATGTTCCACAATGTCCCTGGGAGCTGTCTGACAAAATCGCTGCCTAGTCTTCCCTCCAAAAGATCCTGTTATGGTGAGTACCATTGCTACACAATCACCATGTAATCAAGAGGCTTCTGGGTCCACTTCAAATGGGATTTGATGTAACAAAATTCCTATCCTGTCAACAAAGGTGGATGGATTCTTGGAATTTACTATAAAATATTTTCTCTTATGGAGTCCAAAGTCATTCATTATCAGGCACTGGTAGTGACAGATGATGGTTTTAGAGCCTGAGACATCGTTACACCCAAGAATCCTGGGTCACTGTGACAGATTCCAACTAGCGGATAATAGTAGGCAATTTCTTGTTCATTCACTTCACTCACTCACTCATTCATTCATTTATAAACACTTGACATTTGGGAAACATCAGGATCATAGTCTATATCACAGATACAGAGCTAGAAAGGGTCTTAGAGGTTATATGGTCCAATTCCCTTATTTTCAGATAAGGAAATTAGACCCAGAAAAGCTCAGTGATTTGCTCAGAGTTGCACAGGTAATGAGAAGGCTAATGCTAGAACTCCAGTTCTATGACTCCAAGTAAAACGCTCCTTCCAAAGTGCTACTAAGCACCTGCTGGATGCAAGGAACTTGGCTCACTAAGATTTTCAAGAGTCAAAACATTTTCACAACAGCTCACCAAATGAGCCTGGCAAACTCCATGTTCCCCTCTGCTTAGAAATAACTGTTTCCTTAGAGATGAATGCCACCACTCATAGGGGTGGAAGCTATCCAGCTGCAAACAATTTGGGGGAAAGTGAAAGGTAGACCAGGCTGAAAAGATTCAAGCACTCTACAGGAAGTTGAATGGTGGAACTTTTTGTGGGACTTGGAGCCTTATTATCATATTGGTATCAAACTCTGGGTCCTAGTTCTGCCTGACTTTTGGACCATTGCGGGGGGTGGGGGTTAAGTCCTTGAACCATCATCCTGGTACCAATTCTTGCTACACATCTGGTCATTGCTTTCTGTTTGTGACCTTTTGGCTCAGCATGATGAATCCTACAAACTCTAGCTATTTACTTGACTCCACTGAACACATCCACTAGATCCTCTCTGCACATAAACTTTGCAGCTCTGGTCTTTTTAAAAAAAACTTCCAGTCCAGAGAGGGTTCTCAGTCTCAAACTATGGCAAGTCCCATTCCTCATCCCTAGGTAGAGGCTGGAGAAAAAAATACATACCCCAAAATTCAATTTGGAAGCCATTCCTGTGGCTTTTAATCCTTCAGTAGAAGCTGTGAATGGCAAATCTCCTGTCTAACAATATTATGAAGTGTTTACCACACACAAAATTTCACTATAATCCAGTCCATTGAAGTCAGGAAATTGAGAAGATCTGGAAGAAACTATGTCTTATTCATCTTTGTATTCCCTATGGTGCCAGCACAGTAGCTTACATATGTAGGTGTTCAAACATTTGTTTGTTGAATTTAACTAAATTAGTGTTTTGAAATTCACATCTGCTAACTGGAAGGTAACTGTCTGCTCATTAGCGCCTGGCCACCATGACAGCGTTCTGTGGTGTGGTGGTCCCAGCTTCACAGCTCAAAGGCAGTATAATGGTGCTCCTCATCTTCCTTGTACTCTTCTCCCACGTCTTCATCAAAGACCTCAATTCTCTCCTTTTTATCCCTTTCCCCATATTCTGCCCCTGTTCATCAGAGTCTTTGATCAGATTCAGAAGAAACATAATGTGGTAGTAGATAAAGCAGTCAATTCCAAGGTAGGAGTCCTGGTACTTGCCCTGCCACTAACCAGCTGTGTGACCCTGGGAAAGTCACTTTACCTAAATATAAAAGGTCCCACACAAAAATGGATCATGGAATGAGGTACCTTTTAGACCTATAGTTTGTGGGAGAATGGTTAGCCAAGGAAGAGGTTGAGAAGATTTAAGAGATAAATCAGAAAATTGTGATTACATAAAGTGATTGCATGAACAAAATGTTTAAATGGCATAAACCTGATTCACAGCTGCCAATGTGATTTTCTTAAAGCACAAGTCTGATCATGTCACATCTCTTCTCAAGAAACTTCAGTGGTTCCCCAGTGCCTTTAGTACAAAATAGAAATTTTCTTTTTTTTCCCTTTTCTCCTATCCTTAATTTATCCCCTTTCCTTATTTCTATCTCTTTTTCCTTCTTTTCTTTTTTTATTTGAAATTTTTTTATTTAATTAAGAATATTTTCCCATAGTTACATGATCCATGTTCTTTCCTTCTTCTCCTCCCAACCCCCTCCCATAGCCAATGAGCAGTTCTTCAGAATTTTACATGTATCATTGATCAAGACCTAAAAATAGAAATTTTCTTGACATTTAAATCTATCCCCAGACCTGTGCTCTTCCTACCTTCAGTCCTTTCCCATGTTACTCCCTTCCTTGCACTCTGTGATCCAACTCTAAGGGCCTCCATGCCTATCTCCTTCCTGGCTGTCTCACATCCCTGGAATGTATTCCTTCCCTGCCTTTGACTCATGGAATCTTTGGCTTCCTTCAAAACTCAGCTCAAGAGACAGTTAGGTGGCTTAGTGGATAGAGAATCAGGTCTGCATATGGGAGATCCTGGGTTCAAATTTGGCCTCAGATACTTCCTAGCTTTGGATAGAACGCTAACCCTAGTTGCCCAGCCTTTATGACACTTCTGCCTTGGAAATGACACTTATCATTGATTCTAAGACAGAAGGTAAGGATTTTTTTAAAAAGCCTGCTCCAACACCACTTTTTACATGAAGCCATTCCTAATCCCTCCTGATACTGCTGTCTTCCCCAAATCACCTTATATTCATTTTGTCGATGCCATATATACACTTCTATACTTTCATATTGTTTCTTCCACTAGAATGTAACCATCTTGAAGGCAAGCCCTGTTTCTTTTTTTTCTTTTTCTTTTTTTTTTTGCTCCTAGCACTTAGCTTAGTGTCTGGAACATAGGAAGCACTACATATAGTCACCGACTGATAATGAATTGGCCCAAGCATTCTGGAAAACAATTTGGAATTCTATTGAGAAAAGTCATGGGATGGCTAGATAGCACAGTGGCCATAGTGCCAGGCCTGGAGTTAGGAAGTCCTGACTTTAGACACTTTCTAGCTGTGTGACCTGTGCAAGTCACTTAACCTGAATTACATAGTCCTCCTTTCTTAGACTGATACTAAGACAGAAGATAAGGGTTTAAAAAGAAAAGTCACTAAACTGTTCATATTACTTCATTTTATAATCTACTACTAGGCATAGGCCCCAAAGGGGTTAATGCCAGGAAGATCCTCTTTAGAGCAAAATATTCATAGCACTCTTTATGGTAGCAAAACAACTGGAAATAAAATGGAGACCAATCAGTTGAGGAATGAACAAATTGTGGTATACATAGTAGTGTGCTAAGTAAATGTTTTTTTTAACAACTAGCTCTTCAAAAATAATTTAAAAAAAACCTCACGACACACTCTTTCATTTAATCTGCATTATTAACATTTTCTCCATCACTTTCTGAAGTCTAGAAATCAACAAAACAATAAATCAAGTCTTGATTTTGTGGCATTTTCTGATTCCGATTTCGAAGGTGTAAAAGCATTAAATATTTTAAGAACAGGCCCAGCTCTAGCACACTCATGGATATATGAATGGAATGGAATATTGTTGAATTGTAAGAAATGACAATAGGAAGATTCAAAGAAACCCGCGATGACTTCTATAAGTGACTTGGAGCGAAGAAAGCAAAGCTGAGAGAATAATATACACAGTGACTACAAAAAAATAAGTGACAAAAACACCAAACACCAGCAAGATGATGATGAAACACCTCTGCCTGCTTTCAATAGGGAAATGGGAGAATACAGGTGTAAAATAGACTTTTAGGTATAGTCACTCTGGAAGTTGATTTTTCTTTGATATAAGGCAGGGTTCTACGGAGATGGGATGGAATGAGGAGGAAGGGGTTAAAAGGAAATGAAGTTGCCAAGCCTTTGCTGTTCTTCCATCTTAGAATTGATGCCAAGATAGGAGGTAGGGGCTTAAAAAAAAAGAGGGAAAAATCACTAAACTATTCATATCACTTTACTTCATAATCTACTATTGGGCATAGGCCTCCAAGGGTTTAATACCCCAAAGAAAGATCCTCTTTATAGCAAAATATTCATAGCAGCCTTCTGTGTAGCAAAACAATGACAATATCTGGAAACAAAATGGAGACCCATTAATTGGGGGAAGGATGAACAAGTTGTAGTGTAAATTCAAATCAGGCCTCAGATATTTCCTAGTTATTAGACCCTGCCCAAGTCACTTAACCCCAATTGCATAGCCCTTAGTGCTCTTCTGCCTTGGAACCAATACTTAGATCTGATTCTAACAAGGAAAGTAATGGTTGTTTTTATTTTTTAAAATTATGATGTAAAACCAAAAAGTATCAGTAAAACAAATTCCAAAAAACTAACTTTACCTTCTAGAAGCTCAAGTTCCTAATCTGTAAGGGGATGGAAAGATTTAGACTAGATTATCCTGAAATTTCCTTTCCACTCTAAAATTCTACACTTTGTTTCTCTTTAAAATTCATACCAACTCTTCTTCCAGTGGCCTATACTGCATTCTAAAAGGACAGGAAAATAAAATAAATTTGAAACCATTAAAGACAAAGTCCAATGCCTGTAAAAATCTATTTCTTTAATACATCTCCAATAGTTCAAGATGAGCATTGAATACACATTATGGATAGAGTTGCCCTCAAACAAATATAGGTATGCCCCAATGTTGTTAATTAGTTCTCTGAAACATATTACTTGGAATAATGTTACCAATGGCAGTTAGTTCCAATGGAAAAGTGTAAAAGGTGGGTAGTTGGCCAAATAGTAATTAAAATGGGATTTTGGGACTTAAGTTAGGGTTTTGTTATAATACATTATTTTATTTTTAAAAATCTTTACCATCTGTTTTAGAATTTATCCTAAGTATCAGTTTTAAGTCAAAAGAGTCTAGGCAACTCGTCCAGGGTCACACAAGAGGTATTTGAGGCCAGATTTAAAGCCAAGACCCCTCCTTTCTCTAGGCCTGACTCTCTCTCTACTGAGCCACCTAGCTGCCTCTTCTTATAACATACATTACTGATGTTATTGCAAAATGACTTTGATTGAGGCAAAATCTTACAGGGTATGCCTATAGTCATAGATTGACTTTAACAGCTCTTCAGCAAAATAATCCTTTTAAAAATCATTTGAATAGTTTACATTTTGTCATCCAGTATCCCACTTTGCATTCTTTCCTGCTGAACTTGATTCTGTTTTGAATAGACCATCAGTATAATTTAACAATGTCGTCTCCTTGAATTCTTTGGCTAACTGAATTCTTTTCCTCTCTTTTTCTAAGGCTTAAGCAATGACAAATAACTTCACATTAGTGTATATCCTCTCAATTCCTCATTCTATATCATTAGTAAGGATATGTGCTCATCTCAGTGCTGGCACTAGGTCCAGTGGGCTCCCCCCTGGCACAGGAAATGATCTTGTTCCACTCTCAAGCTAGCTGAGCTTCTGCCTGACCCAAAACCAGGTGGGGAGGATGCAAGGGGTCACTAAAATACTAAATGGAACACTTACTCATTTTCATGCTAAACTTTGTTATTTCTTCAAATGCCTAACCATGCCCCAACCTCAGTAAGCCCTTTATAAATGCTTTTAAAATGTTGTTAGCTTCTGTTTCTCACCTAGGGTGTGATACTGGTTTGGAGAAGGCTTAATTGGTGGCTTCTCTTGGGGACCTGGTGCTCTTTTCAGTGGCTAGGGATTGAGGTTAATTGATTCTAGAATCTTCCCAGGTGTGAATGCTCAGCTGACCACTCTGTAATTGGGTCTCTTGTGTTCACTCTAACAGAAGCCAAAACTTTCTTTATGCACTTGGAAAACAGTATATGGTGACCTCAGGGTCCTGGCTATGAAGTCACCCTCAGCAGAACCAGTTCCTAAAAGTAGATGGGCAAATTGTTGGCTAGCTTAACACTGTACTTATTATGATGGCTCAAAGGTAGTACTGGGCTAGGGAGAAAAGGTAGGAGTCCAGGACTCGAGGGAAGGGCTTGGGACTGATGATAAGGAGCTCACTGTTGGGATGGTCCAGTCTAGAAGGAGCAGAGAAACCAGAAATTTGGCCAAAGTGATGGAAAATCCAACAGGCAGTGAGAAGTCACAAAAACAGACATAATAATACACTAGAGACTAAGAGACCTTGAAAGTGAATCAGACAGGAAGCCTGTCATAGTCCAGCTGCAGCAACAACCAAAGACTAGCTGCCCAGGGTGCAACTGGCTCAGGTACAAGGGCAAAGGTTCTCACTGTCGGTAACTCATCATACCTCGTAGCTTCTGACAGAACATCACCATCAGTATAAAACTCACATCCTCATTAGGCTCAGGGAGGAGTCACTTGGTTACAGTTCTCCTTCAAGTACTGGACCGTTGAACACCGTCTCTTTAACCTGAAAGCCAGTCATAAATGGTCTATCTGTGTTTTTGCAAGCCTATTAAGTCTCCTGTAACTGGGAATAAGTACCAGTCCCATAGCTTAAGGGCCTGAAAGAAATCAGGTGACTAATTAAATGAATAAAAAGCCTAGAGAGCACATGCAAAATTAAGTTCAATGTACCGTTTTCTTTCTAATCTATAAACTGCTTTCCCTGGGCCTCTGTGAAGGGAATAGGGGAGCCAGCCTCTATCTGCCCTCAATGAGTTCAAATGACCAAATCTGATGAACTCTCTGCTAGAGAACTAAAGGAACTGATATTGGTGATTGCTGAGCTGGGGTCCATGACCTTCTAATGATCTTGTAGAATGAGATAGGTGTTGAGGGACAAGAGAGGGGCAAATGTCCTGATTTTTCAACCAGGGAATAGGTTGGTGTCTGCATGGCACATAAAAGAAGATTTGACTCTTATTCTTAGCAAAATTCTAGAATACATTTAGGGAAGCCATAATCACTCTGAGCCAGCTGAGCTTCATCAAGAATAGGTCATGCTCGACTAACCTCATTTCCCTTTTTGACAGGACATGCTCGACAGATTTCTAGATGGGCTTGGCAGCATAGCTAATATGTTACACGACTTACGCATGCTCCAAAAAAGAAGTGGATAGGCCAAAATAATAGACCAAATTAAATAAGATGAAAAATGTAACAATATTAATAGCTAGCATTTATATAGTGCTTTAAGGTTTGCAAAACACTTTACACACGTTATCTCATTTCATGCCCACAACAACTCTATTATCCTTATTTTCCACAGAAGGAAACTGAGGCTGAAACCGGCCAAGTGATTTTCTCATAAAGCTAGCAAATGTCTAAGGTAGGAACTGAACTCAGATCTTCTTAATTTCATGTCCTATACTCTCTAAGCCACCAACCTGCTTATAGTAATAATGCTTACCTCTCTAGTAGAAAATGAAATAATATATGTAAAATGCTTTGAAAATCTCAAAGCCCTATGAAAATGCTATTATGATGATCTTAGCTAATAATCATAACATTTTTCAGCCTATTCAATTTGGCCTATTATTTTAAATAATCCAATTCTTTCCGGATAGGGATAAATGAAAAATTAACTTCTCCAATTTGAGGATGGAGGTCTGACTAGACAACAGTTGAGAAATAGTGTTATATGTTAGGGGGGCTGCAAGCTCCATATACCTGAACAGTGTGATGGGAAAGATAGAAAATGATTCTAGATTGTGGTGAGAGGCAGCAAGGGAGATAAAAGGTCAGCTAGGTGCTTTGGTAAGGACACATCTGAAAGGATGCATTCAGTTCAGGCACTGCAATTTAGAAAAGATATAGGCAAGATGGAGTAGAACTGGGACAGCACAGGGCTCTGGTGGCAAACCTATGACACGTGTGCCAGAGGGGCGACTCCCTTCCCCCCCTCCATTGTGCCTGAGGACATTTCTCCCATCACCCATCCTTCTGCCCAGAAGCCTAATGGGAGTGCTTCCTCCCTCCACTGTCTGGGATAAGGCAGGGAGCTCACATGTGGCATGAGAGTTATAATTTGGGCATTCAGTCTCTAAAAGGTTCACCATCACTGGCCTAGGGTTTCAAAATCCTATCCCATGATGACCATTTAAAGGAACTGGGAGTGTTTAGCCTAAAGAGAAGACTTAGAGGGATGATAGACTATAGAACAAAAGGTCATTTAGAGAGTAAAGTCAGGATTTGAATTCAGACCTTTAAGTCACTTAGTTATAACTCTTTTCATTGTACAACTGAGGAAGTTAAAACACCATCCCAAGGTCACACAGTTAGAGACAGAACCAGGATTTAAACTCAAGACTTGGCTCCAAAACCAGCACTTTTCACACTAGGACAGAATTGATTCTTTTGATTTATTCTCTTTGGCCTCAAAGGGCAAACTTGGGAACAGTAGTTGGAAACTGCAATGAGGCAGATGTTAGGGCAGCTAGGGGGTGCCATGGCGCATAGTGCCAGGCCTGGAGTCAGTAAGGCTCCTCTTCCTGAGGTCAGATCTGGCCTCAGACACTTATTAGCTGTGTGACCCTGGGCAAGTCACCTTTACCCTATTTGCCTCAATTTCCTCATCTGTAAAATGAGCTGAAGAAGGAAGTGGCAAACTACTCTAGTATCTTTGCCGAGAAAATCCCAAATGGGGTCACAAGAGTTGGACACACCTGAAGAAATGACTCAATAACAAGATGTTGGTTTTGGGTTAAGGAAGAAATTCCCAATAGCTAGATCTCCAAGAAGTATAGTGGGCTGTCCCAGGAGCTAGTGAATGGATTCCTTAATGTTGGAGGCTGTTGGAGATGTTACAGAAGGTGACCTTGGCCAGGCATGCGTAGAACTGGATAGTTAGGGGAACTTCCAGTTTTCATGTGAATATCATATTAATCCCTTGCAGAAGACTTTTTAGCTCTCTCAGGCTCTTCAGGAAAGGAGGGAAAAAAGCCTCAGGGGGAGACATTAGGTAGTAGAAAGAGTTCTGAACTCAGGAGAACCTGGGTTCAAATCTAGCCTACTCTATGTGATTTTAACTATGCCTCAGTTTCCTCATCTCTAAAATGTGGTCATTATGTGTACTAACTAACTCACAGAATATTTGTGAAGCAAGTACGCTGAGACCTTAGAATACTGTAGAAATGTGAAATTTTACTTGAGAAAGTTTTCGTCGGCTAGGGCTGCGGCAAGTTGTGCAAGCATATATGGCCTATGCAGGTAAATTGAGACTATTTTGAAATGCTCTCAGAGGAGTACCTTCATTTCTAGAAATCCTTAGCATGACAGGAGGCCCACAGAATCCCCAAGGTAGCATGGAAAGTGGTCCCTTCATCTGTGTAAGAAGAATTTGACTAATTACATGAAGAAGTCACTGTCGAGCTATAGTTCAGAGGCTGGGGTCCGAAGAGGGAAAGGTATTCGTTGCCGTTAAGGTAAATCCCTTCCTTCACGGTTCACTGAAAGCTTTGGAACAGATCGTAGTCACGTAGCTCAACACACATAGCTAGGTGATGAAGTTCTACTTTGGCTTTCTTTTTTCCTTCACATTCAGTCACATCAGACAATAGGAAGACCATTCCAATCATCGGGATTGAGAAATGGTGGAATATAGGTAACTCCGGGAGACTCCAGAGTCTTTTTTCCCTGTGGCTGTTATGTTGCCAGATGGGTTTGAAAGCAAGCTTGCCTGCAGGCAGGTAAAGACAGTCAGATAACCTGGGGTTGAAGGATTCTAGCAATCACTTCTTTAGTTTTCCAAGCCCCTGACCTTCCCTCCTCCTGTTGCTCTAATAGAATTACCCTCCACGTTGGTTTGATGAGTAGAATGGTGCCATCTCACTTGACACGTGGTGTCAGGCCTGGATTTCCATAGCCCCTGGAGGCAGAGGCTATGGAATGGTGCCATCTTATTTGAAACATGGTGTCAAGCCTGGATTTCTACAGCTCCTGGAGGTGGAGAGTATGGAATGGTGCCATCTTACCTGACACATGGTGTCAGGCCTAGATTTCTACAGCCCCTGGAGGTAGAGGGTATGGAATGGTGCCATCTCACCTGACATATGGCGTCAGACTTGGCTTCCACAGTCCCTGCAGGCAAAGGCACTCTCGTAGGCTGCCAAGTAAGGAAGAATAGGTATTGTCACAAGAGGCCACCTCCATTGCATTATATTCTTTGGTGCCATTGGACCAGCCCTTTCCCCAACACTGGGGGTGAAAGGGCACTTCTGATCTGAAATAGACTGTTGGCGCTCAGTGGAGTCACTATAAAGCAGTCACAATACTAGGTCATGATCCTTAGTTACTGCTTTGCTGCTGGGTTATTCTGCCTGTTCCAATTCAATTAGGAATCTGATTTTAAATAATATTGGAAACAACAGCATGTCCCTTGGAGACAGAACACATATTTGTATGTATTTAATTTGATTTAGGGAAAATGAAGCAAACATTTGAGAACTTAAATGACTAAACAGTAATTAAACTAACAACTAGAATGAACCTGCCCTCCAATCAAGTTAGCACATTGCACTTTATGGACTGTATTTACTAATAGATCTGACAACATAATTAGTACTGTAAATTTTACACAGCCTACAACTCAGTGAATGATATACTTTGCTTAGGGAAGGCAGGATGCAATGAGGTGGATTAATTTTCATTTTCAGTAAATGTAATTAACGTTACTTAATTAGTGAAGCTGACAAATCATTGGGAAAGATTTAAATCTTTCCAAATGCTTAATTTTCCAGAGGAGGAGGAGATAGTGGACAATGGATGGCAGTAACATTCATGCTCTCTTATGGGCCTCTGGCCTTATATAGCTCATGGCTCTATCTTTGCAGAAGGAACACAGGCAGTGGTTATTAGAAGGGAACTGTCCCAGTGGAATGGGAGATGAGAACCCTTGGCAAGGGGAAATGGCGCTTGGGCTTGGAATGTGGCAGTGCTCTTGCTTTTGGAAAGCCTGTGATCACTCAGGAATTGTAGTCTTAACTTCCTAATGGGCCTTGCATACAATCTTGCCAAAAACAGTGGGAGGCTGCTTATACTTTGAGAAGAGATGCCAAACAAGACTGCATTGAGATTTGACCCATATGGAAACTACCTCTTCCATTCTGATCCATAGGTTTTTTAATATAATATTTAAATTAAAAAAATATATGACATGAAAATGTCAGAGCTGGAAGCAATGCTAGGGACCATCTAGTTGTTTCTCCGCCCAAACTATGTGGTAAACTGCTAAAAATTCTTATATTTCCTTCTGGAGACTGCTCTATCCTTTCTTTATAATTTCAGCAGATGACCCAAAAAGCAGAGAGCTGGAGGTGTATAAAAAGAAAAGAAAAATGGGAAGGAACGACCAGGTGCCTTTTTTTTTTAAGTTTACCCATTTTAAAAAATTCAAAACCTTTGGCAGCAGACCTAAAAAGGCTTTCAAGGCCATCTGGTTTAAGCCCCTCATTTGACAGAAGAGGAAAATGAGGCCTGGGGAGTGACTTGTTCAAGGCCACACAAGGAATAAATGTCAGAGGTGAGACCTGAACCAAGGAGAACCACTGCACTTCCCACTGTATCACAGTGCTTCCATGTAAAAGACTGGAGACATTTTACTACAGTTGAAAAATTGTAAATACTGATGTAATGCTGCCACCCCCAGGCCCCTATTTTACTAAAGTGAGGAGAAGGAAAGTGCCTCACGCAGGTGTCTCGCTATCAGTGAATGGCACAGTTCAGATTCTAACTTGTGTTTTCTGATTGCTAGTCCAATGTATATAGTCTGGCTGTACTTAGGTTGTCTCCCCCAACAGACTGCAACCTTCTTGAGTGGGGATTGACTCATTCATTTGGGAATTTGCATCTTCAGTGCCTAGTGCAGTGCTTGGCATCTAGGAGGTGCCATAAGCATAAATGCCTGTTGATGGATTGAGCTACAGTGCTCAGAAGACCTGAACATAAAGAGCTTTCATTCTAATGGAACAAAGATGAACACAGCCCTTTCACATGGAGATTCTTGTTCCCTTTCCCCCTCTCCGGAGGCCCCTTTTTCCCACCCATAAGAGGGGATGGGGTAGATTGCGTGGCTAGTTTTAGCAATGCCAGTAGGAACCCAGGCCTTTGTAGAACTTGCCAAGAAGGTGTCAGGCTAGGACAGAAGTAGGCAGTGTTGTGAGGAGGTTTATTTCATGGAAGCACTAGAATAGGGGGCTCTACTGGATACTTCACTGGTAAAGCACTAAAACAACAGCTAGATGGATGACTAGGCTAAAAAACAGACTGCTTGTTTTCCCATATTCAACTCTAGCCCAAAGCCATTTGATTCTTCCTCTAGGACATCTGTAAATCTGATTGCTTCCTTAATATCTCTAGAGAGAAACCCCCACTCCATGATTTCATTTTCTCTTGTCTTAGCTACTACTGCTCTATATCAACCAAGTCAGGCTTTTCCTCCTTTCCATTCAAAGTGCTCAACTGCTTGCTGGGCTATATTCCCCTTTTCTCATTCCTTTTTCTTCCCTACTATGTTCTCTTCACCCTTCCCAAGTTTCTTCCACATCTGCTTTCTCACAACTGCCCCCCAAAGCTGATCAAGAATTTGCTTCTTTGCTTAGGACACTGTGCTAAGTGTCCCTAGTGATGTGAAAATGCAAACAAACCCCAGAAGACAGACTACACTGAATTCCCCTCTTAATTAGGTAGCATCATACAGAGCCCCCAATGTTAGGCAGAAAAATACCCAGTTAATAATATTTAGAGGAAAGATAGGGAAGAAAAAATAATAAAGGAAGCCTTGTGTTTCCAGAGCTCAAATTATATTATAAAGGGGCAATTATTAATATTACATATATATGTATATGCTTGGTGGAGGGACATTTGGGAGACAGGAGAGAGAGAAGGGGGGGAGAGGAAAGAGGAGAGCTGGAATACAATAAAGAATCCAGAATTTAGTTTTGAAAACACAAAATGGATTTGTGTTGGACATGCCCAAGATTAAAGAATATTGGGGGGGAAAAGAATCATTACTGAATAAAAATGATTGAGAAATTGGATAGCAGCATGATTTTTAAAAATGTTTAGATCTTCATAGTATATCATGAGAAATTTGATTAAGGTCAATTAAATAATATGCAAGCATTAAGTACCTACTATGCTAGGAATTGGGATACAAAAACAAAAATGAAGGACTTCTTGCCCTCTATGAGCAGGAGGAAGAAAGAAAAAGTCAGTGATCTCAATAGTTTTTAAAACCATAAAAAATGGGAAGAAAAGAGAATTATATCTTTATAGTTAGGTTGCACAGTGGATAGAGCACTGGATTTGGAGTCAGGAAGACCTTTGTTCAGATCTGACCTCTGACATGCACTGTATGTCACTGGGCAAATAACCTTTTTCAGTCTCAATTTCCCTATCTGTAAAATGATGATCAGAATAGCATCTACCTCACAAGGATGCTGTAGGGATTAAGTGAGTTAACATATGTAAAACACTTTGCAAAACTTTAAAAGTGCTACATAAATGTCAGCTATTATTATTAACTCGGTTGAGGGTCAGTCAGAGAGCAAAGTAGAGACATATGCTATGCCTACATATTCTCCAACATAAGAACTATTTATTGGGAGCAATAGAAAAGATATTGGCAAAGAGGTAGGTCACTAGAAAAGCTGGGTGAGTAACAAGTGGGTATTTTACTGGGATTCACGTAAGGTGAAAAGATGTAGAGGAAAGTCTTTTTTCAGTCTAATGGTTAGACAACATGCCACTGTTTGTGGAGGATAGGAAGGGACTGGACAATGATCACCAAACCCAGATAGCATTATAAAATTTCAGAGTAGGAAGGGACCTTGGTGGCCATCTAGTCTAACACACCCTGAAAGAATCCCCTCTATATAGCATCTCTAACAAGTGGTCATCTAGTCTTCGCTTAATGATCTATGTCACGGAGGGGACAACCACCACCTTCTAAGACTTCTCATTCTACTTTTGGCTAAGTTTAAGAATTAAGCTTTTCCTTGTGTCTGGCACTTTAATGCTTATTGATTCTGAACCTAAATTTGCCTTTCTAGATTTCATCCATTGCTTCTAGTTTTAACTTTCAAGGCCAAAGGGAACAAGTCTAATCATTCTTCCACATGAGAGAGAGCCCTTCAAAACTTGAATATATCTCCCTGAGTCTTCTTTTCTCCTGGCTAAACATCCCTAGTTGCTTCAACCTGTTCTCATATGATGTGAAGCCCTTCATTATCTTGGCTACCCTCTTTCCTCTGGGTATTTCCAGATTGTCAATATCTTCCTAAAATGTGGTGCCCACAACACCCCAGATGTCTATGGTACCGTAAAATTCTCACCTACCTCATATTCCCGAAAACTTTAATTTTCTTAGCACAACCCAAGATCACATTAGGTTCTTTGGCCATAGCACATTAATTATTCATATTTTTAGTGACTTGTCCACCTAAAACCTCAGATCTCTTTTAGATGAATTTCTAACTATGCCTCTCCCAGCATGTACTGTGAAGTTGATTTTTAGACCCAAGTGTAGGACATGATATTGTCCCTATAAATTTCATCTTTTTAGATCTAGCCCAGTGGTCTAATTTGTCAGAATGCTTTTAGGTCTTGACTTTACCATTCAGTTTGCCCCTCTCCCTTTGTGTCACCTGCAAATTTGAAAAAGATGCTACTTGGGCCTTTAAATAACTGATAAAAATGCTCATTAGCACAGGACCTACTGGAGACCTTCCAAGTTGACATCAAAGTATGGATGGTTACTTTTTGTCAGTTCTATATCTACCTAATTATGCTACTATCTAACCCATATTCTTCTATCTTTTCCAAAAGAAGAACAAAATAAACTTTATCAAATGCTTTGCTAAAATCTAGTCATATTTTATATAAACTTTAGATCAATTCCCTGTTTAGTAACAATGTCAAAAAAGAAAATAAGGTTAGCTTGGCATGACCTATTCTATCTGAAACTAGGATAGTTCTGTGTGATTAATGTTTTATTTTCTAGACGTTCATTAACCATCACTTTTTTAAAAATATGGCTAAGAGTAGCTTTTAATTTTTTAGTTTTTAACTGTCAGTCTGGTTAATCCTACTCTCAGGATAATGCTGTTGTTTTTTAATGTGTTAAATAAAACGTACAGGATTATAAAGGAAACCATAGTTTTCCCACAATATTAAAAAGACAAGTTCTCATCTGGTCTCAGATACTTCCTGCTGTGTGGCCCTGGGCAAGTCAATTGATCCCAGTTGCTGAGCCCTTACCACTCTTCTGTCTTGGAACTGATACTTAGTATCAATTCTAAGATAGAAGATAAGGGTTAAAAAAGAAAAAAAGATAAATTCACAGACCCTGAGTTTAAATATCCTTGTTCTAAAATGTTGCCAAGAATCCAATAAACATTCTCAGCCCTATAGTTTCAAGATTCCATTTCTCTTTCCTATTTTGAAAATGACGAGATAATTTGCTCTTCTCCAGGAAAGAGATGTTATTCGTCCTTTCATCTTTCACATGCTATTGATGATGGGCTAGAAATCATTTCTGTCCATTCTTTTAGGACCTGGGAATGTGGTTTGCCTGGGCTAGGTGACAGCTCTCCTTCCCTTAAACAGAGTGTCAAGTCTCTATTAACTCTTTTTATTCTGTTCTTTCCTGTCCAAAGGTCATTCACCTTGGCAAAGAGAAGTTAAATAGAAATCAGTCAGTTCTACCTCATTAGCTAGCATTGCCCCATACACTCTGCACAGCAACTCTAGTCCATCTTGAATTCTTTTTTCCCAAGAAAAAAAGAGGCTGCCATAGTGCATGGAGCATGGAAAGCTTCTGTTCACATCCAGCTTCCTGGATTTTTCTCTTCAGCTCCCATCTCAGATAAGTAATCTTTTGCCTTACCTTTCCAGGGCCCAGCTGTACTTCCTAGCCATCTCCTTCCCGTCCCTGCTTTCTGGCCTCCACAATTTTATGTTGAAGCATGCAAGGTTCACTCACTCTATCTGCCCGTCTACCTATTTTTTAATCTAGAATTTTAGTGTATGGGATCCTATTTATCCAATCTCTGCAGGAAGCCTTTGCTGGCCCCTCAGTTGCTAAATCTTCCCCTCTAAAATTACCTTCCGTCAGCTCAGTATGTATCTCGTATGTATCTGTTTCTGTATACACTCTCGTATGTATCTGTTTCTGTATACACTCTCGTATGTATCTGTTTCTGTATACACTGTCTTCTCTGCCCACCCCATTAGACTGTAAACTCCTTGAGGTAGGGATTATTTTTGCCCTTTTGTGCACCACCCCCATACCTTGAAGTGCCTCATGTATAGCGTTTTAATAAATATTTTTTGACAGACTTCTCTCTAAAATTTAGGGTATGTATCAAATAATACCTTTCCTCTCTTTCATAACATCTAAGAGGGAATGGCCATTTTCCTTCAAAGTTTGCATAATTTTTACCTTGGAAGTAAATTCCTTTCTGTTGATGAGAAACAAAATCATAACAGAATTTCTTTTGTTGGTTTTTCTACCATTTTGATGAAATCATTCTCAGCAGAAAGAGCTTCAGCACGTCTGAATAATTGAAGTCCCTAACCACCACCGTATCATATTTTTGTGATCTGATTCTTAAATTCCTCATCCATTTCCTCTATCTAGGTTTATATTATAATTTTTAAAAATCACTTCTGTTTGCCCCTCATTCACCTAAATGCTTTCCATTTTGTTTCTGATATTTTGGTTCCTGGATTTCCTCATGTGGCTTTTCCTTCTTAATATATAATTCCTACCCTTTACCTGCCCTACTTCTTTTGAATATAACACATTCACCAAAATCCATAACAGTCATAAGTCTCATCTTGCCAAGTTTCAGTGATGTTTGTGATGCCAAATCTACCTTCTAGCATTAGATTCTTTAGTTCATCTCGTACTTTGAATCTTTCTTGGATCTTGTCCCCATTGAACTTCTTAGTGTTTCAACCATCACTGTTATTACATTGTGGCTATCTTTCTATAGTATCTAGCTTGCTGGATATATAGGAAGTTTTCTCCCTTTGCTTTTCTATTCTGTTAAAAGTCCTTTGATTAGATTTGTAAGACTCCAGGCAAATGCATTCTTACCAGCCCTGGTTAAGTGAACACCATTCTTGGCCAAAAGCCTGTCATTCATATATTTTAAGCTGTGGTCCAGAAATCCAAATCCCATTCTCTGACACCATCTTTGTTCATTTCTGTTTTTTTCTCATTTGCATTCTTTGCTCTTAATGGGCAGCAGTGAAAAAAACACCATTTGTGCCCCTATGGTCTTCAGTTTCTTGCCAAAGGGTTTGTAATCTTTGGCAATGATTTCTAGGTTCCTTCTGGAAGTGTCATCTATATTCATATGAATCACTAGAAGTGGGAAGTACTCAATGTGTGGGTGGGTTACAAACTTCACCCCTGGAGTAAGTGCCCATCATAATGAGGTCACAGGGTCATTCAAATATCAAATTTGTCAAAGTATTAAACAAATGGAAAAAAATTGAGGACCAAATAAATGATTTTTTATATTAAAATAAAGAATTTTATAAGATAAAAGGTGTGTTTCAAGAGGAAAATGAAAAATATTGGGGTAATTTATCTGATGAATCTATAAGAATTGAAACAAACTTATATGGATAATATCTATTATAGAGAAGCTGTATAGAACAGTAGCAAGAGTTCTATTTTTGGAATTAGGCCAGATATGGGTTCAAATCCTATCTTTACCACTTACTAGTTCTGTGATAATGGACAAGTAATAATCTCTTTGAGCTTAGTTTTATTATCATTTGCAAACAGGAGATAGTAGTACTTAGTTCAACATGTAATGAGAATCAAAGAAAGTAAACACACCTCAACTCTTTAAAGTCTAATAATCTCTTCACTCAATTTAAACCACTTTCTCTGAAGTTTCCGATGATCTTTTAATTGCCCAATCTGATAGTTTATTTTCTCAGTTCTCATTCTTCTTGACCTATCTGCTGCAGTTGACACTGTTGATCTTTTCCCCTTTCCTTTTCTCTTCTTTGGGTTTGTGATACTATTCTTTCCTCATTCTCTTTCTGTATGTCTGATCACTCTTTCTCAGTCTCTTTTACTGGCTTACTTTATCTTTATCTTTATATCTTTAACTGTAGCTTTTCTCTATGGCTCTGATCTAGGTCCTCTTCTCCTTATATTCTAATGGCAACTTCATCAGCTTCCATAGGTTTAATTATTATTTTCTCTCTCTCTCTCTCTCTCTCTCTCTCTCTCTCTCTCTCTCAAAATACCTTAAATTTAACTATTTTTATTCTCTATTATTAGGAAATGACTCTCTTACTAATAACTATTATTATAATCAGTCTGTAAATACTGATGTATATACTTATGGTCTCTTTCACTAGAATATAAGTTCCTTGAGAGTAGAGATTATTTCATTCTCTGTATTTATATACTTACTGCACAGTGCCTAGCATATGATAGGTACTCAGTAAAAGCTTCTCAACAGTTTTCCAAATCTTAAAGCATTAGAAATGTTATATAACTGTCTGCCCTTTGATCCAGCCATAGCACTGCTGGGTTTGTACCCCAAAGAGATAATAAGGAAAAAGACTTGTACAAGAATATTCATAGCTGCACTCTTTGTGGTGGCCAAAAATTGGAAAATGAGGGGATGCCCTTCAACTGGGGGATGGCTGAACAAATTGTGGTTATCTGTTGGTGATGGAATACTATTGTGCTCAAAGGAATGATGAACTGGAAGAATTCCATGGGCACTGGAACAACCTCCAGGAAGTGATGCAGAGTGAAAGGAGCAGAACCAAGAGAACTTTGTACACAGAGACTGATACACTGTGGTATAATTGAATGTAATAGACTTCTCCATTAGTGGCAATGCAGTGATCCAAACAATTTGGAGGAATCTATGAGAAAAACCACTATCCACATTCAGAGGAAAACTGTGGGAGTAGAAACACCAAAGGAAAACAATTGCTTGATTACATGGGTCGAGGGGATATGCTTTGGGGATGTAGACTCTAAATGAACATCCTAGTGCAAACATCAACAACATGTAAATTGGTTCTGATCAGGGACACAAGTAATACCCAATGAAACTGCATGTCAGTTGCAGGAAGGGTAGGTAGAGGGGAGGGAGGGAAATAATGTGATTATTGTAACCAAGGCATAATGTTCTAAATTGACTAAGTAAATTCAAATGGAAAAAAGAAATGTTATATAGTAAGCCTATAATAAAGCCTTTTTGTACATTTGTTTGTGTAAATTTCACCTATTAATTTTGTTTGCACATTATCATTAAATAAATAAATGGCTAAATAGTGTGAACAAATAGTTCTGGAAAGAAGAAATATAATTTACTGATAAACATTTGAAAATTATAACTCCTAATAATCAGAGAAATATGTGACAAAACAACAGTGAGGTACCATCTTGAAGCCATCAAATTGGTAAAGATAGTTTAAAATAATAACATTTAGTGGTGGCCAATCAGCATGAAAACAGGTGCCTTGTTACATATTGGGAATTGCAAAATATTAATATATTTTGAATAGCAATTTGGCATGATAGGTCAGAGGAAATTGTAGATAAAGTTTGCCTAGACTTTGGCAAAGTTATTTGGTAATATATCTCATCTTATTCTTGTGGAAAAGATAGAGGAGTGTTATGGGTGAGACAACAATACAATCATATAAATTCAGAATTGGTTGAATAGCTGGACTTAGAGCAGTCATGAAGACTTTAATGTTGGAAAGAAGTCTCTAGCAGAGGGCCCTAGGGATTTGGTTTTGTGTTATTAAACATTTTTACTAATGAATTAGATAAAGGCATGAAATTATGTTTATCAAATTTGATGAAGACACAAAGGTGGGAACTGTAGATAGTTAATTCACTAGATGATACAAGATCTAAAAAGATTACATTAGGTAGGGTATTACACTAGGTTTAATTGTATGAAATTAAAAATGAATAAATGTAAAGTCTTACATGTGGGTTCAAAAAATCTTCTTCCCAAATATAAGGTAAGGGGAACATGTTTAAATAGTGGATTATCTGAAAAAGATCTGGAGGGGGAAAGAGCCAAAATGGTAGTTTAATAGCAGCAAAAGCTGAAACCTCTCTGAGGATCCCTTCAAACCAACCTTAAAATAGTGCATCAAAACAACAGGAGTCACACAAACAACAAGATGTAGCAAGGGGTCTCTCCTGTGGAAAACAACTTGAAAGATCCATCTACTACCAGGTTCTGAGCCTGAGCATAGGCCCACTTCAGGATCCTGGGACTCTGCCTAAGTCAACAGCAAAGCACCCCATACCTACCCCTTAAAGTCTCAAGTCCTAGCACCAGCCCTCAGTGAGGTCCCCAAAGTCCATAGAGGTTGGCCCTTTCCAGCCTATGGTGAAGCCCCTACCCCAGGGCAAAATAGCTCATCGTGCTGAGTCCTGTAAGCCATCAATCAGCAGAGAAGACAGAATCAGCAGTTTTTAGAACTCCCAGTCCACAGGCAAAAAAAGGCTGGGAAAATGAGCAAACAGCAAAAGAAACGTAACCATAGAACATTTTTATGGTGACAAAGACCAAGGCACAGATTTAGTAGGAGATGGTGAGTTCCAAGTAATCAAATGCAAAACTTCAAAGAAAAATGGGAATTGGTCTCGGGGGCTTGAAGAGCTCAAAAAAGAAATTAAAAAATCAAATAGAGATGAAAGAAAAATGGGAAAAAGAAATGAAAGTAATGTAAAAAGACAATTACAGTTTAAAAAAACAAAATTGGTCAAGTGGAAAAAGAAGTAAAAAAATTAATGAGGAAAAGAATTCTATGAAAAGTAGAATGGACCAAATGGAAAAGGAGGATCAAAAAGTCATGGAATAAAAACATTCTTATTTACAAGAAACACATTTGAGGCAGGTAGACACACAGAATAAAATCAAGGGGATGGAGTATAATCTTTTGGGTTTCAACTGAGATTTTTTTTAAAAAAGCATGATTAGCAATAATGATCTCAGATGAAGTGAAAGCAAAAACAGATGTGATTAAAAGATATAAGGAAAGTAATCCCATCTTGATAAAAGGCAGGATAGGCAATGAAGTAATAGCAGTACGTAACATATATGCACCAAATGGTATAGCCTCTAGATTTTAAAGGAGAAACTAAAGGAGTTTAAGAAGGAAATAGTAAAACTAGGACCTCAACCTTCTTCTATCAGACCTAGGTAAATCTAACAAAAAAAAAAACAACAAATAAAAAAGAAGTAAAGGAAGTGAATGAAATTTTAGAAAAGTTAGATTTAATAGATATCTGGAAAAAGTGAATAGGGATAAAAAAAGAATATACCTTTTTTACAGCAGTCCTTAGTACACACACACACACACACACACACACACACACACACACACACACACATACACACAATTAACCATTAACTAGGTCATAAAATCTTTGCAACCAAATGCAGAAAAGCAAAAATAATAAATACATCCTTCTTGGATCATAATGCAATACAATGTATTTAATAAGAGTGCATGGAAAGACAAATGAAAAATTAACTGGAAACTAGATAATCTGATTCTTCAAAATGGGTGCATAAAAAAAAACAACCCAAATCATAGAAACAATCACTGATTTTATAGAAGAAAATCATAATGAGACGACATACCAAAATTTATGGAATACAGCCAAAGCAGTACTCAGGGGAAAATTTATATCCCTGAATGCTTATGTCTGAAAAAGATCTGAAGGTATTAGTATGTTAAAAGCTCCAAAGAGTCAATAGAATGATGTGGCAGTCAAAAAAAGCTGATATAATCATGGGCTACATTGAAAGAGATATAATTTCAAGGAATAATGTGTTTATCTCTTCATACACTATCCTTATCAAACTATATCTAGAGTATGATGACAAAATTTAGGAAGATCATTGCTCATCTAGAGTGTCCAGATAACAAAAACTAGGATTGCAAGGAGCCGTGAATCCTTATGATATATGAATTAGTTGAGGGCATTAGGTATATTTAGACTGTAGAAGAGAAGACTCCAAGGGTACATGATAGCTATGTTCAATGACTTAAAAGGACCTCATGTGGAAGTGGGATAAGACATTTTCCATCTGGTTCCAGAGGCAGATTAGGAGCAAAAGGTAGAAGTTACAAAGGAGCAAATTTAGGCTTGATGCTAGGAAAAACTTCCTAAAAGAGATGTATCTAGTGGGAATGGGTGACCTTGGCAATACTTCTCTCTACATTGGAGACAGAGGTTGGATGACTATTTGTCAGGTATGTTATTATAGGGATTCCTTTTTAAAGAATGGATTGGGTGGGTACAGCTAGGTGACTCAATGGATTGAGAGCCAGGCCCAGAGACAGGAGGTCCTGGGTTCAAATCTAGATGCAGACACTTCCTAGCTGTGGGCAAATCACTTAACCCCAATTGCCTAGACCTTACCACTCTTCTACCTTGAAACCAATACACAGTATTAATTCTAAGACAGAAGGTAAGGTTCTTTTTTTTTTTTTTTAAAGAATGGATTGGGGAACAGCTAGATGGCTCAGTGAATTGAAAGTCAGGCCTAGAGATGGGCTTCAAATCTGACCTCAGATCTAGCTGTGTAACCTTGGGCAAGTCACTTAACTCTCATTGTCTAGCTCACACCAATCTTCTGCAAGGTAAAGGTTTAAAAAAATAGATTGAACCAGATGACCAAAGTCTATTCCAACTAAAACTAGGCATATCTGTGAAAATTTGTACTCTTTAACCCAAGTGATCTTGCCTATTTTACTTAAATATACTAGGGTGCTACCAAAGGCCAGAGCAGAGGGACATGGAAAAAACCTGTTAGTACACAAAAATTCATAGCAATTTTATTTATAATAAGGAAAAAATGAAAATAGCCTATTTGCTGAACAGTTGAGGAATTGGGGACATGATAAATTATGATCTATCAGTGTAATGGAATGCTATGACAAATATGAAGAAAACAAAGAAATGTAGAAAGATATATATATATATATGTACATATATATATATAAATGCTAAACAAATAAAGTAGAATCAGAATAGCATGTATATTGATTCCAACTGCATAGAAATAACATAGCAAAATATAGTTAACACATTGAAAAGCATTCAGAAGTGCATTAAAAGCAAATAAGATATTTTTTTGGAGACCTTGTATCAACATGTAATACCCCTTTTAAAAAATTGGAAATAGCTTAGATTTATGTTTTTGTGAATCCCATTTATATTTTGCTTTTTTCTTTCTGTGGGTTTTAAATAATAGTGGCTGTGAATAATAACTACAGTGGATCATAATCATAGTCATAATAATAGTAATGGATATTATCATCCCAAATTTCTTTGAGAACTGTGCATGGCTTCAAACTTTGCAGAGCATTGTTAAATAGAGTCATTTAATTTGATCAAATGTGAACAATGTTTGGGGTATAACATAGAATACAGAGTTAGACCCAATCCTGGACCAGCAAATACACTTCCTCTTTGGCAGAAATCCACCCCCTGGGGATGAGGGATATAAAGCAGGCATTAAGGGTATCTTCAAAGACAGCAGAAACTATAAGACTCCAAGAAGCACCAGGTTTTCATTGGTAGGAAAAGGAAAACACATGTCCAAAACAGCTTGAAGCCCTATGGGAATCTGAGCCAAATGGCACATTTCTGAGTCCCAATGGTCACCATAGTACCCTATTTGCCCCTTTTGTGAGGGAAAAAAGGCTTTTCTGTTCAGAAAATTTAGTGCTCTATGCCAGAAAACAACAACACACATTAGCATTTTGGAAACAATGCTAATATACAGTGTGAATAACTCTTTTGCATGAAGGGAGTGCCTCATTTCCCAATGGGATGGTCAGTGACATGAGATGGGAAGGAGATCTGGACCAGTTTGGCACTAGACCACTGACTAAAAGAGGTGGAATTATTATAGATAGAAAGGAGGGAATTGAGAAGAATGATAGAGCAGTAGCCTCAATCTCAGAAGACTTTGGTCTAGATCTAGGATTCTTCAAGGAATTTCCTAAATCACAAAATCTTAGGAGCTGGACCCAGAACAATCCAGAGGAACTTAGGGGAAAGAATGCTGTCCACATCCAGAGGAAATGTGGAAATGGAACTGCAATGGAAAAATATGTGATTGATCATGTAGTGCAATAGGGATATGATTAGGGTTTTGATGTTAAAGGATCATTCTGCTGCAGATATGAATAACATGGAAATAGGTTTTGAACAGTGATATATGTATAACCCAATGGAACTGCTTGTTGGATTCAGGAGGGGGAAGCAAAGGAGGAGTATCATGAATCATGAAACCATGGGAAAATATTCTAAAAAAAAGGGGGGAAATGAAAAAAAAAAGAGTTGGAAAGAATTCCATAGTCTATGGAAAGGGCTCCATAGACTAATCCCTATAAAAAAAACAGAATCTTATCTAAGAAATGGGCATCTAGCCTTTGCTTAGAGTCACCTCTGTTCTATCTTCTCCTCCATCCCTAAACACATACTTTTATTATTTTTTTTAAACCCTTACCTTCTGTCTTAGAACCAATGCTATGTAACAGCTAAAAGGCAGAAAAGTGCTAAGGGCTAGGCAATTGGGTGATTAAGTGACTTGTCATGGTCACAAAGTTAGGAAGTATCAGAGTCCAGATTCGAACCCAAGGTCTTACCTCTCCAAGTATGGCCCTGAGCTAACTAGCTACTCCCACATACTTTTATTGTAATGCAATGACCAAAAAGCTGTTTCTGGGGCTTGCACAAAATAAAACATATACATGCTTGGGGAAGGGGGTCTTGATAAAGAAAATTTATTAGAGGAATATAATCACCACATTCCACTTATGGGTGACTCTAATTGTTAGGAAGTTTCTCCTTCCATGAAGCCTAAATATACCTAACAAAAACAAAACAAGACTAATTCCTCTTCTTTCTGCTAGCTGCCATCTCTGTGTGAATATGGCTCTTCTATTTCCCCTAAACCTTTTCTCCAAGTGGATTTTCCCAGTTCCTTCAACTGATTCTTAAATGACACAGTTTTAAGGTCTCCTCCTCTAGATATTCTCCAGCTTTTTAATAGCTTTCCTAAAATGTGACTTATGGAAATAAACCATCCTTCAAGTGTGGTCTGACCAGAGCAGAGACCAAGGTATCACTTCCTAGATCCGGAACACTAGTCTCAGTTCAATTGTGTTCTTACCCACCTGAGTCTTCTTAAATCTAGTCTAGTGTTTCTGTCATTGGGGGATAGAGGTCATATTTCATAGGCCCAGAATTAAATAATGAATAAAAGCAGCATAAAAGGTGTAGCAATTGCCCCAATCTTTTAAAAAATTATCTAAAACTCTTATTTATTGTCTTAGTAATAGCTCTAAGAGAGAAAGGCAAGGACTAGGCAAACACGATTAAATGACTTGCACACGGTCACAAAGCTAGGAATTTGGAGCCAGTTTTGAAACCAGGTCTTTTCCACTTTCGGTCTGGCTCTATCCACTGTGCTACCTAGCTGGCCTCAAAATTGCTTCAATCTCAAAAAAAAAAAAGGAAAGAAAAGAAATTGCCTCAATTTTGAGGCAATGTGACCCTCTTAGCAAGGCAGAGACTGGGCTGCTAGGTCCTGGATGGAAGGAAAGCTGTGTCCCAAAGATCGACAAAAATGTGATCTTTAATTTTGACAAAAATATATCCAGGATAATGTTATGTAAAAGAAAACAGAGTGTTAAGAGTTAACTTTCACCTGGGTACAGAATTTATTTATTAGCACTCTGGTTTTACTTCAGTAAATAGGGAGGCAAGAGAAGAATCTATTCCTAAAAGAAATTTCCTAGAGTTTGTGCTGAATAGTTTTAGAGATCAAAGGCCAAAGAAAGATGGCCAAGCACCATTTCATACTCAAGACTGCTTTCAGCATGTTGAGTTTTGACAAATCGTACTGTATAACCTGGAGAGCAGGGGTGAGAGTAAATCTGTGCTAGCCATACAAAGGAAGCCAGTAACATTAGGGCAGTTTAATTGGGGTACCTTAAATGCAGAGCTGAATGTAACTTACAAGAGCCATGTCCTACTGCAAACAGATCCTTATATTTTGGATTCCTGCAAAAAAAAAAAGTTATAACATAAGAGGACAAAATTCAGATCCATTTTTTAAAAGTTTGAATTATATTTCAAACTTAGGTGGTTACATTCTATCCCACAAATTTATAAGGGAAATACTTATACTCTAGTGGAAAAGTAATGAAAAGCTATTTGCAAAAAAAGGAAACCCAAAGAATAAACACTTGAAAAATGTTCAATTTCACTAATAATTAAAGAATGCAGTCCAAACTCTATCAATCTGGAAAAAAAAAACAAAAGTCATTACAATAAAACTGGTGGGGCTTGGGAACATAAGTATTTCCATAAATGTGACTGGGGACACTGCTGATGGAATAGCAAGCCAGTGCAATCTTTATAGAGAGCAATTTGGTTATACACAGTAAGTGTCATAAAACCATATATACCCTTTGACCCAGTAACCCCATTACTGGAGAAACATTTCAAGGGAAAAAAAGGAAAGTTTAAAAACAAAAACCCTAGCTTTTGTCTCAGAATTGATATTCTGAGACAGAAGAGCAGGCAAGGCAATTGGGGTTAAATGATTTGCCCAGGGTCACAAAGCAAGGAAGTATCTGAGGACATTTTTGAACTTAGGTCCTTCCAATTCCAGACTTGGTGGGTCTATCCACTGTGGTACGTAGCTGCTCAAAGAGATTTATTTGTATGTGTTTATGAGACATTGCGAGTTTATAGCAGCATTATATATAAAAGTAAAAAATGAGTAACAATATAAAAAATCTAATAGTTGGGTTGTGGCTAAGCATTTATGGTACATAAATAATGCCATATTGAAATGAATATTTGAATGAATGAAAATGAAATGAAATGAAAACTGTACAAAAAAGCTTTACAAATTATATGAAATAATGTAAAGTGAAAAAGCAGAAATAATACTATTGTATCTACACTGACAAGCCATGTAAATTATGTATGCACATAAATGTATGCAAAATATGATCATTAAAAGGGTAAGTGTTTTAGAATGATTGATGAGTTATTATTGATTCTTATATATTTAGGTTTACTTTTTGTTATAAAATAAATAGGGGAAAATGCATCTAAGTGCATGGTGCCCAATAATGGAGCCAAACATTAAGAGTAAATCATTTTATTTCTCTGAATCTCAATGTTCTCCTCTGAAAATGGGAATGGTACTATACAGGGTTGTTGTGAAAAAATTAAACTTTAAAGCAGTATATAAATGTGAGCTAGTAACTGACAAAAAGGTCTCTGGGTAGGAATAAAGTCAGTACAAAACTGCAAAGTACTAACCATTTTCAATGAAAAGTCAACTTTACTGACCCTTCAGGGCTTCCTTTTTTATTTGAATGGAACTTGGAAACAAGGGAGTCAACTTATCTTCCAAGTCAATATCTATTTGGGGAAACACATTATACCATACCAAGGAGAGTAGCTGATGGGACAGTCTGAAGAAAGCAATTTCTAAATTCTTACAGTCTGAGTAGGCATTATTTCTCCCCTTTGAAGATTTTTTCAAATAGTTATTCCTTCTCCTCTTTCATGATGAATCTTAAACGAGTCTCTAAATTTATATATTTCATGCTTCTTCTTAGTCTCCCTAACTTACATCTTATGTTCATAGCTTTGCCCTAAGTGAATATTTAAATCTGGAGCTGAAAATAGCCAAGATGCTGAAACTGAATCAGGAGAAATTCAGTCTAAAGACATAATAGAATAAAAAGTTGGATTCTCTCCACATTCTGTAGCTAGGTAAGCCCAAGATTTAATGGGTTTGTACACCACCCTCCTCAAACACACTGTGAATATTTGAAAGCATTATTGTGTCTGTAGGGTTGTTAGAGGACAATAAAGTAGGACTACTATTTTGATTCCTAGTTTCATCTCTCAGGGCCACAACCATGATCCATGTCCCTACTCCTAGCCCTGAAAGGAAAGGGTTGTCAGAGGGAGAACTCTCCCACAAAGGCTACTTCTACTCAGCTTGTTGTATAGCTAGCTCCTAAGGACATTTTTTCTCCTCACCCCAGTGATGCCTTTAAACAGTCCCACATCAGGTCAGAAGACATTGTCTTCCTGTTGGATATTGTTGTTGTCCAGTAGTTTCATTCATGTCCAACTCTTTATGATCCCATTTGGGTTTTTCTTGGCAAAGATACTAGAGTAGTTTACCATTTCTTTCTCCTGCTCATTTTACAGATGAGGAAATTGAGGCAAATGGGTTCAAGTGACTTGCCCAGGGTCACACAGCTGGTAAGTATATGAAGCCAGATTTGAACTTGGGAAGATAAATCTTCCCGAATCCAGGTCCAGTATTCTACTTGTTATGCCACCTAGCTGCCCACTGAACATCAATATTGAAAGTACTTGGAGATGTGTAATATTCTCCATCTCAGATCTAAGCCTTTTCTAACTGAGTTTGGGTTCCATTGACAACTAGAGAACTTCATCCAGAGGACAAAGCCAACTGAGCATCCCCTGGTCTGTGAGCAGAAAAGCCCCCAGCCAGACCTCAGCCTCTGACAGTCAATCCTCTCGTTCCCATAGAGCTATCCAAGGTACTAAAAGTTTCACTCTGCCCTTTTTTTTTGGCTCAAAGCTTCTGACTCTAGGTGCCCTGAATTAAAAGTCATTCCTCCTGATTTTTGATGACCTCTGCTTGTCCTGGACCATGTCTAATTTGACTCCACCTATGATCCACGCTGCTCTTCTACCATGACCAGCCACCCAGTGCCTTGGTTTTACTTTTAACATGATGAGGATAAAACCAGTGAAATCTAATTTTTTTCCCCACCTCTCCACCCCCTTCATTCCACTCCCTTGAACCAACTGTATCTCCTCTCCTCTCCATTACCCTGGTAGATGATGCATAACATGTCCTTAGCCTTTCCTGAAAAGTTACAGATCACTGAAAATGTTGCTAGATGCAGGAGCCTAGTTATCCTTCACCACTGATTAGACATCTCTAGGGCCCTCTGGAAACTGATTTTCTAGTTCCTTTTATTCATAACATCAGTGCTTTCTTATCTTGGAAAACCTTCCTAACTCTAGCCTTGTGGGTGGAATTGACTATCAGAATCTAGTGAAAGTGGGTGTATGCTGCAGCAGAAAGCGGCCAGGACTGAGCATTAGGAGGCTATGGTTCTAGTCCTGGATCCCTAGTGAAATGCTTGTATGACCTTGGGCAAGCTTACTTGATCTCTCCTGGTCTCTATACGAGGTTAGATAAAATGAATTGGAGAGATCTCTTCTCGCCTGAATATTCTATGACAGTAAGTGGCCTTATCCTTCAGATGGTTCAGTGGGTATAGTACTGGACCTGCCATCCAGAAGACCTGAGGTCAAATCAGACCTCTGTTACTGACTCTGTGACCCCGGACAAGTCACTTAACTTGTGTCTGCTTCAGTTTCCCCAATCATAAAATGAGATCATCATCATAATAGGGCCTCCCTTAGAGGTCTGTTGTGAGGTGCATAGGAGATAATATTTGTAAACCACTTGGTACAGTGGGTGCTTCCATAATAGGTGCTTAATGAATGTTTGCTGCCTTCTCCTTCCCTCTCCTTCCTGCCCCTTCGCAACTGATCTGACATATCCATCAGTAACTGGCCTTTGGAGACATGATATTTCGAGCCAGACCTTGTACCTCTAGCCATTTATCAAGGTTTAAAAATAAATAAAGGATGTTATTCCAGGAAAGAAGTTAAAATAAGCTACATCTGAGATGATAACTATCCTCATTTGTTCCCCTTCATCTGCGTTATTTTACTAGCTGGAAAAATGTGTTTGCACGAAGAAGACAAATGTCCAATATAAACAGCCTTCCATGTCTGGACTGTTCTCTATGGTAACGCAGGATTGTCATTTCATACCTAGCCCTGCTTAAAGAAACAGGCGGCCTTTGGGGAGCACGGAGCACTTTGAGGGTGCAACCAACACACTTACCAGGAGAGGGCAGTCACGGCCAGGCGCTTTGCCTTATCGTATTGGAACTTCCAGAGAGGAAGCAAGGTGCCCTCCTGGTCCCGGTACTCATCGGCTGCATCTTCATAATACTTAAAATCTTAAGAAAAATAAAAAATTAAATCCAGAAGACATCTATTTTTCTGGGAAATCCAACCATAGATAAATCACAGAGTCAAAAGTAATAAAAATGGTCATTTAGGCTGAAGAATAGTTAACAAAATCCCTCGTTTTTGATGTCTTCTTCTGACCCAAATCTATATTTCATATCTATTTCACATCAGTTCTTATAAAATCCTAGGCAGACTCTCTTGTAGCTTTATGAGGGCACTAAGTATGTTTCGAAGTTCGGGAGCCACGGAACCTTTATGTGGGTAAGCCTGCGAGGGTTCTTGTGAATGGCAGGCAAATAGGTCTTTACACTTAAGAGGGGGAGGAGGGGTTTACTCCATAGGCAATGGGGCCCACTGACCACTTCTGAGCAGGATGTGGCATGACAATCTTTATGCATAAATCAGAGTGTGCTAGCAGGTGCTATGTAGGATGGTCTGGGGCAGGGGAGAGAAGAGATACAGGAAGACCTATTAGAGAAAGAAAAGTCAACCTTGGAGAGTACTGGGGTAAAAGGCACAGGTTTCAAAGTGAGAGTCATCCTGGAAGATGTGGGCAAGCCAGGCTTTCCCACCAACTAGCTCAAAGACCTTCATGAAAAAGAAGAGGTTCGGCTAGATTGTCATTTCCCTAATGAATTTGTCCACAAAATATATTTGACATCAAGTCATAGTGATGAAATCTATAAATGTTAGTCTGACAAATAGGGTCTGGGGCATATGGAATAGCCCTTAGACAAAGGGGGCTTAGGAATATTTCAGAGAAATTCAGAGGAAATGATGTCTATTTTCAACCCTCAAAAGTTGCCAACCAAGTGTTAAATACATAATGTATAGGCATACTTTCAAACTTAATATTTTAGGGAGAAGAAATCACTAGCATTAGCATTTTCCCATGCAACTCCTATTTAATTGCTTGGAAAACCCTGCCAGGATGCAAGAGAACACAATCTGGGCAATGGAAGGCTAGATTATTTCAAAAGATACTTCCAATTCTAAAATTCTATCATTGTATGATTAATATTTTAACAGAAAATTATGATTTTTCCTTTGAATGGGATTTTTAAGAGATCTGCTACCATATGTGTTCTTTTATCATACTTCAGGTCATCATTTATTTTAATGTAGGAGTATCCAATTTTATAATGACAATCATGAGTAAAACAGTATTCATTATATATAAATTTACTTTATAGGCAATTTTTTCCTACTATAGTTACCCCATACATTGTGGACTTTTCATATTGATTGGAAATCCACAAATGAAACCTGAAGTCATAGTTTTAAAGAGATTTTTGGAGAAATGAAATGGTGAACTTCTTGGGTACTAATTCTAGGGTATGATCACTATCACCTCATTCCTCCCAGAATTGGCTTCATGGGGATGTTTCTCTTGAACAAGGAACTGTAATGTCCCACCAATTGGCTAATAAGGTAAGTCAAAACATCCAGATTCTTTCTTTTTTTTCCCCCAAATCCTTTCCCCTTCACAAAATCACTGGAGTAAATCCAGTTTGGCCAGGTCCCAAATCAAAGAAATACAAATGAGAAATAGATAGGCTAATGTTTATGTAAGCACCAATTCCTGGGAAAAAAAATGACTCCCTTAAGAAAGATATGGGTATTCTGGAGAGGAGGTCAAAAGCTTGAGAATGGTGATTCTGGGAGTTGGAAAGAGAAGAATGTGAAAGAGCTTAAGGCTTTGAGAGTATTTATGAGGTCAGAAAGAGATAATGATACTAATTAAGACAATTCACATTTTAAACATATAAAAGTATGTGTCATATCTTGCTTAAAGTGCTTTGCATATATCCTCCTATCTGATCTTCATAACAATCCTTTAAAGTAGTTGGCATAAGTATTATTATGTCCATCTTTTAAAGCTCAGGGAAGGTAAATACGTGGCCCAAGGTTACACAATCATAGAGTTGGGTCACTTACAACTCTCAGGTCTTTTGTTGCAAGTTGTGTCCTTTCCACAAATATAATGTTGTGAATAGTATGCAGTGGGATTGCAAAGTAGCTGCTGCAGTTCAGGGATTCACTGGGCAGAACTCAGGAATGTTGGTAAAACAGGACCAGAGGGGCTTTGAGTTTTACCATGAAACTGAAGAGTAGTTTGCTACCTAGGCATGAAGGATATACTAGCCACTATGCCAAGTACTGGAGGGACAAATGCTAGCAAAGAAAATAGTCCCTGCCCTCAAGGAGCTTATATTTTATGGAAGAGCCTTGTTTCCCTTGAGCTGTGAGATCTAAGAAAAGGGTTGTATACTATAATGGCAAAAGGTTTGGATTTGTAGTCAGAAGGCAAGGTCCTAGTCCCATTAGTTTGTTGAGTGACTGGAAAAATCACTTTGCTTTGCTTGACTTTAGCTAAATCATCTATCAAACAAGTCATTAGATTAGATAATATCAAAGGGCCTCTACTATATCCTGAGAAGTAATTTGAGAAGAAGGAAATAAAGATGAAATAGCATGGGAACCCGAGGAAGCAAGGGGCAAGAAGAGCTGGCTAATTTGTGGGTGAAATAGGGAAGGCCCAGAAGAGATCTTAGCAAAGGATTCAACCACAGTAATTTACCAAATATTTATAAAACACCTATGTGCTAGGCATGGCTAGGGGAGCCAGAAAGTTTAGAAAAGATATAGTCCCTGTTTTCCTAGAACTTCACAGTCTAGTATAACTAGAATATAAAATGACTATAATACATGATACATAAGAAGTGAAGTAGAGAAGGTACAAAACAAAATACAACATAATATTCAAGGGGGAAAGCTATTATAATGGGGTAGTGTGTGTGAAAGAAGACTTCATTGAAGAGACATTCGATTTGGGTTCTTAAAGAGGCAGAAATTCAAAAGGTGAAAAGAGGGAGTCAAGACATTTCAAACATCAGGAACTTCACCAGGAAAAATCCTGAGATGGAGAAGCACAGGTGTTTAGGGGAAACAGGTAGAGCAGTTCACTTTACCAGGGCATCAATTACGATTATATCAGCTTGGAAATGTTAGAGAGGCATCAGACTGTGAAGGCAAAAGGGTCTGAATTCTACTCCAGAGGCAATGGGAACCACTGACATTTCTGAGCAGGAGAAGCATGACAAGCACCACACATGAATGAAACATACTACTGGTTGTGGATTGGGACAAGGAAGAGAACAGATGCAGGAAGACCTATTAGGAGACCAAGAAACTGAACAGAGAAATTTGAAGTTGTGCCCCCTGTAAATGATTTTATTTTTATTTGTTCTGCATCAGTTAGTTTCCCTCAAATTGTGGTAATTCTAGTTGGTGATTATGTCAGGGAAGATGACACTGCAGAGCCTTAATCTTGAAGTCGGAGCATCTAAATCACCTATCACTTCCCTGATCCTATCCATCCCTTAAGGGATGGCAGCAGAGTTATCCTAAACAGCCCCAAAATTGGCTGGGAATCTAGGGAGAATGGCTTCATATTACTTCATGGTGGATGGAGAGGAGCAGTGACATAGACCAGGGACTAGGAAGCCAGGTGTTTTGGAGATACGGCTCTGATGTGATAAGGTAGCTCGTTTTGCTTTCTTCAATTGGTGCTTAGTCATTTTACAATTCAATGTTTTGTTTATCTTATAGATAACTTTTTGTACTTAGTGGTTTGCCTATTTTCTCCTTTATTGGACTGTAAGCTCCTGGAGGACAGAAACTGTCCTTTTTTTTTTTTTTTTTTTGCATCTCTACCTCTTATCACAGTGCTTGGAACATTTTGTTCAGGTTTTTGTTTTGTTTTGTTTTGTTTTTTTTTACTCTTTGTGATCCCATTTTGGGTTTTGCCAGCAAAAATACTAGAATTTGGCTTGCCATTCCTTCTCTAGCTCATTTTGTGGTTGAGGAAACTGAGGCAAATGGGGTTAAGTTACTTGCCCAGAGTCACACATAGTAAGTGTCTGAGGCTGTATTTGACCTCAAGTCTTCCTGACTCCAAAGACAGTGAGAATTTATATGCTGGGATCTTGGAGCACTGTCTTGCCTGGGTTATTCTTTCCTAAGAGCTGACCAGCAGCAATAGGAAACTGTCTCAGGCTAGTTATAAGCAAGTCTGGTAACATGATAGGAGTCCTAAATGTGAATAAGGAGAGGGTTTGACTCCACTGGGAACAGCCTAAATCACATTGGATATTAAAGAGACCTTGGACATAAGCAAAACCCATGTTGTATAAAATGTAGAGTTGGGGATAAGGGAAAGGATACACCAATGTGGCTCCTGAGAAGAAGAAATTTTGCCACATATACAAAACTGTCCAATTATAGAACTGTAAATGTGGAAGAAGATGGAGTATATTACTTTATTGAAGAGTCAAGAGGCAAAATATCTCAATAGAGAAGTTGAAAAAAAGTCAGAAGAAAGACACATGAGACAACTAGTTTTTCAATGATTGCAGGACCTTGTGGGTAGATGAATAGTAAACAAAGTTGGATTCCAAAACCAACTCAAGAATACAAGGAAAGCCAGTAGAGCTATGGAATAGAAAAGATGGAAAGATGGAAGGGAAAAATTAGTGATGGTTGCAGACACATGAGGATGTTTCTACCTGGTTCATCCCTCATAGAATCCTTCCATTTGTGAGCTGCCCTGGGCTATGTTTCATCACATGCCTCATTTGCTTTATCTGTTAAGTGGGGATAATAATACCGGCCCCACCTACTTTATAGAGTGTTATAAAGATAATAGGGAGAAAACAGATGTATAAGCACTTCTGTTATAGTTCCCAGACACTTAGCTTGTAAGCCTTGCCTTATGAGATCTCAGATAGAGGTTAAAAACAGTTGCATTGCCTCATAAGGAGTCATGGGAATTTAAGCCAGCTGCATGGTACTAGGAAAGAAATGAGAAAACAGGAAAGAACTGGGATCCAGCCCGATTTTTCTGTCTCCTTACAAGATGGCCAAGACAGATTCTGGTATACTCTAAGGCTGAAATGGCTGTCCCACCCTTGTGGAGTTAAATGCCTCATTTTGTTTTCTTTCTCGTGTAACTTTGGTATCAGTGACAAGACAGGCAGAGAAGAACCTTAGTATCTCTCTTTCAATCAGCATCAGGTTTCATTCGAGGTCTCTGACTTCTTTCTGGCTACAATCAACCTATGTAGAGAAGGGCCACCCACATCCAGAAGGCAAGATGAAATGGACTAGAGAGAAGACCATTCCTGACTGTACTACAATCCAAATTTAGCCTTATGTTGTTAGTGATGTTCTGGACTCTGCCCACAATCCCTTCTAGTTCTTCTCTGTCTTAATCAGCCTGTGACTTTGTCTCCTTCCTGATTTGGACCTCTAAAATATGTAAAATTTCTAATCCATCTAGATCAGTATTATCCTATTGCTGCTATTGACACAAATTAAGCATGGCTAATATTAAGGGTGTTTCTAAGATTCTCCTTATTTTTTTTTTTTTTGGTCATAGTTAATTCACCATCACTTCCCATAAATTCATAGTTTTTCCAAGTCAAAAGACAAAATATTATTATTGTGGGTTATCGTTGCACTCATCATAATTATCATGATCATATTTTGAGTGAAAACTGTCAGGTCACTGGATAAACTTGTTGAACACCAGTGAGGCCAGGGGTTGATTTTTGAACTTAAATAACCGACAAGATAAAGAAGAACCATCTGGCATGACATGAATAATTAATCTCTTTTGGCCACCACATTCTAATCTTAGAAGGCAGAAGGTAAGAGTGGGCTACTGGGCATATATAGACCATACTTGATAGTTTGTAGTGTACAAGTGGAAGGGTAGCTTTTAATCAAAAGTGAAGATACAACAATAGCATAGAATTTGTAAGGAGTTGGTTGCTTTAAATAAATCAGACACAAAGATACAGGAAACACCAAACATGATACTATAAATATAGTCTGTCCTATCGGTGGGGGTCATCATCTCTGTTGTTTTATATTCTATAGGGAATAAATAGATCTATGGCTCCATTTATATGGAGACTCTTTGGTGAGGAAGCTTCCTCTAAAACTATATATATATATATATATATAAAACACTAAACCATACATAAGGAATCTTGTGGGCTACATATTGACTTAATTTTCAAATGTAATATTTTCTATATTTTATTGTATTTTTATTTATTTTGTTAAATATTTCTCAATTGCATTAAAAAAACCCTTAAGTATCTGAGGTCACATTTTAACCCAGGACCTCCCAACTCCAGGCCCGGCTCTCTAGCCACTGAGCTCCTTTGCTGTCTGCTCCCAAATTACAGCTTAATCTGCAGGCCTGCAGTTGGGAGTGCTGAAGACTGTGAAAGGAGTCTAATGCACTGAGAGTTTGATTTGTCCACGGTCGTACAACCAGTATGTGTCAGAGGCAGGATTCTATTCCAAATCTTCCTTACACCAAAGCTGGCTCTCCATCCATTATGCTATGATGCCTCTCTGCATTCCATGAATGCAGTCCAAGATGAAATTCACATATTCATAGTCATATCACTATGCTGATTTCTATTAAACTTGTAGCCATCTAAAAATCACCAGATCTTTTTTCATCTGACAGCTATCAGGTCCTCTTCATTTTATCCTTATTTACCTGAGTTTTGTTTTTTTAACCTAAACACAAGATTTTCCAATTATATGCTCTATTTCATTTGGTTGATCACCCCAACTTTGTTAGATCACTTAGAATTCTGAGTCAGTGATTCATCATATTAGCTCTCAGTAAGTATATTGGCTTTTATCACTTGAAAATTTGATTATGTCTTTTACCATCATATAAGTTACTGATTAAAAAAATATTGATTCAGAGAGGGCCAAGAATGAAATCCATGGCTGACATGCATTAGTCAATATTCTTTTGATATGGTTTTGCCACTAGACATAAATCTACCTAAGTACCCTATCACCTTGGCCCCATATTCCTCAGAATTATGGAATTTCAGAGCCAAAGAGGGCCTAAGAGGGCCACAAAGTATCAAGACAAACTCTCAAATACCTTGCTGAAACCAAGATACATAATATATATGGCATGCCCCTAGTTTCCAGTCTAGTACAAAAGAAAATACAATTACTTTGTTATGACTTGTTCTTAGTGAAAATATGCTTTTGCCTAGAGACTAATTTTTTTCCCACAGTGCTTGCAAAACTATCTTGTGATTTGTTCTAGAATTTGTTGAGAATTAATCCCAAGCTTATTGGTTTATAGTTTTTGTAATTTACCCTTTCCTCCTTTTCTTAATATTTGTCTATATGATTGCTCAGAGATGATCAATTTTAGTTTTGCGATTATATTTGTAAATTCTTTCATTATTTCTATTTAGATTTAACTCTAAACCTGGAGACCTGAACCCATTCAAAGCAACTACGTGTTCTTTTTCTGCTTCATCTCTTTTGAGCTTCAATATCCTTTTAACCAAATTTGTTTTAATGATTGTAGTCTAAAAATCACTCTCCTTTACAGAGAAAATTGAAGCAAAATCAAACCCGAATAGTTATTTATTTTCTCTGTTGTCATCTTTTAACATATTATTTCTCCAAGCAGGAAGACTATATCTTTTATTCACTGTTCTCCTAACATAACTAGAAATATTTCCTTTATTTTGTCTTCTGCCTATTTTACAAGTCTTTATTCATTCTGTGCCTTTACTGATACCATTGTTATAAATTCATGCTTCTCCTTAGTATGTCTCCTTGCTTAGGTATTCTTGTTTCTAGTAGATATCCTTTTAAAATCTCAGTTCAAAGAAAAGCTCCCTGTGTAGTCGCATTTGTATCTTTCTCCCTTTCTGGAGTTTGGCCTACTTTTCCCACTGAATATTTAGGAAGCTGTTTTCCTAAAGTCAAGCATACATACATATATGACTATGCCCTGTTTTATTATGCTTTGCTATTGTGAAATCTATGGGACAATACCATCACTTTCTAGCAACTAAATCTTTTCTGTTGGTTAGAATTAAGTCAAAACTAGCAGTTCCTCTCATCATTTCTTCTACCTTTTAAGCAATAAAACTAGCAAAAAGACAGGACAAGAACGTAGCCTTTCTGCTTTAAAAGAAGATTTTAGCAAGTGTCCAAATAGTTGAAATCTCCCTATCATTACTATATTTTGCTTTTGTGTCAGATTTGTGATGTGTATTATTATAAGAGCCTCACCTAGAAAAATGTAATCCACTTTCAGAGTGAGAACTGATGAACTGAATGAGATTAGTTTGAAGCATATTTTCTTTTACTTTCTTTTTCTTGATTTTTTTTCTTTTAAAACATGGATAATGTGGAAATATGTTTTGTGTGACTTCCTATGTGTAATGGGTATCATATTTCTTGCCTTCTCAATGTGAGGAGGATGGGTTGGAAGAGGAGACTTCAGAATTGAAAATAAAAATGCTTTTAGAATAAAATCAAATTTAAAAATAATTAAATAAAAGCATAACCCTTTACCTTTCTCTGACTATGTGATCTGTTACATTTCTACAAACATGTGCATTGCAGTGTTTGACAACATTCTCCCTTTAAGAAACAGGCACATTTGGTACATACAAGCTCAGCCCAAAAACATGTGCTATGCCATGGCATATACTGAATGTTCTGAAATGGCCCCTGGATTCATTGGTTGGTTTTGGCTCTTGTCACTGTTCTGTCTCTCTTCCCTCCTCAAAAGTGATGCATTTTTGATACATAATCTGGCTTGATACTCCCTACAAAGTCCCCTTTATTTGGGACTTCTTTGCCAATTACTATTCCTTCTTTATCCATTACTGTTCCTCCCCCTTCCATCTGCTTCCTGCCTTGAGTAGTAGAGATAGCTGTTCTAGTATCCTAACACTATTGCAACTACAGGCATACTTTAGAAATAATGTGTGTTCGGTTCCAGACCACAACAATAAAGTGAATATCACAGTGAAGCAAATCACGCTAATCTTTTGGTTTCCCAATGAATATAAAAGTTATGTTTATGCCACATTGTACTCTATTAAATGTGAAAAAAATCAGACAAAATCATGTTGAAAAAACCTCTGACCTTAATTGAAAAAAAAAAACTTTATTGCTAAAAATTGCTAACCATCATCTGAGCCTTCAGTGAATTATAACCTTTTTTGTTGGTAGAGGATCTTGCCTTGATGTCGATGGCTGCTGACTGATAAGAGTTAGAGGTTGCTGCCGGTTGGGGTGACCATGGCAATTTATTAAAATGAGACAACAATGAAATTTGCAGCATTGACTGACTTTTCCTTTCACTTAAACACTTAAGAGGCCATTGTAGGGTTATTAGTTAGCCAATTTCAATATTGTGTGTCTTAGGGAATAGGGAAGCCACCTCTCAAGGAGATGGGAAATGCTGGTCTCTGGAACAGTCAGAACACGCACACACGAACAACATTTATTAAATTTGTTGTCTTATATGGGTGTAGTTTGTGGTGCTCCAAAACAATTACAATTGTAACATCAAAGATCACTGATCATAGAACACTGTAACAGAAATAATAATAATGAAAAAGTTTGAAATTTGCAAGAATTACCAAAAGGTGACAGAGACATGCTGTGAGCACATGCTATTGGGAAAATGATACCAATATACTTGCTCAATGCAGAATTGTCATAACCTTTTGATTTATTTTTTTAAAGCAATATCTGTGAAGAGCAAAATGTGCTTGTATTACCTCCATATGTGGGTGATCAATTCTCTTTCTCTAATCTTTTATGCTTATGAAAATACTCTCCATCATACTTCTACTCTAAGGTTTGAGAATTTTCATACAACAAATACCCCTTATTAACCTACACTTCCGCTTCTCTATCTTGTAGCATCAGTTAGGTTTCTTTGGAATCAGACATGCTTACTCTCCCATTCATTCCTATGTTATAACCATGAGATGAGAGATGATGAACTGTATTGGAGAGAACACTAGGGTTCAAGGCAAGAGACCAGTCTTATATCATTTGTTATCCTCTATGATAATATTCTTGTATTTGTATCCTTTGTGGTGATAAACAGACATCTAAGATCATAAGCATTGCCTGTAACTCTCTTCCTTGTTATCACCTCTGGATAACTAGGAGCCTTCTTCTCTGTTCTCTTCTATATCACACATGTTAACTTCCATAAGCATCTGGTTTTACTGTTCATCTCCACGTTTTTCTATCTTCCCTTTCATTCCAATTCAAAGCCCTCTTAATTAGGTCCTACTAAATGTGTTCTTTCAAACTTTTATGAGACACACTGCTTCTTGCCAGTAGTTCATTGTCCTAGTATAAGTCATGGTCCATAAAATCAGACCCTGTTCTTTTACATCATCTTTATAGCCATTTTCTTCCCATAGCTTCCTTTCTCTTCCAAAGTCACAACCTTCAAGTGGTAAAAAGAGAGAAAATGTCACTTGTACTCTCCCAATATTTTAGTTTCCAGGACTTAGAAGTTAATAGATTCTATTTTCCTTCAGACTCTAACACAGGGCTTCTGAACACATTGAAAGAAATACGTATCCTGTTAAATAATCCTAAGAACCAGAGGCAGTAGCAAGTGTATAATAATAATAAAGAATCACCATGCTCTATCCCAGGAATCAAAGAGAGTAACTGAGACTAATCCAGATATTCAAAACAGCAATCCAGAGGGAATAGATAGATCTAGAGGCTTCTGAGTTCCAGAACAAAAAGTTCAAAGTGGGGGAGGGAAGGGGAGAAATCTGCACAAAACAAGTACAGAGGACAGAGAGACTGAATGAAGATTACTACAATTATCCCTCACTATACTGTGGTTCACTTATTGTGGCTTCACTATATCCTGGTTTTTGAAAATATGTATATCTAATTCTGTATCATGAAGTTACACTTATCGTGGCACACTATTGGCTGATGGAATAAAAAGTGACCAATCACAGTGCTGTGTTCTATATCCTGGATGCTGATTGGCTCATGACTATAGGTTAATAAGAGTATGGGAATGGTTTATAGGGGGAGTGGAAAGGGTTTGTGAAGCCTTAAAGTATAAATAATAAAATAAATGCAACACCCTACTTCCCGGATTTTCACCTATGGGGGTTTCTAGAACGTAACTCCTGCAATAGGTGAGGGATCACTGTACTTCCTGTCTATGTAAAGCCAATTCCAAATACTATCTTTAGAGTCACTCCTACAGCTTTACTCCACCTCCAAGTGGAGAGAATACTTGGAGAAAGAATTGTCTCAAGAAAACTCCTGCTATAAAGCTAAATGTTGTCTTAAAAGAGACTGCAGTTTCATTTTCCTCTCACTGGCATATTTCCCTCAAATACCCTAACTTCCCAGTTTTCAATCTACTGACCTCCTATGGCCTCCTCCTCCATTCTACCTTATCATATCCAAGAACTCCAAAATTTATCTGATCAGAATTTTCTTCTTTACATTTCTGCCTATGCTTTATGCCTTTTAAAATTACTTTTTGTCCTCACTAAGACTTCTATTCCTTCTCTCCTTTCTTGGATTGGTCTTAGACCATAAGTACTGCTCAGACTGTAATTTCCTTCCCAATCACAACACTTTGTGAACCAGATCAACTTTTTACTAACTGCTAGTCTCCAATCCCATGCTCCCTTTTACTATTGCCAATTGTGCCTCACCAAATCTCAGCCTAGGTTTATTCCTACCACCTACTTCCTTTGACTCTTACTAACATCCTGTCAAACAGAACTAGTGGAGACAGAAAAACCATGTTGACATGGTTCACTGCAACTTTATGCCAGCTAATCTCAACTATGTCTTTATTATATCAAGTCAATCCTACTATGCCTCCCTAATTTTCCTGTCTTATTGGATACGAACAACTATTCTAAAACTTTCTTTCTCTCATGTCTTTTATGATACTCCCTTCTTATAGTCTTATGGTTGATAACTCTTGTCTTTCACTGAAAAAAAGAAACTGAGGCTGTTCACCAAGGGCTCCTTTTCTCTACTTGCTCATTTCACTCCCCTCTCCCCATTCTACCCCTTTTCACTCTAGTCTCTGACAAAGAAGTGAACATTCTGCATACGAAGGTCACCCTCTTTAAATGTAACCTCAAATCCCCTCCCCTCCTGTCTTCTTTAGCAGACTGTCCCTATAATCATCTCTATTCTTTCTAATCATGACAATCTCCTTATCTGCTTGTTTATTCCCCATGCCTATAAATCTTCTTTATATTAAAAAAATTCTCACCTTATCATACTGTGCCTGCCAGCTATCATTTTGTTTTCTCATCTCCCCTTTTCAGAAGGCTTGAAAAAGCCATCTACATTTGTTGCTTTTATTTCCTTTCTTTTAAACCCTCTGAAATCTGGCTTTTAATCTCACAATTCAGATAGAACTACACTCTCCAAAGTTACCAGTGATCTCTTAATTGCTAAATCTAATGGCTCTCTTCCAATCCTCATCCTTCTTGACCTCTATGCAGTGTCTGACACTGGTGACTTCTTTCTCCTCCTGGATATTCTCTCCTCCCTAAGATTTTGTGACTGCTCTCCTTGGCTTCTCCTCCTATATATCTGATCCCAACTTCTCAGTCTTTTTTGTGGGTTCATTTATGTCCTACATACTGGCTGTGGAGGTCCCCCAAGCCTTGATCTTAGGCTGTATTCTCTCTATATTCTCTTACTTGGTGATCTCATCAGTTCCTATATGTTCGATTATCATCTCCATACATATGATTTCAATATTTATTCAGCCCTAAATAATCTCTCTCCCGAGCACTAGTCCTACCATCACCAATTAGATAATTTGAACTGTATATCCCATAAGCATCTCAAACTCAACATGTCCAAACAGATATCAATAGCTTATCCTTCTGCCACCATTAACAACCTGTCCCCTTTCCAAACTTCTCTATAACTGTTGAGGTCGCTACTATCCTTCTAGTAGAGTCATCATTTCAGAATCATCTTTGATTCATTTTTTTTCCTGACACTTTTAAATTTAATTTGAATTGTTAAAACTTACTTCTGGGCAATCAACACAACATATATCACCTTATGTTGTCTTGGAGTCATAGATATTTACTCTGAAAATTAAACAATGGGGTTTGAGCCCCTTCCAGTACACCTCTGATTGTGGCCGATGGCATGGCCTTGACTCTCTTCTTTTGCTCATCTAACACATTGGTTGCCAAATCTTGTAAATTCTTTTTTCTATAACAGCTCTCAAATAAAGTCCCTTCTTACCAGTCCCACAACTATCATTTCAGCTCAGGCCCTTACCATCTCATCTAGACTATTGCAGTAGCTTCCTAATTAGACTTCCTACCTCAAGTCTCTACCCAGATCAATTCATTCTCTTCCCAAAGCTGTCAACGTGATTTTCCTAAAGTCCAACTATGTAATACCCACCTCTAGCCCTTAATTCAATAAACTTCAAAGACTCTATTACTTCTGGGATAAAATAAAAATTCTTTAGTATGACACCATCAAGCTTTTCACATCCTGGCTCTTTATCTTGATGATCTTTTAACACATTATTTCTCTCCATACACTGTATTGTTTATCCTTACTAGCCATCTCCTGTCTTTGTACCTTTCTACTGGATGTCAATAATACTTGGAATTTCTTCCCACCCTAAACTAACTTCAAATTTCTGGCTTCCTTAAAGACTGTTCACATTTCCTCCCAGTCAATATTCCCTTCCTATCTCAGGCTACCTTTCCTGTACTTTATATTATGCACCAGTTTATGTATGGACCATCTACCCTTTTGGGATGTCAGCTTCTTGAGGGCATGGACTCATTTTTAAAAATTGTCTTTGTAAACTTCAGTACTTATTACAGAACCTGGCACATAGTTGTTATTAAAGGCTTGTTAATTAATTGATGTCAACTGGGATTTCTTGACCATATTAGCAAATTGTGGCCTGAGTCAAAAGGCATGGGTCCATCTGACTTGGGGTGGGGTTGGCAGAAGATGATGGAGCTGGGAATATGGCCCTTATGGGAGAAGGACTCCAGAATAATATGGTTCCCATCCCTACACAAAGTCTACCATATGTGGTGACATGGGACTAGATGCCAGCCCATTATCCTCAGTGTCTTCTGTACAAGAGATAACAATTCCCACCTTCCTTCCTGCTGTGCCCTCATCTTTCTTTTCCACTTACCTTAAATCCTCTCTGTATTTCATAAGTCTTCCTATAAAGCCTTCCCTGACTATTGTCGCCCCTCCAGTAATCAAAGTCTTCCTTTACCTCTTCTAGTATTTACTATTTAAAACACAATTCTTGGCACTCACATAGTCTTCTACTGTTATGTGTCATGTGTGTTAGCTTTATCTCCCCAAAGAGTGGGTAAAATTTCACATGTAATAAAGCCACATCATAGTTTACCACCCCACCCCCTTTTCCCAAGAGCAAGAAAAGACATTCAATATATATTTGCTGGGTAGAAGAGATGCACTAATTTTTGCTTTTTCTGTTTCTCTCACTTATATCACACATGAGTGTGTAGCAACCTAAGTCTAGAGTGGGAAGAACCTTTAAAAAGCTAAAGAAAAAATACGGGCTATTTGATTGATTACATAGTGAGGGATTCATCTTGAGTCATGTCAGAAATCCTGAAGCATGACTGCCTTTTTAAAATTACCACATTTAGGGAAGAAGGATAATTTCCAGTACTTCTATTTTCTCCTTCTTTATAATTACAAATCCTCTAAAAAAAACTTATTCAATTAAACAAAATTAAACTTTAAAGCAATTTGATGTGACTTGTTTTCTTTTAAATGAAGATGGCTCATAGATGTCCATTTTTTTTTCTCACTGACATTAATTAGAATTTGAGTTGTTCACTAGGGTGATTGCAGTGCTTGGGGTTCAGAAAGTTAGGCTGTGTGGATAACTAATTCATTAATAGCGGCCTTTTAATTCTGTAGTTCTGAAAAGCATTCAAGGTCATTTTTCAGCCTGAATAATAAAGAGGGGCTCTATTTGGCTACTTTCCCTAGCAATCTTGCTTTTTTGCTCTCCCAGGGATGAATGACGATCACCCAAGGTACCAAGGGGGTGGCCACAGTTGTGAAAAAATAATGAACAATATGTTAACTGAAGAGAACAGATCAGTAACTGAGGTGCTGCTGAATCTGGAAGGCCCTGAAACTGAGGAAGGAGTTTGTGTCATGTTCTCTAACATGACATGAACTCTTCAGTTTGAGGGCTGGATCTGCAGGATGGGTCATATTATGTTATCACCTCTCAGATCCCTTATTAAGTTCTGGTCTAGACATTAATGCAATAGTTCTCAACCTAGGATCTGTGATCTTGTTTCATTTTAAAAATAATTTAATAATTGTATTTCAGTAGTATTTTATTTTATGCATTTAAAAACATCATTCTGAGAAGGGATCCAGAGGCTTCACTAGACTACCTATGGAGACCAGGACATACAGAAAAAAATTAAGATCTAGTCTGGTAGAGCAATGGACTGCATACTCTCTCATAGCTTTGCCTCAGGCTTTCCTGACTGGCTTCCCTGGAGCCCAGACCTTGCATGATAACAGTGAGGGCAACTAAATGAAAAATGTAGACTGACAGAGCCAAGCCCCTGAAGTCTTCTAGAAGTCTTACTTTGCATAAAAATCACCATCTCTATCATTATGATTCTAACAAAGCACTTTAAGATATCCAAAGAGCCACCACTTGAAGAATTCCAGTATCCGGGAACTCAAACAATTTGCAAAATTGGTCCATTCTACTTTTGAAAATCTCTAATTGCGAGGGAGTTTTCCCTGTCATCAAATCCCCATTTTCTTTTCTGTAACTTCCAGTTGGTTCTGTCCTCTGAGGCCAGATTAAATAACAATAATGATGATGCACATTTATATTGCACTTTAAAGTACTCAGCTTGCTTTCCTCAGAACCACCTTATGAGGAAGGTAACACAAATAGTATATTTCCCATTTTACAGATGAGTAAACTAGGGTGCTAGGTTAAGAGGTTAAGATTTCTGATCGCATAACTGCTAAATTCAGTGCTCCATCTATTTCACAATATTTTTTCTGAATTTTGATCTTTCTTCTACATGTCAACTCATCAGACACCTGAAGACTTCCTCTCCCCCATTTTCCCTTACCTGCCCAAGTCTTTTTTTTTTTAGACTAAATAATCTCAGTTCTTCCCCTAATCCCTACATGTTACTGTTTCCAGATATCTCACTGTCTTGGTCATTTTCCTTTTTAATAGGCTTTAGTTTGTCAATGTCCTTTCTAAAATGTGAATTGAACAAAAATAGCATCTGAAATTAAAAAAAACAAGCAATTTGTTAACAATATGATCAATGACTAAAGATTATTGAGGGAAATTATGAAAAGAAGTAGAGATGATATAAAACAACAATCATAAAAAACATCTGGGATTGGTTAAAGAATTGAGAGATAGATCAGTGGAAGATTAGGAAATAATAGAACTCAATAACCTAGTGTTTGACAAAGTAGACCTAATTATCCACACAAAAACCCCCAACAATACCCTTTTTAGTAAAACAAAACAAAACAAAATCTTCTGGGGAAACCTAGAAAGCAATCTGGCAGAAATTTAGGCTTAGAGCAGCACTTTATACAGTCTTTAATCTCAAAGATCATTAAAAATTAGGGAGAAACAGATCATATAGCTAAGGGTAGGAGATGTATTCATAACCAAACAAAAAATAAAGACAATTACCAAAGAAAAAATACAGTTGTCCCTCAACATTGATCAGAGTTCAGGGTATAGGATCCCTGAAAATGTATGTAAAGAACACAAAAAAATTAGTAAGTCATGAATGCATAAATACCGTATAATGTTTTCATCTTTTATCATTTACTACTATAAGTATGCATATATAAATTTGTTATAAATGGTTAAATTTTGTTTATCTCTAATGTCTCTAGGTTCCACCCTAAATTGCTTTTGATAAGTCTGATTATTATGTAAAACAATACATTGTACCCCTAAAAAAGTTGCTGTTTCTATGTGAGATAGATTAGTACCTCCATACTATGCAGTATACAAAGCTACTGCTTCAGATTTCTTTTTCCTATGAAAAACTACAGGAGAAAAATCACATGGCTGAGTGTGGATGGTAGAGAGAAAAGGAGGAGTTCCCAAAGAGAGTATGTAGTTGACAATTTTTTATTTAGTACACTGAAACTTTTAACAAAATTTAACTGTTTCTAACAAATTTATGTATGCATGCTTATGGTAGTAAATGATAAAATGTGAAAAATATATAGTACTTATAACTTACTAATTTTTTGTGTTCTTTACATACATGTATCATCTGTAATTTTCTGTAGTATACTACAAACGTCCAAAAATGTCCATTTAATTATTGATGGCTAACCCACATAAACCAAAACCACAAATTTGAAACCTGTGAATATAAAAGGATGACTGTAATTTTCATGACTTGAAATTGAAAAGCTTCTGCACAGGCAAAAATTATACATCTAAGATAAGAAGGGAAGTGACTGAAATGGGGGAAAAGGCCAAGCAACAGTTGGAAAAAAATTACAAAATGCAAAATAAATAATTTAGATTATATTAAATTTAAAAGTTTTTGTACAAACAAAACCAATGCAACCAAAATTAGAAGGGAAGCAACAATTGGGAAACAATCTTTATAACGAAAACCTCTGACAAAGGTCTAGTCACTCAAATTTAGAAGGAGCTAAAAATCAATTGTACAAAAAATCAAGACATTCCCCACTTGATAAATGGGCAAGGGACATGAATAGGCAATTTTCAGATAAAGAAATCAAAACTATTAATAAGCACATGAAAAGTGTTCTAAGTCTTTTATAATTAGAGAAATGCAAATCAAAACAACTCTGAGGTATCACCTCACACCTAGCAGATTGGCTAACATGACAGCAAAGGAAAGTAATGAATGCTGGAGGGGATGTGGCAAAGTAGGGACATTAATGCATTGCTGGTGGAGTTGTGAATTGATCCAACCATTCTGGAAGGCAATTTGGAACTATGCCCAAAGGGCGCTAAAAGACTGCCTGCCCTTTGATCCAGCCATAGCACTGTTGGGTTTGTACCCCAAAGAGAAAATAAGGAAAAAGACTTGAACAAAAATATTCATAGCTGTGCTGTTTGTGGTGGCAAAAAATTGGAAAATGAGGGGATGCCCTTCAATTGGGGAATGGCTGAACAAATTGTGGTATATGTTGGTGATGGAATACTACTGTGCTCAAAGGAATAATGAACTGGAGGAATTCCATATAAATTGGAACAACTTCCAGGAATTGATGCAGAGTGAAAGGAGCAGAACCAGGAGAACATTGTACACAGAGACTGATACACAGACACTGTGGTAAAATCGAATGTAATGGACTTCTCTACTAGTAGCATTGCAATGAATGATCTAGAACTATTCAGAGGGACTTATGAGAAAGAACACTATCCACATTCAGAGGAAGAACTGGGAAAAGAAAGACCAAAGAAAAACAACTGCTTGATCACATGGGTCGATGGGGATATGATTGGGGATGAAAACTCTAAATGATCACCCTAGTGCAAATATCAATAATATGGAAATGGATCAATGACACACGTTAAACCCAGAGGGGGTTAAGGTTAGGGAAAGGAAAGATGTGATTCAAAGCACCTAAATTTTGTATGCTCAAGATTTCGCTCTCTATTTCCCATTTTGAACTCTCTGCTCTTTGTGGCCAAATATCACTATCTATACACACTATGCTCATGCTTTTCACCAAGTCTTTGCTCATGATGGTCCTTTGGGACAATGGAAAGATCTCTGACTGGTTCTGGATACAGAAGATCTGGGAAGTAAGGTAGTAAATCTCTGACCCTCAACTACTTGTGAGGCTTTTGGTAAGTCTCTTAATTTCTCTTTACCTTAGCTTCCTCATCTATAAAATGAGAAGGTTGGGCTAGTCTTTGAGGTTCCTTCTGCTTTTAAGTCTATTATCCTATGAGCTTTCTACTCTATTGCCTAATGAAATCCCCTGAATTTATAAGATTCAGCAAAATCTCCCCCGATTACTCTAGGCACATTGATCTTCCCTCTCACTGAATTCCTATGAGATTCTCATCAGTACCACTAAATTATGGTTTCATGTCCATATATGTCTTGCTTCCCTAATTGTAAAGACATCACAACCTCTTTGAGTACTGAGCTTGTATCTTTTTTCTCTTACCTCAAATATCTAGCATGGGCTGATTACCCAGTAAATACTTAGTACACATCTTTTGGCTTGAAATGTAAATATTCATAAAAATGAAGCTATAAACACTCTTGCAACGCATGCCGTACCTTGGGCAATATCATCGTATGTGTTCTGATTGACCATCCGCTCCACTATTTTGGCTGCTTGGGCCACCTTGGTTATGTCATCACTCTGTAGGAAAGAAAAACAAACAGTAGATAACATTGGTAAGGGGCTACCTGTTATGTGTAACATAACATTTTCATTTAAGGGCATGAAATTGGGATGAAGCTCAATTGGTACTATTCAGATCAGCAGCATTAGGCTGGAGGTTGATCATATTTTCATCGCTATTTACCTTCCCAGTTCTGTTGTGTATAGGCTTTAGAGCAACTGGGGTCACAACCTAGACCAAGAAACACTAAAGAATGCATCCCCACACTATGCAGTCTAGAGTCAAGGGGGAGTTTACCCAAGACCAACAGTGAAGTATTGCTTCTTCCAGCACTTTAGTCTCAACAAGTTTCTTTCCTGCTCTTACTCACCAAATCTTCTCTTACTATCTTGTTCACTAACTCATTGAATGTGATCTCACCACCAACATCCAATTCCTACACACACCAGTTCCCCCTTTTTACTCTCTGGCACCTCTAAATACTCTAACTAAAATTCCTGCACCATTAGCTGCCCTTCATCTCAGCTGTTTTTGGCGGCAGTAGTATGCACCCAATGATAATCAGTCAATATCTCTTAAGTAATTACTATATATCAGTCATTCTCCTAGGTACCAGGGATACAAGTTCAAAGAATAAAATAATCCTTCCTTGCAATGCACTTATATTCTAACGGGGAGACAGTAAGTACATCTACAAATATATAAAGGTTAAAGATAAAGTTGGAGCAGCTAGATGGTACAGCGGACAGATTGCCAGCTTTAGAGTCAGGAGAACTTGAGTTCAAATCTGACCTCGGACACTTACTAGCTGTGTGACTAGGCAAGTCCCCCTTAATCTTGTTTGCCTCAGTTTCCTGATCTGTAAAATGAGATGGAGAAGGAAATGCCAGCCACGCTAATATCTTTGCCAAGAAAACTCCAAATAGGGTAATGAAAAGTCAAACTCAACTGAAATGACGGAATAACAAAATATAGTTGATAAATATACACGTACATACTGAAATGATCAAAATTGATTTGATATCATTTTAAAATTGATCCTATTTACAGTGAATTGATTTTTGTCCTGCAACTGCTTTAGTTATAGTTCTCTGTCTCTGAACTTAGATCAGAATTCAGTTGACTTGTAATGGGTTAAGTTAAAAAATCCAGTTCTCTTGCAAATTCTGATCTATTCTTGCTCCAAGGAATTTTGTTAACTTTGGAGGATGATGGTGAACATAAGGATCTGAGCTATTCTGGTTTGCAGTTCAAAAAGTCTTACACATCATCTCTAAATCTGGCAGCTAGACATTAACAGTGAACACTTCTTAGTCTCAAGAGGTGGTTGTTACTAGTCCTTGTTCCCAAACTTCCAACCAATCATGTTATTCTCTTTCCCTCATCTATGTAACCAATCATGTTATCCTCAACCCCACAATGTTGCCTGTCCTGTTCTGCTTTTTGTTTTGTACTCTCTGAAATCTATACAAGGGGAGCTGTCCTGCTCAGGGTCTTTGGCTAGAAACTCATGCCCTCATAACAAAATGTAATCTTGCTTGAGGAAATTTACTTCAGTTTTATATTTTTTTGTTAAGTTTCACTTGCAACAGTTTTGGTGGTAATGGTAGAATGGGGGTAGGAAGGCTGGTTCCCCTTTAGCCTCCTGGGGAGCTCTCTCCTTCCTCAGTACTCACTGGTGAGATTTTTTTTTTTAACCAGGAATGAGGGCTTCTTCTGGAAGACTGTAGGCAAGAGAACTGACTCCCTTTCCACCTGATTCCAGAGTTTTGATTCTAAGCTTAAGGTAAGCACCTTTGTTGGCAAAAGTCTGTCTATGTCTGTTTGGAATGCTATTGGCATTTGGTGTGCTGATACGTTTTGTATGTTTAATTTGTATTAGAAATGGCCACTTATTGATTCAGATATATATGTATATACATATGTATGTGTGTGTGCATAAATGATGAAATATTCTAGTGAGTTATAATTTGTTTTAGGGAAATTGAGAATGTAATTGTAAAAAGTTATAGGGAAAATAACATTCAGGACTCATCCCTTTTCACTTGCTAAATGCAGATTATTTTAAACCGAGGTTTTATTTTTCTTGAAATTAGAAGGATGTGAAAAGCTTCATGTGTTTATTTTGAGAGTCAAGATAGCAAAAATTACAAGCCTGGAATTTCCAGGCTCCAAAGCAGGGAGAGGTTACATAAGAAGGCAAGGACAAAGACTTAATCAGATTATTTTGTGTGTGTGTGTGTGTGTGTTTATTCCTTTTCAGTCCTGACTGATTTGTGAACCCCTTTGTGATTTCCTTGACAAAGATACTGGAGGTGTTTTCCATTTCCCTCTCCAGCTAATTTTATAGATGAAGAAACTGAGGCAGAGTTAAGTGACTTGATCAGAGTCACATAGCTAGTTAAGTGTCTGGGATCAGATTTGAACTCAGAAAGATGAGTCTTCCTGACTCCAGATCCAGTGCTCTATCCACTGGGCCATCTAGTTGCTCTAATCAGATTCTCTGGGTGATTTAAAATTAAATAGAGAAAAATTACAGGGAGCAAAGAGCTATCTGAAATCAATGGATCCTATTTGAGATTCTAAATATTGCCTTAAGTGTGTCCCTATATAGGGATAATTGTGGTAGATTCAAACCTAGAACCACATTACTACTTTTAAATTTTTGGCAGCAGATTAGCTGAAGATAGTCTTACAAAATGAAATTCTTGGAATAAATGAACTTAATAATGAATAATAATAATAAATGTAAAAATAAAAAATTGAGATTCTGGGTGATACCATTTGGAAAGTAGATCTAAGTATGACTGAATTTAGTCTGAATTCATTTTAAGTGGGATGTTCTCTCCTTTATGACAATTATGATAAGTCAGCGTTTATTCAATTATTTGGCATTGAAACAAAGTTTTGGAGAAATGCATGGATCAGGAAATTTGTTTGCAATATGTTCTTTTTAAAAATCCTTTTACCTTCTGTCTTAATAACTCTAGGAAAGAAAGGCAAATGCTAGGCAGAGTTAAATGACTTACTCAGGATCACACAGCTAGGAAGTTATCTGAAGTCAGATTTGAACCCAGATCATCCTGACACCAGGCCTGGTATTCTATCCATCTTGCCATCTAACTGCCCCAGCTATATGTTCTTTTTTTAACCCTTACCTTTCATCTTAAAATTAATATTTTGTATTGGTTCCATGGCAGAAGAACAGTTATTGGGCTAGGCAATAGAAGTTAAGTAAGAGCAGGTAGTGAGAGTTAAGTGACTTTCCCAGAGCCACACAGAGGCCAGATTTTAACCTAAGACTCCTTATCTCTAGGCCTGGCTCTTAATCCACTCAGCCACCTCAGCTATGTATTCTTAAATCAAGTTACTTCAGTTTGTCAATCTGTAGCATGAATGAAGATAGTGTCTAATTCATTGTATTGAAAATATTGCTAAAATGGTAAATTCTTTTAAATTTGGATTCTTGTGGGTTATAGATTCGGCTGTTAAAAGAATGATGTATATTTGTTTGAAACTGTCCCTTTAGAAATATAAGTAATGATGTTTTTTCCTGTAAATTTGAAATAGCAGAGACATCTTTGAGATGTCCTCATCTGTGTATTGCAGAGCTCTAAGATTTTACTTGCAAGTAAAGAATTTTAATAATGGCTTATAACAGTGATGGCGGACCTTTTAGAGATGGAGTGTCATGCCCCCTGCCCCTGCCAGAGACCAAGTGCTGTTCCTTGTCCTCCACCTCACCCCTTGGACCTGCCTCTTACCCCAGACAGGGGAAGGAGGAAGCGCTCCCATTGGCTGCTGAGCAGAGGGCAAGGTAAGTGAGGAATGTCCTCAGTTGCATGGAAAGGGGGAGGGGAGTAGCTCTGCCCTGAGTCCCTCTGGCTTTCTAGTAATGAACTCAGGAGGGTAATAGTAGGTGTGCCCACAGAGAGGGTTCTGCATGCCATCTTTGGCCCCTACGCCATAGGTTGTCATCACTAACATAATATTTAGCCTATTTGAACTGACCCAACAAAACAGTTAAGAATTTAAAGCAGTAAAATCTTATATGTATTCCTTAGTAATTTTACTGTAAGATTCATTTGCCTTATATACTTTCATTTGGCTTATATATGTTATCTTTTTACTAATTGGGTCTTTATTGAAATGTGTTTTATATGTACTAAAACCTTTCCAAGTTCTGAGGACTTTAAACTTAAAAGCCACTTATGATAGAATGATTTTCTTATGTTAGATGATTTAGAAATGCATTTGACTACATCCATGCCATCTGATTTTTAATAAGTTTTCTGTTTTAAATTCATGAATTATGAATATTATCATGTTTCTAAATTTTCTTATAACTTTCAAGAAACTATTGTTTGAGAAGTGTTATTTAAAAGGATGTGAAATTAAGTCACTGAGAAATTTAACTCCTTTTAATTTGGATACTATGAAATTATTAAGTGATTAGAGGCTATTGTCATAATGTAAAACTTATTGAGTATTTAATTTAATAAATTTAAATATTTTATAAGGGAAAAATAGCAATTGCTTTCTTTATGGGAAAGAAAAAGTGAGAGGGAAAGAGACTGTAAAAATCTCTTATTTGTAAACCTGCCAGCCTGAGCAAGGTCATGAAAATCTTATCAGCCCTGTGAAAGAATTTGTAACTAGCTCTACTTAGAACAGTATCCCTTCCCCCATGACCAACATTCCTTGAAAAGAGGGAGAGATTTAAAAATGATTTTAGTAGAGAAGCTATTTATGGAATGATTTGCAATTATGAACATTATGGAATTATATCTCAGTTTATACTGAAGTTACATCTTGAACCAACATAGTCTTAACAGCCATCTGGACATTACTATCAGTCTTTTTTAATGGGTTCTTTTCATGTAAATGATCATATTTATTATCTATATGAACTTTCAGAATGTATTCTAATGATTTCCTTTCATATCAGGATACATTTTAAGCTGTATTTGATTAGGACGGATAATAGAAGAAAAGGAAGTTGAGTGTGTAAGGCCTGATAAACTCTTTATTGCCAAACTAATTTACTTCATCTTGAGAGTAATAATAAATGTTTCTAGTCCTATGCACAATTAGTGAAATTTGTTATTTGAGACAAAGTCTTTTGGGACTGTAATCTGATACTATTCTAAGTTGTGATTTCAGGTATAATTGTCAGATTGATCTTTAAGCCAGTAATCCACCATTTGAGGTTAATGCTATGGGTCACTAGAAAGGGAGTACAGTCTGAGAACTGTATAAGGGGGTGCCTGTCCCTGGGCTATGTCAAGGGGACAACTTTATTTTATTTATTCATTTTTGCTGTCTTCTGCACATTTAATTAACTCCAATGGCACACTATCACCTCAATGTAAAATTCCTCCATTTGATTTTTGTTTTTACTTTTAGAAATTCAAATTTTAAGTATTTTTCCATGTTTACATGATTCATGTTCTTTCCCTCCCCTTTTCCCCTCCCCCCAGAGCTGATAAGCAATTCCACTGGGTTATACATGTATTGTCACTCAATACCTATTTTCATATCATTCATTTTTGTAACAATCTTTTAAAAAACAAAAACAAAGGGACAACTTTAGCATGGCCAAAAGTAGTATCTTCTTGGCTTGGTTTCTATTGTCTTACTTCGTTTTTTTAAAAAAGAATGTTTCCCATCTGGTTAAACCCGAACCCAACTGTGATACCCTATAAATGAAGTGGAATTTTTATTGTTTTATTGGCTATTCTAAATTTTAATTGTTACTCTTACCAGAAATCAAATGGAACTAAGGAAGCTTTATCCTAGTATGCCTTTGGGCTCAGGCTAGAAGACCATTATTGATGCTGTTGTAGTAATGTCCTGGCTTCTTTCTTTTATAGCATATTTCTCTAACCAGGACAAGTTAGGGTATAATTTTTCTTATATTCTTTTATTCTTATAATCATTATAATATATTAATTAAATCCTGTTGCAATAATTTAGCACTAATTTTACCATTTTCAATATGAGATTATAATCATTTCTATATTCTAAACTCCTGGTTGGTGAGTATTTGGGCTCATCATCGACTTTTTGTTATCACTGGGATAAAACTAGCAACTTTTAAACATGTTTATTTGTGTTCTAGAGGTCATCTTCTATTAAAGAGTGTGTTACCTTTGTTTTCATGTAAAATTAGATCCTTATCCATTTCTGCTCCTCCTAAGGGAGGAATTATTAATTTGAGTGAATTCTAAATAATAAAAAGTAGAAAATTGGAATAAAAAAATTTAGCAAAAAAGATCAAATGATTATATATGTAATTTAAAAAGTTGTCAGAAATGTAAATAATTTTACGACCTCTGTCTTCTGTGGTATTTAAAAATATTTAGCTTTTTATTTTTCTAAGTTGCTATTTAAATTTCTTAAGTATATCAATGTAACTATTTCTTACATCATATCACAGAAGTTAAGTGATAATGGAGTCAATGCTAATTTAGATAAGCACACTTAACCCTAGCTTATATGTCTGCTTTGGCAAATCTTAAATTTTTAAGCAGAAAGGCTCATTTTACAAGTCAGAGATTCATAGATTAAAAAAACAAACCTTACTTTCTTAGAATCAGTACTAAATATCAATTCTAAGACAGAAGAGCAGTAAGAATTAGGCAATTAGGGTTAAATGACTTGTGCAGGGTCACATAGCTAGGAAGTATCTGAGGTCAAATTTGAAGCCAGGTCTTCCCAATTCCATGTCTGGTACTCTATCCACTGTGCGACCTAGCTCCTCCTGCCTCATAGATTTTTTAAAAAGTATTTTTTGCTTATTGTTGGCAGTGCTTATATTAATACAGGGTTTAAATAAGGATAGAAACAGCAAAGGATATTAAAAAAATTAAATTCTCTGAAATTTCAAGTAAACTATGGTTCCTAATTTTATATTCTTCCTATAGATCTATTGTTAGTAAAATCAGAACCACACGGTTTGAACTTGTTTATATCACATGAACTAATTATTAGAGAAGCAGAATTTAGAAAGCTACACTAAAGTGTATTGAGATCTGTTTTGAAAAAAATTTAGCAGGAATATCTAAGAATTTACAAGTAAGAACAAGATCTATTCCAGAATGTCCAAAAGGAGATGTTACCAGAGAATAGATGGCTACATGGGATAATTGGGGTCCAAGATGAAATGTGCTGACTAAATGGATATGGTGAATGGATTACAGGGATACTAAAAGGCTTGATATTAATATTGGTGATCATTATGTATTACTTTAGTCTTTTGCTTAATAATATCTATATTTGCTAAGCTTTCTTAAGTTACTTTGGAACATGTAAATCTCCCCTCTAAAAATGAGTCCATGATTTTAAATATTCTTCCTATGTATGACTTATATTGTAATTAACCGTCTTTGTTATGCTTACATTAACCAATCAGGAAAATTGTACACAATTATCTCCCTTGAGTGATCCCTAGTAGAGTCACTTCTCTTGGTTCACTGGACTGCTGGCAGGCCTACTCTTGGTGAATGGCCATTTATTGCCCTCTGCTTTCTAATTCTTTTAAAACTGTACATTAGTTGCTATGTTAAAGCCAGTTCTGATGTTGTACTAGAAAAATTTATATTAGTAAAATTATTAAAGGTCTTATAGGATTAGTTTTTAGATAAGTGATCCACGAGAGCTATGTTTCTCATTGATCAAAAGGGGGAATTGAAAAGATCAAGACTGATTCTGTATCATTTTGAAATTTATCTTACTTACAGTTAATTGATTTTTTCCTGTAACTGCTTTAGTCATAGTTCTCTGTCTCTGAACTTAGTTCAGAATTCAGCTGACCTGTAATGGGCTAAGTTCAGAAATCCAGGTCTCTTGCTAATCACTGATCTATTCTTGCCTCAAGGAATTTTGCCAACATTGGAGGATGATGGTGAACACAAGGGAGTCTAGTATCTTTACACCACCAAGCTATCTTCAATGATGTCTGGTTTGCTTTCCAAAAGTCTGAACCATTATCTCTAAACTTGCAGTGGATCTCAAACAATGAATGCTTCTTAGTCACAGAAAGGAAGGAAGGGTTGTTGTTACCCCGCTTTTCCAAACTTCCAACCACTTGTTTTATTTCCCTCACATCAGCTATGTCCTCAACTACATGATGTCATTTTCCCTGTTGCTCTATGTTCTGTACTCCCCAAAAATCTATAAAAGGGGAACTATATTTTAACTTGAGGTCTTTGACTAGAAACTGAGATAGCCATCGACCCATCTTATTCTCAGGTTCTTGTCCCAATAATAAAATGTTATTTTGCTCAGAAAACTTGCTTCAATTTGCCTTTTTGTAAAATTTCACTTGTAACAACATACACACCAAGTAGATAAACATAAAGTCATCTGGGAGAAGAGAGTTGGGGGCGTCAAGAAAGGCTTCATGAAGAAGTGTCTGAACTAGACCTTAAAGAAAGTGGTTCCATGAAGTAGACACAAGGAAGGGTGGTATTACAGACCTGGGAGGCAGTCAGTGTAAAGGCACAGGCATGAGAGATTAGGATATCATATAGGAGGAACAGAGAGAAGGACAATTTGGCTGGATCACAGGATGAGAGATGGGGAGTAATGTCTAATGATAATGGAGAGATAGGGTGGAGCCAAGATGGAGTAAGACCTTAAAAGCTAAACTGAGGAGTTAACATTTCATTCCTTAAGCACAAGCCACCAGAATTGTTCAAGTAGGGTAGTGCATGGTCAGATCAACCTCTTCTTTGATAACATATGGCATCACTTAAGCTTCCTTCTGTATTCTAAAGTCACTTTGTCATCAAATCAGATGCTCAGAGACATTTATTCATATGCTCTGTGAATTGGAGCCTCAATCTCACAGCTTTTACAGCTTTCTATCTTTAGCTTATATCCAAAATGAAGAATTATATAAGCAAGAATACAACAGGATATGATGCAGCTAAGAGACATACATGGGAGAAAATGGAAGCAATCAGGCAATCTGCTACAGATATGGCAGGTGTGGTTTTTTTTTAAGACTCCTTTCCTTCTGTTTTAGTAATAGTTCTAAAACAGAAGGGTAGAGGCTAGGCAAATGGGGTTATAAGTGATTTGCCCAGGTCAGATACCTAGGAAGTGTCTGAAACCAGATTCAAACCTAGGTCTTCCTGATTCTAGCCTTGATGATATGGCAGGTTTTTTATAATCTTCAGGACTGACAACCACTTATTCTGAAGAGTCCTAAGCTCCCAAAAGAAACCTTTCTATTCTTTAGTTTAAATCACATTCTCTCCATGAGATTTTCCATGTTTATTCTGGGTCATCTCTTTTGTATTCTTATAGCATAATACATTTAGCCTTTGATTATATATTGTCTTGTAATGTTCTCTAGTTTCCTCTTTTAATATATATTCTTCCTCCCTATTTGGAATATAAGTCCTCAAAGACAGACCATGTCTTCTTCTGAATAGGCTGCACATACATCAAGTATTTAAGAAACACTGGTTAACAAAGTAAGCCATCAATGACAAGAAAATAAACATGGAAGTCAAGATTGGAAGTGAAATGCAGAGCAGCCTATTCCAGTGGAAAATAGATTTTTCCAGGCTCAAAGGAAGGCTTAATTAGCATGGCTAGAGATATGACTAGGATAAAAAAAGGAAGAAAGGGCATCTAAGAAATGAGTTACTCTGCAAAGTCTGGTAAAGTGGGCTTTTGGAGTAATTGTGTATAACAGTTCCTCCAGTAAAGTCCTTTTCCAATGTTTCAATGTGGCATATAGGTGACCCTGGGGTCTTGAAGTCAAAGATCTAGTTGACCATATGACTAAGCTGGAAAGGGAGAGGAAGGGAATACACATTTATTAAGCATTTATGTGTTGGCCACTGCTAATTATGGTATAGGTGTGATCTCAATTAAAAGATCCTTTGTCCAGGCCTGCTGGCAGACTATATCTCATTCACCCAGATATTAGCTGAGCTCACTACCAGGACTTTGCTAGAAAGGTTGTCCATTAAGTGACAAACTTTATTTAGTTACAGTAGGGGTTCTCTTCACCCTTTCTATGTCCTGGACCCCTTTCACAGTCAGGTAAAGTTTATGGAGCCCTTCTAAGAATTGTGTACATCAAATGAAATGCATATGGCATTTTAAAAGAGTCACAAAATGTGGCTCCAATCTCATATCATGATTATTTTGATCAAGAATTTCCAACTCAAATTCTGATTATTTTAATGTGAGTCAAAGTTCTCACAAAATTTGCTTCCTTCTTACTGTAAGAGAGGAACTTGGACTTAAGCTGCCAGAAGGAAGAGAGAAGCAGATTTCGCAGGCTAAAGGACCAATGGGAATGGGGGAAGGGCAGGAAGGAGAGAGAGTTCTGAAGGAAGGAGAGAGGAAGTAAGAGGATCTGGACAGTTGGGAACTGACTTTTTTTCTGGGAAGCCCAACAGAAAGGAGGACCTGAGCGGACCTCTGGGCCAGCATCCTCCTCCTGTGATTCCTAACCAAGTTTCCAGAGAAAACAAGCTGAGTGAATAGGACTTCAACAGGAAGCTGTTCACTATAAGAATTCCTTTAAATCCCCTGAAAGTCCTTGAACTTGTTACAATAGCTAGAGCAGCTAAAAAGTCTGGACATCTTCACAACTGACCTCAGAGGGTTAGGCAGGCAAGCCTGACTCTGCCAGACTTTGGGGAAAAGGGGTTCAATTACTTTTAGGGACCTCCCACTCCCTCTTTCCCAATACCTCATTCCTCAATTCAATTGCCCTACCCTTCATTTGTTCCCTTAGAATAAACAGCTGTTCATAAGAGCAAGTGACTGGCTCTGTAATATCTAAGAAAGGAAGGAGACTTTGAAGATTGGGGAGAGGATAGTGGCATTTCTCTCCTCAGAGAGGGAGAAGCTGTTTGTATCATATTTGTTTCAACCCAGTCTCTGAGGGAACAGAAGTTTGTGATCCTGAAGGCAGCCAGAGTGGGGTTTGCCAGGGAGAAGAGAGGGAGAAATCAATCCATCCCCTTTCTCTTTCTACTTGACTCCATTCCACCTCTACCTCACTCTGGTTCTGACTCAGTAGGGGAAGATTCCATTTTCTCTCCATATATTATATTACCAATACCTGTAGCCACTGACCAGGGATAAATGGGGCTTTTCCTGCTAAGAGATTTATAAGTGTTATATGACTGTCAATCTACTTACTAGCATTTACAAAGCACCTACTATATGCTAGGCATTGTGCTAAAATGATTGGCTTGTGTCACTTTTCTTTTTAATCCCTGGATACCTTCAGCTAAGAGAAAGATGGATCCACAGAGTATTAGCTACTGTCAGCATCATGTAGGAGCAGGAAACAAATGGAACAGGATGCTTCTTTGGCTATTTCTCCTTCTCCAAAAGACCACAACATGAAATAGTCCTCTTGCCACCAGGGTGATCAAGACCTCTTCTCCTAAAGCACCAATAAGCAGCTAGGAGGAAGACCTCTTTGAAGAGGACGATTCAAGATTTCCTTGAGCAAGGATCTCAGAACCTTCCATGGCTAGGACAACTTGGAAAGCAAACTTACCCTTCCGTAGGACTCTTGGACCCAAGCTAAGATTCCCCTTCCCCCAGTGGCACACAAAAAATTTGACTGGCTTTTGTAAAATTTCTTCATTTCGTATGACTGCATTATTTATTTTATGTGGGCTTGTCTGCCCTGTTGTCTTAGACAGAAGCCTCTCAATAAAGATGTTTCTTTTTTCTTTTACAGGAGAAAAGAAAACATTCCTCTTCTCAGCAAATTTAAGATTATGTTAATTTTTAAAATATAAGTGACAACTTTTAGGGAGAGAGCAAGTATTGACCTACCCAGTAGAGAGAAAGTTCAATGTAGAGTGCCAGTCCTACAAACAATAGGCTAGATCAGTCAGCAATCTACAGGGAGAAATTTGGAAGAACTATTAAAAGTCCTTCTGCTCCCAAATGTCTCTCACACAGGAGAGACTTCCCTTGTTTCCATTTAAGCTCTGTTTCTTTGGGTTATGTTTATTAAAATCCAGACTCGGAAAGATGAGATGGGAAGTAATGATAAATCATTAACATTTGGCTGTTAGTTACCATGCCATAGCTGCAAAGCCACTTTGATAAGGAGAAGCAAGAGACAGAACATTTGGGCAGCAAGGAGAACACTGGGCACTTGTGGGCTTGTGGGCACTTGGGAGGGAGTCCAGGATACTGAAATGATAGGTGGGAAGGAGAAAAGAGTAACAGTTCATCACATTTTGCTGAAGATCAGGCCTCCATCCAAACCTGGACAACAGAAGACCTGAGAAGAAGGACCAAGCCAAGTAAAGGGCAAGAGTCAGATAGAGGAGGTAGGATACTGAGCACATCTGTATATACCTGTCTTGACTGACTGAATAGAATAATGCTAAGGGTATCATTTATTCCGAACCCTCAGACCAAATGACAAATTGGCATCCAACCCACCTAAATTGGATTGTATACCATTTAAAAGGTCTGCCAGCTAAGGATTTTCAAACTAGGGTTTCTTACCAAAAGCAAATAAAATTAGATATGACAAGCAGTTCATCACAGTGCTTTGAAATGTTTTAGGGGCAGGTAAGTGGCTCAGTGGATTGAGAACCAAGCCTAGAGATGGGAGGTCCTGGGCTAAAATCTGGACTTAGACACTCCCTATGAGACAGTGGGCAAGTCACTTAACCCCCATTGCCTAACTTTCACCACTCTTCTGCCTTAGAACCAGTATATATTAATGATTCTGAGATGGGAGGTAAGGGTTTTTTAAAAAAGAAAAGAAATATCTTGAATGTGCTACTAATAGCAACCACTTTGTTAAGCCTTAGATATTTAGTAAGATGTACATTTGGGGGATTCGAGTGTTGGTTGAGAAGGGTCCACTATGTCAAAAAAAAATACATGCTTTGAGTTTGCAGTGATACCTACTTTTGACAAATATATCAGTATTTTCTTCTATTGACAAACCACTATAATTAAATTAATCATTTCCTTTCTCTTATGGATTCATTTACTATACACTGATCAGTTATTGATTACATTCAAGATATTTTATGGATATGAAGATATATACATTATAACAACTACCCACAAGAAACTTATAGTCTAATGGAGAGGATATAATATGCATCTGAGCAATTGACAGGGACCATAAGGGAGGCTGATAAAGTTCACGATAATGTTGATATGGTAAACTCAACATTTCTGAGTCTGAATTCATCATCATCCCCCTCCAACACACCCTAGGCTGCCCCCCTCCACTTTCATGTTCCTTATTTCTCTTGTTGGCATCACCTTCCTCTTTGTCAGCCATCATTTAGGCTTGAGTCATCTCTGCCTCTTTCCTTTCCTTTAGCCCCCTGCCAGCTCAGCAGTTGCCAAGTCCTGCTGATTCTGTCTTGGCAATGCTTCTTGAATCCATCACATAACCTCCTTTCCACTCACACTGCCAACACAACTCATTCAGGTTCTAATTACCTATCACCTGGTCTTTTGTAATAGTTTCCTAACTGATTCCTTTGCTTCCAGGTTTTTCCCTCTAATGGAATAGGATGTCCAGTAGACATCTTAAACCTAACATGTCCAAAATGGGGCTTATTATCTTTTTGTTTGAGTCCTGCCTGTCTTTCTACCTTCACTATTACTGTAAAGGGAAACAACACCCTCTCAGTCTCTCAGGATTGCAATCTGAGGGCCATCCTCAAATCCTCAGCATTCCTTACCACCCCCCCCATATCCAATCTGTTGCCAAGCCTTGTCAATTTTACCTTTGTAATATCTCTCAAATATGCCCTTCTCTCCTCTGATACTGCCATCACTCTGGTGCAATCCCTCATTACCTCATGCCTAGACTATTGCAATAGATGCTGGGGGGTCTGCCTGCCTCAAGTCTCTCCCTACTTATGTCCATCTTCCTTTCAGCTACCAAAGTGATTTCCCTAAAGTATAAGTCTGACTATGCCATTCCCCTTCTCAATAAAATCCAGTGCCTCCCTCTTGCCTCCAGGATCAAACACAAAATGCTCTGGCATCCATAGCCTTTCATAATCCAGCCTCTTCCTTCCTACCTTTCCAGTCCTCATACACCTTATTCCCCAACATGTCCTCTTTGGCTCAGTAACCTTCTGGCTATTCTATAAATAAGATATTCCATCTCTTGGCTCCAGGAATCCTCTCTGGCTGTTCCCTGTGTCTGGAGTGCTCTCCTTCCTCATCTCTGTCTCCCAACTTCCCTCGCTTCCTTTAAGTCCCAATTAAAACCCCACTTTCTACAGAAAGTCTTTCTCAAACCATCTTAATTCCAGTGCTTGCCCTTTATTAATTACTTACTATTTATCCTGCATATGCAGGATCTGCAATGCAGATTTCATTGCTTGTTGTCTTCCTCATTACACTGTAAACTCCTTGAAGGTAGGGACTATCTTTTGCTCCTTTCTGTATCCCCAGCACTCGTTACAGTACCTGGACCTCTCCCCTATGCCCTTTTCCTATTTTTACCTTTTGTCATACTATTTCTGTCCATGTCTTATCCATTTATTAGATTATAAGTTCCTTTAGGGTAGGGGACTAGGGAGTCATTTTTATCCCTATGTTATTATTTAGTCGTTTTCCAGTCATGTCTCACTCTTCATGACCCCTTTTATAAGATTTTCTTGGCAAAGATATTGGAGATTCTTTGTCATTTCCTTCAACTCATTTTACAGATGAGGAAAGTGAGGCAAACAAGGTTAAGTGACTTGCCTAGCATCACACAGCTAGTAAATGTCTGAGGCTAAATTGGAATTCAAATCTTTCTGACTCTAATTCTAGCTCTCTATACACTTATGTCACTTACCTGCCCTAATAGGTACTTAACATTTACAGAATTGAACTGAAAAGAGTTTTATGCTAAAAGGGTTTTAAAAAAGGGGAACATTTACATCTGGCTGTAGGATTCAAGAGGTAACCTTTGAGCTGGGCCAGACAGCTATGCAACAATAGAATTTCAACAAGGAAGATCAAGGTGGACAATTAACTTCAGGATACATTTCAGACTGGCTATTAGCTACAGCCGAATTTGCCCTGGTTCTTGATTCTAGTTGAAGCCAGGTGGGTGTCCAACATAGTAACTTGCATGATCTGCTAAAACTACTATTACCCATACCAATATCAACACCACTTCCCAGCATCAATCCCATTGGTGTCCACCGATTTGTACTCCTAAACCCTATCTTCACTCAAGTCTTGCTTTCCTGCCTGACCCTGGACAGGGACTCAAATACTTTACTGGCATACTTTGATCCACTGGCCCACCTAAGATAGAATAAAGGAAAGTTCTAGTTCTGAAGACCACAAGACTTTCAGAGCCAGTGTTAACTCTACTCTTGGTTTAGGTTCTGCTCCTCAGTAAAAGGTGACCACTGGCGGCTCTTGGGAAAGTGAACAAAAAGGTAATCCCATTTGTATACCTCTCGGAATAGTTGTAGATCCAGCCAGACCCTGCACCTGAATGACACAGATCATTTTGGCCTGCATAATCATAGCACAGCAGAGAAATGTTACTGCTTGAGAGACCAACTATTCCTTTCCCAAACCTGCCATGGAGCAGATGGCTTCTTCGTGAGGTGGATCTATGGAGCTGCATGTATTCAGGAAATACTGTCTTGCATTTGGGAATAATGCACTTATCTCTTTCCCCCTCTCAATTCTGTATTCGTAATATTAATACAAACAGCAGGAGAGAAATGAAGTTACAGATAAACATGGCCAAATAGCTTTTTCCTGAAACCTCTGAAGGTCCTAAAGTTTATGACAACTGTTCTAATATTATATTGTTGGTATCTACTGATCTTCAGTTGACACATGAACTCTTCTAAGTGCACCATTCAGTCTTCCTTTGTTTTGATGCATGTTTCCAGCTCTACCTAAAGGCCACAAGTCTCTCTAATTGCGATTCTGAAGGAATTCAGTTTCCATTTTTGGTCCCAAAACAGTTCTGGAGGCTAAGGGATGAAGTAGGGCACTGTAAAGTAGATCATATTTTCCCATAGGGATAAAGTGATCCTTAGGAGTTGTGTTCCTGGGCAACAACTTCAAATAAATTATTTTAAAAAATCATAATCAGAGAAGCAAATACCGAATAATATAAAATAATAAAATTATACACCAAGTCCTATAAAATAGGGAGAAATGTACCCTACAAAGTGATTAGGCTATCACTCTGAACAAAATGAACATAACAAATATTTTGCTATGTCATTAATTTCACTGTTATAATCAAAATGAAACATTTAACTAACGCTAGGAGTTTTGTTTGCCTTCTGACAGTTTGTGAAGGCTTCTAGGGAATGATCTTGTTTTTCTTTCAATACATTTCCTTTTTTGCAAAAGAATCATTCAGAAGCATTCCATTAACCTAGGTGCTCAACAAGGTCCCTTGGTGTTGATGACAGCAGCAGTGTTTCTCCTACTGAAGAGGATTTTTCAAAGTAAGGGGAGCCAGCATTTCTCCCCTTGACCCTTTTACCTCAATTTATTGAAAACTACAAGTAGAACTGCTCAGCAGAAGACCAAATAAAGGCTGTCAGGAAACAGTTAAGTGCTGTTAAGTTTCTCTTTGTTGACAGCTAGCAGAGCACTTTCGTTTTTCATGGGGAAGCCAGGAACACAATTATCAGGTCATTAGCCTAGACATTCTGAAAGGAGCTTAGTCATACAAACACAGCTACTGTCTTCTATGTCCCACTAGTCAAGAGTGGAGGTATAGCTGATAATTAGGTAGCAGTGAATAAGTGGAAAAGAGCATTTAAATAAGGGGAAGCAATAAGCTACCTTAAAAATCTTCTTAAAGCCCCAAATCACCCCCTCACCTTTCATAATATATTTCCAGTCTCTCTCTCAAGCACTCAGGAATCTCCAGTAAATAAAACTCTCATTAAGCTTCAGTATCACTGTAAATGTTACTACTGCTGGCAGAGAGCAGCTATTTAGCTGACTTTACTTAGTGTGGAGAAAAGGGGCCTTGGGCAGAGCTAGAACTGAGATAATTCTACCCCTTGGGCAATTTTTGAAAATGGAATTCCCTGTGCAGAGAACAGAGACTCTTGAGTCTTCAATCAATCAATGGAGGAGTATTTATTAAACACCCACTATATTCACTTAGAGGGCACAGAGGATAGAGTCCCTAAACTGGAGTCTGGAAGACTCATCTTCATGAATTCAAATCTGGCCTTAGATACTTGCTAGCTGTGTGATTCTGTTTGACTGTTTCCTCATCTATAAAATGAGCTGTAGAAGGAAATGGCAAACCGCTCCAGAATCCTGGCATGCAGCGCGCACGCACACAAATAGGACAGGATTGAAAACAACTGAACAATGAGTATGCTAGACACTGTCCTAGGCTCCAGGGCTTCACTGAAATATATGCAATTTGATTTGCCACAAATGGAACAAAATAGGAAATTGTCTGAAATTAGAAATGTGAATTTATAAACTGTGCCTTCTATTGTCTCCCTTTCTTTAGGGGAGTCTCTACTAACCTCTGGATCTCAGTACAGAGTCTCTGGGTCCCTGTAATAGGAATAACTACTCTTTCCCCCACAGTCCCAAATCCCTGCTGGCCCCAAGGTCTCCTTCAACTTGAAATTGAGGAATGAGAACACTGAAGGCTATAAGCCAAGTCTCTTTATGCCCTTCTTCATGGAAAGGCATTTAGAAAAATAGAAAAAAAATACTCTAATTTCAGTACTTGAACATTAGCTCTGGTAAACCCTTGTTCCATAAAAATGATGAGATTAATTTTTTAAAAACTTGGAAAGAATTACATGAGATTATGAAGAGTGAACTGAGTAGATCCATGAGAACATCATACGTAGCTCCAGATTTAATATTTGAAGAATAACTTGTGAATGTTTACCTCCAGAGAATAAACTGAAAAATGGAAACCCAAAAGACCTATTCTATATATCTATATCTCTATATCTGTTTGTAGGACGATGCCTTCTATGATGTGGGGAGGGGAAGGAGGGACTAAGATATCTATAATTAGATTCTATTAGTAAAATTAAAAGTAAATACATAATAAGTAATTTTAAAAAAACAGATCAGGTTAGTCCATCTCTAAAGGGTCACAATAAAGGTCAAAGGAAGTCAGGCCTCTGCCTTGGGCCTTAGTCCTAAGTGGACCACAGTCAGTCTTTAGGGCCATCAGTTCCTACTCTGAGTCCTTGAAAGCTTTTTACCCCAGGGTTCTCTCATTCTTCTCCCCTTCCTGAATTCCTGGCCCTACTGAGAAAGTGTATTTCACCCCTCACCCAAGTTCAGCCTGTCTTTATTCCTCTTGTGGCTGATATGTGCCTCTGGGTCCTCTTTCCTAGCATCTACATGTCTCTTCTGGTTCTTCCTCTTGTTGCTTCACAATTCAGATTATATGGTGCATTTCAGAGAGTTTATTCAATGAGGAAAAACTTGTTAGGTATACATAGTAGGCCTTTAACAATGCTGGCTAAACTGATTTCTGTCCTGTCTCTGGGACTAGGCACCAGTATCACTATTTTGGTCATAGCTGGACCAAAGGAGGAAAAAAAAGAAACAGATAACACCCAGATAAGGTCAGAAGGGTTTGAGTCCCACTCCATACCATGGATTCCATGGATGTCTTCTTTCTCGTTGTTCTTTTCTCTAGTTTTTTAGCCACTGGGGCTTTTGCCTTCTCCTTCTCCTTTGTTTTTTCTTGTTTCTCTAGCTCTTCCACATAGGCATCATAAATCTCCCACTGAACAAGAAGGAAAGAAGAGAGAAATTATACTTGGAAATGTAATTTTAAAATAACAGGACTCCCTCATTAAGTGAACCAAAGGCCATGTAGTGACACACAGCTGGATCCAGGCATGGACCATTTTTAAAATACCTAGTCCCATTGATAGGTAGAAAGAAATTGAATAAATTATATCACAGTAGTAAAAAACTTTTTAAAGCTCTAATTCTCTCTGATCATTTGCAGGATTCTGAATGTGATGATAAAAAGTAAAATAAAATTCTTTCCTGGAGGGAAGGAATAAAATGAGGCCTTGATCCTACCCTGGCTTCCTCGGTCTGTGTTAGAGAGTTATAGATAGTACTTACTAAACCCTTTCAGCAAGAGGTCCCTGAAACCCAGATCTAAAAGTGGAGTGGGATAGAAAGGGAATAAATTAGAGAGGAGGGCAATGATATTTGGTAGATAGATTTGGAGTCAGAAAATGACAATTTGAAATCTCGATTGTTTCATTTACCTCAATATGACCTTGGTCAAATAATTTTTCTATGGGCCTCAGTTTCCCCATCTTTAATAATAATTACCAGCATTTAGAAAGCACTTTAAGGTTTTTAGCCTCACAACAACTCTGGGAGGTTCTATTAATACCTCTATTTCACAGATGCAGAAACAGATCAGAAAGTGGTGAAATAATTTGACTAGTCAAATTTGAACTCAGGCCTTCTTGCCTACAGGCCCAGCACTCTACCACTGAGCTTCCTACCACCCAGATTAGCTAAGTAGCATCTGCAAAATGAAGGGGGTGGGCTGGATGATCTTTAGGCACCCTTGCAACTCTAATCATCCTATGCACTGTTGAATAATGTGGGTCACACAATGGCAGGGCTATCCTTGTAAATGATCTGATTGTGAATGCAGCTCCAGGGCTGAGAACACTGGAGAAATGCAGTATTTCTGCAGCAAATCAGGAGCCAGGTTTTCCCAATATCAGTCATCTGCAACAAGAATAACCCAGGCTGGGGACGCTGAACAATGTGGCAGGAGCAAACCATGGGTTCTCTTTTTTAAATAACATTTTATTTTTTCCTCTATTCATGTAAAAATAAATTTTTAAACATTCATTTTTTTAAAGTTTTGAGTTCCAAATTCTCTCCTTTCTTCTTTCCCTTCCTCCCTTCTCTCCTCCCTGAGACAGTCAGCACTCTGATAGAGAATTTATAAAACCATGGGTTATTTTCCTGGCAGCGACTATTGTTTGGGATGCCAAACTCTTGACTTCCTATAGTTCTCCTGTATTAATGTTGCCTTTGGAATTATTCCAACTTTCTCTCCCCTAGGAACCCAAGTAGGAAGAGGTGGGGAGAGGGAGAAAAAGGAGGAGAGGAAATCATGCTTTCACTAGCCACAAAAGCGGCAGGCATTTTATTCATTTATTTATCTACTTATTGATTGATTCATTCATACAGTCATTCATGTATTTATCCATTCATTCATTTCCTTCTATGTTTGTTGTTCTATGTGTCTGCCTATATATGGATCTACTTAGAATGCTGGGCCTCTTCATCTTGCTCTGGGCTGAAGCGCAGGGGCCTTCATGGGTCCACTTCCCCTCTGATCTCTTTAGAACACTGACCTGCTTTGTTTCCAGCATGGGCTGGTTTGCCCCTTCCTATCGGTCCCCGTTCTTCAATGCTGAATTTAGTGCTGACACCTGAAGGTGTAACCAGAGTCAGTTCGGAATTCCCAAGTTCAAGCTCAGCCTCCCACAGGGCTGGCACCCTCGTTAGGTGCACCATCACACCAGGCCAGGGTCACCATTTCAAAACTTCAGGGATCAATAAAGAGATATAAACGACTGACTCGGTCTGGCACTTTAAGGCTTGTATAGCACCTTGCCACATCATATTTTTCCTTTGATCTTTATAACAATGCTAGGAAGAAGGAACTGCTGGAGCTATTGTGTCCATTTTACAGATAGAGAAAGTGAGGCTTAGAGAGGTTAAATGACTTGTGCTTGGTCACACAGCAAGTAAGTTGTAGAACCAGGATTCAAATCCAAGCCTTTCCTCATTCTAATTCCAGGCTTTTGCTATTGACGTTATCATTAGGGACTAGCAGTGAGTGGATAAGGTGAGTTCAAGAGATGTACAATTTTGGAGACTCTCTAATCCCTAAGGATTAATAAAGCATTACCAAACTTTCAGAAGGTAGGGGCCATGTCAGCTCTTTTTTCTTGGTATATATATTTTCTGTGTATTAATCCACAATCATCTTTAAAATTTCTTTTTATCTATCTTTAAAACTTTATTTTTTTTTTGGAATGAACTGTTTTGAACCTGCAGAAGGACATGAGATATATGTCCTCTGAGCTAAACACTTTCCACAATTACATACTTTCGAATACTCATTTTGATGTTCTTTTCTGAATCCTGCTCTCTATATTTTATTTATTTATTTTTTAAACCCTTACCTTCCATCTTGGAATCAATACTGTGTATTGGTTCCAAGGCAGAAGAGTAGTAAGGGCTAGGCAGTGGGGGTCAAGTGACTTGCCCAGGGTCACACAGCTGGGAAGTGCCTGAATCCAGATTTGAACCTAGGACCTCCCATCTCTAGGCCTGGCTCTCACTCAATCCACTGAGCTACCCAGCTGCCCCCTGCTCTCTGTATTTTAAAAGTGTTTACTACTAGCAAAAAAGACTTGGAATCAAATTCAAATGAAAAAGCCCTGGTAAGTCCTGTGCCAGGTCTTCAGAGTCCTCCTTGGGAGGACATTAGGGTATTGCCTGGGATATAATCTCTAGGACCTCCAGAGACTATTTGCCACTCCCATTGCCCCAAGATAAACAATCCTCAAATGCCCAGTGAAACAAGTATGGAGACATGGCAGGATAATTCTTTGGTTTCATTTTGCAAAGGAAGAAAAAAAATACCACTCTGCAGAAACTGCTGTAAAGACAAACAGAAGGCTCAAAGATGTCTTGCTTGCACTTTTCCTAAATGTATTCATCTAAAACGTAAGTTATGGTTTGATTTATTGAGCAATTTGGTTCTCAGAATCTTTCCATCATCTCATTACCAGAAAAACCTCCTTCAGCCTAGAAGAGATCAGCACATTACCCAGGACTTCAATTACATCCTCTGATCTCTAGTTAAGACATAATCAGGAGCAATGCTTTTCAGAGTAATTTTTTCCAAGCCAACCTCAGGGCTTATGATAGTAATGTAATTGAATAAATTCATATACATAAATGAATTTTTACATTTCCTTAAATACGATGGCAATCATGTGCAAACCGGAATCTAGGACAGCAACATGAACCTCTAGGGTGCTTAAAGTATCAGAGCACCCAGAGCGCACATTAGGTGCCACTGAAAACACAGAAGGGATCCCAGCCTGGGCTTGCTAGGTTTGCAGTGTATTTAAAAACCCTGAGAGAGTTAGTTATCCTCAAGTTCACAAAGTGTGAAACAGAGACAAAGGAAGGGAAAATGATTCCTATATTAAAGCAGGGAATAGCAGGGAGCTATTTATATTAATTAGGCCATACACCATTTGGACTTTAAGTTGGCCAAAGCAGGTTTACCTGATTAGCTGTGGCAGAGAAAGTTGCTCTAGGGGGAGGTTCCATTTGGCACTCTCGGGCCTAGAAAAAAAAAGTGATAAGAAATACACACAAAGTCTTTAAAAACATTAACCTTTACAGGAAAAAAAAATAGAACGTTGTCCAAGTATGGTTGGAACAGGAAATTTACACATGAACTTGTGGAAGATATGGCTGGAGAAGATGGATGAAATAACTAATATGGAGTCAGATTTCTAAGTTTTCTCCAAAGTCTAAGTGGACATTTAAAAAAAGTGTACTGTAGGAAACAAGTTGAGAGAAACAGTATTGCACTCTTCACCACAGAGTATGCTTAAGGTGGATTGGTATAGATTCCCAGGAGGTTAGATGTTGAGGTAGAGTTCTGAGGGACTTCCTCCAGGTCCAGATTCAAAAGGTGGGGCCTCCTAGATTGGAGGTGTTGGACATACAGCTGGCTAGACCTGTGTGGCCACAACCCTTCCAAGTACAGCCTGAACCAACTGAAAAAGGAATTGGAAAATCTTCAATAAAGTCAATAAAAATTAAACATAGATAACATTATATTTTAAAACCAAGTCAATATGCAGCCCACAGGGATTCTTATGTAAAGATTAGTGGTCCTAATTCCTAGATGACTTAGATACATATTGACCTTCGGTTCTCTGCTCTGTTTCAGGAATACTAGGACTCCATGTGGGGTAATTTAGTGTTCTTATCATTCAAATGATCCTACCATAGCAGTATGATTCCCTCCAGAGTAGTGGTCATGTCATTATCTTATTGGCTTCGCTCCCTCTACTCTCTCTTCTTCAATCCATTTTTTAGATCACTGCCCAATTAATCTTCCTAAAACCTCACACATCATGCCCTTGCTCAAAAACCTTCAGTGATCCCCCACTTCCTTCAAAAAAGTAAAATCTCCTTTCCCTAACATTCAAAATATTCTATTATCTGGCCCCTTCTGCAACCATTTTATTTTCCATGACTTCCCCCCCATAAATCAAACTCAAGTCTCACAAGGCTCCTATTCTTTGTAAATCTTAAAGCTCAATAGAAGCATGTTCATAATAATAATAACAGTAATAAGCTTCATCCAACTATTTCTCCACCACCATTCTCTTTCATTTAAGTTCCTGTAGCATTTGTTGTTGCACCATTCAAATAGCACTTAGCATATGCTCCTTTGAATTGCTAGATGTCTCTTTTCATTGATGTAACTAGTTTTTCCATAATATTTTAAGCTCCTGGAGGTCAATTAAGCCTATTTATGTATTTCTGTATCTCTACAGCCCCATTCACCCTGAATATTTTGTATTTGATAGGAGCTTAGTAAATAATTATTATTGGAGATGGTGGTGGTGATGATGATACCCAGATTGTTACTCCTGGATTGATTGTATCCTTGGGTATGTTTGGGGAGGGTTTTGTTTTTTTTAAAGAAGACCTGTGGGGGTGGGGATTTTGTGTTGTGCCATACCCGTAAAGGGTTGTTGAACGTCTGCGATGCTCTTTCACTAAAATTAAACTGGTTGGTGAGTTTCCGTTCCTTTGGCTTTCTAGGAGTGACTTCTTCCGCTTCTGCTTCTGCTTCAGCAGCCTGGAAAAGGACAAAAACAATGTTCAGCTTTTGAGCTAAGAGAGAATCACTGTGACTGTGTTTCTTTTTCCTTGAAAGACAACTAAACTTCAGTCTAATAGAGACCGGGTGAGGAATAGAGGAAACATGGAACAGATTTCACAGAATCTTGGCTAGAAAGGACTTCAAAGTGCTTCTGGTGCACCACACACACCACCCCCAGGAAGCAAGTGATGGATCAAGTGTTTCCTTGATACCCTCTAGTGACAGAGAACTCACTATCTCCAGAGGCAGTCCATTCCATTTTTAGTTTCAATTAGGAATTTCTTCCCCCTTTCAGACTTAAATCAGTCTCTGAAAATTTCACTCACTGATTCTAGTCTGGGAATAAAAAGAATTTTAATTCTTCCTCTGTTCGACAGCCCTTCAATCACTCCTCATGAAACCCAATCTTGAGGTCTTTCATCAACATGGCCACCCTCCTCCAGATATTCGCCAGCTCATCAATGCCCTTAAATTGTGAGTCTGTGGTAGGAGTGACTCTAAAATAATTTGTTTTCCAAATCGGATCCTTCCAATGAACAAATACAAAGAATCAGAGATGGATTAAGAGGAAAAAGAAATTTGTTTTGGGGGATGGAAAAGTCAGCAGCATTTTAATAAGAAGCATTTATTCACTAGATCATAACAACAATAAATCCTATAGCTGTTTCCAGAGTGCTTTCCTTACAACCATCATGGGACATGGGCAATATATGTGTTACCCAAATTTTAAGAAGAAACTGAGAGATCAAGTGACTGACCCATGATCACACAATCAGTTCTAGTATCTGAGATCTGGTATAATGTATTGAGTGAGGAACTTGGAGTCTGGAAGACCTGGTGGCTTAAACATCACCTTGGAAACTCATCTAACTAAGAACTTTATGGAACTTTACTAAGGCTTCAGATTTACAAGGCGCAGGCTCAGTTACCCTAAGTAACTCTCTAAGGTTTAGGTCCCCAGAAGGAACTTCTAGTAATGTTAATATCTGCCTTCTCTCCATCTCACGGTTCATAGTTTACAAGCACGCACGCAGGCTAACAAAATATAAGGCTTAGGATCTATTTTATTTAATGCAACAGAAGATGCAAAGAATTTATCTGTTCAGTTGTTTTAGTCACATTTGTCTCTTTGAAACCTCATTTTGGGTTTTCTTGGCAAAGATACTAGAGTGGTTTGCCATTTCCTTCTCCAGTTTATTTTACAGTTGGGAAAACTGAGGCAAACAGAGTTAAGTGAATTGCCCAGAGTCACGCAGTTAGGAAGTGTTAGAACTCAGAAAGATGAGTCTTCCTGACTCCAGACTTGGCACTCTCTCCACTAAGCCATCTTGTTGCTTGATGCCATAAATTATTAAGCTAGAATTCTGAAACCCTTTCCCATTTCCCTTGTCCTTTGTTAGGGACAATCCTCTAGACTCCCAGTACTTCCCTGGGCCAGTTGCTCCACCCTGCTCTCCTTTCAAAGGGGAAAGCTTTAGGACTGTTAGAGAATCAGTCTCTTCAGATCTGAGTTTAAATGCCCCCAAAGAGGGAAAGAATCTGGAATCACAAAATGAACACTTGCTCAATGGGTCACTTAGAGTTGTTTCCTCTGTTATTAGTAAATAGAAATGGTCCATATTTGTATATTTTTGCTTTGCTTTGTTTCCTTCTTGCATCCTACTTCATTCTCCAGCACTCTTACTCCTTTCTTCAGATACGGGGACATACAGTTGGCCCTGCCTCTGCTTTAAAATTCATTGACACCTTGCATGTGTTATCAGCCTATCCAGGTCCCCTGCAGGAAAGTAGCCCAAGAAGGGTCCCAGCTCTCCCTCCCTGTGTACAGGTTCTTTGGCTTTCCAGCAGTCCTTCATGTGGGTGGGGGATTCAGGGTGGTGACAATGAAGAAAAAATTAAATGAGAATGAAAGAGCATTCAGGAAACCTGAATTTTTCAAACTCAATATCAAAGTCTTTTTAGTTTAAGATTTAAAAATCAAGAGCTCTTAACCTGAGCTCATTCGTTTGTTTTATACACACATTTTGTGTGTGTTTTTGTGCATATGTGAATATAAAAGCTTATGTGTGTAGATGTGAATATATTATATATATGCATAGAAGAGCTACATATAAAATACAGTTTATATATTTCTATTAATAAATATATTTCTCTTCTATAACTTTTTGTGCTCCATGTCACAATCTATTTTTTTCTCATTCTCATGGTGGGGGGGGGGAGCTTGTCAAATATATGCCTAGACAAACAAAACAAAGTTCCTCATTAGCCAGATCCAAAAAACAGATGTGGCAATCTGCCCCTTGAGGCCGTTGCCTCTGTCAGGAGGAAAGAAGCGTGTTTCAGCATCAGTCCTCTGGAATTATGGTGGGTTATTGCTAATAAAGGCAGCTTGGTGGCACAGTGGATAGATCATTGGGCCTGGTATCAGGAAGACTCATCTTCTTGAGTTCAAATCTGGCCTCAGATACTTACTAGCTAGGTGAGCCTGGGCAAGTCTCTTAACACCATTTGCCTTAGTTTTCCCATCTTTAAAATGAACTGGAGAAGGAAATGTCAAACTACTCCAGAATCTTTTTCGAGAAAACCTCAAATGGGATCAGGAAGAGCCATATGAGAATGAAAAAATGATACCACCACAACTGCTAATAACCATATTTCAGTTATCATTGTTTTCTTCTTAATCCTATGTATTTCTTTTTGCGCATTTAAAAAATATTCTTCTGAGAGAGGGTTCTTTGTTTTCACCATACTGTCAGAGGGATCCATGACACACACAAAGGTCAAGAATCTCTGTTTTTAATCTCTTTCCCAAGAATTCTCACTGCTTTATGCTTACATCTTGACATCAAGGCTTTAAAAAAAAAAAACCTTACCTTTTGAGAAGGGAGGGAGGAGGGGAGGGAAAGAATATGAATCATGTAACCATGGAAAAATATTATAACTGAATTAACTAAATACATAAATTTTTAAAACGTACCTTCTGTCTTAGTGTTAACTCCAAGACAAGAGGGCAAGGGATAGGCAAACAGGCTTAAGTGACTGGCCCAGGGTCACACACAGCTAGGAAATGTCTGAGGCTGAGTGCCTGGTCAAATATGAACCCACATTCTTCCCACTCCACACCAGGCACTTAATCCACTGTGCTACCCAACTGCCCCCTCATCACCTTCTGCTTTGTTTCAGTTGTTTGTAAAATGCACCTCAACTTTTCAATCTGACTGTAAGTCTCGTAAGCAACATCTTTGAACCATCAACCCTCCTTCTCCACTTTCTCCACCTAGCATGGAGTCTTGTGCACACTGCTGACATTCAATAAATGTTACGTGAATAAAGATTAGTCAGTCCAATTCTCTGGCCAGCTTTTTAAAATGATCTAAGTTATCTGAATGATATTTATCTCCCTTAAGTTCTTCTACTTCCATAGATGGCAAACAAAATTATAATTTTTACGTTTAATTAATGTTTATTATACCTAGATTGTACTGTAGCCTTACTCTGAGGCTTTGTTGTGATATGGAGGTTATGCGAGTTGAATGCCAACTGACAGATACTATATCATCTGGAAAGCTTTGCTAAGTGCATGAGGGCTCATCACCAGATTGGTTATAGGGTGATGGATTTTTTTGGAGAGAAAAAATCTTGAAAAATAGTTTTCTAAATCATAAGAGATTTGCAATCTGTGTCAGCAGGGAAAATATCCAAGCTGATAAAATCCCAGATCCTTGAAAAAGGGAAGCACATTCATCTTGTGATCTTATGTGCTGCATGTATAAGTTAGAGCATGGTGAGATCCTTGATATAACCAACACATGAATTTCATTTCTTTCAACTTAAATGATTTCCCTAAGAGAATCAGTGTATGCTGAATCAGGTTCTAGTTTGGTCACTAATTATCTGGGAAGCCTTAGATGAGTTACTTCTTTTTCCTGGGTTTCCTTATCTGTAAAATGAGCCTGTTGAGCCTGCAGCTGCTTGGGTTGCTCTAGCTCCAACATCCAGAATATGTCTAAGATTCTGGGGTCAAATACTTTACCTGAACCTCCACTTGACTACCAGCTTCCTTTAGTCCTTCTTCCCCTTCACCTTCCCCTTCACCTTCCCCTTCACCACCACCTTCTGCTTCTTCAGATGGCTGTGCCATAGCCTCTTGAGAACCTTTCCAAAAAAAGAAAGAAAAACACAGACAATTGTTTAAGTTTTACCCATTTGTGTGGACTTGAGTTCATATGCCTCAAACTCATATCTTTTTACTGGTTCACACCTATAAACCACTTGACAATTCAAACTTGCCAATACAGTCATCAAAGGACACCCCTGAAAGTCTGTGTACTTTTCTTTAAAGGGGTAGCACAGGACCCAAGCTTCAGACAATTGGTAGCTTTCATTTTCTCCATAGCTGAAGACTGACTTTCTGTCATCTTTCATGTTTCTGTTTGAAAGAAAAGGGAACCTACAATTTTCACAGCTGCCTCCGGGTTAACTGAAAAGCTCACCCGTTATTGATGCTGCTCGGAACTTCTGGCGTCTTCCTTCATCTGAGTCTTTAGGGATCATGTTCCCAACCAAGCTGAAGTGGACGGCTAGTTGGTCTACAAAACTTATATGTTTAAATGTCCCTTCCTAAGGAGGGAAAATATTGAGTCAAATCAGTAGGTTCAATATTTTATAGGAGGAGAGAATTAGGTACATGCCCCTTTCCCAAAGCAAATAAAGTAAAGCCTTAATTAGTCAGAAAATGTCTTTAATAATGCTTTGATACACAAGGCCACATTCATGTAGTATAAGTGACAGATCAGTGTCTCTAACTGCTGGAGAAGCAAATACAATAAATAAAACAATCCTTACTCACAGGAAGCTTCCATGCTAATATTAGACACAACAAGGACACACATACACACACATATAAATATATATGCCACAAATAAAACCTATTCAAAGTAGTTAACTATAAGGCAGTTTAAAAGGGAGGGCAGGAGCAGCTAGGTGGTTCACTCAATAAAGAGCCAGGCCTAGAGATGGAAGATCCTAGTTTCAAATCTAGCCTCAGGTATTTCCTAACATATGACCCTGAGCAAGTCACCTAACCTCAGTTGCCTGGTCCTTAGCATTCTGCAGCCTTGTAAATGATACTTAGTATTGATTCTAAGATTGAAGGTAAGCAAGAGGACTCCTGAAGGTGGAAGGAGGGAGACAAATATACCTCTCCTCATAGCATACTTTGGAAGAACTGAAAGTAGATTGGTTCCCAGTGCCAATTCTGAAGGCAGCTGTACAAATAAGCTGAAGCTTGGAATGGTGCTCCCTCCACCTCAGTTATAAAGCCCCAAATTAACAGTTTTTAAAATTAAAGAAAAAAGAAATAAGCAAACCATGAAAAAAACTCAACATAGAATGTTATCTTGATGACAAGGAAGACCAAAATACAAATTCAGAAGACAACAAAATCAATACTGTTGCATCTAAAGTCTCCAAGTCAAATATTAATTGCTTTTGAATGCAAAAGAATTAATATAGGACTCAAAAAGGATTTTAAAAACAAATAAGAGAAGTAAAAGGAAATTGGGAAAATAAATGAGAGTGGTAGTGCAGGAAAATCGTGAAAAAAGAGTCAATAGTTTGGTAAAGAAGGCACAAAAATATTGAAGAAATTAATATCTTAAAAATAAATAGACAAATTGGTAAAAGAAACACAAAAATTCAATGAAGAGGAGAACTCCTTCAAAAGAAGAACTGGACAAATAGAAAAAGAGTTACATAAATTCACTGAGAAAAAGAACTCCTTACAAAGTAGAATGGGCCAAAAGGTCACTCAAGAAAATCATGTCTTAAAAATTAGAATTGGGCAAGTAGAAGATAATGACTACATGAGACATCAAGAAAAAAAAAAGTCAAAATAATGGAAAAATAGAAGAAAATGTGAAATACATCATTGGAAAAACAACTGACCTGGAAAATAAATCCACAAGAGATAATCTAATAATTAATAGGTAAATTGAAAGTCATGACCAAAAAAAGAGCTTAGACATTATCTTTCATGAAATCATCAAGAAAAATTGCCCTGATAGTCTAGAACAAGAAAGCAAAATTGAATTTGAAAGAATCCACTATTCAGCTCCTTAAAGAAATCCTAACTCTCAGGAATATTATAGCTAAATTCCAGAATTCTCAGTTCAAGGAGGAAATATTGCAAATAGCCAGAAAGAAATAATTCATATATCATGGCATTATAGTAAGGATAACATAAGACTTAGCAGTTTTTACATTAAAGGATCAGAGGGCCTAGAATGTGATATTCCAGGGCAGGGGGTGGGGGGCAAAAGAGCTAGGACTTCAACCAAGAATCACTTGCCCAACAAAACTCAGCATAATCTTTTGGTGGGAAAATTAGGGATTCAATGAAATAGAAGATTTTCAAACATTTCTGATGAAAAGACCAGAGCTGAAAGGAAAAACTGATTCTTGAATACAAGACTCAATAGAAACAAAAAAAAAGTAAATAGGAAAGAAAAATTAAAAGATATTAAACTGTGTACATCCCTACATGGTGAGGTGATATTTTAAAAAATTAAATTAAGGCATGAGAAAGGGGAATGCTTTGGGAGGAAAGGGAAGAGAAAAATTGAATGGGGTAAATTACTTCACATAAAAGAGACATGAAAGAGCTTTTATAGTAGAGGGGAATATGGGGGAGGAGGGGAAGGAGTATATGTGAATCTTATTCTCATCAAAATTGGTTCAGTGAGGGAAGAACATACACAATTTGGTATAAAAATCTATCTTACTCTACAGGACAGCAGAAAGGGAAGGTGATAAGAGAATGGTGTGGGCTAATAGAAAATATGGGTAAAGTGCTGGTCAGAAACTAAACAGGGAGAAATAGCATAGCAAGTAATACATAGTCATGATGGCATGAAATGTTTTTACAAGACTTTCTAATAAAAGGTCTCATTTCTTAAATACATAAAAATAAGATGAATAAAAAAAGAATACAAGTCATTCCCCAGTTGATAAATAGTAAAAGGATATGAACACCTGGAAGTTCTCAGACAAACTAATTTAAAACTTACTATAGTTATGCAAAAAATGCTCTAAATCACTATTAATTAAGAAGTGCACATTAAAAGAACTCTGAGTTACCACCTCACACCTATCATATTGGCCATTATGGCAGAAAATGAAAATGACAAAACTTGGAGGGGGTGTGGGAATATTGAGACACTAATGGAACTGTTGAGGGAGTTGTAAAAATTATTCACTCATTCTGGAGAATTTGTACCTATGCCCAAAGCGCTATAAAACAGTATGTACTCTTGGACCCAGCAATACTATTAGTAGGTGTGTATCCAAAAGATATAAAAAACAAAGAGAAGGACCTATGTACAAAAATATTTAAAGCAGCTCTTTTTGTGGGGCCAAGGAACTAGAAAATGAGGGGACATCCATCAATTGGGGAATGGCTGAGTAAGTAAATATAAGTATATGGCAAAATGGAATACCATTGTGCTATGAGAAATGATAGGCAGGAGGAGCTTTAATAAACCTGGAAAGACTTACATGAATTGAAGCAGAATGAAATAAGCAGGTTCAGGAGAACATTGCACAAAGTGACAGGATTATTGTACAGTGAACAACTGTGAATAACTTAGCTATTCTCAGGAATACAATGATCCAAAACTACCCCCAAAGGACTCATAATAAAAAATGTCATCTACTTCCAGAGAAAAAGAACTGATAGAGTCTGCATCCAAACCAAAGAAAACTTTTTCATTTAAATTTTTTTTAAAATTCAAGTTTACTTCCATAAAAGGGGTAATATGGAAAAATGTTTTATGTGATTGCATGTGTAAAATTTACATGAGATTGCTTACCATCTCAAGGGTCTTGGGGAAGAGAGATGAGAGGAAGTGAATTCAAGACTCAATATTCTTTGGAAAATGTTGGAAACTATTGTTATATGTAATTGGGGGAAAAAAGAAAAAAAGTAAAACCAGTGTCTTAGGGGAAAAAATAGGGAAATTTGGATGAAGGGTAGGTTTGGCAATGGGATAAAATAGTTGAGATAATGAGTTCTGTTTAAGGTGGGTGGAATTTGAAATGTCTCCAAGAATGTCCAGTTTGAAATATCCAAAAATATCCAACATGTCCATTGGTAATGTGGGATTGAAGTTCATGGGAGAAAATGGGGATGTATATGCACATATCTGGGCTCTACAGCATATACACTCATAAAAATGGGTGAGGTCATTGAGAGAGGGAAAAGTCATCTAGAACAAACCCAAGGAATACCGATGGTTAGGGGGCATGATCCCAGAACATGAATACGAAGTAAAAGTAAATATGGCTGTATCATTAGTACTTTTTGCTAATTGCCTTACTACCTACTATGGAGTTAGGAGGTAAATGGGATAAAGCTTTGAATTCAAGATCAGGAAGACTGAAATTTAGTATAAATTCAATCTTTTATTAGCTGTGTGGTCCTGGGAAAATCACTTAACCTCTGTGTGCTTTGGTTTCCTCATCTGTAAAATGAGGATAATATTATCCCCTACCTCTCAGTATATTCTCTCTATGGTGGTCATGGGAGTAAAATGGGGAAAAAATTGTAATGTGCTCTCAAATCTTAAAACACTACATAAATGTTAGCTATTGTTATTAGCTATAAGCAAGTTAAGGGAAGGTGTTTATATATCAAGATATTTGAGAAGTACCAAAACACTACTAGCAATGGGTCCAGCTTATTCAAGACAGTCAAAATGAATCAAGCAAAAGAAAACCTATAGTTTAGTTAAATTGTGGAATGGATTAGTTTCACTCAGAAGACAGGGCAAGCTTTACTTTAATATAACTTCTACTAATAGAGTAACTACTTACATTTCTGGAGTGCCTTTTTTTGGGGGGGTTACAGAATGCTTTCATACTCATTATCTCATCTGATTCTCACAACTCATGTGAGAAAATAGGATAGACCTACAGAGGAAAGGATCTATTCTGGTTTTACTGCATAGGCTTCATAGCACAACCACTTTTCTAGGTTCTTCCAACTCTAAATAATCATGATAGCAATTATTATAGTGATGATGATGATGATGATAACTGTATTCATGTCAAGCTTTGCCTACATTATTTTAATTGATTCTCAATAAAACCCTTGAGGAAGGTAGTGTAAAGATTATTGTTCTCATTTTCTAGATGAGATAATTAAATCTAAGACAGGTTGTCAAAGGTGATATATGGAATAAGTGATGGAACCACAAGCAAACACAAGTCCTCTTTGCATTATGCCATGCTACCTTTCATTTGAAGATTTTCAATTCCAGTGAACTCCTAGGAAGCTGATTGCCTAGAAAACAATTCAAATGCTATAGGAAAGGTAATGGATTCGTTCAAGAGTTTTCCAATGTAAGTTTCAAGCCTAGGACCAGTACCACGCAGAAGCATTTTTAAGTTTCTAACTTTGAGCATCCCAGGGAGAAGATGTTCAGCAAGGGTTTATTGTTAATATTTTGAGCAGGGTTGAGGGCTTTTGTTGAAAGAAAGAAAAATCTGCATGTGAAGAGTTACAGCAGGATTTTCACCAAATTAATTTCCAGACTCAGATTACACTTTTAAATGCAAATCAACTGCGACTGACTAGCAAGAGTCAATACCCCTTGTGGGAAATAGTTTAACTTCAAGGAAGTTGGTGAAAAAAGGACTATATTTAGTCATTGTACTTATATCTGGAATGGGTGGCCTTCTAGCTAATATAAGGGTAAAAAAGAAGGCAAAATGATGCATTATTAAAAAAAAAGCTACTCCTTTGATTTCAGTGACCAAACCCAATGCAAGTGGGTCCTAAATCTTCATTTTCAGCCCTGACCTTTCCTTAGCTCCAGGTCTGAATTTCCAGTTGCATGTCTTCATTTCTAGCCATAGATCCCATTAGTGTCTTCAAGCTCAATGTCTCTATGACTAACTTCATCATCTTCTCTCCAAAAGTGGCTTCACTTTCTGACTTCCTCATTTGTCTTTTAACCCAGACAAGTTTTAAAGAGTTATTGACCAAAATACTGACTCATTTTGGAATGTTAAAATATATAAATATATACATGTAATCTATTATATACCAATGTAGAACTTTTCTAGTTTGTGGCAACACTATTCTCCCATCCACTTAGCTTTGGCCCTTCTCTCCTTCCATTGCCTTTGCTTATCAGATTTTTCTCTCCCTCAGAAAGGCATCTCACCCTTTGTTCTTATCATCACCCTTCTCTCTTCCACACAGATCAAAGGATATTAGAATTATTGCTATTTTGAGGCAGAGCTCAAGAACCTTAGCAATCATTAGTAAAATCTATTTACAAATGAAGAGGAAGTTAAGTGAATTGACTAGGCTCACCCAAGTTAGTAGCAGAGGAGTGATTCTTCATGATTTACTAAAACTGTACTTTTGCAGAAATTCCAGGGGGAAACTATGATCACTCTAAATTCTAATACTAAAATATCCATATTTTAGTTTGTTTCAGAGAAAAGCTCCATTCTAATGTCTCAATATCAGTGTCTACTTTGCTTCATTAAGGAGAGTCACCTTAGGTCATGACCAAGTTATTAAGAAGTTTTTTCCCTTGATGTGAATTTAGTCAAAGTTTGCTTTGCTTTGTCAATAGTGATTTGGTCTTGTGAAACCCCCTTTTGGTCCATGAAAGTAAAAATTACTGTTTTCCCTCCACTTTTGTTCCAGGATCAAAGAAATTTAAATAGTATGAATAGACTGGGGATTCTAATGATGTGAGTATAGTCCATTTCATTCTCAGTAAGTATATGACAATGATTCCAGACACCTAAACCTCATAGAGCCCCAGAAAAGGGATAGATTCTACACAGGGATGCTGACATGGTGTGCTATGGCCAACTAAGCAGGAAGACAGCCTCTGATTCATTTAACCCAAGAATCCCTTTGGTTCATTAAGTATACCACTTTTAAAAACCAACAAGAATGTGGGGGCTACACATTCAACAGTGATAAATAAAACACCATTTTATATCTGTAATCTTTCCTAGAACCACTTCTAATAGATTGGTTCCCCAAGGAGAGGTGGGAATTCTTTCCTAGTCCACAAATATATCACTAATCTTTTTTATTCATACAGTATTACAGATATGTTCCATGAGACTATAGTCATATTTGGAATAGACTACCATTCAAATAGTTGTCTGATTTCAAAAGGCTTAAGATCACAAATGTTGGTTCCCATGGTTACTGCACCTTCAAATTATATGTAAGGTAAAGAATCAGGTATATAAAAGTCAACAGGACAAGACCAGCCAATGCATTAAAAAAAAGTTTGTGGCACCCACATGTAGTCCAGGCAAGACAGTGCTGGGTCTAGGTGCTGAGTAACAACCAGCTTCCACATTGTTCCTCCTAGGCTACATGGTATCTTTTTATGATCTCCCTTCTTTTCCCCTTCAAGGCTGTTCTTAATGTTTACACTGGTCTGACTTCACCTTTCTGTGGTGCAAAGACATACAGAAAATGGGGATAACTTTCATAAACTTTGGTGTTAGGTGACCTGTGTAATGGGTAGAATTGTAATTTTGAGGTAATCAAGATAATTTGCCTTTCCTTATTTTTCCTTGACTCAATTTATCCAAAATTTTAAGCCCCGAGTCTGTGTAAAATCATCATACTATATTTAGGAATACAAAGACAAAGATGAAATAGTCCTTGCTTCCATTATTTTAGGGAAACATGAGATAGGCACATATGAAAACTAGAAAGGGAAATTAAAAATGGGAAAAATACTAAATAGTTAGGGGGACTGGACAAGGCACCACAGAAGAAATCAAATCTGAGACACTGGAAAAAAGTAAGGATCCTGGTGAGTTGGAGCCAGTTCTGACTGATTTAGGAGAGCCTAATTGCCATATTGTCAGTGTGATCATTTACACTTTCAAAATCAGCAAATGATACAGATCAGGGCTTGATTTATTGTTTCACTGATTGTCTGGACTTAAGAAAGGGATGGAGATAATGTTGTTAATGCGGATTAAATTTAATCTACTCTGCTTACAGGTTTGTTTCAAAGAGCCAGTTATATAATTCCGGCATACAAGTTTCTGAGAGGAAGAGTTGAGAAGCCTCAGAAAATAGTTTTACAAATGCATGGAGACAGGCATTAAGTGATCAATCAGTTAAAGAATGGGGGAATTCTTTTAAATGTACTTTCAATTATCTTAATGCTGGTATGTTATTTGTGCATTCAGATACTGATTTTTATAAAACCTAGAAAATGGAATCTTGAAGTTTGGTGTAAATTAAGGTATTCAGTAGAGGGGGGGAAGGGTTGTAGGTGCACTGGGAGTAGGCATTAAGATAGAATGGCAGGGGCAAAGGGGATAGGTGCATCAGATCTATGATTCCAAGAGGATAATTTGGCTCAGAGACCCATAAAGGAATAAGATGCTAATGGCCTCAGTGGGAGGGGGGGGGGATAGAAGTTCAGTGATCATGTAAGCTTATATAGGATTGAAAAACATATATCCCTTGTACTGACTTGGAGTTCACTATTGGGTCTTTTGAAATGTTCTTCTCCTAGTATGTCTGTACCAAAGACATCTGACATACCAATCCCCTTGAAATGGAGGTTAGGGTAGAAAGAGTGGAAGCAGTGAGCTGGGAAGGTAAAAGACCAGTAGCTGAGCTAAGCAAATGTAGTGAAAAGATTTCACTGGCTTCTGGTGTAATCAATGAACACTAAAGTTCGGCAACTAAAATAATCAGACACACTATGAATTGTTTGAAAAAATGAACATAGCAATGTAATACTATTAAGAAAACAAAATAATTATTTTGGATATCCAACAGATTTGAATTCTCATCCTATTTACAAGAGATGTGAAAGAAATAGAATCCTGGGAATCCGGTGTTTTGGACGGCAGGCTCCCCCCAAAATGGCCTATACATTTTAACTGTTGAGTCATTTTGGTGCTGTCTGACTCTTTGTGACCCTATTTGGGGTTTTCTTGGCAAAGATCCATGAGTGATTGGCCATTTCCTTCTCTGGCTCATTTTAAAGATGAGGAGATTGAGGTAGACAGGGGTAAGTGACTTGTCCAGGGTCGCACAGCTAGGAAGTATCTGAGGCCACATTTGAACTTCAAGGCCTGGTGCTCTGTCCACTGTGCCATCTACTTGCCTCTACCAATAGGTTACCTCACCAGGAGATAGATCCCAAGGGTGGAAGGCTGAGGTAGTGTGAAAATTGCCAGGAGAATTTTCATATAACATTGAGAGCCAGCCCCCTTCTACTCTACCAATATCAAATCACTGCAGCCACCATCACCACCCCATTAACAAATGTACACAAACAACATCACAAGTTAAAAACAACTGGGTGGTTTTTAAAGGCATCCATCTGAAACTCATGCAGATGAGGCATCTAAAACACTCAGTGAAGAGCTGATAAACAGCATCCTAATATAGTTCCCATTTGCTAGTTGTGGCCAGAAGGGATTCTGCTTTTACTCACTGGGAATGGGAATGATGCATTCAGCTTCTCAGTGAAAAAGGCAATTTAAGGCACCAAGCCTCTTCGTTATTAATTTGTACTCTGAAATAAGATGCTCAAAATGAAAACCTTATAGATAACTACACAATTCACCTTAACTTGTTCTTACTTAATCTAGAAGAAAGACTACAACTCACAGTCTCTGAAGTGTGCTGGACAGTAATTGCAATTCTTGACAGAGTCAGGAATCTATCTGCCTGACTGTAGATTCTGACTGACCCAATATTTATCTAGCGCTTTTAAGGTTTGCAAAGTGCTTTACCTAAATTATCTCACTTAAAGGAGTCAGGGTGCTGCAGTGTGTGGAAGGGCATGACTAATCTAATCAATTTGCTGTGCTTTATTTCTACATGGAAAGGTCCAAAACATTGACAAATGTTGGGCATGAGCCAAGCTGCCTGGCTCCAGAGGTCAGATATTCTCTAGCTCAGCTTCCGGTCTACTAAAGAGCCTTATTAATGGTCCAATTTGCTATCCTAGTGTATAATAGCCCTAGAAGGTTTCCAGGAAAGTTTCATAGAAAAAGAAAGCATTATTATTATTACATCATCCTGCTACTTTTACTTAGAGAATGAAGGAGGGAAGGGTTGCTTTTTTTCTCCATCAAATACTTCTGCTTGGATGGCTGTGTTTTTTCCCTGAAGAATGTGAACAATTTTAGATTATAAGTCTTAGAATAATCAATAAGATCATCTAAAATGTTTGTATACTGCTATTTAGACTTAGTATTTGGAAATGATTTTTAGAAATGATACAATTAGAGGATGCTTAGGTAAATAAATCTACAACATAATTTCATTTTATAATTTCCACAGATGGAGGAGGAGCAGTATAGAGCTTTTAAGTGAAAGACATGGTACTTTTCTGCCACCAGGGAACATTTCCATTTTCACAAAAGAAAGAAAAATTCAATTCCTTATTTATATGTAGGCATTCTTTTTTTTTTCTCCTGTGAAACTATTATTATTGTTTCTACTATGAAGCCAAAGTTGTTCTCCAATTCCATTCACACTCTGAGACTTGCCCATTGGTATTATAAATTTGTGTGTGGATGGGGACTATTGCCACTGGAAAGGGAGAATTGTACCATTAATTTGCTCCTGTATTCAGAAGTCAGTCCCATTTATGTTCTTATATGCTTTTAATTCATGCTGTGTTCAAAATACTCATTGCTAGCCAGTTTGGTTGTAGGTAAATTGAATGGAATTCACATAGAGAAGAGTCAGTTTCAGATAAGATCTGTGACCCTCTTCCTGGTGGAGCCAAAACAGAAGTTATTAATGTTATCAGAAAGATGTCCCCCAAGGCTGAACCCAGGTCATCTACCCAGAACTGTTTGTTTTTTTTCTGATCACTTTGGTTTACATTTCCTTTGCAATTAATATTATTTTTTCTATTGGGAATGTAGTGCTCACTACAATAAAATTAATTCCCTTCTCTTACTTGGGATTTATTTAGAAAGGTACAAACTATAGTCCATCTACTAGGAAAAGAGGTAAGCTTCCTTGCACCTGTATCTTCTCCTTTTATAACCAAGTTCATGCTTTTACAGAAGCTAAAAACTACAGGTTTTTTTGAAAACCTTTACCATCTGTCTTCGAATCAATGCTGTGTATTGCTCCAAGACAGAAGAGTGATAAGATCTAGGCAGTAGAGGTTAAGTGACTTGCCCAGGATCACACAAGTAGGAAGTGTCTTAGGCCAAATTTGAACTCAGGACTTCCCATCTCTAGGCCTGGCTCAATCCACTAAGCCACCCAGCTGGCCCCTAGAAACTATAGTTTTACAGGGGAGCTAGAAACTAAAATCTTCTTGACATAAATGGAGCTTCTGTCCAACAGATTCTAAGCCAAGTAACTATCTTAACTACCTGACTGTAGGTTAGTTTTCAAAACACATCACTGCCATACATAGTCTAGAGAATTCTTACAGGGAAAGGGATAATTTATCTGTTAATAACTTTCATTTGTATAGTGATCCTGACAACACCACGAGGTGGCTAGTGTAAGTATTGTTGCTGTTATTTTATAAAATGAGGAAACTGAAGCATCAAGAAGCTAAGGGACTTGTCCATCACATGGCAAGTGTCAGAGCTAAGACCTAAATCAGAGCTCCCTGAATCCATACTGCCTGCTGCTTATGGAAATGACCCAATATCTTTTAGGCAGCATCGTGGAATGGATAGAGTGCTGGCCTTTGAGTCAAGAAGACCTGAGTCTGATCGAATCTCCCTCAAACACTTTCTAGTTGTGTTATCTGGGGACAAATTACTTAATTGCTCTGGGCCTGTTATGCCCATCTGTAAAATGAGAGGTTAGATCTTCTCCAGCTCTCAATCTTTTCCTTCTGAAACCTTATTCTCTCCCCACCCTTGCTCTGGTATATGGGGACTTTGATGTATCTACCAATGTCCTTTCAAGCACTCTGGCCTCCATGTTCAGCCTCCTCAACTCTCATAATCTACAGTTTCACCCTCTATTTTGGAGGTATTGATCACAGGGATGTCCATATTCTACATCTCTTTCATCATCCATAAGTTCCCTCTTCTTGATTTTGCTCTCAGAAATTACCCACTGATCACAATCTACTCCCTATCTCTTCTCCTTCTTACTCCTAAGCTTATTGTTCATACTCAGCAAAACTGGTAGGTCTTCTACCTCTTTCTATTTTCCCAAACCGTTATCCTCATTTTGGAACCATTTTCCTTGCTTTACATCCTTCACCTTTTTTCTTCTTTTAAGGCATAAAGATATTTTCAATGGGACAGTTTCAACCTTCAAGCTTTGACTCCTTTGCCTCTTCTTTTACAACCACTGTTCCCCACCTATCTCTTTCAGAATCTTGCTTCATGACACATTTTCTGTGGGCCTCCTCCTTTTAAACCCTCACTAACTACTGGGTCTTTTCCCCTACTTTTCTTTTCTTTTACTTTTTTTTACAAAGATACTGAGATCTTTTCTATTCTATTTTTAAACCCTTACTATTTGTCTTGGAATCAATACTACAGATTGGTTCCAAGGCATAAGAGTGGTAAAGACTAAACAATGGAGGTTAAGTGATTTGCCCAGATTCACACAGTCAGGAAGTGTCTGAGGTCAGATTTCTCCACCTGGATCTCAATATACTGAGTTACCTGGAGGAAAGGCCCTTTTATTCCTATGCCTTCTACCTTAATAGGAATGGGTGTTGTATTTTGTCAAAGGCTTTTTCTGCATCTTATCATGTGATTTCAGTTAGTTTAATTGTTAATATAATCAATTATGCTGATAATTTTCCTACTATTAAACCAGCCTGGCAATTCTGATATAAATCACACATGAACATAGTGAATAATCCTTGTGATGCCTTGCTATAGTCTCTTTGCTAGTACTTTATTTAATATTTTTGCATCAATATTCATTTGGGAAATTGGTCTGTGATTTTCTTTCTCTGTTTTTGGTTTTCCTTGCCTAGGTATGAGTGCCATATTTAAGTCATATAAGGAATTTGGTAGGACTCCTTCTTTGCTTATTTTGCCAAATAGCTTGTATAGCATTGGGATTATTCTTTAAATGTTTGATAGAATGTAATATTATAAATCCATTTGGCACTAGGGATTTTTTAAGAAATTCATTAATGGCTTGAACAATTACTTTTTTCTGAGATAGGATTATTTATTCGATTTCCTCTTTTGTTAATCTCAGAAATTTATGTTTGTAACCATTCATTTCACCTAAATTATCAGTTTTATTTTTACTTAATTGGGTAAAATAACTTCTGATTACTTTAACTTCCTTTTCACTAGAGGTAAAATCACCTTTCATTTTTTATATTGTTAATTTGATTCTCTTTTTAAAAAAATCTAATTAACCAATGCTTTATGGTTTTTTTTCTCCACAGAACCAACTCCTAGTATTATTTAATAGTGGAATAGTATTTTTTTTAATTTTCAATTCTATTAATTTATCCTTTGATTTTTAGGATTTCCAATTTAGTCTTTAATTGATGATTTTAAATTTGTTCTTTTATTAGTTTTTTTTAGTTACATGCCCAATTCACTGATTGACTTTTTCTATATTTTATTGATAAGGGACTAAAATTAAGGGATATAAAATTTCTCCCGAGTACTGCTTTACCTGTAACCCATAAGTTTTGATATTTAGTTTCCTCATCATTCTCTTTAAAGAAATCAGTTGTTTCTATGATTTGTTCTTTAACTCACCTGTTTTGAAGAATTAGATGGTTTCATTTCCAGTTAATTTTTAATTTGCTTTTCCATGAACCCTTATTGATTGCAATTTTTATTGCATTATGATCTGAAAAAAGCTGCATTTATTATTTCTGCTTTTTCAAATTTGGTTGTGAAGTTTTTATGCTCTAGTACATGGTCAGTTTTTGTATATGTACATGCTGTTGAAAAGAAGGTATATTCCTTTTTATCTCCATCTATTTTTCCCATTTATCTATTAAATCTAACTTCTCTGAAATTTCATTTGTTTCCTTAACTTCTTTTGGTTTTGTGGTTAGATTTATCTAGTTCTGATAGGGGAAGGTTGGGGTTCCCCACTAGTGTAGTTTTACTGACTATTTCTTCCTTAATCTCCTATAGTTTCTCCTCTAAAAATCTGGATGCTATACCATTTGGTGCATATATGCTAAGCACTGAAATTTCATTGTCTATACTACTTTTTATCAAGTCACAATTACCTTCCTCATCTCTTTTAATCAGATCTACTTTTTGCTTCAGTTTTGTCTGAGATCATGATCACGATTCTTGCTTTTTTTATTTATCTCAGTTGAGGTCCTATAGATTTTGTTCCACTCTCTTACCTTAATGCTATATGCGTCTACCTGCTTCTAATATGTTTCTTATAAACAACATATGGTAGGATTCTGGTTTTTAATCCACTCTGTTTCCATTTTATGGGAAAGTTCATTCCATTTATATTCACAGTCATGATTACTATCTGTCTATTGCCCTTCATCTTGTTTTCCTCTTTTAGTCCTGTCATTTCTCCTTTTACTCTGCCCATTCATACAAGTGTTTTGCTTTTAATCATCTACCAACTATTCCCTCTGTTATATTACCCCCCCACCTACTACCTCCTTTCTTATTACCCTTCTACTTCTCTAAGGATACGATATACTTTTATATACCCCCCTCCCCAATGAATCAGGCTGTTCTTCCTTCTCTGAGCTAATTCCAGTGAGAGTAAGATTTAAGTATTAACTGTCACAACCCTCATTCTCCCCTTCAATGTAATTGCACTGCTTGCTTTTGCATGTTATCCCAAACTGCTTACTACCATACCCTCTGTCTATCTATACTTCTGACTACCATTATAATGCTAAAATTGTTTAAGAGTTACAAATATTATCTCTCCATATAGAAATATAAACAATTCGACTATATTGAGATCCTTAAATTTTTTTCTCTTTCCTATTTTTTATTTATTTTTTATGCTTCTCTTGAATTTTATATTTGGACATCAAATTTTCTATTTATGTCTGGTCTTTTCTTCAGGAATGCTTAGAAATATTCTATCTTTATTAAATGACCCATATTTTCCCCTGAAAGAATATAATCAGTTTTGATGGGTAGGTGATTCTTGGTTGTAAACCCAGTTCTCTTACCTTCTGGAATATCATATATTCCAAGTCTTCTGATCCTTCAGTGTGGATGTGGAAGCTGCTTGCAGTATTTTCTTCTTGGCCTGGGCTATCTTGAACTTGGCTATAACATTTCTGAGAATTGTCATTTAGGGACTGATTGTAGGAAGTTGTCTGTACTCTTAAAATTTTTATTTTATCCTCTTATCAGAGCAGTTTTCTTTGATAATTTCTTGTAATATGATATCTAGACTTTTTCTTTATTGTGACTTTCAAGTCATCCAATAATTCTTAAATTGCCTCTCCTGGATCTATTTTCTAGGTCAGTTGTTATTTCAACAAGATATTTCATGTTTTCTTCTATTTTTTCATTCTTTTGATTTTGTTTTGTTGTGTCTTGATCTTGTGAAATCATTAGCTTCCATTTACCCAATTCTAACTTTTAAAGAATTTCTTCCATGACATTTTGATCATCCTTTTCCATTTGGTCCATTCTACTTTTCTTGGAACTCTTTTCTTCATTGGATTTTTTTGCCTCTTTTTCTAGGTGATCAAATTTTATTTTCAAGCTGTTATTTTCTTTTTACATTACTTTCATTTCTTTATCCCACCTCTCTTATTTGATTTTCAGTTTCTTTTTTAGTCTTTCAGTGCTGGAGATCTCAATTTTTCTTTGAAGTTTTGCATGAGGTTGCTTGAATCTCACTGTCCCCTACTGACTCTGTGCCTTGCTCTTTGTCTCCAAAGAAATTTTCTATAATTAGGCATTTCTTTTGCTGTTTGCTCATTTTCCCAGTCTTTTTTTTTGTGCCTGTGGATGAGGAGTTCTGAAAACTTCCAATTCTGTCTCCTCTGATGATGGTTTATAAGACTTAGCACTCTGAGCTATTTTTCCTAGGGCTAAGTTCTTCACTGCAGGGCCAAGTACTATAGCCTTGGGCCTCACTATGGGCTGGTGCAAGGGACTTGGAACTTCAAAGAGTGAAGTGCTCTGTTGTTGGTGTAGACAAGGTCCCAGCATCCTGAAGCTGGCCTGTACCCAGGCTCAGAATCTGGTGCAGTAGGTGTGTGTGTGTGTGGGGGGGTAATCAGCCAGCACTCCTCTGCATGGTTTTATTTCTGGTCCCCCTTATTCTGTGAAAATCAACTTTCCCTGCCTACTTTTCCAGTTGTTTTCCACAGGAGAGTCACCTCTCTCTATCTTGCTATTGTTTTTTGACTCACATCATTTTGAGGTGCTTTTTAAAGACTGATTTGGAAGAATTCTTGGAGCAGTTTCCACTTTCACTGTTACCAAGTTCCTATCTTGACCTACTCTAACTGGCTGCTTTGAGCTTCCCTATTCTTTAAAAAACAACAACAAGGAAATGACTTTGCTAAACTATCATTTTATATTTCACCACCAATCTCCTAGGGAAAAAACCATTGTTCAGACAAGTTATGTTTTTTCACGGTCCTCTCACAACTATTATTTCTTCAAATCTGACTTCTTATTCCATCATTCCACTGAAATTATATTCTCCAAGGTTCCCCAAAATTTCCTAATTGCTAAATCCTTTGCCCTTTTCTTGGTCTTCATCCTTCTTGACCTCTTTGCAGTTTTTGAAAAGACCCTGTACCTGGACACTCTTTTCTTCTGGTTTGATCCCATTCTTCCTCATTGTCTCCTCTCTAATTTCTTTTTCTTAGTCTCCTAGATATCCATCTATTTCCTATCTCCTAATCTTAAGTATTCCCTGGGGAACAATTTTTGGTCCTTTGCTCCTCACTCCATGTGGACTCTTTTGGAGTGTTCTCAGTACCCAATAGTACCAGCATCATCTCTGTACAAATGGCTCTCAACTATATAAATCCTCCATTAATCATTCTCCTAAATTCCACTTATATTCCATCTACCTGGAGACATCTCCAAATGGATGTTCCATAAGCATCTCAAACTCAAAATGACCAAAGCAGAATTAACTGTTTTCTTCCATAAATCTTCTAAGTTTCCTTTTTCTGACAAGTGTACCACCACACTTCTAGTTATCCAGATTTGTGACCTCAGAATATGCCTTGACTCACCCCTGTCCATTATTACCCACATCCAATCTCTTATCAAATCTTTTTTTCTCTTCATAACAGCTCTTGTATCCATTGCTTTTGTTCACTCATACAGCCACCACATCAATTTAGACCCTTTATGACCTCTTCCCTGGATTACTACTGGTCTCCTAATTAGTCTCCCAAATTACAATCTCTTTCCTCTCCAATCTATCCTCCATATGGCTACCAAGACAATCTAAGGCAAAGACACCACTATATCATTCCCCTGCCTTCAATAGCGTCCCATTGTCCATACAGTAAACTAAAACCTCCTTAGTATAGCATTTAAGGCCTTCCATAGTCTGGCTCCCAATTCCCTTTCTGGACTTATTCATATGACTCCTCTTTAGGAACTCTACATTCCAACCTAACTGAATTATTAGCTGTTCTCTGAACCTAATACTTCATCTTCCACCTCTGACTATTTGCAAAAGTCATTCTCTATGCCTGAAATGCATTCCTTCTTCATCTTGGCATTTCAGAATCCTTGTTTTGCATCCAAGTTCAATGCAGCTTCTATTTCACACACGAAACTTTCTCTGATCCCCCTCTCCACCTGTTCTCTCCCATTTCACTTTTATTACACTCGTGGAGGGGAACAATCATTTATAAAGTGCCTACTATGTGCCAAGCACTGTGCTATAAACACTTTATCAATATTATTTCATATGATCCTCACCACAACTGTGATAAGTGCTGTAATCATTTCCATTTCATAGTTGAGGAAACTGAGGTAAACAGAGGTTAAGTGACTTACCCAAGGCCATGGAACTAGTAACTATCTGGGGCTGTATTTGAACTCGGGTCCTCCTGACTTCAGACCCTGTATTCTATCCATCGTCCATCTAGCTTTCTTTCTGCTACTTCATGTGCTACAAGTTACTTAAACCTTTTCCAATCAGTGGGAAACAACTTTGTTCTCATTTCTTTGCTTCTTCAAAAAGCAATGTATGAATATTTCAGTATATCTAGCATCTTTTTTTTTATCTTTGACTTCAGGGTATACATCCAGAAGTGAGATCTCTGGGTCAAGAGTTATAAACATTTTTTCTTTTCTTTTCTCTTCATTTTTTAAAAGCATATTCCCAAATTGCCTTCCAGAATGTTGATCCTTCCATTTTAGAGAAGAGAAAACCAAGAGAAGTAAAATGAGCTGCCTAAAGCCATTCAGGTGGCAAATAGCAGAGCCAAGATTTGAAAGTCAATCTTCTGATCCCATCTTCCATACTCATTTCATACTCAGTGTTCTTTTTCGCAAAATTACAATTAACTTTTACATTGTCAATTACCAATAAGCACAAACATTTTGGTCTGTATGAAAATCTATTTTGAAGCCTGGATTGTTTCAGTCACCTCTCATTTTGTACTGCAATGCCTGCTGGTCCACAATGAGTCCATTTGCTCTAAATAACTACGAGTTTGTAATTTTGTAAGTACATCTAAACCAAATGGGACATCTGGGTGTTAACAGACTGCCTGTCATATTACAGGAAATTCTGTTATAATGAAGGCGAAGGAAACAAAATTCCTTTAATAGCAACACAGATATAACCCAACTGATCATCAGCTTCTTTCTGCACTACTTATACAGTAGGGAAGCTATATTCTTTCTAAAACATCTTAATCTACTCCTTGCCTCGGTAAGTAGGGTACACAAAAAATAATGGAATATTTCTTTGATGATTCAGCATCTTATAGCCCCTGAGGGTCATCCATCTGAGCATTCCTCAACACTGTTGACTATTATAGATATTACTTTAGAAGACAGATTAGGTAACTCTCCACTTCTGTTCTTAATTCTGTCTTGTTCTATTTCTTTCAGGCCTGACTTGCCCATCAGTCATTCCCCCTCTCATCTTCAATTTCTCCCAATCCACTAACTCCTCATTCTCTGCCTACCAGCATGCTTATGTTGCCCTTATTTTTCAATATTCCCCTCTGATACTAAAATCCCTCCCCCCCCCACATCCACCCTAATATCTTTGTTGTATAAGTTGGACTGGAGAATGCCCCATGGAGCATATGTGGTGATTGATGGGCCTGCAAAAGTAGAATGCATGGATCACCCATTGAGCTCCTAGAGGACATATATGGAATAATGCTGGTACTTTAAGATGTCATAGCAAACCCTAGCTATTCTAACAATGGAGATGGAGAACTGTTCACTGCCCCAGGAAGAACTATCCTCAAGGTAAACCTTAAAAAAGAAGAAACTCTGTCTTCTAGCTTTCTTCCTGTCTTTGGAGCATGTGTGATATTTAGTTCTCTTTGTATGGATTTTCTGCAAGAGAAGTCTTTCCCTGGGAGGGATGGGATTCTGATATCATCAATTATCCTATACTCCTGAATATACTTTCCTTCCATGAAATCATTCTTGTAGTTTTTTCCTTAACAATCTTACTGCTCCATCTCAATTTCTTCTGTTCTCCTCCTGCCCCTTTAGTGTGAGTGTTCAAAGCTCTACTTTTTCTTTTTTTCCTCTATGACTTTCCCTTGTCTAACTGGTTCAATTATCACCTCTATGTTGGTGAGATATAATTATAAGTCCTAAATTTATTCTGATCTCTAATCCTTTATATCTAAATGCCTATGAAGGACTTTTGTGATAAAAGCAATATATCTTGTAGGTATAGGCTAGTTTTTCTTTAAAATATACTGAAACTAGAGGCAGCTAGGTGGTTCAGTGGATAGAAAGCCAGGCCTGGAGTCAGTAAGAGATGGGTTCAAATGTGATCTTAGACACTTGCCAGTTACATAATGCTAGACAGGATACCTAACCCTAGTTGCCTAGCTGCTACCACTATTCTGCTTTAGAACCAATACTTGGTATTGATTCTAAGACAAAAGGTAAAGCAAATAGATGGATGGACAGACAAACAGACTATCTTGGAAACAAAGGATTAAGGCCCATGTCAACGTTGTAGCTTCCTAGTAACCCAAGTACAAAAAGCCAATACATGAGGAGATAGCAGCTCTTCCCTCTGGCTTCTGGCCAGCAGACCAACATAGTAAGGAAGCTCCAACTTAGTAAGTCAATAATGTATCCTTTCCCTACTATAGCCAAGTAAAATTCCTTTTGTTTTATATATTCTACAAATGTCTTGTTTCAGTCCAATATTGAGTTTGAACTACTAGAACAACCTCAGTCAGATGTGTCCTTCCTGGTAGTACCATCAGCATTTCTTAATATATTCACAACTGAATTCATCGATCTCTCAAACCTGCCCTTCTCTCAACATCTTTAGTACAATTGATGGTACCACCATTCTCCCAGACACTCAATCTTGAAGTATCATTTGTCTCTAATTTCCTTCTTCCTCATCCAGTTTCCAAATACTGTCAATTTAATTTTTTAAACAAAATGTTTTAAAATCTATTGTCTCATCTCCATTAGCACTGACATCCTAACATGAGCCCTCATTACCTCTCATTCTTATTATTTCAATAGCCTCCTGATATCCCCCTCTCTTCTTGCTGTAAAAATAGAGACTTGAATCCAGGACTTCAATCCCCAGGAGTCCTTGCTCCACTTCCCCAGAATGCCTTGTAACCTCACCTGGGCTGAGAGCGAGATGGGGTATTTAACCTGGTTGTAAAAAAGCTCTGTCCTCTTTCCTACTTCTGCTTGGGAGCAGACACGGCTCTCCACCTAGCAGGCAAGATGTGAGTGGTTGTGAATAGGCTCTTTGGGCCTAGACACGTGCCTCTCTTACTTGTATTTTCTTTATATTTTAATCTTCAATAAACCTCTAAAAATATAATACTCCTTGCAGAGAGAAACTAATTTCTACCTGCCTTCAGTTTCTCCAAATTTTAACTTTTACATTGTCAATATGTTCTTAACTCAATTGCCAAAATAATCTTCCTAATTCATATATCATATCATGTCATCCCTCTGCTCAAAGACCTCCAATATCTCCCCAAGAAGGAATTTTTCAGTTAATTGTTCATTCAATTGGACATCATAAATCGGACAATAAATATTTCCTAACTATTTGGTTTTGCATGTGTGACAGCCTAGGCCAAACTTTTTTGTTTTTTTAGGGAGTATGGATTTCATTTAGGAGGCTCAACAATGATCTGAGGCTTGATAAAATCAGTACATCATCCACAAACAGAAGCCTTTAGATTATTATCTATAAGGAGCCCTTCTCCAACTCCGAATCTAAACTGCATGTCTTCCATGAGAGTAGCAAGCATGTCTGGCAAGTATGTCTCCCCATTTTGTGCTTCCTTGACATTAAAAAAAATTGTTTTCCCAACTTCATGTAAAAACAATTTTTAACATTCATTTTTTGAAAATTTGAGTTCCAAATTCTCTTCCTCCACTCTCTCCTCCGAGACAGCAAACAATCTGATAAATGATACACATGTGCAGTCATGCAAAACATATTTCCATATTAGTCATGTTGTGAAAGAAAACACAGACCAAAATTTAAAATAACAAGAAAAATAAAGAAAGTTTAAAGAAGTATGCTTTGATCTGCATTCAGAATCCAATTCTTTCTCTAAAGGTGAACAATATTTTTCATTATAAGTCCTTATAAATTATCCTGGGTCACTATATTGCTGAAATTTGCTAAGTCATTTCCAATTGGTCATTGTACCATATAGCCATTACTGTATACAGTGTTCTCTTTGTTCTTTTCATTTCACTTTTCATCAATTCATGTAAGTCTTTCATAGCTTAGAGTATCCTGCTCATCACTTCTTATAGCACAATAGTTTTCCATCATAATCATTTATCACAACTTGTTCAGCCATTTAGCCAAGAATCCTCTCAATTTCCAATTCTTTGCCACCATGAAAAGAGGTGCAATAAATATTTTTGTACATATTCATTTTCTTTTTTGTTTTTAACTCTTTGGGAAACAAATCTAGTAGTGGTATTCTTAGGTCAAAGGATATACAGTTTTATAGTTCTTTTGGGCATAGTTATAAATCATTCTCCAGAATAGTTTATTTAATTCACACCTCCAATAACAGAGCATTAATGTTCCAATTTCCCCATATCCCCTCCAACATATCTGATAGTTGTAGGATGGTGCCTCCAAGTTGTTTTAACTTGCATTTCAATAATCAAATTTGGAGCATTTTTTTCATATGACTATAGATAGTTTTGATTACTGCATTGAAAATTGCCTGTTCATATCTATTGACCATTTATTAAGTGGGGAATGACTTTTATTATTATAAATTTGGCCCTGTTCCCTCTATATTTGAGAAATGAGACCTTTGTTAGAGAAATTTTCTGTAAATTTTTTCTTGGTTATGATTGTTGTATATTTACCTCTATCCTACTTTCCCTGTTTATCTTGCTCTTTCTTCTTTCATATTCTGTCCATCCTCAACAGTGTTTTACCTGTGACCACTGCCTCCCCCTGATCCATTTTCCCTTCTATCAGTATGCCCCTCTTCTCTTATCTCCTTCCCCTTCTACTTCCTTGGAGGTCAAGATAGGTTTCTAATCCCAACTGAGAGTTTACGTTATTCCCTCTTTGAGCCAATTCCAATGAGAGTAAGGTTCAAGCATTGTCCATCCCCCACTCTCCATTCATTCCTTCACTGTAAAAAACTTTTGTGCCTCTTTTATGTGAGATAATTTACTCCATTCTACCTCTCCGTTTCGATTCTCTCAGTGCATTCCTCTTTCTCACTCCTTAATTTTAGTTTTACCTCCCTAGACATTAATGATTAATTATTAATGATGGTCACCCTGTTTGGGATCTTAAATGTTTCTGATATATGCATAGGAGATTACTTACAGGACAGGGGTGGCATTTTACTCTACCATATCAAGTGTTTTTAAAAGTAAATAAATCATACAAATATTTATTAAGTATGTGCAATATACCAGTCACTGTGGATATAAAGACAGAAACAAAATGGTCCCTGATCTCAAGGAATATCTCCCAGGGAGTGGGGAAAGGGGAGAAGGGAACAGAACATGTGCCCAGTGAAGTAAATACAAAAAGGCATGCAAAATGAATCCAAAGGAATTTCAGGGGGTAACAACAATAGGAGAGGATCAGGATAGTCTTCTTGAAGGAGATGATGGCATATAGTTGAGCTGGGCCCCTAGATCCTGTAGAGATTTACAGATACAGAGGTGAGAAAAGAACTGTGAAATGAAACAGGCAGATTGAAGAATTTGTAAGGGAGAGAGCAACATGTGATCAGATTAAGTATTCAAAATATATCAAACCATCTTCATCAGTTGTGACAATGAAAAATCTGACACCTTCTACAAAGGTGATGCCATCAATGACAAAAATAAAATCCTTATTGGTTTATACAGTGAGGAAATTTATAAGGACAATCCATGCCAGAGGCCATCATACCCCGACCAATTGACAAGCTCATGGTCCGAGGAAGGAAGGTCAGCAAAGGAGACCCCAGAATGAGGGTCCCCTGATGATCCCTCTATGTGACTTCTTTCCCCAAATTGTCTCCATTAGTGGACTTGTTATGATTATTATTCTCTCCCCAATACAGGAGAAATAATATGAGAGCAAATACTTATAGGATCAATACATATATACCCTACTTTAAGCCCCCTAGGTTATTACCCCCAAAAGATTGCAATTACAGAATAAAAGCCCAAAGATTACTGCCCATGGCCCCTCCTTTCTCAAGCACATGACACGCTCCAAGGCCCTACAATAAACACCAGCCGAAAGCTTAAGTACTATAATGAATCTTGTCCTACAGTTACCACACTCAAATGAATTTGTTGGAACAGAAGCCAAGCAGCATCGCTAGGCACTTCAAAGTAACACAAGAAAAACAGAACGTGTAAATTGAGGAAAACCCTAAAATTGGTCTGCCTTAAGTCCTCACATCTAGTTACGAGTCTGTTTAGTTGTTCATCTCCCAAGCAATTATGATGGACAGTGAAAGCTGACCAAAAGCCCAATGATCCTCTCAGCAGGTCAAGGGGTTCTAACCTACAAATGGCTTTATTCACATTAATCATGTCTATCACAGAGTGTTGTAGAAACCTAGTAAATGACCACAGAATTCTTTGTTGTAGTAACATCACAAGAGGGTTGTTTAGGTGATTTGATAATATCCAGTCAAACTGTAGAATGTCACACATGTAGAGAATTGATGTGTGTACCAAAAACCTATATAATAAACGTACCATGAAACTGTGGCAGAGCACTGTGTGTGATGCCTGTGTATGTGGGCTGAACACATGGTGTGTCTCATCTCATTCTGACCATGACGTCACACTTGGGCAGATAGACCCCGGGTCCTCAGAGAGGCCGCTGGACAGACCTCTATAAATCCCTGGGCACCCCTATTATATTTATAATCTCAATAATTTAGTAAAATATGTGTATACATCTAGTATAACAATAGTAAAAACTTGCATTTATAGAGCACTTTAGGATTTGCAAAGTGTTTTACATATATGATTTCATTTGATACAACAATTCTGTGAGAAAGGTACTATTATATCCATTTCATGGATGAGGAAAGTGAGTTTGAGACAGGCTAAATGATGTAGATAGCAGCAAATTTCTACTATAGTGGTGTGGGCTAGATCAAATATAGAGACCTAGGTATACCGGGATACCTAGCTGGTACACATTCACAAAGTAGAATTCAAACTCAGGTCTTCTTGACTCTTAAGAACACCTCGCTATCTACTATGTTACCTAGCAACACATAAGCGCACACACACACAATCCCCTCTTCTCTTCTCTTCCCCCCGTATATATATATGTATATATACACACACATACATAATATGTGTACAGTGTACACATGAGTACAGTGAGGTAACATTGTATGGATGCATCTATGTACATACACACATGTGCATGTGTATGTGTATGTAGCCCTAAGGTATAGGTAGGCCTGAGAGGTAGCATAGTAGGATGAAGAAGAGGTCATAGAGTCATCTTTATGCAAGTATTTACACAGCATCTAGTATGACACACATGTGGGTTATACATACATACATAAAACTTTTCAAATAATTCCTGTTGGGAATTCCTAGGAGCTATGGGAATGGTAGTAGATGTGGTATAGTAAAAAGGGCACTGGGCTGGGAGTTGGGGTAGCTGAGCTCTAGGCCATCATTCTAGACTTGAGGGACAGCATGAAACAATGTACAAATTGCTGGACTTCAAGTCAGAAAGATGTGGGTTTGAATCCTACCTCTGACATTCTGTTTGACTATAGGAAAGTTTCTTAGCCTTTCTTACCCTCACGTTTCTCAACTATCAAATGAAGGCAATAATACTTGTATCTATTATACCTATCTCACAGGACTACTGTAAGACTCAAATGAGATAATGGGTGTGAAGCCATTTGCAAATACCATGCTATATAACATTAGCGTCAAACATCACCATCCTCATTAGTTCAAATTCTGCCACAAACTAAATGAAATATCTTAGTAAGGCACTAAACTTCTCATTGTCTTCATCTGTCAAATGAGTTGATCCCAAAGTCCTTTTTGTTCTAAAATTCTATAAATCTATATTTGATCTAGCCCTACACCACTATAGTAGAAATTTGCTGCTAGAAAAATGACAAACATGGCTTCGAGTATTTCGTAGTTGTGTGACCCTGGCCATATGGCTTATACCCAGTTGCCTACCCCTGACTGCTTTTCAGTCTACGACAGAAGATAAAGGGCTTAAGAAAAAGAAAGAAAGAAAGAAAAAGATACACAGAAATTCCTAAAATCCCTCAGCACAAGATCACAAGGAAAATTAATATTAAATAAAGAGAAATGAAAGCAAATTCCAAGGAAAATCCCAAGGTTCTAACACTAACTCTCTCTGAGAGTTTTTGAAATCCACCATATGATTCTGCCATATGAAATTATCATACACTGATACTAGTCACCATTGACACAAACCATAGCAGATAGCCCCAGACACCTAGGGGTTTGGGTGATAGACCAAATGACACTTACTTTAAAGCTGAATCTGACGATATTTTGAGGAGCATGTGGGTTATTGGCTCTCAGGATACGAGTGAATTCTTCTTTTAACTCCTATGGGGCAGAAACACAGAGAAAGACATTAATAAAAAACATGCTCCATGCAGAGGACTGGCATAAGTCCCGTAAAAAACCAGAAAACTTCTCACACAGTTCCACAAACACAGATGACATTACACCCTATGTTTCCGATCAGCCACTTCTGGGGACCACATTTCTAAAGAGCTGGAGGGCAGCACTAGGCAGAGCCAAGGTTAATGAAACTCAGGCTGAGGAATGTATTAGCTACCAACTGTTTTCACTCTTTTACTGAGAGAAAACACACACACACACACACACACACACACACACACACACACACACACATCAAATCTGCAAGGAGAAACCCATGTGTGAGCCAAGAAGGTTCCCTTTCCCAGCAGCTCTCCTTCTCGTGTTAGCAAAGTTTCATTCCTGTCATGCTTCCCAGACTTTGTGAGCTTTGTGTTAAACTCAGAGCTCAAAGGAAGCTTCCCTTGGGATAGAAGGGATTTCTAATGTATGTGTCCAGCCTACAATTTGGCTATCGCTCCTCCCCCCAGAATAGTGCAAACCACTTCTTAGGGTATAGATAGAAGTAAGTGTGGTTCAGGGAAAAACACAAAGACTGAGTCAGGAGATGAGGATTTAGTTCCAGCTCAGGCACTAATGTGCTCTATATTCCTGGGCAAATGATTTACTTTCTTTGGACTTCAGTTTCCCTGCCTGTCAGAATGAAGGAACAGACTAAACCAGTATTTCCCAAACCATGCTCAGCAAAACCCTAAAAGTTAATGCTAATGCTATTTTTTGCATAAAATATTAAATATAAAATTATATACAATGATATTTATTAAATGGGATGTTTTCAAATATGAAAATGGGTTGAATTTCCTCTCTTTTGCTCCAGAATTTCCCCAGTTTCCCAGTATCATAGGAGTATACCATATTCCATTTATCATAGGAGTATACCATACCCTTAGGTTTCACCATGACCACCAAAGTGATCCGTATTTACAGACCTGTCAATCTATGTCAAGTCCCAAAGGGTAGCCCAGTTCATTTGAGACACACTAGGCTAGATCATCTCTCAGTTCCCTTCTAACTCTTCCATTCTGTGACTACTGCTACACAAATGGGTCAACATTTATTAAGTCAGTGTTTAATTAACCTACTTTAAAGAATCTGGGTTGGCTATTTCTACATAGACAAAATAAAATTGTCACTTTAAAAAATTTACTTTATTTGCTAGTCTTTGTGGAAACCTTTCAAATTATATAAGGCATACATATAACTGATTTCTAAATGAACCTATTACAAATCATATGTTCAAGTGAGAGATGCCACCTTCAAGTTAGACATTTTACTTTCTTGAGACATTATTCAAAACATTTCTGGATTTCATCTTCCATAATTACCATCAGATCCTGCAGTCCATTCCTCTGACTTTCCTCAATGGTTCATCTGGTAAGTGTTGCTCTGAATATGTAAGCAATTAAAAGTCATCTGAAGACAAACCTAGTGACTAAGGTGAGGATTTTGGGTCAAATACAAGGTGTGAGTATAAAGAAATGATATTCATTTTCTGGTGAGCCTTGTCTAATGGATTTAAAGTGGGAAGCATTCATACTAGTGTATGTTTGTTTAAATTCATGCCCAATACATCATGGTATGCCTTGAGAGTAATTACAACCCCCCCCCCCAAAGAGAATGCTTTGTATTTCAGTCACTTAAATAAGTGTGGCAATGTTTTCAGTATGCCTAAAGAACCTAAATTTTGTTGAAGGCATTAGATAGACATAGAATCGGACATGAAGTATACAATAACTTTGTGTTACAGGGTGAGGTTATCCTCACATGCTGGTCTGATCCAATGTACATTTGCTAACCTATTACTTGATTTCAGCTTCATAGAGGTCACCCACATTACCACCCTTGGGAGATAGCCAAGCAACATACATCAATAGCCATTTAGATCAAATTCTCCCAACTCTTTTTCTTGCCAATATGAATTTTAAAAAAGATTTATAGGGCCAAACCTCATTTCAACTATAGTATTTAAGATTGGCTTTTCTTTTGCTCCATATTGGCTTGACAAAGGACATCAATGCTATTTCAAAAGGTATGCAATTTCCCCACCACTAATGCATAATTCCTCCATCGTTCAGTAGACAGTCTTCATGAATTGCTATGGTCCAAACAATTCATCATCTAGTAGTCAAACTAAATTTTGGTAGTGAGTCTCTCTGAACTTTGCTAAGCTGATCCTTGAATAACAGACACAAAATCTGTCACTGAGTTGATGTTATAAGCCACTCCAGACTGGGTAGGAATTTATGCTCTGTGTCATAGCCCTTAAGAAATACTACACAATGTACTCAAATAGTGGATGCCTAAATAGGAGGCAGACCACCTAGTTCCAATATACTTATGCCAGTTAAACATGAATTTCATACATCACACCAAGGAATGATCAAGGGAGTAAGTGAAAATTTGCAGTATGTGACTTCTTTTACTCTACAATTGCAGAAAGATGCAGCCATAAACCATGTGGAGAGGTAGTCCCTCCGGCAAAGTCGGTGCCAATGCAACCAGAAATGAGGCAAGGGGAGAGCCTCCTATGCTCTGTGTAAGGAGGCAGAAAGAGGGAAGGTTCCCCAGAGAAAACCCCAGGTAGTCAAAAAGATTCCAGGGTGAAGACTTCAGAAAATCTTGGCGGTAGCAGGGGAAATGGCAAAAGCTAGCAAGCTTCACAGTGCTTAGGGCAGGATAGCTGAGGCTTTAAGGTCCTTAACACTGTCCTGAGATTTCAATGAGAGCTCTGAAAATCCAATACTCTGAACAACAAAAATCCAGGACAATCTCACCCTTGGAGTATAGTAACCCAGTGTGAGATTTAGTAGGAGGGGAGGCAGATGGAATGGAGGTTGGTCCTAGCACAAAGCCCCAGTTCGGGAACTAAAGTTGGAGACACAAGTAACTCAAAGAAAATGTCAACCAATATTGCAAGAAATATTGCAAATATAGAGATTCCTGGAAAGACTAATTCAAGCTGAGACTCTCCCCTGTCAATTTGGAAAGTCCCTAATCTTTGATCAATTATTTTTAATATATAAAAGTCTTTCTCCCCTTGTATTTGAGGTACAACCCTAAGCTGAGGAAGGGAATTTGTCTCACTTTGTTAGGCAATTGTCATGCATTGCTTAATAAATTGATATTCTCTGAAGATTAAACTTTTGTCTCTTCAATTTTTCTTCTTTCACCTGCCACAGATATAACGAATATCCTATTCAATTATGAAATGTCTGGATACATCATAGCATATTAATAGAACAGAATATTATTGCACTGGAAATAAGAAAACAGACAACTTCAGAGAATCCTAGGTACCATGAACTGATGCAGAGTGAACAATTTACAGCTAAGATCCCAATTAGAGAGAATAAAGAATTTCCTGAAGTAATCACAATGTATTTGAATCTGTGATATTTGAAGTTATATTATGTAAAAATATAGTAATTGGTTCCAGCCCAGTGGAAACACACAGTGCAAATTTGAATACAAGTGACCACTTCAGGAATTCCTTACTTGAGATAATTGGGGCCTAGCTATGTACAAGGGCATTTACAGTAAAGAAAAAAGACAAGAACTCTAATCAAAGAGATGACCAACCATGTCTCCAGAGGACTCTTCAGTGAAGCACTTTTCCTACCTCCTGACAGAGAAGTGAGGGCCATAAGGTGCAGAGACATACATCTCTGGACATGACCACTCTGAGGATTCAGTTTGCTTGACTCACTATTTGTTACAAAGGCTCTCTCTGTCTCATTGGGAGGGGACTGCAGTAAAAGGACCCCCCGACCCCCCCAAAAATTTTTTTAATGCACAGAAAAGAACAGAAGGAGACACAATCAGGACAGTTTTGAAAGTAATGTGTATAATTATATAATTTTTTTAAAGCAAATGCTATCAAATGAAGATTTGTAGTTTCATATAGAATTCTATTTTGGGTACTGTTATATATATACACATATATAAATTATTTTTGAAAAGTATTTAAGCTCTGAACTTTAAAAAACCAAAAAAAAAAAAACTTGAGAACAAGTACCACAAAATAATTATTAGAATATAAACAGAAGGAAAAAATGAAACTGAATGATGTATAATTATAATGACCAAGCTTAACCCTAGAAAAGAAATGAAGAACTATAATTAATTTACTTCACTGCAGAAATGGGATATGTTGCATATATACTATGAGCTTTCCCCCCCCCCTTTCCTTAATTTTTTTTTTGTCATAAAGGACAGTTTCTTAGGTAAGGGAGAAAGGCTTTATTCAGAAACAAGCATGATATAAAAACAGAAAAGTATCAACAAAAAATTCAAATGAAGTTCCCCTGGCCACCAAAATCTAATGCTAGAATAATTATTTTAATAAGGATAAGCTTTTTATTCCACAGCCATAGTAAAGTGAGGGGGTTGGGCCAACTGATCTTAAATATCCTTTCTTATTCCTACAGTATATGTGACTTATAGATGTGATTCCATATAGTAGAGTTAAGAGACTGTCTTAGGCAAGTTAAGTCATGTACTCAGGCCAGGCCAGATTTCTTGGCACCCATGACTGATCAAGAAGTAATAGGAACTATTTTTTGGAAACAATTAACTTAATGTACTTGCTTACTCCTACATCTTCTCCTGTAGCAATAATTGGTTTTCATATCTTGTCGTGTATATTCATTTTCTGTTCTGAAATTAGTTTCTATGTTCCAATATGCCTGCATTACATTTTATCTCTATTAATATGGTATATGTGGTTAGTTAAGCATCTAGTATGCCATTAGCTTCCATATTCCACTGTGTTGCTTCCTGGATTACTTTTCCACCTAATTGCCAATCACCTTCCCACTCTTGAAAACCTTCTCCCTGAGACTCACTTTCCTGACTGGTAATTCTCCAGCCTGAACCACCATTTCTCGAGGGGCTCCAACCAGACACACTTCACTCCTGACTGGGCTCACTTTTCAGATTTTGTCTCCAGCTCCTCCCCAGCTATATTCCTACACTGGAGACCAAATGAGATAATATTTGTAAAACACTCAGCATAGTGCTTGGCACATGGCAGGTATCATATAATATTCATTCTCTTTCCTGTCCCAAGCCCTACTCTCCTGGCTGGTGCCTCCTTCTTTGCCCTTCCCTTTCTGGATTCCCTTTATGTGATGTCTTTCCTCACCAGAATATAAAATCCTTGAAGGAAAGGACTGTCTTATTTATACATGTATTCCCAGCACTCACCAGAGTGTCAGGCACATAGTAAGTGCTTAATCAATGCCCTATCAATGAATATTCTGATATTCAACAATAAAGTAAGAAGCATTGATTCAGCACATTTGGCTGACCACAACCCAAAGGGAAAGGAGTGAGCCTCTCCTATTGGCCTATGGGGTCACTGATGTGCTGGACACTGGCCTAATACAGGGGGTGCACAGCTATAGAAAACTCCTCTAAGGATAGCGAATCATTCCGGTAACAAATGATCTAAAGTAGCTTTTTTACTGCTTTTCTCGACACGTTGTCTATAGGGCTGGAACAGGAATGAGTAACAAAGTGTGACATGGAGCAGATTATTCATTTCCAAATTTTGACTCAAAAAGCATGGCTACACTTCTTGCTCTGAACACACATAGGTCAAACATCCTATAGCTGATACAACTCAGATATCTATGTGTTCTTTCTATCTTTAACAAACACTCAGCTTCCATCTCATAATCAACACTATGTATCAGTTTCAAAGCAGAAAAGCAGTAAGGGCTAGGCAATGGGGGTTGTGACTTGCCCAGGGTCGTACAGTGAAGAAGCACCCAAGGGCAAATTTGAACCCAGGACCTCCTGTATTCTTTCTTTACAATTTCTGTTCAATCCTGTTGCTGTGTACTAAATAGTACCTTTTCTCCAAACCTATGAAGTACTTGGCAATCTGGACTGATGTAGACTTTAAATGCTAATTCTTCCTGGACAAGGAACACAATGACTTAGACAAACACTATGGTTTAAATGAAGGATATCACATTCTGCCCTGAGGGAAGGTCTTAATGTAAAGGGGAGATGAAGACAACAGGAAGATAACAGGCATATAAATCTATGAGGAGGGAGGGCTATGAAGAAGGAAGAAGTGTGGTGTGGCAAGAAAAGCTTAAGAGAGGACCAAAGACAACATTCACATTATTTTCCTCAGGGAGGACTCCAGAGGTAGTATGATGTAGTGTATAGAATGTTCTAGCATTATAATCAGGAAGACTTGGATTCAAATCTTGTCTCCGATATTAGGTAGGTAGCTTTGGAGAAGTCACTTAACATCTCTGGACTTTAGTTTCCTCATATATCAAGTGAGGGGTTTGGACTCGATGCCCTTTAAGGATCCTTCCAGTCCTAAATCTATGATCCTATTTGTGAAGTTTTGAATGATAAAATAACAAAGGATCCTAGGATTATAGATTAATTAGAGCTGGGAGACCTCAGAGATCATCAGTCCAACCCACTCATTTTATAGATGAAGAAATGAGACCCAGAGGGGTTGTACCTTGTCCAAGGTCACTTCTTATCTGTGTGACTCTGGCTAAGCCACTGGATCTCAGTTTTCTCTATACTAGCCCTATTTAAGGCTCTTAAGGCTCTTAGGTGTATCATACATTTCCAGGAAGTTATCCCTGGGAGACTGGTTGATTACAACATCTGTCAGATGAGAAATTTGCTCTCACACCAAACAATCAAGGGGGGAAAAAAAAGAAAGAAAAAGAAAACCTCTTAGCAGCTCACAATGGTAAAAGTTGTCAGGGGAAATGACAGAAGTTTCCACCTAACATTACAATAATTCCTACTGGATGATGACAAAAAGGAACAAATGACAACCCAAAACACACACAGTAACACAAGTGTATATACTCCCTCCTATCTAGTGGCTGAAACATTCTGAAATGTCCCACTATCAAAGCTGGCAAGGTCTTCTTCAAAGCTAAATTAAAATTGTTCTTTTTAAAATGAATATACAAGAGAAATGGTCACATGAATGGAGGATTTCCACTGGTAGGAAAAACAAATGCCTACTTAGTCAGGATAGAAACCTATCTGGGGCAGCTAGGTGGTACAGTGAATAAAGTGCCATGCCTGGAGTCAGGAAGAATAATCTTCCCAAGTTCAAATCTGGCCTCAGACACTTAACTAGCTGTAACTCTGGACAAGTCATTTAACCCTATTTGCCTTAGTATCTTCATCTATAAGATGAGGTGAAGAAGGAAATGGCAAACCACTCTATTATCTTTGCCAAGAAAATCCTAAATGGGGTCACATAGAGTTGAACAAACTGAAAATCAAGAACAACAGAGAGAAAAGATGACAAAAGGGGTTGACAAGGCTGGAATCTAGGACAAAAATTTACTCACAGCTTCAGTCAGTTCCAACTGGTCTGGAGGCCTGAGCAATGACTTGGCCTGTGCCCAATCATCTAGCCCTTCTCCCACATCTGGACCAGCATCCTCATCCTGTGTAGAAATAGAAAGATTATTTAATTGACATCCATAACTGAGACCTCGAGTTCTACTCATTCTGGAAATCATATATTCTAATGCAAGTGTTCAGATTGGCCAGTGTTGGTTGATCCAGCTCAGAAAAGGCAAAATATGTCTTAAAGAACAACATCTTTTTTACAAAACCTCCCAGGGACTGCATTTTTATCACTCTGTTTTTACTACTTAGGATTCAAAAGCTAAATTTCCTTGGCCATGTTCTCTTGTTTCAAAATCAACTATAAACTGCTAACATGTTATTATAACAAAGCAGTTCATGTCTATGTTCTAATTGCCCCAAGGCACCACAAATGACATCTAATTACTTTTTTTTGGTGTTAAAATTATTGTTACATAAGTTTCTAATCAGAATCTTTTCAAACACATTTAGATTGAGTAGTGCTATTTGGGGCATGGGTGGTTAGCCATTCTCTCCCAGAACATTTTACACCCTAAAAGAAACAAACATCCAAGATTTGATGCCCTCTGGCAGAGCTCATGGTTTAAGTAGGTTAAACATCAAAATATATCATGCTGTTCATTCAGCTATGGAAAACAGATTGCTGCAGTGATGGATCTAAACTTCTCTGCCTGATATAGTTCCCTTTGATTAAAAAAGCAAACCTCTGATTAAAAAGTTTAAGAGTTCAAGGTACTTTCTGCCTTAAATTTAAGTGCTGTGATGATTTGCACTTAAATCAGACTGCCTTTTAATTATAATTTTTTTTAAGTCTGCCATACACAGCTTGGAAAAGTATATCTCCTCTTGGCTCCAAAGGCAAATGTGGTTTCTACAATAATAATGTTTGCAAAGCACTTTACATATAATTTCTTGTTTGAACAGGAAGTGTTCTTATTATGTCAATTTTACTGAAGAAGAAACTGAGGCACAGATAGATTAAAGGATTTGTGCAGGGTCACACAGCTAGTAAGTATATGAGGCCACATCTGAATGTGGTTTTGATTCCAAGACTAGTATTCTAGACAATTTCTCTAAATAGTAAATGAACTGTGGCAAGACAATCAAAAGCCTATTTTCTTCCTGATCCACATGCAATATATCTACTGAAAGACATAAAGGTTTTTGTAAATTAGATAAAATTTTGAATTTGTAATTTGAGCGAGAAAGTATCCTTTGCTCCCTGGTGATGGCTATTTGTTCATCCTGAGTAGAACTGAAATCAAGGGTGGATTTCCGTCTCTAAAAAAACCCTGCAGAGTTTGAATCCTATGGTGTTGAAATTTTTGTCTTTCCATTTATATATCAAGATGAAAGGATGACTGAACGGTGAAGTAAAAACCCTCTGTTAGGAGACATGAAATGGGTTTTAATATACCCTCTTTTCTTTACTAGCTATGTGATTTGGGGCAAATTACTTAAGTTCTCTCTGCCTCAGTTGCCCCGATTATAATATGAAAATAAAACTATGCCAGGATTGACCAAATAATTTCATGAGATCTCTTCTAGTTCTAAGATGACTTTATAAGAACTAAAATTGTGAAAATATTTTTACTAATAATTCTCGGTTGTTTCCCTGGTGACTGATTTGAGTCCTAGCCCTATCACCCGATTGTCTACCAAAGTTTGACGAAAGCCTCTGAAGCAACAATTGTAAAACTCTATTTTGCAGGGCAGCTAGGTAACAGAAAATAGAGCTCCAGGTCTGGAGTCAAGAAGACCTAGGTTCAAATGTGGCCTCAGACACTTCCTAGCTGTGTGATCCTGGGCAAGTGGCTTAACCCCAATTGCCTAGCCCTTGCCACAATTCTGACTTTGAATTGATACTAAGATAGAATGAAAGGGCTAAAAAAAAAGCTACATTTTGAAACTATTTTGTTCCATATAGTTCAAAAGGGATAAAAGAATAAGACCAACCCAGGGTTAAATTTATATGCCTGTCTTCCTCTCCTTATATCACATCCTTCTCTCAGGATAGAATATGATGCTGGTCATTTAAATCCAAGAGTTTATCTAAATCACTTTGTTCCTCCTCCTGGAAGAATTAGCATTTAAAGGATATGCCAGTCCAGATTATTAGATACTTTCAAGGAGAATTAATGAGTAACCCCTTCTCCCCAGCTTCTAGCATTCTCATCCTCATAAATTGCTTTGTATTTATTTATTTTGAATATGTTTACTTATATATTGATAGAAAGTAAGCTCCTTGAGAGAAGAGTGTTTCATTTTTGTATTTGTATCCCCAGTGCATAGTTACTGGAATAAAGCAAAAACTTAAAAAATGTTTTTCATTGTTGTAAAAAATAGATTTGAACTCTGGACTTCAGTCCCCAGAAGCCCTTGCTCCACTTCCCCAGAATGCTTTGTAATCACACTGAATTCTCGCCTGGGTGAGAACACAAATGATTATTTAAAGGAGTTCTCCACCTACTGAGGGGTCTTTTGGACTTCCGTTTTGGAGCAGAGGTGGCTCTTTTCATAATGTAGGTGAGGTTGTGTCTAGGCCTCTCTGTGGCCTAGACACGTGTTTTCTTATCCTGTATTTTCTTTAATCCTTAACCTTTAATAAACCTCACAAAAATATAATAATCCTTGCAGAGAGAAACTAATTTCTACCTGCCTCAGTCTCCCCTAAATTTTAATCTTTACATTGTTAAGGAACCTCTAGTATTAGATGCCCCCCAAAAAACTCTGACAAACTTCAAGTTTCAAAAGCAAGTGAATTGGGTGACTGCTATCTGGTAACTTAGGTAACCATGTCCTGATGGAAGGAAAATGGTGCCAATTTGAAGGGATAGAATCGGCAAGGTCTGACAAAAAGCACTCTTGCTCAATTACTGAGATGGCAGAAATAAGGATATGTTAATATTACTCTATAACCATGCATTTGAAAATCTAGAATTATTGTAAAAAAAATAAAGGAGTATATTGTGAGTGTGTTTGTATGTGTATGTATTGTTTTTGTTAACTTTTGGGGAATCTAATCTTAAGGAGTCCCATTGGGTCCCAATGGATCCCATTACCCTGACATGGGAAATAAGCAGATCCCCTAGCTAAGAACAAGCTGTAGTGATGGATTTAAACTTCTCTAAAATCCCTTTGATTAAAAAAGCAAACCTCTGATTAAAAAGTTTAAGAGTTCAAGGCACTTTCTGCCTTAAATTTAAGTGCTGTGATGATTTGCACTTAAATCAGACTGCCTTTTAATTATAATTTTTTTTAAAGTCTGCCATATACAACTTGGAAAATTATCTCTCCTCTTGGTTCCAAAGGCAAATGTGGTTTCTACAATGAAATAATAACGTTTGCAAAGCACTTTACATATAATATCTCATTTGATTTGTCTCAACTCCAGGTATTTGAATTTTTATTTTAAGAAAGTATCCTCTGCTCCCTAGTGATGGCTATTTGTTCATCCTGAGTAGAACTGAAATCAAGGGTGGATTTCTGTCTCTAAAACCCTGCAGAGTTTGAATCCTATGGTGTTGAAAGATGTCTTTCCATTTATATATCAAGATGAAAGGATGACTGAACAGTGAAGTAAAAACCCTATGTTAGGTGGACTAGCATCCCTCATCCCTTGTTCTTTGAGTATGTTCAAAAGCTTAGTTCGGTCAAGAGAGCTAGGATCAGGTTTGCCAGAGGACATTAATTCAGAATGAACAACTCACTCAGAGAAGAGAAGGCCAAGCTGGGAGCAATCTAAGGGAGCCTAGCCTCTGAAAGTGTCAACAAGTCGGTCAACAAACATTTATCTATTAAGTTCTTGCTGCATGCTACGCACTTTTGCTAAGTATTGGAGATGTGTGTGTGGGGAACCCCAACAGTTGCCTGAATTCAAGGAGATCATATTCTAAAGGTGTGAGATGATATGTAAGCAACTGTGCACAAAAGGTCATTAAGGCATTTGTAACATTGGAGAGAAAAATTTCAGTTGAATCATGAGGTCAGAAATCAGACTACAAAAAGGTAAGAAAAGAAAAATAGTGGAGGCACCTATTGTAGTTGGTCTTTAAGAAGTTAGCTACTAAAAGGAGTAAAGATATAGGACAATACTGGGGATGAGAGGATTTTTTTTGAGGATAGTGAAGAAATGGGCCTGTTCATAGGCAGTAGACAGGAAGAGATTAAAAACAGAGACTGAGAGATTAGGGTTGGTAGAAGAGGCAGTCTGCTGGAGATTTGTGCATGTCAAGGAGTTTGCCTTTACAAAGAGGTCTGCCTATTCGTATGAAACAGGGTTGAAGGGGGAGATGATAGCAGAAGGCATCTGAGTGATGTGAAATGAGGCACAGAGGAAAAAAGGAAGTTATCTCAGAATGGCCCCAATTCTTTTCAGTAAAATGTGAGGCAAAGTTCTCAGCTGAAAAGGTGAGGGAGGGGGAGCTGAAAAAGGTTCAAGGAGGGATGAAAAGATTTGGAAAGCTTCTTTGGTAAATGGGAAAGGGAATTAATTAGGGAGATAAAAAAAGGAACATTGTGTTACAATGAAGGATCATTTGATTTTATGTAATATAAATTTGTGTTGGGCCCAGTTAGCACAACTTCATAATTTTTCCCCAGCAATGTTGAGATTAAAAGTAGTAGATGGTGGGAGTAATTCAAGGATGGGGCTGGGCTGATTTGCAGTAGAAAAAGGGGACAAAAGACTTGAGAGTAAAGAAAAGAATTGAACTCATTCACCAAGGGGTCAAGATGAAGGAGGGAGCAAAGTGGTGCTAGTGATTTAATATAAAGGAAAAAATCAGGTGGAAGGTGGGCAGGAGGGTGAAAGGATATAAGAAAATGGAAGAAAGGCCTCTTGCTCTAACAGTTGGTACTTATGACTAGAATTAGACAAAACGAAACTTTATTTTTGAAAACCCTTGCCTTTTCATCAGTTTCTGTGTCCTGTGTATGTTTTCTCTAAAGTATCTTCCTATCAGAAAAGTCTTAGGTATATTGTAAGTTCCTTGAGGGCAGGGACTATCTTTTGCCTCTTTGTATCCTTCCTCAGTACTCAACACAGTGTCCAGCATATAGTAGGTGCTTTATAATGTTTACTGAATTGAATCAAAGTTCTGCTTTAGACACATATTGGCTCAGGGACCACAGGAAAGTCATTTAGCTTCTCATCTGTAGGCATTACTTCAAGATGATAAGTTACTGCCAAGTGGCTGAGCTGTAACAGTGGAATGAAACCATAGGTACTTATAAATCACTTTTGGTAATCCTTAAGAGGATGGTATTTTAGTACAATAGGAAGTAGGGAGAGGAAAGAAGCTGTGTTCTTGGAGTTGGAATAAATGCCTCTGATGTCTTTTCCATATCTAACATCCTTTCATGTTGCAATATGGGAATAGAAGAAAAGAAGAATATGGGAAAGAGAAGGAAGGTGAATGTACCTAGAACCCAACAGCCCACACAAGTAAGCTATGTTTTGGTCTGGCTATGTGAAAACAGCCCTAGCATTATAAACTTGGTGGTGTTGGGTGAGATAATGGTTAGTTTCCTTTTCTAGGCTAAAACCTCAGAGTGCTCTGGAGCTTCTCTATCTTTTCTATTTCTCTCCTACAAGAAGAAACAGTATGGCCATTGGCTCATTTGAGGATCAGAAACCCACAGAAAAGTCTCCTTTCACAAGAACTGAACAGTAATTAGGCCTAGCAACAAGAGATGAGCAATGCTTTTTTTTATCCCCTGAAATGACAGATTCACAAATAAAAGAGGATCATGGTACTTCTGGAGTTATTGAAGCTAGATATTGGATATCATAGGAGAATCAGAAATGGTAGGTGAGGTTTTAAATAGGCCCTACTTGCCCTACATGAGAAAACCTATATTGAATAAAGCACTGTTTAAAAAAACAATTAATTGGGGGCAGCTGGGTGACTCAGTGGATTGAAAGCCACGCCCAGACAAAAGGAGGTCCTGAGTGGAATTATGGCCTCAGACATTTCCTAGCTATGTGACCCTGAGCAAGCCATTTAACTCCCATTGCCTAGCCCTTATTGCCCTTCCGCCTTGGAACCAGTATTGATTCTTAGATGGCAGGTAAGGGTCTAAAAAAACAAAGGAAAATAGTCAGCTATAGAGAAATTGAGCATCAGTCTGTCTATATTTCTTTAAGGCAAACTTCGAATGTTAGTTCCCTTGATGTTGACATGTAGATATAAAAAATGTTTAACCAACATCTATGCGATATTGAATAGTTATATTTTTATGGAAAAAAAGTGATGCCAACCATATCACCCTAAATGCTTTAAAACATCAGTGATCAATGACTTGGGAAAGTCCATGGGTGTCTAATCAGTACCTCAGTACACATGGAGCCAAGTAAGCAAATTTTAGGCATAAAAGGGATTAAGCAGGAAGAAGGTATGGTTTGCAGATTCAACCCTGCCTAAGTATATTAAATGTTTCAAAGTTCCCTCTTTTAAATAATTTGCTGTCTTGTTTCATGTTGGTTTAAAGGTCTTAAAGTTGTTATTTGGGGGATATAATTTGGTTGAGAAGTCCTCAGAGTTAGGGTGGTACTTTAGGAAGAACAAGACTAACGTGGTTACAAAGTGTTCTCCTCAATAACTACCCTGGGAGATAATGGATTATGCTCCCATTTCACAGAGAAGTTGGATTTTAAAAATGATGCCGTGACTTTCCTTCTTGCATAGCTTTGGAACTGGGGCTCTAATCAGGTATTTCTGACTCTTTGCTCTTGTACTGTACCACGACAGAAGGTAAATGAGGGAAGGGGTGAAGGAGGAATCTTAGACAACTTCTAATAGAGAAAGCATGTCAGCATCACTGAACACTGGGGGAAAAGTAATCAGGGACAAGGATTAACATCCTACAGTTAAAACCAGAACCAAAGTGTGTGGAGAGAGACGATGTACAGGACATGCATATGCATGTATGTACATACACACAAGGAACTATGTGAGAATGATGATGCCAAAATAAAAGATTAGGTCAGCTTCCCTGATGGGAAAACTTACCCTGGATTTTATCTATGATACAGAACACACTCCAGGAGCTCCAAATGCTACATTTTTCTCTTTTTGGATTTTTCACCATGGCACACAAGAAATATAAAGTATCTGGTTTTTAACAAATCTGTTTTCAAGTCTCTCTGGAAAGTTTTTATTCTTCCCAGTTGGCAAGTCATAAAAAGTCAAAATTATTTACAGAGTTTGGTTCCTTTTATGATGAATAGTTCTAGTCCAGACTATACATATAGCCTAAGGTTATAGTCCCTGGATTGGCTGAGACTAGAGGTTTCTTAACATAAGATGGAAGAAAGGAAGGGGGGGTGGGAGACAACAGAGGCCAGAGAAAGAGAGGGCCTCTGGGCAGGAATTGTGAACATGACTAAGAAAAAAATGGGAAAAACAAAAGCATAGAGTTTATGGATCTTGAACTAGGCTGGAGAATCTAGGGAATAAGATAGCTCAAAGGGGATTCAAAGAGAGCCTGTAACTAACAGAAGTAGTGCCTATTAGTTATGGAAAGAGTGGAAGATGAAACAGAAAAGCCAGTTTGATTCTGTCACATTGGCTGCTAAAACTAAGCTATGATATGCCCATAAATACTTCCAAGTTTGAAGACAAAAGAAAACTTAGGGAATAAATGTTAGTTGTAGTCAAATATCAGAAGACTAAATTTTTCTGTGTTGCACTAAAAATAAGGATTAGGAACAGTGTGTATAAATTATAGGAAGCAGATTTTGTATCAATATAAGGTAGAACCCTCTTTAAATTATTCAAGTTCAACAATGTAATGGGCTATACTGTGATGAAGTGGCCTCCCCATCACTACAAAAGTTCAAGCAGAGCCTATAACTTTCAAATCAGAAGTTCTGGGTTCATATCCTGACCAAGAATTTTGCATCTTTGGATAAGTCCTTCAACTATTGTCTCAGTTTCCTCATCCAATTTTATCCAGGCCACAATTTCCAAACTATGCTGCCTACACACTCTGGCCTCTTCTCTCCCCACAAGCTACATACTAGATCCTTGGACAGCTATGATAGGTGAACTTTCTTGGAACTGGGCCTTCACTTCTAGCCGCTATTTCCAAACATGTCATGGTATGGATATATACCTAGCTCTAACTCTTATCCTATGATGATTCTTAAATTATGAGAGATTGAATGAACTAAATATTCTCTTAGATTTCTTTCTATTCTAGGTTTCTAATCTATTATTTGGCTTGATTTTAACTTCATTTTTGAATGGTCTTTTTAAAAAGTTTAACTTTTTGAGAATCAGTCAAAGGGGATCCAAGAAAAACTAGTAAGAAAAGCATCTGTTAATCATGGAAAGAGTTTGGAGGCTGAAATAGAAAATCCAATTTGATGTTGTTACACTGACTGCTAAAATTAAGCTGTAATATAACCCATAAATCCCCACAAGTTTGGGGACAAGAGAAAACTTAGGGGATATATATTCGTTGCATTCAAATATCAGAAAGGTTACCATGTGGAAGAGAGAATAAAATTATTCTGTGTTTCTCCATAGATCAGAACTAGGAACAATGGGTACAAATCAAAAGAAAGATTTTGTATCAATATGGGGTAGGAAATATTATTGGATTTAGAGTCAGGGGAAACATGAATTCAAATATTGCCTCCAACATAACTAAGAGTAAATCAGTCACTGTCTCTAAGCCTCAATTTACTTTATATATAAAATGTGGATCACTGAGTTGTTGTAGGGACTAAATGAGATAATAGATATGCTTACAAAACAGGTTGTAAACTTTCAATTTCTGCAAGTGCTCTAAAAGGTAATGTTTCTGATCATTGAGTTATTTAATCAAAATTGGATTACATCTAATGCTACATCAAACTCTAATATTCTATGATTCTTCAAGTCATTACAAAGTAGACTCTGCAGCCTGCAATTGGCTGATATGAAGAGAATGAGAGCAAAGATTATATGGTGCTTTCAAGTTTGCAAAGCACAATATATACCTTATCTTATTTGAACCTCACAACAATCTGGTAGGATTTTAGGGGGGTAGAGTGTTGATGAGGGAAGGTATATTTTGTCCTGACCTGAAATTTCATTGGTTAAGGAACTCCTGGAGAGGAAAATTCTTTATCTCACTATCAGTGAGATATTCTGCACCTTAATCTTAAGAAAGTTACCCGGGGCACCAAGAAGTGAAGAACTAATAAGGTCATACAGCTAGTGTCAGCATTTTGTTTTGTTTTGTTTTAATCCCTTACTTTCCATCCTAGTATCAATACTGTCCATTGGTTCCAAGGCAGAAGAGCGGCAAGAGCTAGGCAATGGGGATTAAGTGATTTGCCCAGGGTCACATAGCTAGGAAGTGTCTGAGGTCAAATTTGAACCCAGGACCTCCCATCCCTAGGTCTGGCTCTCAAATCCATTGAGCCACCTAACTGCCCCCATTGTCAATGATTTTAATCTAGGTTCTCCTGACTCCAAGTTAGTGGTCTATCCAGTATACTATGTTATGAATAACTCATCATTAGCGATAGGGCATGAAAGAGGAATGAAGCTAAGGTTTAGGAATGAAATATAGTTGAGACTGCACCTTGATCTCATAAATGATAGTGATATAAAAGGGGGAGTAGCAAATGTGAGGAGGTTTTTCTTTGAAGGTCCTTTTTAGGTTGGCTGAAATTTCTTTTCTAGCACAAACCTATCTCTATTGCATCTCATACCCCATTCCCATGCCACCTCCATCTTGCCTCTGTCCTGTGGTGATAGCACTTCCATTAGTCTCTCTTCCTTTAGTCCCATGTTGACAAACCTATGGCACATGTGCTGGAGGGGGCTGCTCCCTTCCTTCTCTGTATGTGTGCCTGGGGACATTTCTCCTATCACCTGCCCCTCTGCCCAGAAGCCCAATGGGAGTGCTCCCTCCCCTGTATGTGGTAAGGGGAGGGGGCTCACATGTGGCATGAGGGTTACAATTTGGGCACTCAGTCTCTAAAAGGTTTGCTATCACTGCTCTAATCTCTTCAAACTTTTCTACTATCCTACAAGCTGTTGACAGATTATTTCCCCCCCTAAAACATATTTCTGGCCCTAAAACCCTCTCCAGCCCTCAGAACTGTTAGTAACTCACTAACTTCCTTAAATTTCAGAATGGCATTCAAGATCCTCCATAATCTGGTATCAACCTACTTTACCCAATTTCCCCACTACTTTCACACATGCTTCATATGCCCTGTATGATCTTGACTTGTTGCCATTTCCCAAATCCAGCACTTTACTGCCTCTGTATTTGTGGTGTTCTAACGCCTGAGATTGGGTAGTTACATGACACTGAAGGCAGGAAGATTCACGTTCAAATTTAGCCCCAGACACTTATTGACTGTGTGACCCTGGCCAAGTCATATAACTCTGCTTGCCTTGGTTTCTTCATCTGTAAAATGAGTTAGAGAAGGAAATGACAACCCTTTTGAGTATCTTCGCCAAGAAAACCCTAAAAAAGAGGTCATGAAGAGTTGGGCATGACTGAACAACAACAGGGAAATCCTTTCCCAACATCTTTAACTATTAAAATACTATGTATCCTTCTAGGTCCTGCTTAAATGTTATATTCTTCCTGATGCATTTTCTTGGTTACCTTGTCTAGATGCAATTCTCTCTTCTCTGCATCTTATTTTCTAACCTTTATAAGAGTTATCATCTACTGCACTACATAATAAAATATAAGGAGATTTTTGCTGATATCCATGGCATGATATCTCTGGCTAGATTATAAGCTCCTTGAGGGACAATACTATCTTTTTCTTCCCACAGCACTTGGGTCAGTACTTTGTGTCTAGTAGACAACAAACATTTGTGGAATGAATGTACTTATTTACTTTCTTATATAAATCTTAACTGTCACCTTCAGGAAGACCTGTAAAATGCAAGCCATTTGTCTTACTTTAGTTTCCCCAAAGAATGAAATTCTTGTTAAATGTCAAATTTTTCAAGTTGCCCAAATTTTCATGTTTTAAAGGCTAATAAAATTATTAATCTATAGGAATCCGAAAGGATAATGGAGAGATTCATGGTGAGCATAAAAAGGCTGCAGAATATTACCATTTATTATATGTGACTCACATACAATAGTTGCAAGAAAAGATATCATCCAGGAAATGTACCATTAGAATAGGAGGTAAGCCAGTAATGTCAATAAAGGGAGAGATAATAGATGAACAGGCCAAGTTCTATATGGCTTTCCCTGGACTGTTTAAAAAACTAAATCATCTAAATGAAGGTAAATCTGGCAAATGAATGAAGTAAATTCTTTGTGGAGGAGATTTCCTGGTAAACACAAGAATTATGAGAGCAACTAGGTAGCACAGTAAGTAGAGCACCAGATCTGGAGTCGGGAACACCTGGGTTCCAATCTGGCCTCAGATACTTCCTGGCTATGTGACCCTGGGCAAGTCACTTAACCTCAATTGCCTAGCCTTTGTCACTCTTCTGTCTTAGGACTGATACGGGGTTTAAAAAAAAGAAGAAAGAATTATGGTGAATTCTTAAATGTATTGTCAGATTAAGTCAGATCATGGCTCCAGACAAATATAGTGATATCCTTTGCCTTCTTTTTGTTCAGATTTGGGAGTTTACTGGTGCAGAGTTCCCTAGTAGGGAAATTTCCTTGACCAGTAATGATCAATAACCAGTCTGTACTTTCCATCATAGAGTTGCAACTTACACTAGGTCACAAAGTCTTGAACAGAGGTGGATCTTGAACTCAGGTCTTCCTAACTTTGACATGTGCTCTCTATCTAATGCACCATGCTGCTTCTCCTAGACTTTATGTAATGGTTACAATCCTGCCAGTTCTGAATCTCTAGTGCAAATATATGATTACATCAGGAACACTTAAATGCAATTTTTCCCATGTTTCCTTCATTGTTATTTTCTGTCCACTGGTTAGCAACTCTAAAAAAAAAAAAAACCTCATTTTTGTCCTAGTAACAATCCTAGACCAGAAGGGCAAGGCCAAGGTTAATGGATTAAGTGACTTGTCCAGGATCACACAGCAAGGAATTCCGTATCTGAGGCCACATTTGAGGCATAGGGGTGTGGGCCAAAGGTGTCTTGAAGGTTTTGTTTCTATATTTCCCATTAGTGATCTCAGTGGCAGTATAAACTGCAAGGAAAAGTGTCCCTATTCTATGGGGCTCATGCCCTCTTTCATCTGTGGTGACAAAAGTAGCTAGTCATCTTCCCAAGGAGTCAAGAGCACTAAGAACATCTCTGACCACTGACATGACCATATTGGGTTCTGAAGATTTTAAAAGTCGAGTGCATGTTCAAAGTATCCAATAACCTCTAGGAATGTGGGGCTTACTCATTTTAAAAACAGCCCCTAGGACAAAATTTCTTCCATTAATCTATGAGGCCCCATCGTTCTATACCCAGTATATGTGGCTGAATCACTTTGCATTGAGAAAATCAGATTATGCACACAAGTTTGTTTTTTCAAATTCATAATTTGCCTTAAAGGTAAATTTTAACTTCCATTTTTAGCTTCCAATTTGCCCATTTATATCCCTTCTTAATGGAAAACTATGACAACAGTTTCTCATAAATTACAGTACTATAAAGTACAAATAGCAATATTCTTTCCTTTTCCCAGATGGAAATTTTTTTAAAGCCTTACAAAGGCTGCCAAGAAGCCATTACTTACTCTTTTCCTGGTTCCCCTGGTACCTGGTTGTTGACCGCCACTCTAAAGAAGGAACAGAAACAGAAAATGAGTTGACCTAAACATGACAAAGCTGTAAATGATATTATTAGGCTTGGGCCCTGAGGCTTTTTAGACAAAGCACATACCACTTTTTAAAAATCACATAAAACAATTCCCTAAGAGATTACACATGCTTTTGGCTTTAGCCAAAGAGGGTGCTTTATTTGAAGGCCATCTGTTCCAGGTTTGCCCAACTGACACAGGGAGACCAACCAGGAAGATTACTGTCAGGTGTTTTGCATTTTCAATTTAACTCAATTCAACAAGGATGTGTTAAGCCCCTTCTATATGTTCAGCACTGTGACGGGAGGAGGAGCAAATGTAGGATATGACAAAATCTCTCCTCTCTCAAGGAGATTACAGTCTTGTGGAAGTGATAAGACTTTACACACATCAAAGCACTTGGCGTTACAGAGACAGTAGTGGATTATAAATGTTATGGGTGCTTGCAAAGGGAAATAAGATCAATGGGAAAAGAAATAGAAAAGACCTGAAGGATAGCAGGATTTGAACTGGAAGAGAGGAAGGAGATGGGGGGAAGTCCAAGGAGAAATGATAGCATCACTAGAAGCTTAGAGAGGAGTAAATATGCTATGTTGAGACAGCTAGGTAGCTCTAAGGATAGAGAGACAGACCTAGAGATGTGAGGTCATGGGTTTAAATCTGACCTCATAGACGCTTCCTAGCTTTCTAGCATGTTACTTGAACCTAGTGGCCTAGCCCTTACTGCTCTTCTGCCTTGGAACTTAGTTACTGATTCTAACTCAGCATCTAAGTATCTTAAGACTTAGATAATTCTAAGATATTTAGTTATTGATTCTAAGCCAGAAAGTAAGGGTTTTATAAATTAAATAGATTCATGAATGAAGGGGTGGGGCAATGAAGGAACCCTGCCTGGCTTTAGTAGATAGGTATCTTCTGGTAGTATTGGAAAGGAATCATAAGATAAAGGTATTAAAAATTTAGAGCTGGACAGGACCCTAGAGGTTATTTAGTCCAGAGATGTCAAACACATGGCCAAATGGAGTAATTGGGAGATATTTAACAAAAGAAATAAAAATACAATAAAACATAGATGTTACATTTTAAAACCAAGTCAATATGTGACCCATAGGGATCCTTCTGTATGGGTTAGGGGCCTCCCATTTCTTTTTGAGTTTGCTGCCACTGGTCTAGTCCAACTCCTCTCCTTATAGCTGAGACAGCCAAGGCCTAAAGGAATTAAAAGTATTACCCAACTTTATACAAGTAGTAAATGGCAGATCCAATGTTCAAACTCAGGACCCCTTACACTAAATCCCATGACTATTACACTCTATGTACAACTGCATTGGAAAGAGGAAAGACAGACTCATATACATAGAAGGTCAGTTTTGTCAAAATGAAAATGGTGAGCTATGGGTAATTTGGCAAGAGGGTAGAATTTACCCCCTTAAAAAAAAGAATATATGGTAAATCTGGTAAAAAGAAAATCTGGTAAAAAAAAGGTATCTGGAGCACCCAGTATGCCTGATACAATGATATGAATGGGCTCCTCAAACAATTCTAGATGAGATGGCTTATAATTTGGAGGTTTTGAACAGAGTAAAACTAAGTCATTTACATTGGTAAATAAAATGCATTGGTAAAAAAACAACAACTATTAAATATAATTACTTCCATAATCCTTTTTTTTTGTCATTTTTGAGGAGCTGAGAGATTAGTCACCATTGGTTCATGATTGCAAGCAGAACTCTAGACTTCTAGGAAAATCCACTACATTTATCACATTTGGCTAAAAGACCTGCTACTGTTTATGGTGGCATAAATGAGAATTTGACTGTAATATAATAGGGCTTCTCATTGCCTATGGTCAGTGTGTAGCAGTACAATGAAGTTTAGCCAAATGAAAAATGTAACAAATGGATGGAGACTTGCAATAGGTGGTAGCAAACAAAACATTAAACTGGGCATCATAAGGACCTATCTAGCCACAATTAGTTGGGTGACCTTGGGTAAGTAATTTATTTGAGGATACTAAATGAATTCTAAGGTTCCTTCCAGCTCCTTAATATTCTTTAATTCTATGAATTCAGCATTATTTGTATGTTAACTATCTACTTTGTATTTTGTTGACTCAGGTCTGTTTTGTCCCAACATTTTTCATGCTCTCAAGCTGACTTCTTCCATTATCTAGCTTGTGCGATCATAGGGAAAATAAACATTAATCTAAGTTTGCAGAAACCTAAGGTGAAGGAGAAAATCTATAAAGACATCACATGCTGTACTCCAAGGCAAATATAGGTGTCATTTGAATTAGAAAAAGCAAAATATAGTGGTGGAAGTTAGGAGATGTGGATTCCACTGCTGGCTTCACCATTAATTCTTTATGGCTTTAGGAGAATCATTTCATCTCCCTGAATATGATGGTCACCACCTATAAAATGAGGGGATGGGAATAGTCACCTACACTTGATTACATAAACTCCAATATTCCAATGGATTTGTGATCTAATCCATTTGGGTGTTGCTTCTAAGGGATCTTAAACCAGTCATGCTTGTCTAACCTGTGCAATTGTCACATTGTCTCACATTTTCTTGGAATTGAAGATATCAATGGAACATGCAGGCTGTTTTTTGGTTATCCCTTGCTTTTACCAGGTCAGCAATTGATCTTTTTTTTTTATCATAAATTACTGTGATGGTGTGCTTAACACTGCTTCCATTCATTCATTTGACAAGTATTTATGCCAAATCTCTTCCCTGTGCTACCATGTACTGTGGTCCTAAACCCTGTAGAAACACACAGACAAAAATGAAACAGGTTCCCACTCCTCTAGAAGCTTAGAATCTTTTGGGGGGCAAACCACACGAGCAAAGAAAATTACATACAAAATACATACAAAGTTATATCTGGGGGAGGACACTAGCACCTGGAGAAGGTCAGGAAAGACTTATAAGGAAGTAGTTGAAGGAAGCTAGGGTTTCTAGGAGGTTAAAGAATAAGGATATTCTAAGAATTTGGACCATCTTGCTCAAAGGCAATGAGATGTGAGGTGGAATGTCTTATGTTAGGAATAGTAAGTAGGTAAGTTTGCCTGAAACAAAGAGTGTGTGAAGGAGAAAGATGTGCAATCAATCTACAAGAGTAGTCTGGAGTCAGACTGAAGAGTTTGTTTGTATTTTATCCTATAGACACTATTTGACCTGGGCTTTAGAAATAGCAGTTTGTCAGCTGTGTGTAGGCTGGATTGGAAAAGGGATAGCCCAGAAGCAGGGAGACTAGTTAGGATGCCATTGTGGCAGTCTAGGAAAGAGGTAAGGAGGGGCTTATCTAGAACTATATTTCTGCTTGCATTTCTATTCCCAGTTCTTAGAATAGTTCCTGGCATACAGTAAGCATTTGGCATGTGTTTATTCACTTGACTCTGAGTGAAGAAAAGAGAACGGAGGTGAGAGATAGTGTGGAGGCAGAATGGATATTACTGGGCAACAGATGAGATAAGGAGGCATGAGAGAGGAAACAGTCACTTCTGACTCAGTCTAAGAACCAAGATGACAGAAAGGATGGTCATGCCCTCAACAGAAATGGGAATGTTAGAGAGACGAAGGTTTGAGGGATACGATCATGAATTCTGTTTTACACTTATTTAGTTTGACTGCCAGAATTCAATAATTACTTGTTTGTGATTTGTTATAGCCTACTCATGCCTACAAGGAAATGCACTGTTGCCTTTTGGATGTTTCTCAACTTTGATTTTGAAATCTAAAGTATTCCATGTAAGAGCTCGAGAAAAGTTTGGCATTAAAATATGGGCTTTTCTTTTAAGGAAAAGACTGGTATTGTTAAAAGAACTTTGCAATTTCCAAAAGGCAATCCAATAAATTCATTTCCTTTTTCATTCTGGGACTAGCTTGCTGCACTTTTGCAATGTCTGTCCAAGGTATCTATACTGACAGATAACTTCTTTTTAAATTTTATTTTAATTAATTAATTAAGAATATTTTCCATGGTTACAAGATTATTGTTCTTTCCCTCCCCTAGCCCCACCTCCCTCCCATAGCTGATGCACAATTCCATTGGGTTTAACATGTGTCATTGATTAACAACTATTTCCATATTATTGATATTTGCACTCGGGAGATCATTTAGAATCCCCAGACATATCCCCATCAACCCATTTGATCAAGCAGTTGTTTTTCTTGTGTGTTTCTACTCCCACAGTTCTTCCTCTGAATGTGGATAGTGTTCTTTCTCATAGGTCTCTCAGAATTGTCCTAGATCATTGCATTGCTGCTAGTGAAGTCCATTATGTTTGATTATACCATAGTGTATCCATCTCTGTGCATGATGTTCTCCTGGTTCCGCTCCTTTCACTCTGCATCAGTTCCTGGAGGTCATTCTAGTTTGCATGGAATTCCTCCAATTTATTATTCCTTTGAGTACAATAATATCTATAGGCTATCCATTGGACTTCATATCACAGTCTGGAAAATAGGGGATCTTCATCCACTTTTCCCCCTTCTCTGAAGGATCTCATTTTGAAGGTACCGCAATGATCTGGGGCACAATGTAATACAATCTATAAGCAGGTGCCTCAGAGGAAGGACTTCCCCATTTATAGTGGTCTCATGTCTTATGGAAGCGAAAATGACATGGTCAAAATTACCTTCTCTCAAATGTTTTAAACCATCTCAAAAAGTACAATGCACATAGTTTCACACTATTTGGTAAAGGAAATTTGGGTACAGATTCTCATGTCTGGGGTGGAAAAGATAGGTACCCCAAGGGTTCCCAATGTAGTACTACAACCAACCTCAATGTGGGGGTAGATAGATAGATAGATAGATAGATAGATAGATAGATAGATAATCTTGACCCCAGCTATAAGAGTATTTGTCTCCAAGGTGGACAACATCTAGCATATTAGAGCAATGGACATAATGGAATTGGCAAGCCAGATCCCAGATTTTTAAGTGATAAAAATGATAAGTGGTCAGTGGGTAGGACTAGGATACAAATGGATCTGGACTCCAGCTGTAGCTAGATGAGGAACCACTACTCCAAAACCTCCTGGTTTTCATGCTCCTCCTTCATAACCTCTGGCCTTTAAAGGGAGTGAGTTGGGTAGTCAAGGATGTATCACAAGGCTGAAGGATCAATAATCTTGCTACAACTCTGGATGGGAGCTGGGCCTTTTACTTGGATCCTCCTAGCTCATATGGATATTGTGATTGTGTCCACAGTAGTGTGCAGAAAATATGGCCTAGAGATCATTTAGTTATATCTATGTGTAAATGTAAAATGTATCCAATAACGCATGCTTGATAAGATGTTCATACTATGTGAGGTACTGAGCAAACAGTAGATTCAGAACTCCCATCTCAGGCTCATTTCAGGGCACAGATTAATTGAATGAAGGATAGAGTCACCAGCATTATTTAAATTATTTTTCTCTGTAGCCCTTGAGGCATTCCTCTCTCATACAGGGAAACCCAGAATAGCTACCCCAGGCTCAAGGAACTCAGTTAAAGTCAACCAAAATGGTTTGTTTTTCAGGTGTTTCAGACATGTTTGACTCTTTGTGGTCCCATTGGGGATTTTCTTGGCAAAGCACTGGAGGGGTTTGCCATTTCCTTCTCCAGCTCATTTTTATAGATGAGGGAACTGAAGCAAACAGGGTGAAGTGACTTGCCCAGAGTCACACAGCTAGTAAATGAGGCTCGATTTGAATTCAAGTCTTCCTGACTCCAGGCCCAGTGCTCTATCCTCTATGCCACTTCACTACCCAGACAAAACAGTAGTTCATAAATAATGAGTTCCCACCAATGTATCTTTCTAAGTAGTCAGAGGATACAGTGTCAGGAAGCAAAGGTATTTAGTGAAATAGCCTAGCTAATAGTTGATAATCACTTATTAAAGGTTTCCTATGTGCCAGGCATTGTTCTAAGCACAGGGGATACAAAGAAAAACACATCCCACACACAATCAAATGGGAGGAGAATATATTGAAAGAAGTATATACCAGATAATTTGGAAGTAATCTCAAAAGGAAGGTACATAAGAGGGACCAGGAAAGGCTTCTTTCAGAAGGTAGGATTTTAGCTTTGACTTGAAGCAACCCTGGAGGCAGAGGGGAGGAGGAAAAACATTTCAGGCATGGGAGACAGCCAGAGAAAACGCACCGCAGGCTTGGGACATAGAGTCTTTGTGCAAGGAACAGCAAGGAGGCCAGTATCACTGGACCAGAATATATAGAGGGAAGTAAAATATTAGAAAAGTGGAAAATTGGAAAGGAGCCAAGTTAGGAAGGGCTTTATAAGCTAGAGGAACTTATATTTGATCTTGAAGGAAAAAGGGAACCACTGAAGTTTACTAAGTGGGGAAAGGGATGATATGGTAAGATTTAAAGCTTTATCACTTTAATAGCTGTAGCAAAGTAAGAAGATCTTCAGCAGAGCTTTTCTCCATGAACCAATGGACCTCTACTTTCCCCCAAAATATAGATTCCAGCAGTGGAGTGAGAGACCAGGTATAGAAATCACATGTGAGCAGAAATCACATAAGTAGGGGATACATGTGAGAGGGAAACTCAAACGTTTGTGGCTTCCAGACCCCAGCTATCTGTATTGTAATTGAGTTGGTCATGTGTCCCCCGGTGGGTACATCGATCGCTCTGCCACCCTCTTCAACCCCACCCTGGCCCCCACTTGTCTTACCAAGTTATCTCCATGGGCCCATTGATCTGTTGGTTTCAGCACTGGGCAGATCATTCCTACTGAGAGCATTGTGTTGCTCCACTAGATTCATCTCTTTACAGCCAAACTACAGTGGTACCTTGACACACAAGTTTAATTAGTTCCATGGCCAAGCTCATAACTCAATTTGCTCATGTGTCAAATCTAATTTCCCCATTAAAATTTGTGGAAATGCAATTAATCCATTCTGGCCCCCCAAAAAAAACCACACAAATTTTTTTGTTTTATATGCTTTTGAATATGAAAATGTACTTTATAAATAACAAATTGCTTATGAAATGTTATTTACCTTCAAGGGAATTTTTTTTATTTTAACTTAATCAATCAAGTATTTGGAGTGTTCTACCCTTGTAACTTAATCAGCTAAGAACTTGAGAATCCTTTTGATAAAAGTTTACACCCTCAGAGAACAGGAGGTGGATCCCACAGGCACTTCCCCCTGGGTAGTGCCAGACAAATTAAGAAACTTCGATTGGTTCCTGAGATGTGATAGACCAGCCCACAGTGAAAGGAAGGAGAAACCAGGGAGGCAGGAAGTGATGTGTAGAAAACTGCTTATAAAAAAGCCAGTTGAGGGTATTCTGATTCATTCTGCTGCCTTGGTGGCTCTTATAGAGGGGGGAGTTCTGCATTGGTGTTTCTGTGTTGGATTTTATTCTGCATTGGTGGCTCTTGCTGAAAAGACTACTGAGACTCTTAGTTGAAAATTGGGACCTGAGGGAGCCTTTGTCAGAGTTGAACTGGATTTCTTCAGATTGGCAATTATAGGGTATTTAGCTAGACAATACTTTCTACTTCCTTCCAACATTTCCCCCTTTACTATCTCTACCTTATTGTAATAAAGCTACTAAAGCTACTAATTAGCCTCGTGACTTAAGAGTTAATTTTATAAATGGCAACCACAACCATTTTTAAACCATTATTATCTTTGTCAAACCAAATTATAATTATTATTGTGCCTATAGAGGAGGCAACTAAGTTGCTCAGTGGAGAGAGAACTGGGTCTGAAGTCAGGAAGACCTGAGTTCAAATGGCTTCAGATACTCACTAGCTGTGTGACCCTGGACAAGTCATTTAATCTGTTTGCTTAATCCGTTGGTGAATCCACTGGAGTGACAAACCACTCCAGTATCTTGGCCAAGAAATATCCATGAACAGTGTGGTCCATGGGGTACCAAAGAGTCAGCTGAGCACAAACATGCCTTATATGTCTAGACTAGTGGAGATAAACCTTTTAGAAATGGAATGCCGGCCCCACCCCCCAGACCAAGTGCTGTGCCCCTCCCTCACAACATGCTGGGTATGTCCAGCTTCCCCCTCCATCCCACACAGGGGAGGGAGAAAGTGCTCCCATTGGGTTGCTGGACAGAGGGGTGGGTGAAGTGAGGAATGTACTAAGAGTAGAGAGGGAGAGAGGAGTGGTCCAAGCACTCTGTTCCCCTCCAGCTCTGCTGCCTTTGAGCCTCTGACCATACCCCCTGGGCAGTCCCTTTGGGCTGCTGGGCAGCTTCACCCAAGTCTCTCTGCCTTTCTAGTAACAAACTCTGGGGGTGGAAGAGTGAGAAAGAAAGGTGGCCATGTGCCCCCAGAGAGAGCTCTGCATGCCATCTTTGGCACTTGTGCCATAGATTCACCTTCATTGGTCTAAATTATAACTTCTCCCTGATAAAAACACTGGAGCATTACAATTTCCTTTAGACAACAACAACTAGGCAGATTTTCTCCATCCTAAGATTAGGACTTTCTTTTTAAACTATTGTCTCTGGGGAGAAATAAAAACCTTCTGTTAAAGATAACTATCTAATGGGGTTTAGATATCATCTACTGCTAAAAGCCTCTCTGCCTTAGCTGCCAATGAATCTGAGCCAGAATAAATAGTTAAAGCTAAAGAGACAAGATCTGTGTTCTTTTTTAAAATGTCAATACAATTTAAAATAATCTTTTCTTGATATTTTGAAATCCATACTCCTTCCCACATCTCCCCAAAATGGCAGATAATATCATCTAGGTTGTATATATGTTATCATGCAATACATATTTCCATGTAAAAGACAAATATTGTTTGCACTAAAGAAAAATTCATGGAGGAAATAAAATGAAGAATGGTATACTTCAATCTGCATTCAGATTGTTAGTTCCTTATATGGTAGTGGATAGCCATTTTCGTCATGAGTCTCTTAGAGTTGTCCCATGGTTGTTGGAATTCATTCACAGTTGATTACTGTATATTATTCCTATTATTTTTTAAAACCTGGTTCTGCTCACTTCACTTTTCATCAGTTCATATGTCTTTCCAGGGTTTTTTTGTGATTGTCTAGTTCATCATTTGTTATGGCATGATAGTATTTCATTTCAATCATATTCAACAACTTGTTCAGTCATTCCCCAATATTGATGGACATCCCTTCAGTTTCCACTTCTTTGCAACCACATAAAGAGCTGCTATAAATATTTTTGTACAAGTAGGAAGATGTGTTCATTAGCCACCCCTCCCATGTTCCTGTCTTTATTATGAAAAGCCATGGGATGTACTAGTAAATGTTTAACAATTGCTCTAAAATTTTTTATGTGTGACACACTTTAAGTCTTATCTACATTAACATTTTTCTCCATCACTTTTTAATCTAGATGATCAGCAAAACAAAACAACAAGCCCTGATTTGTGGCATTTATCTATTTCTGAGGTATAAATGCAGGCACTCAAAATTTAATATTCAGCTTCTTTCTGCCAGTACAAGCTAGCTGAAGCATTCAATTGCATATCATTCAGTAAGTTACAACATAGCAAAGACATGGTCTCCTGTAGGATCTTTCAGGAACCCATCTGTTCCCTTCTAATAACCTCATCAAGGTTGCCCTTGATGTGTGTGAAAATTATTCTCATAAAAATATTATATGGATGAGAAAGTAGGCACTTGGGTTAGGAGTTATTAAGGCTCAATTAGTTCCTCTTTTTGTAATGATATCTGATTTTTTTCTTATCTATAATATCTTTCCTTCCTTTGGAAAGTGTGGGAAACAATCTCTCAATGCCCTTAAAATTGTGTCATCTCCAACAAATCCTCTGTGCATATTTGATGTAGTTCAGCTGCTTTTCATATTTTAGTTGTCATCAGGGTAACTTCCACTTCCTCTAAAAGCATATCTAGGACTATGGTGGTTCCGTGGTCCTTGGTGGTAAAATTAATTTGTTATAAAGATTATTTATAGATCTTTTCCATCTTTTCTCTGTTTGTTGTTCTTTCAGTTTCATCTTTAAATGTTTAGTTCATTTCTTAAGCTGCTTTCTTTAAATTGTCTTTTCCAATGTTTTTTAGTGTTTATGAGGTAATATTACTCGTAATGTTCCATGTATTCATCTGTAAGATTTTACAGACAAGTTTTTATTTTAAACCAGTGCCATCTTTGGTTTCCTTTTCTCTCTGCTTCTCGGGTGTTGTTTGATTCTTTTGGCCTCTTTGTTATATTAAATTATTTATATTCAATATACTTCTGAAAATTTGTTATAATGAGAATGAGAGAGGTTATTTTTTTCTGCATATTACTCATTTGAGGAGGAGAAAGAATTTATTTAAGCATATCAGGCTAAAGTTGTTTTTAAATTTTCACATCATATTATTTCTCATTTTTATTCCTTTTTCAATCTTTTATTAATTTTGATTAATGTTCAAAAAGTTGTTGGTCTGGTTGTAGAGACTGTTGCTTTATGGATGACTCCCATATAGCTAAGGTAATTTCTTATCCATTAAAATAGAATTGATTTTATTTTTGTGATGCTATTCAAAGCTTGCCACTTCTAGGGCCTTCTAATTTTTTCTTTAATAAAATGCTTGTAACATAGAGGGATATTCTTCAGTCCTAAGGAGTAATTTGCAATATAGCTTTCATAACCTTCACTTATTCCTCTTTTGCATTAGTTTGTTGTTTAGTCATGTCCAATTCTTCATGAGTCTCTTTGGGGTTTTTTGGCAAAGATAGTGGAATGATTTGTCATTTCCTTCTCCTTTTACATTTTATAGATGAAGAAATGGAAACAAAGAGGGTTAAATGACTTGTCCAAGATCACAAAGTTGGTAAATGTCTGAGGACAGATTTGAACTTAAGAAAATGAATCTTCCAGACTCCAGAACATGAGAGATTTTGTTAAATATCTCCAGAACCTCTATCCACTGCCCAACCTAGCTGCTGCCTACTGCATTGAAATAACCAAGTAACAAAGCACATTGATTTAATTTCAAGGGGTTTATCAAGTTCTTCATTAGAATTTTTTCTAAACTTTTCCTTCTGCAAAACAAATTGGTATGCAAGCTAAAATATTTTTTTAAATCTCATGAAATGACATTTCTACATGGTTGGGTAAATAAGTTTTTGTGGTTTATTCATTCAACAAACTGAGTGCTTATTATTTCAAGGCTCCATTAAACAAGTGGCATAACTAACCTTGAAAGAAGCTAATGTTTTGTAAAGTTACGGATGGTAATGGAGGAAATTCCAGGTGGAAGGAACAGCTTAAAAGGAATCCCCAGGCTCTCATGGAAATGCCATCAGAGGTCATCTGATCAAACAGGAATTAATCACGAATTTCTTTTACAGTAAAAAACCTCACATTGATATAGCATTTGCTATGTGCCGGGCACTGTGTTAAGCACTTAATTATTATCTCACTTGATCCTCACAACAACCCTTGGAGGTAGGTGCTGTTATGATCCCTATTTCCCAACAAATGATAATCCTCCAGTAAGTAAGAACTAATTGCTTCCTAGGGCATCCCATTTTACTTTTTTTAAAACCTTTACCTTCTATCTTGGAATCAATACCGTGTATTGGTTCTAAGGCAGAAGAGTGGTAAGGGCTAGGCAATGGAGGTCATGTGACTTGCCCAGGGTCACATAGCTGGGAAGTGTCTGAGGCCGAATTTGAACCTAGGACCTCCCATCTCTAGGCTTGGCTCTCAATCCACTGAGTCACCCAACTGCCCCCTAATTAAGCTGATTCTTGAGAGAAGAAAGGGATTCTAGGAGATAGACATAAAGCGTGAGTGCATGTTAGGTATAAAATTAGGTTAGGTATAGGTATAGGTATAGGCCAGTGCCAAAGGCAGAGATGGAGATGGGGAAGATGGGAGTCTATGAGAAAACAAAGGGAGCATATTTGATTCAATCATATATGTGGGAAGAGGGAATAAAAGAAGCAAAGAAAAGTAGGCTTGGAGCCTGATTGTGAAGATTTTTTAAAGAGTTTTTTGGGTTTTTTTGGAGGTAAGTAATCACTGAAGTCTATTGAACAAGGAAGTGACTTCTTTCCATTTTTGCCCTGAGGGAAATAATTTTGGCAGCTGTCTATTATATAAGGCAGTTAGATTCTACAGTGTGGGCCGTGGAGTCAGGAAGATCTGAGTTCAAAATCCTGCCTTAGACACTTATTACCGGTGTGTCTTGGGCAATTCATTTAATTTCTCCACATCTTAGTGTCCTCATCCAAAACCCAGGGACAAATACTATCACCTATTTCACAGAGTTGTTCTGAGGATCAAATGAGATATCTATAAGCCCTTTACAAAATTTAAAGTACTGTGTAAATGCTAGCTACTTAATGGTATGGGGGATGGATTGAAACAGAGCAAAACTTGACCAATTAGGAGGCCACTGCAATAGGCCAGATGAGTAGAAATGAGGCCCTGAACCAAAGTAGTGGCTGTGTGAGTAGGGAAAAGGGACAGGATAACAGAGATTAATCAATCCATCAATGAGCATTTATTAAACACCAACAATGTCATAAATTGAAGACCTTCAGCGAGAGAAAACCCATTTATTTTTATTTTTTTAAACCTTATCTTCCACCTTAGAATCAATACTATGTATGTATTGATAAGGAGTAGGCAATGGGGGTTAAGTGACTTGCCCAGGGTCACACAGCTAGGAAGTTTCTTAGGCCAGGTTTGAGCCTAGGACCTCCCATCCCTAGGCCTGGATCCTAATCCAATGAGCTACCCAGCTGCCCTCAGGGAAAACCATCTCTTAAACCAGCCCATTCTACTTTTAGAAAGTTCATACACATCAATCAAGCTTTCATTTGCCTCTTTGCAATTTCTATCCATTGTTCTTGTTTTTTTCTTCCAAGACCAATGAAGGCAAGTCTAATTTCTCTTCCATATGACATCCCCTCAAAGATTTAGAGACACCTAGCACTCTCTCCCCTCATTTCCAGTTTTCTCTAAGTTAAACACTTAGTCTCCACAGTCTAGTCCAACTGGCCTTCTTCCTGTTCCTCATACATGGCCTTCCAATGGTCCTGGCTCACTAAATGTAAGCTGATTGACTGATCAACTTTACCATCCTGATTGTTCTTCCCTAGATGCTTCACAGCTAGGTTGTTCAGTAGATAGCAAGTCAGACCAGGAAGATTCATCTTTATGAGTTTAAATTTGTCCTCAGACACTTAAAAGTTACATATACTGGGCAGATCACTTAGCTCTGTTTGCCTCAGTTTCCTTATCTGTAAAAATAAACAGGAGCATGAAATGGCAAACCATTCTAGTATTGTTGGCAAGAAACCCCCAAATAGGTGGCACAGTGGATAAAGAAAGCACTAGACCTAAAGGAAGAAAAACCTGGGTTCAAGTCTGGCCTCAGACCCTTCCTATCCATTTGACTCTGGCCAAGTCACTTAACCCCATATGCCTAGCCTTTGCTTGGAATTATTACTAAGACAGAAGAGTTTTTTAAAAAGGAAAGAAAAGCTCAAATGGCATCATAAAGAGTTGAACACAACTGCACAAGAAGATGCTTTTCAGGTTATCAATGACCTAAAATGTGTCCATAAGAAGAACATCATTTTGTTCAATGTCTCTAAAAGCTCTAGGCAAACTACACATATATAACATTTTCCTGATCCACTGGTCTAATAAACCTATCAAAAATGCAATCAACAAAATGAAATAATGAAACCAATGATCCTGATCCTCTGGTCTAATAAACCTATCAAAAAAGCAATCAACAAAATGAAATAAAAAACAATCAGTGAATAAGCATTTTATTAACTGCTTACTATATGGTGGGCACCATGATGAGCAACAGGGCTACAAAGAAAGGTGAATATGGACCCTGTCCTCAAGAAGCTCAGTCTCATGGGGGAGATGGCATTAAAATAACGAGGCATGATGCAGAGAAAGTAAATGAAGGTAATCTGAAAGAAAAAGGCATTCTGCAGAAGGAGGGATTGGAGTTGTCTCAAAAGAAGCCAGAGAAATAAGGGAGGCCGGAGCAGTCAGTGGGAAGATGATGCAGAGACTAAGTGATGTGTTTGAAGAATGCCTAGTTGACCAACAACACTGACTCACAGCGTGAATGGAGAAGAGAAAGATGTAAGAAGGATAGAAAATGGAAAACTGGGGAAGGACAAGGTTATGAAGAACTCTGAATATCAAAGAGAGGTCTTTGTATTTGACTAACAATAAGCATTTCTGAAGTATTTATCATGGACCAAGTACTGTGCTAAGCCCTCAGCAAAAGGCAGTCCTTGTTGCTGAGGAACTCACAGGCTAGTGGGGAGGAGGGGCAATATACAAACAAATAAATAGGATATAGGGAGTATGGAATGGGGTGTTACAGGGCAAATGAGCTGATCCATAGGGTAGCAGATCAATGTGCCCCTTTCAAAAGCAATGATGGCACTGATAATACCCAAAGCAAGAGATGGACAATAGGCATGGCAGTAGGACTGAGGTCAAGATGGCTAAGGAGAGACCTCTGGGTGGGAAGTGAAGCAGAAGCTATTCAGTTTGAGTGTCTCCAGAGAAGGCAGATCCTTCTATTGTTATTATCAAGTTACAAAGAACTGTTCCAGTATCAAGGAGTCACTAACTTCCCTCTGTTGATTATCTCCAGTTTATCCTATATAAATCTTGTTTGTACATAGTTGTTTGTTGCTCTGTGACTCAGTGGACAGAGGAATTCTTCCTGGAATTAGGAAGACCTGAGTTCAAATTTGGCCTTAGACTCTTACTAGCTATATGACACTAGCCAAGTTATTTAATCTTTATTTCCCTTAATTCACTGGAGAATGGATTTTTGCCAAGAATACCTTATGAACAGTATTGTCAATGGATCCACAAATAGTCAGACATAATTGAATGACTGAATAATACATAGTTATTTGTATGTTGTCTTTCCCATTAGACTATGATCAACTTGAGAGTAGGAAGTATTTTTTTCTTCTCCATTTCTTTGTGTCCACAAAGATTAACACAATGCCTACTATAAAGTAAATGCTTAATAAATTGTTATTGTTGATAAGTACATGATAATAGAGGTAGCATGATATAGTAGAAAGAATATAAAATCTGAATCAAAAGATGCCTATTCAAACCATGGTTCTATACTTACTACCATAACCAGTGATCTCAGGCAAGTTATTTGACCTCTTAGGATCTCAGCTTCCTCAGTTTCCTCAACCATAAAATGGGAATAATAATAGTACCTACCACCCAGGTACTTTGTTGGATTATTGTGAGGATCATATGAGATAATATTTGTAAAAGTGCTAAGAAAAGACTGCTAAATGGCTCTGTGGATAGAGTGCTCAGCCTGGAGATGGGAGGTCCTGGCTTCAAATTTGACCTTATACTTTTCCTAGATCTGTAACTCTGTGTAAATCACTTAATCCCAATTGCCTAGCCCTTATCACCCTTCTGCTTTAGAAATGATACATAGTATTGATTCTAAGACAGAAGGTAATTTTTTAAGTGCCTGACATTATAGGTGCTTAATAAATGCTTTCTTTTTTCCTTCCTCTCTCCCTCCTTTCCTCCCTCCTTTCTTCCCTTCTTCCCTTCCTTATTTTCCTCCCTTTCTTCCTTCCTCCCTTTCCTCCATGCTTCCCTCCCTTCCTATCTTCATTCTCTCTCTCTCTCCCCTTCTCTCCTTCCTTCTTTCCTTTGCTTTCTTCTTTCCTCCCTCCCTCTTTCCCTTTCTTCATTCTTTCCTTCCTTTCTCTTTCTTCATTCTTTCCTTCTCTCCCTCCCTCCCTCCCTCCTTCCTTTCCTTCCTTCCTTCCTTCCTTCCTTCCTTCCTTCCTTCCTTCCTTCCTTCCTTCCTTCCATTCATGAGGAGGTTGAACTAGATAATTTCCAAGGTCAGAGATTTTAGAACAGGAAGGTCTTGGTATAAATTCAATCATCTAAATCTACCTCTGTTCTCAATTTTGAAGGAGATGAATCCAGATTATTCAGGACTTTGAACACCCCAGTGAGAAATTTAAACTTTATTCAGAAGGAATAAGAAGTCATTGACAGCTTTTCAGGAATACCTTTTCTAGGTATTCCTTTTCTATCCCACCTTTTCTAAATGTTTACTAGCCTTAACATTCAGTAGTTCTGGCTCTTCCCATAGAAAGACTCAGGGATAGGAGTTGTAATTTGAGCTTAGATTTCTTTCACCTTAGTTAGCCAAGTCAGATCCTTGCTTTATTTCATTGGCCTGTTTTACATTTATTATAGTGTGGCTTTTATAGCGTGTTAATTGAAATATTTCCAACTGCCAAAAACAATTACACTCAAACTGCTTGTCAATTATTTTATTGCCAGATAAATGTTTTTACGGACCCATTTATGGAGGGTAATGGTAACTAGATCTTGTTTTCTATTTAAAGTTGGCAGTTCAATTTTGAATTGGGCCTACACATGTTATATTGTACTCTGCAAAGCTGTTTTAAATTTTCTTGCTTAAATCACATTAAGTCAATGATCAGGGTGTTTTTTTTTTTTAAAGGCAAAGTGAATTCAGTGGCTACTGCTATCAGATTGCAGAGAAGTATTCCCATCAGAGGCGGTTCTTCTAAACTGTGAATTTTACTACCTTTGTTACTAAAAGTAATTATAACATGGACATTGATCTGGACTAGCATTAAAAAGATTCTTGAAAAATATTGAAAGGCATATCACAGAATCATAGACTCTTAGAGTTAGAAGGGTCCTAGTACTACCCTCTAGCCAAAGTAACAATCATCTCTACAGTATCCTCAAGGAATAGTCATTCAACATCTGCTGAAGACCTCCAGTGACAGGGAACTCAATACCCAACGAGACAACTCATTCCAATTTTTGACTCCCTTCCTGACAAAAGCAAAGGTAGAAACATATTTCATTTTTGTCTTTGTATTTCCTGTATCCATCAGAGTTCTTTTTATATGCAAAGGGTAGGGGCTAAATAAGATGCCTGTTGATGGGTGAGAGTTCAAGGAGTCAAACAGAATATTCTAGTCAGGATGTACACTATTATCTGTTCTTTGAAGTGCATTGTTTATATGGGATGACTTTCTAGGAGAGGGTTGAAGAGAGGGACACTTGGAGAAACTTTGCTAATGTGAAAACAAAAGGTGTCAATGAAATTTTTTAAAAGTACATTGTCATTCATTTTAGAAGATAACCTCTCATAAGGTTTTTATATGCAACTGTGACTAAAAAGGTCAATTGATCAACAGTCATTTTCTGCCCTTCCTTGCTATATCAGTTGTCAAGCCTCAAAAATTTGTAGCTCTTTGTGTAGTTGACCACTAATAAAACTAATGAACTAAAAAAAGTAGACCAATGTCATATCACTATGGCTAGGCTACTTTGATACAAGGGGAAAGCAGAGCAGAAAATTAAAACAAAGGATTTTAAAACTGAAAGGAACTGGCTGAGCCCAAGTACATATGAAACTAGAGTCCAGAGAAGTCTCCAAGATCTCACAGGATCAACTAGTTTATTCTGATGCCCTCCATTTTATAGATGAGGAAATTGAGGTATACTAGGTTTAAATGCCTTGCCCAGACCTTGTTAGTGTCAGAATCAGTGCTAGAACTCATGTCTCCAGATTCCTAGTTCCAGTGCTCCTTTTATTATACCAGGAGTTCTTAAGCTGAGATATGTGAACTGTTTTTTAGCATTTTGATTTATTTCAATAAAATTGGTTTCCTTTGTACTTCTACATATCCTTTATGCATTTAAAACCCAAGTTCAAATCTAGTTTCAGACTCTTGTTAGTTGTATGAACCTAGTCAAGTAAATCACTGAATCACCGTGTACCTTAGTTTTTTCAACTGTTAAATGGGGTAACAATAGCACCAATCTCACAGAGTTGTGAGAATCAAATAAGATGTGTGTAAAGCACTTAGTGCAATGCCTGACACATAGTAGGGGCTTAATAAATGCTTGTTCTCTTCCTTTTGAGGTACCACTGGAAGAGAGCATCTAAGACGGTTAACCAGGATAATTAAAAGATTAGCCCCATGCACATGCCAATCAATCAGGTAAAAGAACTGTAGTGTTTATCCTGGGGAAGACTTAGAAAGGGACATGATAGCTCTCTTCAAATATCTTGGGGGCTGTCATGAAGATTCAGATGTGTTCTGCTTGGCCAAAGAGGGCAGATTTAGAAGTAATGTGCAGAAGTTACAGAGATGAAAGGTAGGTTTGCTGGGGGCAGCTGGGTAGCTCAGTGGATTGAGAGTCAAGCCCAGAGATGGGAGGTCCTAGGTTCAAATATGGCCTCAGACACTTCCCAGCTGGGTGGCCCTGGACAAGTCACTTGACTCCCATTGCCTAGCCCTTACCACTCCTCTGCCTTGGAACCAACACACAGTAGTGATTCCAAGATGGAAGGTAAGGGTTTAAAAAAAAAAAGAAAAGAAATGTAGGTTTGCTCTAAAGATTTTATAACAATTAGAGCTATCCTATAAATTTGTTTAAAACTTCGTATGGAAATAAAGGGTAAAAAGGGTCTTTCCCTCATTTTCAGCTGTGGTAGTGACCTCTGTCTAAAGCTGGGTATCCAACACTCACTCAATTTGGTAGTGACCACCAAAATTCTCCTATTTATAACAATGGTATTATTGCCCTATGTGATTCTCTCATAAATTAAGGATGGTCTGGATAGAAGGCACTGTCTAGCTGGCTCATGAAACTCTTATCTAGATGGAGTCAATGATGCTGGAAGTTTCCTATTGGCCACTTAGTAAGGTTCTTTACTAGCCCCTTCTCTTGATGGAAATATGAGCTCCACTACTTAATCTTTTAAGAAATCCCCTTTAATAAAGTTATTTTTGCTACCATCAACCAAGATCCTCTTGAGGGGAAACACATCCCAAAGCAGAATGAACTGCTTCAGGAGATAGCGAGCCCTCCCTCAGTGCAGGGTTGTTCATCCTTCATTTTAAAGAGGACCAGTGACATCGTAGAGTGAAGTCTTGACTTGCCTGAGAATTGGATTGAAGTGAGGCAGATTTGCACAAAGTCATCATTCATATTATATCTTCCAGAGTCAGAAACATCCAATGGCAAGACAAAAGTCAGGACAACTGGAGATGGCCAGTGGCTGGTTCAGTGGATGGCCTTGGTGTCTTCAAAGTGTGACCAAACTCTAAGCATTCTGCAGCTCTGTTTCAGTTGCTTTCCTGGTCATTGGAACAAATTGTTCTCATCTGTCCATTCAAGGGTGGGAAGTCTTCACATGCTTGGCATAGACAACCCCCTAAGTTACTGATGGGTTTGGGGCCTATCAGTTCCTTTCAACCTGATCTGGCCCATTTGCCAAGATCATTGTACTGGAGTGTAGCCACTATGAATGTGATAGCTTCTTGGAGCCACAGATATGATTTGGGAGACAGGTGGACCCTAAAGGTGTGTGAGCAGCCCTGAAAAGCTCTCACAACAGAGATGCTAGTCTACCCCATACACCCCCAACAGAGGGTTAAGCAAAGGTTGGGTGACTATTGGTTGAGTATGTTAGAGAAAGACTGTTGTTTGGATATGAGTTGGACTAGATAGGTTCTGAGGTACCCTGAGCACAGATTCGAAGATTACCATTCTAGCTAGCCCCCTTGGCTGTTAGCTAATCCTGAACTCTTGTTGTTTGAAATTTGAATTCTGCCTACTACTATACCTCCTCTTAACCTTGCTGTAAATTTCTGACTCTGACCTTTGGGATCCTTTTCTATTTGTCAACTTGTAATTTGTTTCCTGATATTGACTTGATGGATCCTGTCTTTGATCTAATTTAAACTTCTTCACTCCCACACCCCTTCCCTCTTCCCAAGCATGGAAGAGTTCACTAAGGCCAGGCATAATTCTCACCAGACAACACACAAAGGCCAGCAGACAACACAGGAAACGTTTAGAAACCCAGAAATGCATAAAGTATATGCATAGTGTTATGTGATCATCATATTTAATCTTTTAAAATAAGTATATATAACAATTTATTTTAAGTTAGAATAAGTAAAAAGTTAAAGTTTGTTAAAAGAACACAAAAGCCAGCAGATGACACACAAAGGCTAGAAATGTAGAGATATCTAAACATTGACCTATATATAGCCTATGACTAAATGCTTAACCCAAATTTTACAATAAGGTACTATAAACACCCCATAAAAGAAAAAAATTCAAACTTCTTCTCTAGTATGAAGAGAAGGCCAAAAAATTTTAAGTGGATTCTCCAGATCACAGGGGCACTGTATCCCTAACCCCCATAATGAGGAAGGAATACCTGTATTATAATGTTCTGGACATTAGATCAGGGTGGAAAGGACATTTGATTAGAAGCCAGAAGAACAAGCTTTTAATTCCATCTCCCTAACTTCCTGATGATAGCCCATTTCCATTAAAGTTGTATTAGACGGTGTACATTTGTTGAAGGCCCAGATAGTTGCAGAACTAGGGAAGTGTGAGTTAATTCCCCACATTCCCATAAAACCAGCTTGGACTGTTGTGAGCAAGGAAGCTATGCTGTAGTGTTGGAGTAATATGTGCTAACTTGCCTCCAGGTAGATTGATCTGAGACCCAGTTGTGGGCCCTTTGGGAAAGAACATGAAACTGGTTTTTAGGAAACTGGCAGAGGGCTCCCTTCTGGGAACTTTCTTGCCAACTGGTAACCTCCTTGCTAGGGAGGTTATATGCTTTTATCTCAATTACTTTTTAGCATCATGGGAATAGTTTTTACCTGGGGGAGGGGAATCGGAATATATTTTTATTAAATGGATTGTGTGCTAGAACCCTCAGGTGCCATTGTGGCAGATGCAGAATCTCATCTGGAATAGTATTCAACTACTTTTGTGGGAGGCAAATAAAATCAAATGAACCAAATGAAATAATGTATGTGAAAGAGTTTTGAAAAATACAAAGCACTACAAGAAATGACAAACATGAAGAATCAAAGAAATAGGGAAAGATTGATCGTATTAAATGTTGCTGAACAAAGAGAGTCAAAAGAATATATTCACAGACTATAACTATGTAAAAGAAGACAACATTAAAAGACAACAAAATTCAGGTAAAAGACAGTAGATGACAGTTCTTTTAATGAACAGTAATTACAAAAATACAGTGACGCTTTTATGCAACTTTGCTTAGATATTTTTAGGGAGCACACTTTGTTAGTAGTTTTATATTTATGTTTTGCTCCTTTATTAAAACCAAAATTTATCAATAAAAAGTTATAAAGCATTATCCAAATGCAAGGAATTATTATTACTACCACTCCTCATGAGTATGATAACCCAAGAGACACACAAAAAAGTACACCTGTGAAAAGACCACTAGTGTGTGGACTTGTCAGAAACTTGAGAGAGGAAATGGAATTGATGTCAAACAGGAACAAATAAGGTTCTCTTGCCCCCTTTATGCCATTTGATTTTGAAGGGATTCTCACAGTAGATAACATTTACCTTCTCCTCTAGGAAAAACCAATAGATTTTGCTCTGAGACTAAAGAGAGAGAGATAGTGAAACAATCAACATGAAAAGATGGAATTGAGACCTAGAGTGTTGAGGAATTGAGGAGTGTCTGGTGCTACCCTGGTTGTCAAAGCCCAGGTCCACATGACTATGAAAAACAACACAATCCCTAATCTCAAAATAGAAGATTGCATACTAAAAAATTTTAGTAAAGAAATGAGGTATGTATCTAGAACTACAAGTTGGAAAATAAGTATGTAGGAGAGAGAAAATCAAAGTGAAGAACTATGGGTGTGGGTCATTTTGGAATGGGCTTTTCAGTCACACATATACAGTAATGGAAGCCACTCAGTTTTCCATCAAAGGAGAGAATTTCAAGAGAGACAAGTGGAAAGAGTCCTTTCCAGGTATGTAGCCAGCATAAACAGCACTGAGATTAGGAAATAGTGAGTGGTCTGGCCTGGAAAAGCAAAAAGCAATAGCATAAAGTGAAGCTAGAAAGACAGAATGGACAAAGAGGTTTTTAAAGGTAAGAGTTATCAGCTGGATGGCCTGAAAAGAAGGAGGTCAAGGGTGGGGGAGCAGTTTGAGAAGGTTTTGAACAGCTGCCATAAGGGAATGTGATAGAAGATTGAAGATGAACAGGATTTCTGCACTGTAGTGAGAGCACAGTTGAGGTTAGGAAGCATTACTTTCTAGCAGACCTAGGTAAGCTGTTTCATGATTTCCTCTAACAACCCTCTGAAACTAGGGAGGAGTAGGAGCAGAGAAATGGGACAGTGAAGATTATCCAGGGTCAGGGACAAAAGAATATCAAAGTAAAGGGGTTGGGGGAGAGAGTACTCAAGGATGGAGAAAAATATATCATTGAAATGCTATAATTGTAAAGTATCAGAAAAATGAGAAGTGAAGCCAGAACAGGGGGTGATAACCCAGCAGAGGGAAAGATAAAAGCACTATATATGAATGGATGCATCATATTAAAGTGCAGTATTCAAGATCCCATAATTCTATCATATTTAGAGACTGCAAAGTGTAATTATTCCCCTAATGTTTATGGGATCTATGTCTATGTTCCAAGCAGTGGCTTAGGCATAGAGATTCTCTCTGAGGATACCAAGCTGGTATTCTTCAGCAGCACACATTTCAGAATGGGGTACTATTATTCAGTTGTTTCTGAAACAAAAGGTATACTTTGGTATAAGGAGAACCAATAGGCTATATACTACCTAATCCTAAACGCCACGACACTATTTGGCTTTTCATGTTCTGCCTTCTTTATTTTTAATTCATAAGCATGTTCCCATTAAGCTAAGCTTTGAAACTAAATGCCTTACTAATTTCAATTTCTGCATTTTTTAAAAGGTCAAATGTACTTAAGTCCTGAAAGAACAGTAATTAACGCCCAAATCTGTTCTAAAGCTACATGAACTGTCTTTCAAACCTCATGATTTTGGTAAAAACTTTCAAATCCAAGATTCAAACACATTTACATAATAGTCTCATTCTAGCTCTCATTTTGCTCCATGCCCAACCCCAACACTCCAAACTCCCAAACCATAAGACCAACAAAATTAATATAAAAGTATATAAATTATATTTACATAAAATTATAAAAATACAAAATCAAAATATATGGCAGGAAAAATACAAAATGCCCTTCTGAAAACAGAAGGAGAGAAATAGACCAATACTCAGTATTGGTTCCAAGGCAGAAAAGAGTTAAGGGCTAGATAATTGGGGTGGAGGGGTAAAGTGACTTGACCAGGGTCACGTAGCTAGAATATGTCTGAGACTAAGATTTGAACTCAGTTCTTCCTGACTCCTCCACCTCCTATCTGCCCTAACCATTGTTTATTTGCACTGTCCTCAACTTAAAGTGCTGAAGGGATGGGGCAGTATGGGTCTTGAGTAGCTTGGAGGTCAGGTTAATGTTGAAAAGAGAATCTATATATCTATAGACATAGACATAGACATAGACATAGACATAGGCATAGGCATGTGATTTAGGGTTTAGGCTTTAAAAGATTGCTTTATAGCAAAAATGAATAACATGGAAATAGGTATCAAGTGATAACATTTGTACAACCTGGTGGAATTGCTTATTGACTCTGGAAGGGGGGAGGGAAGAGGGGAGAGAAAGAAAATGAATCATGTAAACATGGAAAAACATTTTAAATTAAAATTAAAAGAAACAAAAGAAAAGAGTCTTGTGCTTTATGGGGAAGACACAAAAGGTTGAAACTCCAAGGTAATTGAACTTCCAGTATGATTGGAACATAGTTACTTTTTTGTTTAAGTAGAGACCTCTCCATCTCAGGCCAGAGGCAACACCAGAAAAGGACAGAAAAGGTAAGGATGGCTGGAAAAAATACTTTCGAAACCTTCAGGAAGAGCTCAGGACAGCTCCTGGACCCAGGTCCGGCCTATGAAGTAACCAGCAAAACTTTGTCTGGCCAGGAGGAGACAAGAAAGTCCATGAAAGTAACCAGTAGTTATTGGTCAATTGTTTCAGTGACTCCGTTTGAGGTTTTCTTGGCAAACATACTAGAGCAGTTTGGCATTTCCTGCTCCAGATAATTTTATGGATGAGAAAACTAAGGCAAACAGAGTTCAGTGACTTGTCCAGGGTCACACAGCTATTATGAGGCCAGATTTGAACACAGGTTTCCTGACTCCACGCCTGGTGCTCTATCCACTGTGCTACTAGCTGCCTTAATGAGAGGTTAGTGACAATCAATTCTGGTCTAGTAGAAGTCTGTCTCATACCCCCTTGCCTTTGAGACCAAAATATGGGTATAGGGTCATTGAGATTTAAATTCCATCCAGGAGCAGCCCTGCTGTTCTGGACTTTTAATTCTGTTCTCTGTCTTTTTGAATTCTGCTTTAGGCAAACACACCCTCCATATGACTGAGTGATCTTTTTAGCCAAGTGATATTGAGAAAAATAGTCAAAATTCAAAGGGATGGGGGCTGAAATTTGAGAAAACTGTTAATTATTCTAGTTATTCATATCCCTTGACAGAAACTTGGTCTGAATCACTAAAAGGAAGGGGTTGGAGCTGTAGTAGCCAGATTTACCTATCTACCTATGTACAAAAAAGATTAAGAACTAAGAATAGCCAAGTCCTACTCACGCCTGTGCAGTTTACTCAAGCTGGTAGCTGAGGGCTTGGACTGCCATCTGGTGGTCTATCCATATATAGCATCCAGAAAATCTTTTAGTCTCTCAACAAACACTTATTAAAACCTGTTTTAGGAGTATCTCCTCTTTACGTAAGCAAACCCTACAGTAAATGCTTTTGTAATATGTGTAAAATAATTTCCAAATTTATCTGACTTTGAAGTCAGGATTTTTATATCCAGATACAAATCACTTTAAGAAATTCCATATTCAAAATTAAAATGTACATCAAGTTATAGAATTAGCAGAATTATAAAGTCATAGACTGGAGGTCATCATGTAAGCCAACATCCTCAGTATGCTGATGAATATATTGATACAAAGAGAAAGAAAGTAACAACTTACAAAATAGTTACATTACTTCTTTGCAGGAAAAAAAAAAGATTCACAATGGCAACTCACTTGATCTGTTTAGGCTAGAATTTCCACCCAGGGCCTTTAGAGATTACATAGTCCAAAACTTAATGCAAAGATAAAGAAACACAGACTTTCTTTATCCATAAATGAGGAGATTGTGTTACAAGACTCTTAAATTCCTTCCAAATATATCAGTCTATGAACAATTAGATTTATGAGAAACTTCTCAGCAATATTTCTTTTCTTAAAGACACATATACATAAATATATTTAGATATATCTTTTTATACACACACACACGCACACTCATCTATCAGTTTATTTTGAATTTAAGTGCCTTAAGATCAAGGAATGTTTAATTTTTTTTGTCCTTGTACCCTTCATGCCTAGCACAGTGACTGACATATATAATAGGTACTTTAAAAGGGCATGTTGATTTACTGATCTGTCTTAAAGCTGGGTACACCAGTACTCCAAATATTATGGCAGAAACTAGATTTCCATTTGTCATAATTGTATATTTGGTTTTTTCCTATATAATTCTCCTAGCTACATAGCTTCTTTGCTCTCTATGCCAATTGCTCTACATAGATATTAGCGATCTCAGAGCTTCCTAGCACAAGAAAAGGAAGCAATGAATCATATTTTTCCTCCTTTCATTTATTTTTCTTTTAATCTTTTAAAAATGTTTTCCATTTTAAACTTAAAAACCCTGAAAAATGATTATTTCCATACACTAAGCAGAATTCAAAGAGAGGATTGTAGATGACACCATGATTCTCATTTTATACAGCTTGCTTTAAAAAAAAGTATATAATAATAACTACCATTGATATACCTCTTTAAGGTTTACAAAGTACTTTACATGTTGTCAGACCTGGCAGAGAGGGTCCGACTCGTGACAAATGAGTCAGATTGCCTGACAAGAAGAAAGAAAGGGGGAAAGAGGGTAAGGGTCTTGGGAAGCCTCAAAGTCAGACCAGGGTGTGAGAAACAGGGGGTAATTAGGCCTGGGTCCAGCCCAATGGTGTGTGGTCAAGTTGGGCTTCACCAGTTCCTGGTCAGGGAACCATATGTCAGACCTGGCTGATGAGGCAAATGAGAAAGAGAGACTGAGTAATATAGCAAAGCGTTAATGTGGGAAAGGAAGGGAGAGCAAGGGGGGAACCTGTAAACCTGCAGGTGGCTAGGGGTGGAAAAGGGGGCAATCTTTTATAGGGTGGTGGTCTGGGATGAGGTAACCTGACTGTCTCTATTGAGCAAAGTTGGGGTACTTAGGTGAAACTCCCTGGACAGCCCTAAGAGGGTTGGGAACCTTGGTCTCTAGGGGTGAGAAGTTCTCAGGCCTGATGGTCAGTGATGTGGGAGGTCACTTGTCTAAAGCCTGACAGGGAAACTTTGGTGTCCTACCAGGTTTGACTATGGTGGCAGCTTCTATCCCAGGCTCAGGCAGGTGCTGGGAGAGGGGGAAGGGGGTGGCTTTGGTCTAGGGCTCGGATTGGGGAAAGGAGGGTTTTGGTTATTTTACCTAATCTTTGCAATGGCTCTGTGAGGTAAGTACTATCATTATCCTCATTTTACAGATGAGGAAACTGAAGACAAGTGACTTACCCAGGATAACATAGCTGTTGTGTCTGAGACAGGGTTTAAATTCAAGTTTTCCTGGGTCCAAGTTCAGAACTCTATTCACCTTGCTGTCAGATATTATTTATCTATGCTTCCTTCTGAACTCCTTTCTCTTATTGTCTCAGCATTTTAAAAATATTTCAGTGGTCTTTTTTCATGGCATTACTATTGTTTGTTATAACTTCCCATTAAAAACAGGGGGAAATCCTTTTAACAAATAAGCAGACAAGCAAAGCAAATCCACACCTTAGTTTTGTCTTAATCTACCTTCTCTTTCCTTTCTTTGAACCCTCAAATAGAATCAATCCACTTCTAGATGCTCCATTTAAAAAAAATATATAACTACTTTTGAAGACACTGATATTCACACTGCACTGTTTCTTCTCCTCCATTAGTACTGCATCATGTTCCTTCCAATTGCTCAAATTTACCTTTCTAGTTTTCTTTGGACTCTATGATAAGTATTTAAAATTTCCAACTTAACTCTGGCATTTTCATCAAGAAAGCTTGAAATCTGGAGGCTTCCAGGTCAAGATGGCTCCAGAGTAGAAGCAGAGTTCTTCTTCTCTCCACTAATCGAGACACAGTGCCTCAAAATGACAAAACCAAAGTCAAACAAGCAAAGGAGTTCCATGGTAGGACACAGCACGGAAGTTAGGCAAAGTTAGGTCATTTCCACACTAAAAGGAGGTGAAATCTCCCCCACCAAGGGGAGAGCTTATCATCCCTCCCCCACTTCACCTACCTTTCCAGAGTCAGAGCAAGCTTGGGACAAACTTCCAAGTTCTAGGAGGGAGGCTGGCTGAGGTCAACAGACTTACCCCTAAGAGAAACCAGACTCCAAACACTGGGAGCCTGAGGAAAAGTTGAGATAGGGTGTGGAGCATGGAGAGAGGAGGTGGCTCACAGCAAAACATCACAGAAAACAGAAGAAAGCCCTTGGGCAAAAACCTCTCCAGCCCTCAATCCAGGGACTTGCTCACACTCCACACCCAGACCTCTCCCAGGCAATCCTTAAGTTCTCAGGTACTGGTCCTGCCCTTAAGAACGACAAGACTAGGGACACCAGGAGGCTGAAGAAATGTGGAGATAGGGTGTAGAGCTTGCTCAGAGAGAAGTGACTCAAAGCAAAACACTACAGAGAACCCCAAAAAAAAGCCTTTGGGCAAGGACCTCTCTAGCACTCAATACAGGGACATCCAGGCAATCTCTAATTTTTCAACATCTGATCCTGCCCTTAAGAACAGCAAGATTAGGGACCCCAGGAGTCTGAGGAAACATTGAGATAGGGCATGGAGCTTGGGCAGAGAGAAGTGGCTCAAAGCAAAATGCCAGAGAGACCCAAAAAATAGCTTGTGGATAAAAACCTCTCCAACACTCAATACAGAGACTTGCCTACACCCCACACCCAGACCTCAGTGAGGCAATCTTTAAGTTCTTAGGGGCTGGACCTGCCACTAAGAGCAGCTGGACAAATGCTGAGGTCTAGGAAATATCCTCAGTGCAAAAATTTCTCCAGAGTCCAATACAAAGATCACCCAAATTCCTCACTTAGACATCTGACCAGGAAGGAATAAGGCGATGAAAACCAACTTCCAGGAACTAAAATACACAAACTCTTAAAAAAAAAGAAGAAAACCCTAACCCTTGATAATTTTTATTCAGAAAAAAAAAACCCAGACTAAAGAAGAGAAAACAGAAGATGACAAACAATTAAATACAATCAAGCCTTCGGGGTAAAATGGAAATTGGTCACAAGTTTTTGAAGATTTTAAATCTGAGATTGTGAGAAAAATGGAAGAGATGTGGCAAGAAAAGTGGGAAATAGCTCAAAAAGAAAATAAGAGTTTAAAAGACAGGATCTCCCACTTGGAAATTGAAGCCCAGAAATCAAATGAAATAATAAGCAAATTGAAGGGACTTTCGGGTAATCATGGCTGCAATCTAGACGCCACACGCTTCCTCTCCCCAGCACCAAACGAAATAGACTACATCAAAGGAGCATAAAAATCACCTTTGGAGGAACAGAAGGACACTCCAGTACTCCCAGTACTCCACAGAGGCGAAGGTACGTGGGGCTTGAACATTTCCACACTATAATAAGGAGGAAAAGCTTGCACAGAAAAGTGAACTGAGCCGCCCTTCCCCCACCCCACCTCCCCCACCAAACCAGAGTGAGCTACCTGAGCGCTCACTGGGACAGTGAGTGAGTGGGGAACGTCTCTGTCTGGGGCGGGGGGGCACTCCAGGGTCCTTGGGATCTGGGGACTGCCAGGAAGAAACATCTCAGGGCGGTTTCACTGGAGAATCCGGCGCTGATTACAGGGGTCAGCGGAGCTGTACTTGGGGCGGCTGCGCTAAACATCTCCGCGGAGCTAAACACCAGGGGCGGACCATGCATTGATTATCTGGGCGGAGCTGAACACCTGGGCAGTGTGGCTGTGATCACGGACCCAGCGCTCTAAGAAACCTCGGAGGCTGGGAAGAACTAGTCTGAAGCAACCTAAATTCACAGAAAAACCGCCCATATAACCCAGACCTCAGACCAAAAAGGAAAGGGGAATAAAACCACCAAAGGGATGGCTCACATGGCCCAAAATCAAGCCTCCAGGAAGAAAGGGAAAAAAGTGACTATTGAAAACTTTTATGGTGGAAGTACCCAAGGAAAAGAGGAGAATGAGGAGGAAATCCAAAAAAAATCAGAGCATGCCTCCCAAAATGGAAACTATCAACAAGCTCTGGAAGATCTCAAACTGGAACTTATCCAAAAGATGGAAACCTGGAAAGAAAAATGGGAGAAAGAGATCAGCAATCTGACAGATAAGACTGCTCAATTGGAAAAAGAACTCGAAGCATCCAATAGAAGGGCAGACAAGGCTGAAAAGCAAAACCAGTCCCTAACGACCAGAATCAAGCAACTTGAAGAAAGCGAGATGATAAAACAGCAAGAATCAATAAAGCAAACCCCAAAAATTAATGAATTAGAAGAAAACATAAAATATCACACTGAGAAGGTCATAGATCTGGAAAACAGAGGGAGAAGAGAAAACCTCCGAATTATCGGTCTCCCAGAAAAACCAGAGATAAACAATAAACTCGATATTATTCTACAGGAGATTATAAAAGAAAATTGCCCTCACGTTCTGGAGCAAGGGGGCAAAATAGAAATAGAAAGGATTCATAGAACACCTTCTATACTAAATCCCCAAAAGACAACCCCTAGGAATGTAATTGCCAAATTCAAGAGCTTCCAAGAAAAGGAGAAAATCCTACAAGAAGCCAAGAAGAGGAGCTTCAGATATAAGGGGGCTCCCATAAGGATCACACACGACTTAGCGGCTAACACACTAAGAGACTGCAAAGCATGGAACACGATATTTAGAAAGGCAAGAGAGCTGGGTCTCCAACCAAGAATCAACTACCCAGCAAAACTGACTATATACTTCCAGGGGAAAGTATGGGCATTCAACAAAATAGAAGATTTCCAAGCATTTGCTAAGAAAAGACCAGAGCTCTGTGGAAAGTTCGCTATCCAAGCACAGAAAGCAAGAGAAACATGAAAAGGTAAATATGAAAGAAAGGGAAAAGGAGATAAATCTTATCTTTTTCTTTAAGTCAAACTCTCTTCTATAAGGACTACATTTACATCAAATATGTGGGGAAAATGTTTTGTGTAACTCTCATAAATTGTAGCATCATAAGAGTAGTTAGAAGAAACATGCATAGGGAAAGATTGGGGCATTAAGAAGATTTGGGGAAAGTGGGGGCAAAGAAAGGAAAAAGGAGGGGGGAATTGTCGATAATACTAAGATTAACTTCAAGAAATAGGGGGGACTCAATAGAATAATATTTCCCATATAAAGATACACATGGGAAGGGGAGGGGAAGAACTCTCATATGAGAAGGAGAGGAAGAGAGTGTGAAGTGGAATTACTTAAACCTTACTCAGTGAAATCAAATCTGAGAGGGAAGAACATCTAGATCCAGTGGGATCCTGAATTCTATCTTATCCATTACGGCAAGAAAGAAAGGAAAATCAAGGAGGGGGAGGGGAGAGGGAGTATAAAAAGGGAGGGAAGGAGAGGGGGGAGGGGAAGGGAGCATAAAAATGGAGGGGCTAGAAAGGGAAGCATCTCAAGGGAGGGGACTAGGGGGACTGACCTAAAGTAAATCACTGGTTCAAAAGGAGAAAGCTAAAGAAGAAAGGTCAGAACTAGGGGAAGATATCAAAATGCCAGCGAATCCACAAATGACAATCATAACTTTGAACATGAATGGGATGAACTCACCGATAAAACATAGACAAATAGCAGATTGGATTAGAACCCAAAACCCTACCATATGTTGTCTTCAAGAAACACATATGAGACGGGTTGACACTCACAAGGTTAGAATTAAAGGTTGGAGTAAGACCTTTTGGGCCTCAACTGATAGAAAGAAGGCAGGAGTTGCAATCATGATATCTGACAAAGCCAAAGCACAAATAGACCTGATCAAAAGGGATAGGGAAGGTAAATATATTCTGCTAAAAGGGAGTATAGACAATGAGGAGATATCACTAATCAACATGTATGCACCAAATGGTATAGCATCCAAATTTTTAATAGAGAAACTAGGAGAATTGAAGGAGGAAATAGACAGTAAAACCATATTAATGGGAGACTTGAACCAACCACTATAAAATTTAGATAAATCAAAACAAAAAATAAACAAGAAAGAGGTAAAAGGGGTGAATGAAATCTTAGAAAAATTAGAGTTAATAGACATATGGAGAAAAATAAATAGGGACAAAAAAGAATACACCTTCTTTTCAGCACCACATGGCACATTCACAAAAATAGATCATACACTAGGTCATAGAAACATGGCACTCAAATGCAGAAAAGCAGAAATAATAACTGCAGCCTTTTCAGATCACAAGGCAATAAAAATATTGATCGGCAAGGGTACATGGAGAGCCAAATCAAAAATTAATTGGAAATTAAATAATATGATACTCCAAAATGGGATAGTTAGAGAAGAAATCATAGAAACAATTAATAATTTCATTGAAGAAAATGACAACGGAGAAACATCCTTTCGAACCTTATGGGATGCAGCCAAGGCAGTACTTACAGGAAAATTCATATCCCTGAGTGCATATATTAACAAATTAGGGAGGACAGAGATCAAGGAATTGGAAATGCAAATCAAAAAACTTGAGAATGAACAAATTAAAACCCCCCAGAAGAAAACCATACTAGAGATCCTAAAAATTAAGGGAGAAATTAATAAAATCAAAAGTGACAGAACTATTAAGCTAATAAACAAGACTAGAAGCTGGTACTTTGAAAAAACAGACAAAATAGGCAAAGTACTGGTTAATCTAATTAAAAAAAGGAAAGAAGAAAGGCAAATTAACAGCATCAAGGATGAAAAGGGGGATCTCACCTCCAATGAAGAGGAAATTAAGGCAATCATTAAAAACTACTTTGCCCAACTATATGGCAATAAATATACCAACCTAGGTGATATGGATGAATATTTACAAAAATATAAATTGCCTAGACTAACAGAAGAAGAAATAGATTTCTTAAATAATCCCGTATCAGAAAAAGAAATCCAACAGGCCATCAAAGAACTCCCTAAGAATAAATCCCCAGGGCCTGATGGATTCACCAGTGAATTCTATCAAACATTCAGAGAACAGTTAATCCCAATACTATACAAACTATTTGACATAATAAGCAAAGAGGGAGTTCTACCAAACTCCTTTTATGACACAAACATGGTACTAATTCCAAAGCCAGGCAGGCCAAAAACAGAGAAAGAAAATTATAGACCAATCTCCCTAAATGAATATAGATGCAAAAATCTTAAATAGGATACTAGCAAAAAGACTCCAGCAAGTGATCAGAAGGGTCATCCACCATGATCAAGTAGGATTTATACCAGGGATGCAGGGCTGGTTCAACATTAGGAAAACTATCCACATAATTGACCACATCAACAAGCAAACCAACAAGAACCACATGATTATCTCAATAGATGCAGAAAAAGCCTTTGATAAAATACAACACCCATTCCTACTAAAAACACTAGAAAGCATAGGAACAGAAGGGTCATTCCTAAAAATAATAAACAGTATATATCTAAAACCATCAGCTAATATCATCTGCAATGGGGATAAACTAAATCCATTCCCATTAAGATCAGGAGTGAAACAAGGATGCCCATTATCACCTCTATTATTTGACATTGTATTAGAAACACCAGCAGTAGCAATTAGAGAAGAAAAAGAAATTGAAGGCATTAAAATAGGCAAGGAGGAGACCAAATTATAGCTCTTTGCAGATGACATGATGGTCTACTTAAAGAATCCTAGAGATTCAACCAAAAAGCTAATTGAAATAATCAACAACTTTAGCAAAGTTGCAGGATACAAAATAAACCCACATAAGTCATCAGCATTTCTATATAATTCCAACACAGCTCAGCAGCAAGAACTAGAAAGAGAAATCCCATTCAAAATTACCTTAGACAAAATAAAATACTTAGGAATCTATCTCCCGAGACAAACACAGGATCTATATGAACACAACTACAAAACACTTTCCACACAACTAAAACTAGACTTGAACAATTGGAAGAACATTAACTGCTCATGGGTAGGACGAGCCAATATAATAAAAATGACCATCCTACCCGAACTCATCTATTTATTTAGTGCCATACCCATGGAACTTCCAAAATTTTTTTTTACTGATTTAGAAAAAACCATAACAAAGTTCATTTGGAAGAACAAAAGATCAAGGATATCCAGGGAAATAATGAAAAAAAAATACAAAGGAAGGGGGTCTTGCAGTCCCAGATCTCAGACTATATTACAAAGCAGCAGTCATCAAAACAATTTGGTACTGGCTAAGAGACAGAAAGGAGGATCAGTGGAATAGACTGGGGGCAAGCAACCTCAGCAAGACAGTATATGACAAACCCAAAGATCCCAGCTTTTGGGACAAAAATCCACTATTTCATAAAAACTGTTGGGAAAATTGGAGGACAGTGTGGGAAAGATTAGGCTTAGATCAACACCTCACACCCTACACCAAGATAAATTCAAAATGGGTGAATGACTTGAACATAAAGAAGGAAACTATAAGAAAATTAGGTGAACACAGAATAGTATACATGTCAGACCTTTGGGAAGGGAAATACTTCAAAACCAAGCAAGAATTAGAAAGAGTTACAAAATGCAAAATAAATAATCTGGATTACATCAAATTAAAAAGTTTTTGTACAAACAAAACCAATGTAACCAAAATCAGAAGGGTAGCAACAAATTGGGAAACAATCTTCATAAAAACCTCTGACAAAGGTTTAATTACTCAAATTTATAAAGAACTAAATCAATTGTACAAAAAATCAAGCCATTCTCCAATTGACAAATGGGCAAGGGACATGAACAGGCAGTTCTCAGCCAAAGAAATCAAAACTATTAATAAGCACATGAAAAAGTGCTCTACATCTCTTATAATCAGAGAGATGCAAATCAAAACAACTCTGAGGTATCACCTCACACCTAGCAGATTGGCTAACATGACAGCAAAGGAAAGTAATGAATGCTGGAGGGGATGTGGCAAAGTGGGGACATTAATTCATTGCTGGTGGAGTTGTGAATTGATCTAACCATTCTGGAGGGCAATTTGGAACTATGCCCAAAGGGCGATAAAAGAATGTCTGCCCTTTGATCCAGCCATAGCACTGCTGGGTCTTTACCCCAAAGAGATAATGGACAAAAAGACTTGTACAAAAATATTCATAGCTGCGCTCTTTGTGGTGGCCAAAAATTGGAAAACGAGGGGATACCCTTCAATTGGAGAATGGCTGAACAAATTGTGGTATATGTTGGTGATGGAATACTATTGTGCTAAAAGGAATAATAAAGTGGAGGAATTCCATGGAGACTGGAAGTGATGCAGAGCGAAAGGAGCAGAACCAGGAAAACATTGTACACAGAGACTGATACATTGTGGTACAATCGAAGGTGATGGACTTCTCCATTAGTATCAATGCAATGTCCCTGAACAATCTGCAGGGATCTAAAAAATACTACCCACAAGCAGAGGATAAACTGTGGGAGTAAAAACACCGATGAAAAGCAACTGATTGACTACAGGGTTGGAGGAGATAAGACTGAGGAGAGACTCTAAATGAACACTATAATGCAAATTCCAACAACAGGGAAAGGGGTTCGAGTCAAGAACACATGTGATAACCAGTGGAATCATGCGTCGGCTATGGGAGAGGGAAAGGTGGGGGGGGAGGGGAGGAAAAGAAAATGATCTTTGTTTCCAGTGAATAATGTATGAAAACGACCAAATAAAATAATGTTTAAAAATTAAAAAAAAAAGAAATAATAAGCAAATTGAAGACCAGAAATGATCTGCTGGAAGCCATGAAAAGCAGGATAGATCAAACCAAAAAGGAAAATCAAAAGATCTTAGCTGAAAACAAGTCATTAAAAACTAGAATTGGGAAAGTAGAATCCAATGATCTCACAAGACAGCAAGAACTAATAAAGCAAAGTCAAAAGAATGACAGATTAGAAGGCAACACAAAATATCTCTTTGAGAGGTGATGGACCTGGAAAACAGCTCTCAGAGAGACAATTTGAAAATCATAGGTCTACCTGAAAACCTGGAAACAAACAGAAACACTGACATCATACTACAAGAAATTATCCAAGAAAACTGCCCTGAGGTTCTGCAACAAGACAGCAAAATAGACTTTGAAAGAGTCCATAGATCACCTGCTACACTAAATCCTCAGAAGACAACCCCCAGGAATGTAATTGCCAAATTCAAGAGCTTCCAAGCTAAGGAGAAAATATTACAAGAATCCAGGAAGAGACCATTCAGATACCAAGGAGCACCAATCAGGATTACACAGGATCTGGCAGCCTCCACACTAAAAGACCTCAAGGCTTGGAATACAATATTCAGAAAGGCAAGAGAATTTGGTCTACAACCAAGGATCACCTACCCATCAAAAATGACTAAATGCTTCCAGGGAAAAGTATGGGTATTAAACAAAATAGAAGACTTCCAAATATTTGTAAAGAAAAGACCAGAACTAAACAGAAAATTTGACATTAAAATACAAAAACCAAGAGAAACATGAAAAGGGAAATAAGAAAGAGAGGGGTCTTATTTTTTTTCCTTAATGGCATCAATAAAGCCAAATTGTCTATATTCCTATATGGAAAAATGTTATTTGTAAATCTCAAAAATTGTATTCACTATTATAATAGTTAGAAT